>NC_067399.1:460892227-461579727 GCF_016432865.1 Antechinus flavipes | reverse complement strand
ATTGATGGAATTAATTTTCTGACAGAATTATCCCAAAACAAAATAGGCTTCCTTAGAAGGTAGTTGAGTTTCTTATTGTTGGAGGTCTTCAGTTAGAATCTGGCTGATTATCTGATAAGCTGTTATAGAAAAGATTCATGGATTCCCATTCTTTTTGGTAGAATTAGATTCCTTCTCCCTCTCAACTCTAAGATTCTGATATAGAGGAAATTTCTGTTTATATGAGTTAGATTAGATGGTCTTTTTCTTCTTAGGGTTCGTTTTCATTGTGTAATTCTGTGATTCAGATAGTGTTTCTTTAAGAAGCTCATAATACCCACATTGCCAATATTGGAGAATTCATAGTTGAGAGAAATCTGATGAATGTAAGAAAAAAGAAAATGTCCCAGTTACCTTTCATCTCTGACTCACTGGTTTAAAAATGAAAAAAACAAACATTGGTTTTGGAGTTGGAGCACTTGGGTTTGAATTCCAGCTCTGCTCCTCTCTTTGTGACAGTAGATGATTCATTTAGTTTCTCTGAGCCTCAGTTTCCCCATTCACTATGAAAGAATTGGGTTAGATAATATCTAACGTCCTTTCTTGCTCTGAATTTCGTGATCATGTGAACATTATTTTAGCCTTCCTTTCTGCATCCCTGGGATCATCTATAACCCCATAGTACTGAGTGAGATACTCAGGTATATGAAGAGAAATGAGACTAGACAGATCTCCCATTTATGAACTTGCAGTCACAGTTACTTTGCCAGTTTATATTTCTCTTTTCACTGAGCCTCCCCAAGTATGAGTGAGTACCCTGTGGCTCAGCATCAGACCTCTGGGAATCTTTGGAGGGTATTTGATTTGGCCTTCATAAATCAAAATGAGAATAAGATAACCATAGAATTTAGAACTGGTGATCAGTCTGTGGCCAGGATTTGGGGAATATCTCGTGACTAAAATCAAAGCTTAATTAGGTGTTCAATGTGAGACCAGTGTCAGGGCTTAGCCTGTAGAAGAGGATCAGGGTTCAATGTAAGGCCAGCAATAAGTATTCAGCCTAGATTAGGGGGTATAGTAAATCGTCAAGGTTAAGTCAGGAGCTTAGGTCAGGCATTCATCTTGAGTCGGGGACAGAGCAATATTAGTACATGACATGGGCTGAGATATTTTCCATTCCCTTCCAAATAAAATTTTTTTTTTTTTGCCATTTCTAGGGGATAGTTCTGGGTCATTTGAATGTACCAACCTAGCTTATGAATCTCCAAAGAGAAATTCACTGTCTTGGGAAGAGTAGATGGGAGAATAGGAATGGAAATTGCAAAAAGTAAAGAAAGAAAGGAAAAAGAAAGAAGAAAAAGAAGAAAGGAAGGAAAAGAAAGAAAGAATGAATGAAAGGAAGGAAGGAAAAAGGGAGGGAGAAAGGAAGGAAGGAAAGAGAAGGAAGGAAGGAAAAAAGAAGGAAGAAATAAAAGAAGGAAGAAATGAAGGAAGAAAAAAGAAAGAAAGAAAAATAAAAAGAGAAAGAAAGAAAGAAAGAAAAAGAGAAAGAAAGAAAATGTGACACCAGTTTAGGAAAACTTTCTAAGTGGATGGAAAACTTTACTTCAATAAACATTAACATCACATAATGACAGCAAAACAACCATTTTTACAGAGAAGACACATTCATTGCTGGCCTTCTCTTCAATTTAATGACCTATAAATGATAACAGATAATTTGCAAATTGGAAATAATCAACTTTACCCAATTCCATTCAATTATTTGTTAATAAACATGAGACCCACTGCTGGAGTTTGGGGCTTCTAAGTTATAAAGGAGAGCTTGGAGGCTGACTGGGGCTGGGAGTCCCTACCTGGGAAGTCACTGAATATTTATAAAGAATTTCATTATACCCCTTGCCAGTCTCAGGCTCAAGGTTTACATGGCTCTCATTTGCATTGTGAGCTTTTTTCCCCCCTAATAGTAATTATCTGTAAAAGGTCAAATATTTGCTTTATCTATATAATTCAATTTTCAAAATGCCTTTGGGATTCAAATTAACTCCCTTGTAATATCTTCATTGAAAAAGAAGATTAATTATGCTTACAAGAAACCTAATTTGGCTTATCAGACCTTTAATGTTGCAGGGATCGCTAATGCATTTAAATTTAGGATTAGGCGGTCGATCTCGTTCCATTATTTGGGTGACTTTAATATTTGTCATTATTTTTATGCATATCATTTTCCCCCCACATGGTGAAATTAAAATGTCGGTTCTGAAAGAAATAAACATTATGTATTGACATTGGTAATTATGTTTTGGTATTTAAGAATGCATAAAAATCTTTGCATAGTGACTCCAATATAAATTCATAGCTAATATCCTGAGAGTTAAAGTAGAGCTCTAAGACCCCCAATTCACCAAATTAGCATCTCCTGGTCCCTCTAGGCAAGAAGCCCTGCTAGAGCTAGTGAATTGAAGTGGGTGGCGCAACCAGCAATGTAATTACCCATGTCACTCAGGCATGGATGAAGACACTAGTGGGTCCTTCTACTGGGACCCCTGCTGCAGTGATGCAGCTATTGCCATGCTTTTAACACACCCCCAATGCTATCATTAGAGCCTGGCATTAACAGTGAAGCCAAATTAATATGAACATAGAATTAGAAGACTTTACAACATAGACTATATGAACATAGCATATGGAGAGTGAGAGTTGGGACTTTACAACAGAGCATTGGAAAGGATATTAGAATCTAGAGTATTAGCATGCGGACCACGGAGTGGGCAAGATGGAAGGGACTTTTAGACATAGATTTTTAGAATATAGACTAGCACGTTGGAATACATAATGTTAACATTGGGAAGAAACTTAAGGTGCATATCTTCCAAACTTCCTTCTAATTTAGGAATTCTTTTAATAGCATCTTTGCCAGGAGGTTATGGAAGGCTTTGTTTGAACACTTCTAGTGATGGGGAGCTCACTATCTCATTATGGAACCTATTTCATGGTTGGAAAGTTCTGGATATTAGAAAGTTCATCCTTGCTCTAAGAGTATTGGATTTGACTCTTGGCTTTGATTGAGGTCTTATTTGGGGTCATTGGAAAGGTAGTGACTGGACTTCATTTCTTCCCCCCTTCCCAGTTTTAAAATCCTGGTCTACAAATTCTCTTTTCTTTGGCACAAAAGTTCATAAAACAGAAACGGCATCAGATGGAGTCAAAGAGGAAACCTTTATTTATGTCTGAGGAATGCTCACCTGACTTAATGGACTAAGGTACAACTTCTCCCTGTTTTACCTGCCCGTACCAAATGGTCCCTAAGATGATCATATAATCATATTATCAAACCTTAAGTTCATAAGGCACCAAATATAGCAAAAGTTTTATTTGCCTAGTTAGAACACAGAGAAAACCTTGTGAGCTCGTATACAATCAACAAACACCCTTCCCATTTGTGTGGGGATGAAATGAAATGAGGGTTTATGGAGGCAGCATGTGACAGAATGTGCACTGGAAATGGAGACATGATCCTATGTTTGACTTTTGGCTCTGCTTCTTTAATTCAGTTCCACAAACATTTATTAAATGCCCTCTGCGGTCAAGCCCACACGCATTTATTAAGTACCTACATCATATACCAGGCACTGTGCTAAATCCTGAGGATACAAAGCAAGTCAAAAATACATGTGGAGACAAGAAGCAAGCATCTATGATAAGCAATTCTGAATCTCTTCGTTATCTTTAATGCACTTATCTAGACACCTTCCTGTTTGTCAGTGTCCTCTCTTATTCTAGGCTGCCCAGATGCAGCACAGTGTTCCGGATTTGGTCCCACCACATCAGAGTACATTGAGTCTCCCTCATTCTAGGCATGATTTTTCTATGAATGTAGTCTAAGGTTGCCTTAGCCTTGGGATTAGCCATGCTGTATTGTGCAAGCAAAGCCAGGTCAAGTCTCCTACGGGTCTTAGGAACACATAGACAAAACCCAGACAGTCTTTGCCGTCAAGCTTCTTACTCAGCTGCACATAATCAACAAGAAGCATTTATTAAGTGCCTACTATGCGCCATACTCTGTGCTAGTTGTTGAAAGTAAATTTTAAGAGGGAGAGAATGCGAATAACTAGCTATGAGACTAACTTTTAAGGTTAACAAATAACTTAAGCTATCTGATTTTTCTCAGTTACCATATTTGCAAAATGAGGGAGCTGTAGGGAGTGGAAAGAGAGGTGGATTCAAATCCTCACTCCCCCCATTGCCTTTTCTGTGGCATCTTTCTTTGTACCCCCAAAGTCTAGCACAGGGCTTGGCACACAGTGGCCACTTAGGAGCTGTGACTAGACTAGCCTAGACTTGACTATCTGTCTGACTTTGGACCTATCCCTTAACCTCTGCGTGTTCCATTTTTCCTCATCTATAAAATGAGGAGATTAAACCTCGAAACTCTCTTCTAGTTCTAAATCTATGATTCTAAGATCTCTACGGCCTTTTCCTGCTCCATCTCCTTGTATGCTAAATGAATAGGGTCCATTCCAGCAGAGCTGGTGGAAACCACATGGCCTGGGGGGCAGGAGTGGGCCATTCTTCCAGCTTTAACCGAGAACCAGACATCAAGGGGAAATTGACGCTGCACAGCGGACCAGGAGCCTGGTATTAAGGAAAATTAAATTAACCCCCAGCAATCACTCCATATTACGGAAACAGTTAGATCCTAATAAATTGGAAATGATAACGGCAGCCAAAGCTGTCCATTTCCCGAATGTTCACTTTACTGCCCAAGCTCAAGCTTTTTTTTCCCTTCTCCCTCCCTCCCTCCCTCCCTCTCGTTCTTTCTCCAGTTTGTTGCTTCCTTAGTTTTTATTAGCACATTTCAGTGGAGTAGATTTGCTGGGAAGTGATAAAAGCCGACTGTAATCAGAGAGCTTTATGTTATCTGCAGCAAACAATGGTAAATGCCACCTGAGTAGGCTCCCTGTTCAATGCCTTCATTATTTGTGATTAGTCTAACACTGGGCCAGATAGCAACAGACTCCAGCCTTGCTTGATAGGAGACCTTACAGGTCTGGGAGTCCAGTCTATTGTGTTACTCTCAAAGCGAGAGAGAATAATCTGTCCACTATCAGATCATTTGTGGAGGGCTGCGTGTGTGTGTGTGTGTGTGTGTGTGTGTGTGTGTGTGTGTGTGTGTGCGTGTGCTGGGGTGGGCAGGGGCGGGGAGGGAGCTGCCAGGCTGCTCTCCCGTGGTCCTCCCTCCCTGTTAGTCTGCTTCATCACAGCCCCCTGCCCAAAGTCTTTGTGAGGTTTCTCTCCCGAAGATGAGGATGCTGCTGTTAAAAGAGCAGAGGATGTCAGAACTCGGAAAGAATCTTAAAACACAGAGTGTGAAAACTGGAAGCATCCATGATGAGGGAGTTACCCAGGATATACTCTGGCCTGGAATTTGGGTGTTTAATTCTGGGTATGGCAGTTTTTGGGAGAATGTGGTCAAAGGAAGTTAATCAGAATGCCAAAGGGATGAGGATGGGGGAGAGGAAGTAGGTGACATAGTGGATAGATCACTGGGCCTGAAGTGAGGAAGATCTGAATTCAAATCCACCCTCAGATATTTACTAGTTGTGTGACCCTGGGCAAATCACTTGTTCCTGTTTGCCTCAGTTTCCTCATCTGTAAAATAAGCTGGAGAAGGAAATGTCAAACCACTCCAGTAAATCTGCCAAGAGAATCCCAAATGGGATTTTGAAGATATGATCGGATATGACTGAATAATAACAACAAAATAAAACATGGATATGATGTCTAGCAAGGAAAAGAATTAGGTTTGTGTATATGTATATGTGTGGGGACATGACTTAAAGAATTTTAAAGGAAAGATCATTTATTCTGGCTGCAGAAAGCAAAATTAGGAGAAATATGTAGAAGTATAAAAGGAGTAGCTTGATGTATAGAAAAAACTAACAATTAAAGCTTTCTTTATTGTTGAATAGTCTATCTTTGGAAATAGTGGGCTTCCCATCCTTTGTTCTGGTCTTTAAGTAGAGACTTAGCACTTGTTGAATATGGTTTAGAGGGATTCCAATTTGGGATGATTCCTGAGAGTTTACTCCTCAATTCTGAGATGCTTTAATTATTTGAACTTAGAACACAGAATGTCAGAATTAGGAGAGTCTTTAGAACTTTTACTAAGGACTTTAGAATGTTTTACTAAGGACTTTAGAACACAGAATGTAAGGGCTAGAATGAGTCAATGAATACAATTGTGACTGCCAAGCTGTGCGAATACACACTACCATTTGGGGTGCTTGCCCTCCTTATCATCTCTCTCATTCCCCTCCCCCTACCTGCTCCAGCTGGGGCTGCCTGAAATCCATCTTGGCTGCTTGACTCCTCACATGGCTTAAAAGCATAAATTCTCTTCCTTCCCTTGAGATTGAGGAGGAGGAGGTACCACTTGCCCTGCCATTCCTCTAGAAATTCTCTAGGACCTACCAATTGCCTTCCTTCTCTATTACAGTCATCTGAATTACTAATGGAACTTACGGACCTTAGGTTTTGCCATCTACACTGGTGTACTCTTAGGAATTATGGACTTTTCCATCCACTCAGTAGATGAGCTTTCTTTTATGTACTATCTTCCCCAATTAAAGTGAGATCTCTTTGACAACAGGGTAGTTTTCATATTAACATGCTCAGTACTGAATACATGTAGGACTTGGTACATAGTAAGAGTTTAATTTTTTGTTTATTTATAATAAATATTTATTAGTCATTTATTCTGTGTCAAACACTGTTCTAACTACTAGAGATCAAATACAAACGCAAAAATAGTCATTTTCCTTAAGGAGTTTGCATTCTGATTGACAAATCAAGGGAGTGGTTGCAAGGGAAGGTCAGTTTGGTCATATGAAAATAGTGGCAAAGTGGATTTGATCCTGGTACCCAACTGGAGGAGAGATGGGGATGTGAAAAATATAAGCTCTTGTCAGCAAGGGCTTGTGGTCACAAGGCTGTCAGGAAGATAACTAAGGAATAGGAGGAGAAGTATACCTGGGGTCTTCCTGAAATAGTGATCCAGGAGACACGATCACCAATGGCCACCAAAGGACACCCCGGTGGAAATTCCAGGGCATAGTCTTTGGTGTGGCATCTGTTTAGTTCCAAGGAAAACTGGGCTCAAATCCTCCATCTACTCCAGCAAGACTAAGTCTCTCTAATCTTCCTTTGTAAAATGAGGAAATTGGACCTGATTTCCAAGGTACCTTAAGCTCCAAACCTATGATCATCTGACCTCACTTCCTCTATCCTTGGGGCTATACAGAAAAATACATTAGAGAACAGGTGGGAGATATGGCCTTGATTCACCAATTTGGGATCAAGGTGAGTAGGGATGAGTATAATAGTGATGGCCTTAATCTCGCTCTGGTACCTGTAATTAAATAATTACATACAATAAAAATTAAATAAAAAATAAATTGGACTAGATAATTTTAAAAAATATTTTGAGATATAGGATCTTGTTCCAAGGAATGACCTGATGTAGGAGGAATTTGGACCAGAAGAATTTTAGACCTTAGCTGTCATCAAATTCAATGTCCCAACCCACATAATTTTGCTTTGGAGTGTCTGCTCTGTCTCCCCTTAGCTTTCACTGCCTTCTTTTATTTCTTTCACAGTTTTTCCTTCCCTTCTTTTTTACCTTGCAGAGGCTCAAGAAGGGGATGAGTGAAGACTGAGGTAGGGCCAGTGGGTCAGGATTGGTGTAGATGTGGTTAAGATTTGAGGAATCAGGGTGATCACTGGTAGCAAGCCACATAATTTGTACCTAGTGATAATAACTCACATTTCCATATTGGTACTCACAAAACTCTTTTCTCATAATGGGCTTATGAGGTAGATAGTACAAGAATGACCTTAGCTTTTAGAGCAGAAGAAAACTTGTAAGGCATCTTGTCCAAAGCCCTCATTTTACTGATTAGGAACCATTCTCAGAGAAGATGTCCAAGGTTACACAATTAGTAAAATAGTAGAGTCAGGATTTGAACTCAGATCTTAGATCCAAGTCCTATATTTATTGGAGGATCATGGAAGGCACATGTACCTCTCAGGGTGGTGATATATGGGTTCTTCTCTGAGTCTCAGTATCATTATTTGCTAAAATCCTAATTATAAAGAAGAGTCATTAAGATGACTACAAGTGGAAATCATGCTAATTCCTTTTCCCTGAAGTTTCTTCAAAAGCAGTAATTTGCGTGATATTGTGCTCAGCAGCAAAACCAGCACCCCTTGTTCTTAGTTATCTCACCATGGAAATGTCAATCCTCATGAAAGTCAAAAATTCTCTCAGTTGCCCGTCAGCTGGGTGCAGTAGAGAGGGAATTGAGATAAAGATGGAGGCAGAGGTCCTCTGCCATACCATAACAGACTTTAACCGCTTCCCCACTTAGACTTTGAGGAGAAACATCCCCTGAGGGTGGGAACTTCAGATATCTGGAGTATAATCCCTCAGTCTTTGGAAGAGCACTGTTTTGCGTCACAATTCACAGACACTATTCCTGATTCTTCTATTTAGGAGCTATGTCATGTTACCTTGAACAAGTTCTTTTCTTTCCTTGAGGTTGCTTCCTCATCTATAAAATGGGAACCATAATATTCATCCTACCTATCTCTTAGGGTTGTTGTGATGGCCAAAAGAGAAAACGTATATAAAAGCCATTAATTAGATTAGGAGAACCTTGAGAGAAAGAGCTTTTAGCCATAATAGTCATAAATGCTGGCTATCACTTTTACCTTTTCACATTTTCCTTTGTGATCATCAGACCTATCCTTGGTGTCTGGAGTACTTAGCAAAGGAATGCCCCGGGTAGGAAGAAGACAGCTTTCACAGCTGAATTCCAACACTTTTGAGGGCATTTCAGGACCCTCAGGCTGGCCCCAGTGAGAGTGGAATAATGCTGCATTGGGCCATATGGTGAATGACTCATCCCCATCATTAGCTATGCAATGTGAGGAGCTACATGGGATGTGCCATATGTCAGAGAATTCCTTGTATGGTTATATTTGCAGTGAGATTAGTTTTGGGGCTGGGAGTGGCATACAATCATGACGGTATTGCCCCGGTTTGGAAACAAGAGGAATGTGTCTCCCCCTCGATTAATAACACTTCACATTTATGTGGTGCTTTACATTTCCAGAGCACTTTTCTTCTTAATGAGGATGTGATCTGATAGCTCAATGAGAACCCTGGACTTGAAATCCAGAGACTTGAACTGGCTATGCCATTAATTAGTTATGTGACCTTGGCAAGTCAATTTTCTTATTTGGATTTCAATTTCCTCATCTTTAAAATGGGGGGATGAAATTGGACTAAATGCTCTCCAAAGGTTTTTCTTTTCTTTTCTTTTTTCTTTTTTATTATTATTTATAATTCTTCGACTAAAAGAATAGGGGATAATGGATTGAAATCAATATAGAGGGTTGCCTTTAGTAGAAGACCCCAGAGATCTTACTGTTTAATAAGGGATATTGCTTCTGTACAATATAATATTATTCTATCACTCATGTGGGCCTGTTTGTCAGATCTGCAGATGGTATAGACCTGGGAGGGAGAGCTAACACAAAGTGACAGAGTCAGAATCCAAAAAAGATCTTGACAGGTTAGAAGGAAGGGTTGAAATGAATAAGATGAAAATCAGTAGGGAAAAATATAAAGCTCTACACTTGGTCTCAAATAATCGGCTTCTTAAGTATAGGAGAGGGAAGGCATGGTTAGATAATTTCTTGTGAAAAGATCTTCATCTTTTAACAAAGCTTAGTAGATTGTAAACTCAACATAGGTCAAAAGGATGTCATAGCACTTTAAAAGACTGTCCAAAAGGCTATCTGTAGGTTGCATTGAAAGGCACAGTCTTTAGATGGAAGAAATGATATTTTCACAGTATTCTTCTTCAGTTAGATTCTATCAGATTGAGTTCTGGAGCCTCAGTTTCCTCATTTGCAAAGGAGAGATAATAGGATCTACTTCATAAGATTCTTCTGAGGATGAAAAAATCATTAAAGTCATATATAAATTTGAGCTATAAATATCCAGGGTGCCAAATTTTAGATAGGACAAAGACCAATAGAATAAGTAAATGCAAGACATTTTTGGGTAGGGAATTAAATGAAGGCTTCATGGAAGAGGTGGTAGATGAATTGAATCTTGAGGCAAGGTAAGGATTCTCAGAGATGAGATAAAGAGGGAGATAGGAGAAAATTTTAGACTATTCCCTCGAAGAGTTGTGAGAGATGTACTTTGTAAAGAAAGAACTGTAGAAATGAGTTATTATTAGCAATAATTATTGGGGATCCCAATTTTTCAATCAGTGAATAATTCTTATTGAACATCTATTCTGTACTAAGTGATGATGATGAGGAAAGGATACAAAGAAATACAAGATTTAACTCTTTCCCTCATGGTTCTCCTAGTCTAATTAGAGAGAAAATGCACATACAAATAAAAAAATATAGCTCATACCATTCACTAACTGCCAAATAAAGTGCCAAGATTTACTTGAAGATATTAGAGAAAGTATAGATCACTTGGTGCCAGAGCACTCTGGGTAGGCTCAAGAAGATAGGAAGTTTGAGCTGGTCTTTGAAGGACAGGTAGAGTTGGATAAGTGCCAGAATGATGGTGAATATTACAGGCAGCAGAATGGCATGAACAAAGGGGTGGTGGGGAAGAATGTTGTTAGGGTTACTTGATATACAGTGAATCATTTTGACTGGAGTAGATGTATGTTGGAATATAATGGAAGATAAACTAGAATAGTAATCAGTGATCATAATGTAGAAGGCAAAGGAATTTAGGTATGAAGAAATAACTTGTAAATAAATAGTGGCCATTAGGCAAGAATGGAATTATTAAAAGGGGGACTGGGGACATAGGGAATTTTGCAGTTCCTGCTGGATTCTTGGCAATCTAGTTTATCTATCAGTTCTTTTAGCTTCTCACAGGAGCTGTCCATTTTACGTTTTAGGTTTTCTATTCCTGCAGCCTTTCTTCATCATCTATGCCAACATGGAATATTGGTATATTGGAAAGCCTGCTAGACTAGAAAGTCTGAAAACTTAGCATTGAATTTTAGCTGCTATGCACTAGAATTGTTACCAAAGTGGGAGTTATTATTATGTTGATGTGAAATAAGCCAGGGATGCTACGAGTTCTTTCTTATGTCTAACCTAACTCTTTCTGGATATTGGAGATCCCCATCTCTTGTTCTCCTCTCCCATTCTCCGTGGTAAGCTTGAGTATATGCATTTTATGTCCTTATATTTGCCACTCCACTCTGAGAGGCTGGTCCTAGCTAGGATGGCTTGTTGAGCATCGTTTATCCCATCCCTTGATGCAGACAAGCCTCCAAGTGTGGAGAGTCAAAAAGGCCATTGATTTTAGTTACACAAGCAGTTAAGCCTCAAATAACCTGCCCATGAAAACATTTTACTGGGGAAATCTAATAATGCATGTGAACATGTGTATACCCATATTCATATAAAACATTACACATGGATATTCTATTACATATAAATATATAGGAACCACTGTAACAGCTAGGATTTCTATAATACTTTTAGGATTTTGCAAAACAATTTATAAGTTAACCTAATTTGATCCTCATGGTAACAGGTTGGTGCTGTTATGATTATCTTCATACTACAGATGAAGAAACTGATATTGAGAGAGATTAAGTGATTTATCCAGGTCACTTAGCTAGTGATAGTCAGGATTTCAACTCAGGATTTCCTAATTCCAGATACATGCACAAGTAAATATACACACGCTTAGAGGCACAGTGCAAACAAAGATATAAAGGCAGAGATATTCATAAATACAGTCTTACATGTAGAAACGTACAGAAACACACATAAGTGTTCACATACACTCATGATGCAGACACAAAAATCACATAGATGTGCATATCTGTCTTCATACAAACATATATATACCTTCACATGCAGATATACCTGCATATACATACATGTATACACATAGAGGTCTACTTGTATACATATCATGCACTCCAACATGCTTGTATACACAGAGACATATATACATACTTGTGCTCTTGCACACATTTTATTTTTTGTTTTTTACAACAATCTAAATTGGTCTAGGAGAAGGGAGAGGGAAAAGCTCAAGAGGGTGGGGTTTTAAAGGTTACAGGCAGAAAGCTGTTGTTATAATGGTCCCATTACTGTAACAAAAGCCACCTGTCAAACTCAAAAATCCTCTGAGGCATGTACTGTGCCACCTAGAAAGTGTGTCCTCACTTGGCCCTGCATTATTCTTCCACTGGCTGACATTTCAATACCAGCAAGTCTCAAGTGAACTTCTTATCACCCATTTAAAAACCAGGTTTAGGGAGACAGAGGCTGTATTAGAAATATGAAATTTCTATACAACATTTCTGGCGGCACAGATGATCAATTGATCTTAAGGTCAAAGGCACAAAACATGCCAATGTGGCACTACACATATACTCTTCACTGTCCAAAGGTGGATTGATGGAGTACTCTCTGGGGAGTCTGAAGATAGAGCTAATGTAGTTTTGCTTTTAATGTACATGCAGTGTGACAATCAACAAATCATTTTGTTTTTCTGTTTCTCTGTTTCTTTATCTGGAGAAATAAATTCTTATTTCAAGAAAGCTTGGGCTTTTTTCAAAAATAGAATTTTAAACTTGTATAGTATTGACAAATCAGGGAGCTCATTTGTGTCATAGAAGTTGCCCATCTGCTCAAGCTGTTTCCTCTTCTTTGAATCAATTAATTGATCAATCAGTATGCATCTATTAAGTGCCTACGATATACTTGTTTAGTTATGGGAAATACAAAGATAAAAATGAAACACTTTAGGGCATCAAGAAGTCTACATTTATTAGGGTATAATTTGGAGAATTAATAATGGTAGCATTGGTGAAGTGAGATATTGCAGCTCAACTCTATGAGACATAGTTAATAATAATAATAATAATAATAATAATAAATAAGACAAAAGGAGAACTGGATTACATGTGTATTGATGTGGGAAAATTATCTTTTGGTTTTGGAGGATGGAGAGATGGAAAATAATAATGAAAAATCCTGGAGACTAGTAGATACCATGAAGCACTGCCAGTATTGTCATACCCAACATGCTACAATCTTGGCCAATTAGTTAATTCTACCATGATCAAAATCTTTCAGACCATTCTGTTGAGGTCAGTTTTCTGTAGGAATATATTTTTGATTTTCTAAAGGAACTGAATGAGATAACGGGATTTACTTTACAGAAATTCCCATAGGTCTCTCTAGGCCTTTGCATCCCTCTTTAGGATGAATCTAGTCCAGGAGTAAACTCTTCTTGGGTCTTCTTATTCACCTCCATCTGACCTTGAGAGAAGCGCTTGAGAGAAGCGCTTTTTCCTCTGACTCTGGGGTGCTCTCTGCGAGACATGTACAGACCATCACCGAGTCTGGTCTGGGACTTCTCAAACCTAAACCAAGGTGATACAATTTGTCCCGGTGGCAAATGGAAAAGAGTCCTCCAGCAGCCAGAGTTTTAGCATATAGTTAGCTAGAATGATTTATTAAAACAAGGAGCTCTAAGATGGTCAGCCGGGGTGAGCATCTTTCCCGACCGTCTCCTGGCTACAGAGCGATCTCTTCCCTTCCCATCCTCCCCGGTGCACGTTAATCTGAGCTTGACCTAGGCGCAGGTGTGGTGTTTGCCTGATATCCCTACCCCGAGAGGTAAGTCTCAGTGTGAGCCTCCTCTCCTGCCTACCTTTGTGTGACCTTGGGAAGGATGGCAAATGGTCTGGGGCGGGTTTAGTTAAATCTGGAGGACTTCCAGGGCAGCCGGAGATTTGCCCTTCCTACTCTTCTATCCGACGGTAGGAGAAGGGAAACCCCTCGCCCCAAAGAGGCCAAAGGAGAAGGTGAGGCTGCCGGGGTGGAGCTCCCATGTTCTTCCCATCTGCCACTGGAGGTCAGTGTAACATTAGAGTTGGCCAGGCTCTCTCTCCTCCCCTCCCCGGCCAATGCCGCAGCTCCGGGTGCTCCGGGGGACTGCTCCGAGCCTCTGCTCGGGGAAAGACACGTTCAGTTTCCAGAAACCCGGTTTGGAGCGTGATGGCGGGAGCACTGCCAGGTGCGATGGGGAGGGAGGCGGGCTGGAGTCGCTCGGGAAGCAGCTTTATTTTAGAATAACTTTATTTCCTTTAGAAGGAAATCACAAGGCTAGGTTTGGAAACATATTTTCGTGACATAGAAAAGAAAAAAAAATCTTGTCCAAAGCTTCACTCTTAAAGAATGGAAACTTGCCTCTTTGAAAAAGCTGTTCCGTGGCCTCATTTCAACGAACCCCACAAATGGATCGTGGGAGGGGTGGAGGCAGAGCCTTATGCCCCCTTCCCCCCCTCAACATCGTGTCTCATCTCCTAGGGCCCGATTGTTCCGCCCTCCTAGATACTGGGTGCTAATGGGTTAATCAGAGAAAGATACAACTCCCAGGGAATGTCGTGCCTCACCCAGTTACAGTTCATGAGTTTTCCTAAATAAGCCCATTAAAGAGTAATTCTGATGGTGGGGATTTCAGGTACCAAGGTAGGGAAAGAGAATTTCTTTTTAGATGACTTAGGGTTAAATCCTGAGCTCTTTTTACTGAACCTCTTTTTCCCTTCTCTAAGTTTCACGGAGTCTATCTTTCTAGTATTTCTATATATCCCTTGGTTTCTTTCCCTACTGTTACCATTCAAATTCATCTTGCCTGGCCTGAATTATTTTAACAGTCTCCTGACTGGTTTGCCCTACTTACAATCTCTTTTATCCACCAATTTGCTGCTTACACACAGAGGAATAAAAATGATCATTGATATAATACTTTTAAATTTGCAAAGCACTTTCTTTATATCATTTCACACAAGCATCGCAATAATCCCGTGAAGAAGAAACTACCTTCATTTTACAATCAAGGAAATTAAGGCTCAGAGATGTTCATGTCCATATAGGTAAGGACCAGGATCTGAAGACAGATTTTCTGACAGCAAATCTTGCATTTTATCTATTATGATGTTCTATAAACATAGGATAATAGGATTTAGAACTTTAAAGGACCTCAGAACTCATTTAATCTAACCTCTTAGCAGTAAAGGAAACTAAAATGATCATTCTGCAAACACTACCAAGTGAATCTTCCTAAACCATTATTTTTTAGTAAATTACTTCCTCACTTAAATATTTTCAGTGGCTCCCTATTTCCCCAAGGTAAAATTCAAATTCCTCTTTCTGACTTTTAAGGACTTGTGTGATTTGATCCCTTTTCTCACTGTCCAACTTTCCTTCTTTCCTACTGCTCCCTTAATAGTATCTATAATGTCCAGAGCTGGAATGGTCTCCTTAACAGCTCCTTTGATGTACTATAGCCATAATTATCCTTGCATTTTCCTAGATGCCTCTGCCTAGAATATCAGCCTTATCATCTATGATGATGAAAACCCATTGCTATTGAATCCATTTCAAATCCTACTTTCTCCATGATGCCTTCCCTGCCTTTTCCAATCTATCATACTTACTGTCCATTGACTCGGCCTGGAACGCCAAGGCTTTGCTCCAGGAGCCTGAAATTTAAAGAACTCTAACAGCCTTTGCAGTCCTTGAACAGACAGAAGGAATTGAACTGGAGGCTAGGATTGGGGATCAGATTTTGGATTTCACTGGCTAAGGGTATCTCCAGGGGAGGAAACTTTCCCTGCCAATGCAGATGGTATCTTCTCTGCAACTTTGATTGTTGCCTTGTGTAGTCTAGGTGGTTAAAAGACCCCAGGTCACCTTATCAGTGGGTATCAGCAGTGAGTTGTGAATCCAAGTCTCCCTGGCTTTGAGGACAGCTCTCTATTTACCATGCCATGGTGGCTCTCTATCTAAGGGTGGACTTCCAAACTCAGTCTAGCCTGGCTCCCTTCTCTGGGAATTTCCTAGAAGCAGCTTTGTGTCTCCCCATCATGGAGTGTCTCCTCCAGTATACTCTTGTGTCCTGAGGGTCAAGATATCTTTCCAAGGTTTTTCCCCTCCTCATTCAATTTTTTATCTTTAAGCATTGCTTTGAGGGTGTCTTCTTTATGTTCTGTCGTTGCTAGACTTGCCAGGTGGAATCCTGAGTATTATTTTATCTACTAGAATAGACTCCTTAAGGACGGCAACTAGATGTTCATTTTCCAAAGCTAAATTTTTATTGATATCTTTTGTTTTTACATTGCCCCAACTTTCTCCTGTATCCATCCCTTTTTCTTTCCTGAGAGACATATTGTATAACAAACAATTTTTTAAAAAAAGAAACACACAGCAAAAGCAACAAAAATTTAGAAAGAATCTGACAAAATATTTAAAGTTTTGTATCTGTGGGCCATCAAGCCCTGATGGGGGGATTCTTTTCATCTATTTTTGATATTAATTTTTGTATAACCCTTCCTGTCTAATGTTTAGTACAGGGTCTTGTGCTTGACTGATACTGTGGTGATTCGTTTATGAATGTTGAAAACAACAACAGAATACTTTATTTGGAGTTTAGGAGCTTGGTGTCCCTCAAGGACAGCAGAAAGGTTTGTGTGTAAAATTTTCTTCTATGATTGCCCCAGAAGTGAGGAAAGGCAGTGGTACTGGAGACAGTTTATTGGGAAAAGATCTGATGGGTGGGTCATTACACAGCAAGGATGATGGACAAAAGGTGATCAAAAATAACCACCTCAAAGGTTGACAATCTTTGTGTGATGAAGCATTGATTTAGTTTCTCCTACAGACATAGAAATGGTGAGTACAAGATAAGAAAGTCTGTTCTGGCATCTGAATTAATCTATACTCTGATTATACTCAGGAACTATGCTGCCTCTATTCCAGCCATTCTCCTTAAGCCCTTCTCCTGAGATCTGCCTGTCCTCCCTTCCTCCTCTCTAATAGTTTTTTTTTTTTTGGTGTTTTGTCGTCTTACTCCAATAAAATGTAAACTTCTTAATGGCAGGGTCTATTTTGATTAATTGAATTTGTATTCTCAGCCTTAAACACTGTGGCAAGAAACTGGAAACTGAGTGGATGCCCATCAGTTGGAGAATGGCTGAGTAAGTTATGGTATATGAAAGTTATGGAACATTATTGTTCTATAAGAAATGATCAGCAGGATGATTTCAGAGAGTCTTGGAGAGACTTACATGAACTGATGTTAAGTGAAATGAGCAGAACCAAGAGGTCATTGTACATGGCAACAACAAGATTACGATGATCAGTTCTGATGGATGTGGCTCTCTTCTACAATGAGATGATTCAGACCAATTGCAATGGTCTTGTGATAAAGAGAAACATCTACTCTCAGAAAGAGAACTGTGGGAACCAAGTGTGGTTCACAACATAGCATTTTCACTCTTTTTGATGTTGTTTGCTTGCATTTTATTTTTTCTCATTTTTTTCTGGCTTGATTTGATTTTTCTTGTGCAGCAAGATAATTGTACATATATTGGATTTAACATATATTTCTACTATGTTTAACATATTTTGGAGTGCTTGCTATCGAGGGGAGGGGGTGGAGGAAAGGGGGAAGTTGGAACACAAGGTTTTGCAAGCATTAATGTAAAAATTATCCATGCATATGTTTTGAAAAATAAAAAGCTTTAATTAAAAAAAAGAAATGCTCTAAATCACTATTGATTACAAAAATGCAAATTAAGACAACTCTGAGGTACATACCTCTCAGATTGGCTAAGATGACAGGAAAAGATAATGATAAATGTTGGATGGGATAAAAGAAAACTGGGACCCTAATACATTGTTGGTGGAGTTGTAAACTGATTCAACTGTTCTGGAGAGAAATTTGGAACTATGCTCAAAATGCTATGAAACTGTGCATACTCTTTGATCCAGCAGTGTTTCTACTGAATTTGTATTCCAAAGGAATCATAAAAAAGGGGAAAGGACCCATATGTGCAAAAATATTTGTAGCAGTCATTTCTGTAGTGATAAGGAACTGGAAACTGAGTGGATGCCCATCAGTTGGAGAATGGCTGAATAAGTTATAGTATGTGAATGTTATGGAATATTATTATTCTATAAGAAATAATCAGCAGGGATGAGTTCAGAAAAGCCTGCAGAGACTTACATGCACTGATGCTAAGTGAAGTGAGTGGAGCCAAGAGAACATTGCACACAGCCACAACAAGAATATATGATGATCAATTCTTATGGACATGGCTCTTTTCAACAATGAGATGATTCAGGCCAATTTCAATAGACTTATGATGGAGAGAGCCATCTGCACCTAGAGAGAGGGCTGTGGGGACTGAATATGGATTACAACATGATATTTTCACCTTTTTCATTCCTGTCTACTTGCTTTTTTTCCTCATTTTTTCCCATCGTGAATAGGTTTTTTTGTATAGCATGATAAATGTAGAAATACATATATACACACACACACATATATATATGGAAGAATTGCAGATATTTAATGTAAAAATAATATTCAACATTTTCATGTTTCATTGGATTCTCACAAACAATTCTGTGCAAAAGAGACAGGTAGGGCTTATTAATCCCATTCAACAGATGAGAAAACTGAGATCTCCTAAATTTCTTTGAATTTACTAAGATCTCACCATTAGTAGTGAAACCAGAACTGAAACTAAGTATTTTAAGATTTATCAGCTGGACCTCCTTCCATTGCATCATACCATCTTTGTCCCTGCCATCCAGAACAGAGTTTCAGTCATAAATTTCATGATCACAGGAACTGTACCTTATCTTAACTGTGTGACTCTCCCAATGATGAAAATCCATATATAAATGCTTCATAAATGGTTGCTGAATTGTTGCTTGGTAGGGCAGTAGTATTACTTTCACACTCAAAAACTAGCCTAAACAGACCTCGCTGCCTCATTCCCAGGTAATCCCTCTTCTAGTCAGTATTTTAGTCATGCCGTTTACTCTCCCTCTTCTTTGCTTGGCTTCTCTCCTTTCCCCACTCTCCCTGGCCCATATGCCCTATATAAGAGTTGAAAGAAGAAAAACAGTGCTAGGGCAGGTCAGGCAGCTAAGCTTGTCAAGAGACACGGAATCCTGCCTGGCTCACTGTTTGGACGAAATAACGAGAGAATCACAGGATGTCTGGAAGGGACCTTAGAATAGAGAGTGGGAGAGCCCTTAGTTCAGCCTTCTCAATTTACAGATGAGAAAATTGAGACACAGAGGTGAAGTGATTTATCCAATCTAGCTCCTTGTTCTCACCAGAATTCAGCCTTGAATGCTGTAAAATATTCCTGACAGAGAGGGGGAGAGGCAGGAATTGCTTACAGGTCTCCCAGGGGACTCTGAATCCCAACACACACCTTCTAAGTCTCATTTTCACAATTTTTTCATATTATTTTTCCCTTTCGGTATCTTGTTTTATGTTAATAGTTCCCTAAGTATTTTTAATTAGATATTCAAGCAAAAGAAAGTTTCCAAAGTTAATTAAAAGTTGCCTCACTGTAATTGTATGAAAGGAGTTTTCAGTTCCGAAAATTAAATTCTTATAATTAAACTCCTCTCTCAGTTTAAAGATTTCTATGGAATGTTTATTCTGTGTTTATTGTTTTTTACCTTGAAAGCAGAGTTGGGCCTGTGACTAGGAATCTATCCAGCAGTCACCCTGGAGTCAAATTCTCCCTATGATTTGAACTTTTCCATCATTCTGATTATTTCAGGCCGTTGGGAAAGGATGATTATATCCATGCAGGGCAAGCAGACTATGCTCAACACAGCCTCTCAAGCTCATCCTATAACTGCCTGTCACTTTGTTTCTCGGTGATGTAAGAGGAGGCTTGCCTTCTGTTTATCTGAGAGATAGGATTTGTATTTTAGATACAATCAGCCCCATATTTCTGTAGTCAAAAAACTCATTCACAGCTGGACAAAATGAAAAAAAAAAACCTCAAAGTATCTAATGGATGTGCCTGGGGAGAACTGGAGATCAAACAGATGTGCTCTTCTTTACTCACCCTTTGGCTGATGTAATTAGCCCCATTTTAAAAGTGAAAAAAAAACTGTAAAGAAAAAGAAAGACCAAAACTTGCCAGTTTCTAGAGCTATTTAGGAGCAGGGCTGGGTTTTCCAACAATTGAACAGGGAACAGTCAGAGAATCACAATTCTAACACTAAGAGGACTTGTAGAATTAGAAACCAAAGCTAAGAGGAGATCTACTTTTTCCTCCCCATTTATGGATTCCTGCATTTAAAATTAGATCATAGGATCATAGATCCGGAAATTACCTAGACCAACTTTATTTTATTCATAAGGAAACTGAGGACTAGTAAAGTTAAATGAATTGCCCAATGTCATATGAATTGTAATCAGAGATAGGATTTCTCTTACTCTTGAGCCCAGTGGTCTGGAGTTGGAAAAACTCTTCCTGAATTTAAATCTGGCCTCAGATACTTACTAGCTGTGTGATCTTGGGGAAGTCACGTAACCCTGTTGCTTTTCATCTGTAAAATGTGCCGAAGATGGAAATGGTAAATCACTTTAGTAACCTTGCCAAAAAAACCCCAAGTGGGATCACAGAGAGTTGGAAGTGACTGAAACAATCGAACAACAAAAAGCTACAGAAATCTGTGATGGCTTTCTTGGCCTTGGGGGACAGTGATCACAGAAGTCTCTCCAGTGTGAGAGAGAGTGTAATTTTGTGTAGTATGAGCATATTTCTCTCACTTAACTCCAGAGAACAGGACTAGAAGTAAATGAATGGGACTGGCAGGACAACAGATTTTGACTCGCTAACATCAGACATGTCCCAAAGTGGAATGGAGTGCCTCATAGGGTATGAGGAGTGAGTTCCTCCTCACTAATAATTGATTAGGGACTGTACCCCCACTTCTTAGGGATGTTATCATGTCGTGCTTTTGTACTGGTCATCTCCCATGTTTGGAATGTGGGACTCCCTTCTTAAATCTTCCTCACAGAAATAAATTTTTCCTTGGAGATACACCTCAAGTATTCACTTCTACATGGAGCCTTTTCTGACATTCTTCCCCTCCCTCAGCTGCTAAATAACTTGTGTTTATTCTTTTTTAATTTTGTTCCACGTACATATTAACATATTTGTCTCCTGTATTAGAATGTTAGCTTCTTGAAAATAAGGATGGTTTTATTCCTTTGTATCTGGATTCTTAGAACATAGAACGTTAAAAAAATGCTTCTTAGGTGATTGATTACAGATTAGATTTGTGATTTGAATAAGAATGGGTTTGGATGATTTGGACCCTTCAAACTCTGTAAATATTATTTAACACCTCCTCCAGGAAGGCCTCTCTGATTGACTCTTACTATACCATGACAATTCCCTTCTCTACATTCCCTTAATATTTGTATAGGAAGTATGTACTTTGATCTTATTCATAGGGTCATTTGTCATTGTTCCTTAGTCATATCATGTATATTAGCTATCTCTCCATTGATACTAATTATTCAAGAGCAGGGACCACAGTGTCTTATGCTCTTTTGGTAACTGCAGGGCAGCTAGTACCATGCTGAGTAGGGGCCCTTACTAAATAAGAATGAATGAATGGAAAAAGGAAGGAATTAATTAGCATATATCAAGTCAATGTCACCTTCCCTTGCCATCACAGTTCACAGCCTCTATTATGCACCTGAATGACAGGTGACCAAAGTATATTAGACAGGGCATTTAGGAAGCAATGACATCATCTCCCATTATGTAAGCCCATGTTAGTTCATACACTCCTGACCTTACTTATTGTCAGCTCCCCACTGAGCTGTTAAGAGCCCGATGGGCAAACATAGCTGTGACGCCCCTCTGTGGTATTGAACGTCTTGCCAGTGCAGCCATGTAATGCATCTCTGAAGAACTGGGGTGTCCATTCCAATTCAACTCAACCTGGCAGAGTGCGCTGGGGAGAAATTCCTATTTTCTGGTGATCCTGGAGCCATCGGCTTCTCTGTTTCAGTTCTGTTCAAAGTATTTATTGGGCATTTACCTTATAATCACAGGTTTATAGGGGTTGGAGTTACAAGAGGTCATCTCGTCTAATCGCATCATTTTGAAGATGGGAAACCAGAGTTCAGAGAGAAGTGACTCCTCCAGGTGTCAGAATCTGGATTCAAATTCAGATCAAGTGACTCCATGGAATCATTCCACTCTTGTCATTTCTTTAGCTATCCAGACTGAGGGTTCTTTAAACAAAGGCCTGTGGATTTTTAAAAGAAATATATAATTGATTTCTTTTATAATGTTATCTATTTATTCACTTTAAAATGTGCTGAGAGGTCCATAGGTTTTTACAAAACTATCGATGGGGTTAAGAACTCCTAATTTGGCAGTAGTTGTGGTATGGCAGATGGAGAGCCAGCCTCAGCTTCTAACATGTAAGGGCTATGCGACTATGAGAAAATTACTTAATATCTCAGTGTTCCAGGAAACTCTCTGAGATTATAAATTACAGAATAGATGTCAATTTCCATTGATTGAGAGATTCCACACTGGGAGTTCTCAAAAATCAAATAAATCTTAAATCTAGTTCAAAAAAATTGATCTGCATATCTATCTAGGAATGATTTAGACACTATTTTTGAAAAGGCTTTTCATTAGCTATGTGCCAAGTTCTATGCCAGGCTTTGGTGATTTGTAGAGATGTGGTCAGAAGATGGACCCTTAAGGATCTTACAAAGGATGGGGGAATATTCAACAGTGAAAAAAATAATTAGCAATGCAAAGTGGCATTAATTAATGAGTGGTGTTTATGTAGGACACTCTTTGGTTGTCCACGATTGGGCTAAGAGTTCATGTGGGAGGTTAGGCAGAAGGGTAATAAGTGGAGAATGGCATTTTCCTTGCCATTGAGTAACTTAAAGTATTACCGAAGAGGCACGATTAACCCTAACCCACGTAACGTGGTTAAATCGCAAATCAGTGTAGTATACGATCATTTGCCAAATGGTCTGGCATTCAGGATAGGTACCAAAATAATTTAAATCAGGGTGTGATCAATGAGGATAGAAGAGTCAGGGAGGCCACCTAGAAGGGGTAGAATTTGGACTGGACTTTGGAAGGGTAGGTAGGATTTTGCTAAGCAGGGAAACTAGATAAATGGAGTCTCAAAGGAGGGCACTTCAGGTAGGAGGAATAACATAAATCAGAGCATGGAAGAAATGGATATGTGCGCGCGCGCGCGTGTGTGTGTGTGTGTGTGTGTGTGTGTGTACTGGAGGAACAGTGAGAAACCTGACTTATGTGGAATAGAGAAAATATGAATATGTTTGCCAGATTGTTGCTAGATTCCAAAGGCTCTTAGTCACCACGTTGAGGAGTTTTGTATTCTATTTCTCATTCATGTTATTTTTCTTATCACCTTTGCGGAAGTAAGTCAGGAAAGGGGGAAAATAGTAATTTTTAATTTAATTTAATTTAAATTTATTTTAATCTCATTCTTAGTGCTTTTGTTATGAAAACATATGTAGTACAATAGTAAACTTTATTCTTTTTATTTTGTAGATAAGGATATAAGGCTTAGAGAGGGCAAGTAACTGCTAAAAATCATATAACTAATAAGCATCAGATGTGGGATTTATGTCAACACCTTCCTGGTTCTGAACCCAATGCTCTTTGTACCATTCATGCCATTCTGTCTTTTGCTACTTCTTTATCAGCAAGTCTTCCTCTCCACTGGCTGAGGTATCTGGGAAAAGTGGCAAGAGGAGATTGTAAAGTCATTCTCCATTATTTGGTATCAGGTTGGGGAAAACAGAGAGGTGAAAGTCCTCCTCTTGCCAAAGGGCAGGGCATCCAGGAGGCCAGGGGAGCTATGGATGAGAGACAGCTGCTTGGAGAGAGAAGGGCAAGGAACCTTGCAGCAATCTGAGCTAAGGACAGTGCTCCTGTGGGGTGTGAATCAGGGTCATGGAACAGATCTGTCATTTCTTGGCCACAGTCCTAAGATAGAGGATAGAATCATGCAGTGGCCAGAATTCGTGTCTCTGCCAGTAGAACTTTGGAATGGTGTAGGCGTCAGTGTGGGCTGGCACGTGCTTGGGATGCATGGCATCTGACAAATACAAATCAGGCGTACGAACACTGAACAGCACAGCCATGTGAAAAAACGTGATTTTGCAGCCAGCCTGGAGCCAGCTTCCTGTGGGCATCACATGCCCCATAGATATTTCCTCTCTGGTGTTGAATGCTTGAACACTCCTTAAAGGGTGATGGAGGATATTGAGTTCTCCAAGGGAAATAGATACTCAGAAAATATAGCATCCCCCAAAGGCAAAGCAGAGATCATCCCTGTACAATTTTCTCCTTCATAGGGACTTAATTAGGAATCAGTACAGGACGAGTCATTTAAACTCTCTGGGGCTCAGATTGATAATCAAAAAAAAAAAAAAAAAAGAGTTGGGCTAATATATAAGGTCTCTTCCATAATCCAGGATCCCACTTTACACATTTTACCACTAGAACAGTCTTTGTGTAATCTGCCCTTCCCTATTAACAATAATTAGATGAACTTCAGCACTAGACAATACCTTCTAACATGTATTGCTCAGACACTTAAGAGTGTCAATAGGTACCACTTTTAGATCTGAATGCTTCAGCTGTAAATGGTATAGTAGAAAGAACATAGAGCTTGGAGTCAGAAGGTCTGGGTTCAGCATTGTTGTGTGTGCTGCTAACTGGCTATGGAAAAGTGTATTTGCCTCCTGAATTCCCATTTTCTCATCTATAAATTGGAAATGACACAGGATGGATATCGAGATTGTGGATTCTCAGGGGTGGAAGAGTACCAAAAGGGTATCTTATGTATCTTCCTGTCCAACACATGAAGTGTGTGAAAGAACTTCTAAAATGGCAAAGCATTATACAAATATGAAGTTTTATTTTTATATATAGGAGTTAGCTTTTTTTTTTTTTGATTAAGCCCCACACTGAAATTTGTCTAATTTATATTATCCCTACTGTTATCCAAAGAAACTTTTTTCCTTTTTTAATTGGGTCACTAAACTTCACATAATGTGTATTAGCCAACTTATTATTCCAAGCTTTATTTTCTCCAGGTGGAATATTCTCATCTTTTTTCATGGGCTCAATTCTATAGCCCTTTAGACAAATCAAACTAAGTTAAGCCAGCAGGTATTTAAGGAATGCTTATTACAATCTCAAGTCCTCTTCATCAGTTGAGCATAGAAACAAAATGCCAACAGTGGTCTTGACAATCTCATTCTCAAAGTCTGAGACATTTTCTGCACAAATTGGGACACTTAACATGGTTTGTGGAAAGTGATCTAGCATAATATCTGTGTGTCCATCTGTTGATGAATTTCCACAGCCTAAAGACAGAGAAAATTGCTTCACTGCTAAGATCTTCTTGGGAACACTCCACACCAACACTTGTGTCTTTTTAGAAGCAAAGTGAAGGAGGAGACAGATGACAAGAATTGGATAAAAAGAGGTGACATTGCTTCCCTTTGTCCAGATGCCTGGGTCCCCAAAATCATGGAATAGGGAATTTCAAAGCTACAAAGGACTTTAAAGATCATCTAGTTCAGCTTCCTCATATAGATGAGAAAACAGGTGAATGCACATGAAGTGAGTCTCCAGTAGCAGTTTCAGAATTAGAATTCAAGTCTCTGGTCTCTGATGTCTCACCTATACCAGCCAAGCCCTCTTTCCATTAGGCTTCTAAATCTTTAGAGCTACAAGGAACATTGAGGATCACGGAGAAAAGATACTTAGATCTTGAGCTCCCTGGGATAATATCTTCACCTTGGTCCTGCCAATCCCTGAGGAAATGAATCCCCATTCTTCTGATTATTGCTCTGAGGATTTTGTTGAAATCAACACTGTTATGGAAAGAGTGAGTTGGGAAACTGATCATCTTTTTCATTCACTGTTTTAGTGATTTATGTGGCTAAAGGGCAACCAAATAATGCTGTGGATAGATAAGAGTGCTCAGTGTGAAATCAGGAAGACTCATCTTCCTGAGTTCAAATCTGGCTTCTGAAAGTTATTTGATCCTGGACAAATCACTTAACTTTGCTTCAGTTTTCTCATCTGTAAAATGAGCTGGAGAAAGAAATCACAAACTATGCCAGTATCTTTGCCAAGAAAATCTCAAATGGCTTCTTGAAGAGTTGGACATAACTGAAACAACTCAATAACAACACCTGACTAAAGCACCCTTCTCTGGTCACCTTTCTCCTATATATGCTATCTGGAAGATAGATAGATACTTATTAGAATTTAAGTACCTTGAAGTGAAGGGCCATTTGTTTTGTTTTGGTACCCTTAGCACTTAATAAGGTGCTTAATAATACAATAAATGTGTTCATTTATTCATTTAGTCAGTCAATTAACATTTATTAAGGCATACTATGTACCAGGCACTCCAGGCTAATTTCTGAGAAAATAAAGAAAAGCAAAAATCCATGTCAAGAAGCTTACAATCTGATGGGGGAAGCCAACACATAAAAGAAAGCTAAAAAGAAGGGGCAAGGGTAGGAAGAAAGGAAAGTATGTGAATTAGGGAAATGATGGAGAAATCGAGAGGAGCAGGTGGGTGGGAAATGAAGAGATGGCTGGGCATGGCATGGAAATCCTTCTTAACAGTGATTCTGATTATTTTTCTATAAGAAATGATGAGGAGGATGATTTTTCAAAGGCCTGGAGAGACTTACATAAACTGATGCTGAGTGAAATGAGCAGAACCAGGAGATCATTGTACACAGCAACATCAATATTATACGATAATTAATTCTGATGAATATGACTCTTTCCAATAATGAGATGATTGATGCCAGTTCCAATGATCTTGTGATGAAGAGAGCCATTTATACCCAGAGAGAGGACTGTGGGAACTGAGTGTGGATCACAACATAATATTCTTACTCTTTTTGTTGTTTTTTGCTTGCATTTTGTTTTCTTATTTACTTTCTTTTTTTGATCTGATTCTCTTGTGCAGCAAGACAATTATATAAATATGTTTATACATATTGGATTTAATGTATATTTTAACATGTTTAACATATATTGAATTGCTTATCATCTAAGGGAGGGAGTGAGGGGAAGGAGGAAAAAATCTGAAACACAAGGCTATGCAAGAATCAATATTGTCAAATTATCCCTGCATATGTTTTGACAATAAAAAGCTTTATTAAAAAAAGAGATTCTGGGAAGAGCCCTCCTCTATCCATCTGCTAATCAGAGAGAGGGGGAAACCCAGTAGATAAAGACTATCAATAAGGAGGCGAACTTGATGTGATTTTTAAGGATTACAAATGACTTAGGAGCAAAATAGACAAGTCTGGAGGAGTACTATTGCACGGGAAATGAAGAGATAATTGCCCTAGGACTCTTTTTAAAATGGAGGTTATTCTTTCATTCATTTTTTTATCCTCCCTGGTTAGTAATTGCTACCCACTCAGTTCACACATAACCTTTCGTTTTGGGACAAAGAGATATTATGTATTTTAATCATGGGTGTTTATGTATTTTGCTTTGGTTCTACAAACTCTTTGAGACAAAGGTCCATAGCTTATCTATGGTACCTCCAGTACCTGGGACAGTGCTTTGTACTATTTGTTTAATAAATGCTATCTAGTCTATACCTTTAACTTTTTGCAATTGAGAAAACTGAAGCCAAGAGAGATTAAAAATGTGTCCAAGATCACATAGATAGTAAGTAGCACAGTTGTGAATCAAATTAAAATCTTTTGGCTAAATCCAGTGTTCTTCCCACTTTACAGGTTTGCCATTGTGTCAGGAAGGAAGACCTTAGGCATAAAGGGACCTTGTGTAGAATCTAGTTCTTCCACTGTCAGAATTAACTCCAGAGCTGGAAGTGGAATGCTATGGCTGGGTCTTCCTCCCAACTGCCAATACTGGACATTCTTTTTCTTGTTCATTCCTTCTCCCATGTAATGCCAGTCCCCTTCTCTTGCCTGTCACATCTTTCTCTTGCAGCCCACCTTTCCATTGGACAAAATTATCCCTGCTGAAGGCTGGCCTTTGGCCTCATGAAACATAGGATCCTTGGGGATCAGTGTGGGGATAGTTGGTAGAGATAACAGTGCTTGATGGTCTCCTCTAATTCCCCCTCTTCTCCTACTTAATAAACTCTGTCCTAATCATTCCAAACCCCCTTTCTTTTATTTTTGTCCTCCTTTTCTACTATGTTCTTTGGCATCTTCTTTTTCATTTTAGAAATTCTCTCCTTTCTTAAATCTTTTTCTCTTATTTTTTTCCATTTGATATTTATTAAAACCTAGTTTTCTCCTGAAGATACCACAGCTCTTGGCACCTCCTCCAACTCTGGTTGCTCTTTCCTTCACACTCTGTATCACACAAGGCCAGCAGGAGGGATTGACATATTCCTTGCTCCAAGCTTCTACTTTCATAGTCTACCTTTTCCTCCAGTCATCCATCAATCAACAAGTATTTATTAAGTTCTTATTATATGTCAGATTCAAATGTTATAAAAACAAAACACCTCCTGCTATCAAGGATCTTTCATTCCATCACTTAGCACACACCTTTCTTTCATTTAAAATTCATTTTATGTCCAGATCCTTGTTGCTATTAACTCAGAACTTCCAGGTCATTCTTCCTCCTCTTTAAAACATTCAGTTCTTGACATAGTAGCCTTCTTCATTCCAATCCCACTCTTTGCACATCTCAATCTCCATGACCTTAGTCTCCTCTATCTCCATAACACTGTCTTCAGCCTACCCCATTAAGCACAGATGTAGTCCCACCTTAGACTTCCATTCACCTCAATATACCCCAGATGGCAGACTTTCTAGCTACAGTTCTACTAATCTCTATGACATTCTGAATCAGTGGTCATCTGGCTTCTACATAAACACTTCCAATGACAAGGAATTAAATACCTCTCAAATGAGTTCATTCAATTTTTGGACAGCTTGTGAGAAAGATTTTCATTAACACTGAATTGAAACTCCAATCATTCTCTAATTTCCCCCCATTGGTGCCAATTCTGCTTGTGACATCTTCAGGACAAGTCTAATCTCTCTTCCACCTATTATTTGAAGATGTCTCTTTAAATGTCTTTTTTATAGCCATGACAATATCTTGGTCACCTCCCTCTAAAAATATTTATTGATTTTTCCATCTGTGAAATGGGTTGAGAAATGCCTTCTGAGAAATTTTAGATTCTCTGAACATGAATTACACTATGTCTCGATAACTGGAAGGATCACACTAATTTAATGAACTCTGAAGTGATTTCTCCAAATAATAATTTTTTTGCTGAAATATAGACCCGGCTAAAATGTTCTTTGAAATGCCCCCTGAACTTTCATATTTTCTAAATGGATTGACCAAGAATGTCTGAATATTTCCCTAAGCTACATGAGCTGAACTAATTTAATTGGGCTTGAAATGAAATCCCTGGTGCTGGAATGAATGGTGGGTGGGAGAGTGTTGTTTAGAGGGAAGGGAACTTGGGCTGTGCATTAACTCCCCTTCTGAATTCCCATGAGGAATGCAGCAGGGCCACTGTTTGAATGGGAAAAAGAGAAAGGCTGGGCCACTGAGAGATATTAATAACTTGGAAAGAGAAAATGAGGGCTCTGATAACCAAGAGCAGTGAAAGGGTCTAAAAATAGGAGAGAAAATCAGGTTAGAAGAAAGAAAAAAAATCCATTTCAATAGTAAAGCCAGTTATGCAACACAGTCAGCAGCTTCCAGAGGTGGCTGGGTCCCCGTCATTAGGACATTTAGAAATAATAATAGCTCATATTTCCAGAACACTCCATATTTTACAAAGTCCTTTCCTTATATCAGTCCTGAGATGAGGCTGTTGTGGGAATTAAATTTAGTTTTACTGATGAGGAAACTGAGGCCCAGGAAGGGTAAATGATTATGTCTACACTTCTTGACAACCATTTAGTTCTGGATATCCAATTTTAGGAATGATATTGATATGCTGAAATCCACTCAGAAGAAGGAAATCATAACAGTGAGAATATTCAAAACCACACCATACAAAGGGATTGCTTTAAGCTTTATGCTGACCTTCAATGTAGCATCTCTAATTACCTTTCAGACATCTCAAACTGGATTCCAGTAGACATCTTAAGTTCAATATTGTCTAAAACTTAACTCATTATCTTTGTCCCCAAATCCTCCTCCACTCCTAACTTCCTTATTATTATTTTTGTATCCACTGTTTTAGCACCGTGCCTGGCACATAGGTATTTAATAAATATTTATGTGACTGACTGACTAGAGAAAACTTAGAAATGGCTCAGGATTACAAATAGACCATGTGGTGGCTGCCATTTCTTTTTTGAATGGTGGTCGTTTAGTTTTGTTCTACTGGAGAGCGAACCTGAGGGGAGAGCAATGGATAGGAAGTTACAAAGAAGAGATTTGAAATCAGCATCAGGAAAAGCTTCCTAATCAGTATGGGCTGCTTGAGAAGTAATGATCTGCCCCACATTGGCGATATTCAGGTAGATAATAAATGACTAACCATTTGTCAAGCATATTGCAGACATGTTTAAGTCATGTTTAAGTAAAGGTTAAAAGAGATGATTGTTGAGGTCCCTCACACTCCTGAGGTTCTGTAATACAAGACAATGCTGCTATAGGAGCCTACATTTTCTGGGTCTAGTGGTGTTTCCACAAACCATGCTTCCTTTCAACTTTTCAGACAACGAGAGCAGGGGCAACTCTGTTTTTTGAGTGGGGGGCTTTAATAATTTAAAAAATGCAAAGGAATTCTGTGACCAAAAAGAGATTACTAGGCTAGATGATCTCCTAGACCAATTTTAGTCCTAGGGTCTTCTTGTAAGCTGAGAATAAGTGGACACAGGGAACCTCTTTGGCAAGCAAGACTTAAACACCAATCTAACCTTAGAGACAAGAGCTCGGGATGGAGGAAATTATTGACCTAACGTAGTTGTAGGACACCACTGGACAAAGAGGAGAATGAGAATGTGTAGTCTTAACTGTCATAAAAATAGGCTAGAACTAGAATTCTATTTGCTCTGGCAGGGCTAATGGATCTGCCATTATAGCATTAGAGTTTTAAGAATATATCATGCCTTTTTTGGGGGGAAGGGAATAGAGCAAGATGAGGGAATGGGTCACTGGAAGTTGACAAAATATTTTTTAAAAGCTATAAGAACAGGATAGATGCTTCTTGAGATGTTTCAGGTTCAAACCTGTCAAGAGGCAGGGGGAGGGACTCTGTGACCTTTTCTGGCTTCTGCCACCCCTGCAATTCTCTGATTGTAGGTTGCTGCTCTGGTAAATGCTTCTTTCCATTAGTAATGGCAATCAGATGACAATGTGAGTGACTGATACTGAATGGAATTTGAGTTTAATAAGCCCTTTTGGTCTACCCATCTATTTTCATATGCCTGTCTCTGCAGCTGAGTATGTGAGGCCTGCTTCTTAACTTCCCCTTTGCAGATGAAACTTCTGCTCTTCATAGAAAATTGGACCTTGTGTCAAAAGTACTGGGTCTAAATCTTGACCGTAATTTCCTAGCTAAGTGAAACTGGGGAAGTTTCTTCATCTTTCTGAGCCTCTGCTCCCTAAACTGTAAAATGAGGGGATTGGAGGAGATATTCTCCAAGGTCCTTTCCTTCCCCATCACTCTGTCATCTTATGTGGAAGCGAGTACTTGTGCATCAAAGTGACTCCTAACCCACTGTTATCCAGACAGTGAGTAGGCAATCATTATCCAGCCCCTAGGAACCAGGTGCGTCCTGCCTGAACATCTCGGAGGGGAGGGAGTCTCAAACTCTCCTCACTGTTTCCTTGGAGTACTAACCAGAGGGGAAGGCTCTCTGAAGGCCAGCCAGGAACTATTGGAAAATGGAGGCTAGAAGGAGGGAGGGAATTAAAATAGAATACAATTAAGGGTTTTTATAAATGAAGTCAGTGATCGGGAGCCTTCAAAACAGAGTCTATTTCAGAATCAAATTCCTAAAACAATGTAGGGAAGTGAAAAGAGGAGTACTGGCAGAAGAATGGTGAATGAATTAATGAATAAATGAACGAAAAAGTATTTATTATGTGCTTACCATGTGTTAGGAGGGAATATATACATATATATGTAGAAGAGTCTCCCTCAAAGAAATTTATATTCAAATAGTCAGTCAACAAGCATTTATTATGTGTCAGGTACTTTGCTAAGCACTAGGGATAAAAAAATACTAGCAAAAAGAAAGATGATGATGCTTGACCTTAAAAAGCTTGCATTCCAGTGGGGGAAGAAAACACATGAATGAGTGAATAGAAAAATGAGATATTCATATGGGGGCTTAGTGGCTAAGTGTGAAAAATGAGAGGTGCTGGTAAGTGGCCCCTGCCCAGAACTCTACAATGGGAGAACAGGTCCCAGGAAAGAAATGGAGGAGACAACACATCCAGAGGAAGGATATCTAGGGAAAGAAATTTTGTCCTGGGCAGGGGTGGGGGTGATAGAAAAAGTAGGGATATATCTAGGTGGCTGGAAGATGAGTAGACCAGGTCAAAAGTTGGATGGTTACATGGGATATTAAATTGAAATAGTATAATTGGTTAAGTGAGCTAGTTGCATATGTTCATTTTGTTATCATCTGGGTTGGACCTGTTGTCCATGGGGGTTGTGTTCAGTACATTTTATATCCCCAACTTGCTACTGGGACCTTAGACAAATCATTCTCCCTCTTTAGGACTCAGTTTCTCCAGAATCTTGAAATCCTTTAGGAGTCATCTATATTACAAAGAGGCTGCATTAGGAAATACTATCTCTCCTTTACACAGACCATTACATAGACTAGGGGTTATTCTATTTATATCTAGGCTTTGTTAGAAAAATGGATGAGACTTGTTTTGTTTGGTGCTGAAGGGCAGGACTGGGCTGGGGGAGGTTGAAGATCTTTCTTACGTTTGGCATAATATTAAAAAAACTTAATTATTCAATGATGTTAAAGCTGCACGGTGTTGCTTTCAAAAGTAGTGAGTTTTCCAATTTTGGAGGTCTTCAAGCATGTGGGCTGGAGTTGGGGGGGGAGGCTGGGGAATGATTAAACAAAAAGCATGCCAACAATTAGAGCTGCCCAAAAACAGAGTGGGGAGGAGCTGCTGGCAGAGATAATGAGTTTCCCATCACTGGAGGTTTGGGATTCCGGTTTTAGTTGGCTTCTGTTTTATCCAAGGGCATGTGGCTAGCAAAAGACAGAGTTCTGATGTATCCGGGTCTCGTGAGTCCTGTGGCTTTCTCCCACACCAGGTTCTAGGGTCCCTGTGTCCACTTAGAAGTGGAAGATTCTGTGATTTTAAACTTCACTTGGCCCCTCTAGCCTGCTATTTATCCTCTATGACCACAATAACTGACCCCTTAATCCGAGGCAAAAGACTGATTTGCCTCACTTTGTCAATTCCCATTTCACTCCCTACTCCAATTTCTGCTTCATTTGAATTTTTTTCCTTCAAAAGAAACCCTTTATTTTCTCCCTCCACCTCCCTCCTTCGCCCCCTTCTCTTTCCTGAGGATCAGTGAATCATCATTTGATGAGACATATTCTTATTCACTTGCACATGGCAAGGGAGCACATTTCCTCCTTGCCTGCCTCTTCGTCTCTGTTCCTGAAATCAAGGGATTTTCTGTGGGTGGGGTGGGAGCAGCTGGACCCTGCTCCTCTGGGGCATCTCTATCTCCTCTGAGCTGACCCTGCTCTTAAAGCACTCAGAGCAATCATTTCTTGGCATGATGGACAGAGTCAGCAATAACCTGATCTTGCAATGCACCAAATAAACACTTTTAGCATTTAGTGCATAGACGCTAATGTGCCTGGAAGTAATTGCTTAGAGAGATCCCAGCTCCAATATCATAATGCACGGATTGCATTTAGAGAACAGACCATGGGAGGGGGGGTGGTGGGCTGGAAGGGAGAGGGGGGCAGGGAAGAAGGAGAAAAAAGGCCTCTGCACAATTTCTTTCCTCTTGATTAACTGAGTGGGAAGGAAATGGCAGAGATCCTTGCATATCCCAATTTGGAATGTCCTGGAGCAGCAGTTAAGGTCATTAGCCACCAGGAGGGCTGAACTAACAGGAGCTATGGGAAATGGGTATAGAGATCTTGATTTCCTCACCTAGAAGAAAGGTCCTTCTTCTATGATTATGAATGAAGTATGTCTCATTACATTTTCCAGAAAAACGAGCGGCTTTATCCCCAGAGCTCAAGGTTCTCATGGTTCAGATCTTAGCATTTCCGCTAGTTTAGACCACAAAGATTCTACACACTGAGGGACTAATTAAATGTGGATTGGAGATTGACCAATGGAATCTTTTCCTTCCCTCTCAGAGATTAAATGATCCCTGAGGGCAAGCACTATTTCTTTTCTTTTTGGGGGGAGGAGAGATTTTTTTTCTTTAATAATATTTTATTTTTCCCAATTACATGTCAAGATAGTTTTTAACATTCATTTTTGCAAGATTTTATCTCCCCCTCCGCAAGATCACAAGCAATCTGATACAAAATTATACAAATACAATCATTTTAAACATATTTTCATAGTAGTCATGTTGTGAAAGAAAAATCAGAACAAAAGGAAAAAAAAACCACGAGAAAGAAAAAGCAAACAAAAAAAGGTGGAGATAATATTCTTTGATCCACATTCAGTCTCCATAGTTCCCTTCCTGGATGCACATGGCATTTTCCATCCCATGCCTACTGAAATTGTCTTGGAACATTGTATTGCTGAGAAGAGCTAAGTCCATCAGAGTTGATCATCACATAATCTTGTTGTTGCTGTATACAATGTTCTCTTGGTTCTACTCACTTCACTTAGCATCAGTTCATGTAAGTTTTTCCAGGTTTTTCTGAACTCAACCCACTCATCATTTCTTACAGAACAATAGTCCATTCCATTCATATTCCATGATTTGTTCAGCCATTCCCCAACTGATGGGCATCTAGCTATTTACAATTCCTGTAGGCACTATTTGTTATCTAAACTCTGCAGAGAACACATGACTTTGCACCATAAATGCTAATTGGGTGGTAGGTAGGGCATAGCATTTAAAAAACTTATTCAATTTTAGGTTGCTTCATTAGAGCTGTTAAAAGGAGGTCAGGGATATTCCCATTGTTCTTTGCTCTGAAATATTTTCTTTTTGTCTGTGACTTTCTGTCATCATATTTTGAGGAAGGATATTGAGAAGACAGTTAGGATGACCAGGATAGTGAAGGGCCTGTAAGTGCCATATATGAAAGAATTGAAGAATTGGAATACTTATCTGCCCTGGAGAAGAGAAGGCATGGATCAGCATTGTTCAAAATACTTTAAGGGTGGCTGTTGACAAAAGGACTAGATTCCTTCTGCTCTGCCTCAGAATGTAAAAAACAAGGGGCAATGAAGGAAAATTTTAAGATGGTGTGTGTAAGGAAAGCCCTATGTAATTAAAGGTGTCCAGAGGATGAATGAGCTGTCTCCCAGTGTGCTGAGATTCCTGTCAGTGGAAGTCTTCAAGTGGAAACTGGAGGGCCATCTGCTGGGGCTGCTACAGAGAGTATTTCTGTTCAGATATGGGTCAGAACAGACAATTATAGAGGTCCCTTATATCTCTCAAGATTGTGATTTTATTGAATGTTTTGTGGTAGATTTAGGATTACACTACTTGGATTTAGTTTTATATCAATAAACAATCATGTTGCCAGGATGCCCTGGCAAACAGTTAATAAGTAACTCTCCAAAAAAAAAATCATATGTGAACACACTTTAAAATTCAATCTGAATCATTAACATTTTTCCTTTACTATCCTAAGGCTAGACAATAAAAAAATGAACTAAGCCCTGATTTGTAATATTTATCTATTTCCCAAGTGTAAATCAGCTCCATCAGAACTGGCCTGTCCATGAGATCTGGATGGCCCCATCATCGACTATCTGTTTTAGCCAGACCAATCGAGATTGTTTCAATCAAACATTATCATCCACTGGAATTGCTCCAGATACATTTTCTTTCTTTTGCTGGGGCAATTGGGATTAAGTGACTTGCCCAGGGTCACACAGCTAGGAAGTGTTAAGTGTCTGAGGCCAGATTTGAACTCAAGTCCTCCTGACTTCAGGGCTGATGCTCTATCCACTACCCCAATTAGCTGCCCCCTCCAGATACATTTTCAAAGGGGGAAGATATTGGATTCTTCAAAAATATATAAACCCTAATTAACGTTGGAGGTCTACCTTCTCCTTGTGATGCGGGAAAGATTCCTTTCTAGATTCCCACCCTCTCCTAGTTAATAATGTAAATTGCCCTTTAACTCACAAATCCTGGTCCCTTTGAATTCCAATAGAAGATCTGACCTGTTCCCAGCCCCACCCGGATATGAGCCAACTTTGGGGCTACACCTGAAAGCCCCTCGAGCTAAGTCTCCTATTATAAAAAGGCCACGCTGGGAACCCCTCTTTGCAGAGATTCTAAACATGGCTACCATGTGAGGACCCTCTGTCCAGTGCCCTCCTTATCTCTCCCTTCGCCTATACTTTAACTTTGCTTACCCAATAATAAACCTCTTTTATCAATCTAGCTCTCCGGGCCAATAAATGCTTTTATTGGGAACTCGCGCCGCTACTAGACCCCCTTGCGCCGAATCTGTACCCCAAACTTGCCACTAGACCTTAACCCTAATTTCATTTAGGTACCCCAAAGCTAGACCTCAACATTTGGTTCCCTGACCGGAAATCGAACCCGGGCCGCGGCGGTGAGAGCGCCGAATCCTAACTAGGTACCCCAAAGCTAGACCTCAACACTTGGAAGTTTTTCTCCTCTATTGCCTCTTCCTCCATGAAGCCTTTCTTGAATGCTCCAGCCCATGAGAGTATTTTCTTTCTCTGCATTTTTATAGCATATAGACTGATCCTCTACATTTGAGTACATAGTCACATACAGCTTTGTATTTCTAATGAATTTATGCATGCATGTTTTATATCTCTATCTCCTACCTTAACAGGCTTTGATTTCAGAGAACTCTGTGATTAGAGATGATTTTCTTCCATATCTCTTACAGACCCTAGCATAGTCCTGAGTACAGAGTGGATACTTAATAAATGATAGTTACTTGAAATAACAGCAATAATGATAATAGCACTTTACAGGTTACAAACTATGCTTTTCAATCCAATTAAATTAAATTAAATTTAGCAAACGTTGATTTTAAAAGGCACCATGTTAGTATCTAGGGACTAAAAAATAACAACAGTACCTTAAAAATACTAATAGTCCCTTCAGTCAAAGAGCCTGGGGGAAGGGCTGGGAAGAAATTCAACACATATTAAAATAAAATAGTGAGAGCTAATTTGAGGATGGAGAGAATATTGTATATGTTGGGGTATATGTGTATGTGTGGTAGGGAGGGAGAATAGAGATTAACGAAGGCTACATGGAGGAGTTGGTAGCTCAGTTGAGCCAGGAACAAAGATAAGGATTCTGGGAAATAGAGGGGAGGTGCAAAGGTATGGAGGTGGAAGATCTAGTGTTATTTTTAGGAAATAATAAGTAATCCATTTTATTTGGGAGCATGGAGTTTATGTTGTGGAACAGTATATAATATAGATGGAATGTTAGATTGGAACCAGATTTTGGAGGTCCTTAAATCTGTATATTTTATCTTAGAGCCACTGAAGATTTTTGAGCAGAAAATATGGTAAGATTGGTACCTTAGGAAGATTATTTTGACAGGTATAGAGGACAGGATGGTGAGGAATGAGGAAAATATGACCATTCAGGAGGCTATTAAAATAGTTTGAACAAGATGTAGCAAGGACTTGAACTAGAGTTGGGGTAGCACGAGTTATTGTTGTTTAGTCAATTCAGGTCAATTTTTATGACCGTATTTGGGTTTTTTTGGGTAAAGACACCAGAATGGTTTTCTTCCCTAGATCATTTTACAGATAATGAAACTGAATAAGGAGAATTAAGTGACTTGCTCAGGATCATACAACTAGTAAGTGTCTGAGGCCAGATTCACACTTATGAAGATTTCTTGATTTTAAACCCAGTATTCTATCTCCTGTGCCATGAATGGAGCAAAGGAAACAGACATAAGAAATTTATGGAGAGAGAATTGACAAGACTTGGATGAGGAGAAGAGAGGGAAGTTAAGTATAATAATAATAGCAATAACAATGATGATGATGATGAACATTGACATTGGTTTAATACTTTTCGGTTTGAAAAACCCTTTCCCTACAACAACCTTTTGAGTTGAATTAATGGCAATATCATTTTAAACAAGAGAAAATTGAAGCTCATAGGAGTTAATGACACTTGTTCATGGTCACAATGAAAATAAATGTCTAAGAAAGGATTGTGTCTAAGTCTCTTGACTTATAGTTCAGTGAGATATCCATCAATCCACATAGCTCTCAGATAGGAATCCAAAGTTGCAAACCTGGGTGTTGGGGATGAGGGTGGTACCTTCACCAGATACAGGGAAATTTGGAGGTAGAGCAGAGAAATGAAGTCTCTGAGAAGGTAGGAGAGCAGAGAAATGAAATCTCTGAGAAGGTAGGATCACAGGACCGATTTATGGCAGAGTTAGGATGGGACCCCACGTCCACAGTGGCCTTTCTGCCGCTACATTTCTCATATCTAGTCGTGTATACCTGCCTAAAGATCCAGACAGTTGATCTGCTCTTTTCTTGAATCTTTCCAAATCAGATCATTCTATAGTGTAGACACTCCCTCTGACAAACCATGAGCTCTTTCTTTGGGTAGGGTTAAATTGGTGCCATTGCAGGAAGCCAAACTCATTTCCATATCATGTCTATTTGTTACTTAGCTAAATAATTGCTACAACCTTCATTAGACATTCTGGGATCTAATGGGGTTTGTAAATTAGAGAGGCAGAGACATTTCAATGGAAAACAAATTTCCCATTTTCCTTCTGATGATGCTTTCTTCCCTGGACGCTCACCTCGTGTGGTGAGGAAGCTGTTCTTGGATTTCTGCTGTTCCAGCAAATAAGTCCTTAATTGACACGGAATGTGTTTACCTTTAAGACTAGTGCACCCTGGCAGGCCTGTTGGTAAATATTCCCCTCCTAAATATTTGATTTAAAGAGCTCAACTTTGAGGACAAAATAAAATAAGGAAGCAGCTTTTTCAATGTATTATTAATACCCGTAAATGGCGGTGGCTGAACGTAAAAGCAGAAGATATAATGCGGTTTCCTGGAGCGACGGGCTTTTAAACAAGTTCCAGTTATTGAAAATTGTGCAGTAAAAAGGGGAAAATGAAATATCTTTTCAGATAGGATAATAAAGATGGGCTGCATTAGGCTGCCTCGCCTGGGAAGCCCAGCAGATGAGACAATGGTGAGCTGTAGCAGCTTGCGGATGGCTGGGGAGAGAGGCAATAGAATGCCAGGACCAAGCCTTCCTCCCAGCACATGCTGGATTGGCAGTGTGGGACTGAATGAATTCCGTCAGGAGCTCAAGTTTGGCTGGAGCAATCAATCTTGACCGCTGGCCCAGGAAGAGTATATTTTTTGTGTGGTTAAATTATTTTTAAAAATCTTTTTTGAAAGAAAAAATCTTATAGTTGGAAGAGACTTTTGGAGTTGCTTGGTCCAACTTTTCACACCATGTAGGATCGGACTCTGTTATGTTCCTGGATAGGTGGTCATCCTGCTTTGGTTTAAAAATAAAGTCTGGTGAGGTAGAAAGAAGACTAGATCCAATGTCAGGGGAATTTGTCATTTATTACCTTAATAAAATAACAACAGCAAATTTTTATGGTTAGCAAAACATTTTACATGTGTTACCTTTTGATTTTCACATCAATCAGGTGAGGTAGGTTTGATTGTTCTTCCCATTTTAGAGGTGAGAAAACTGAGACTGAGAGAATTTGAGGGACTTCCAACATCATTTAGACTCCAGCTCTTTATCCATTATACCTATAACCTCCAACTTCTCTTCCATTAGTTTTTTAATCTAAAAAAAAAGAAGAGGTTGATCTACATCAGGGGTTCTTAACCTTAGTGTGAACTTGATTTTTAAAATGTTTTAATAACTCTATTTCAGTATAATTGACTTTCTTTGTAATCTTTCATATCTTATTTTATTTATTTAAAAACATTCTTCTGGGAAGGGATCCATAGGCTTCACCAGACTGCCAAAGGAGTTCAGGGTATAAAGAGGGTTACGAACTTTTGGTCTAGCTGGCCTTGAAGTTCCTTTTTTAAAGTTCTGAATCTGTAATCTTGGAATTTTCAATGGCAGGAACAGTTCTCATCATTAGAAGTTCTTTCTTTTATCCAGCCAACATCCGTCTCTTTGAAGCTTTTATCCTTTGCTCCTAGTTTTAACTTTAGGAAGGTGACTCTTTCCATCTTACACATGATGACAGTCATAGATGTTGTGTCCCTTGTAGGAGACTATCAGCTCCCCAAAGTCAGGGTCTGTATAATGATTCATTTTTTTTATCCCTTCTGCCTAGTGCAGTGTCTGGTACATAGTAGATGCTTAATAAATGTTTGTTGCATTCAATAAAAGAAAGCAACCATGCTCTCAGTCTTCTCCCTTCTAATCCCCCTTCTCTGGTATCCGCTCCAGTTTAACAATATCCCTCTTCCAATGTGAAGTCTGTAGTAGAATGTAGAAGTCTAGTTGGGGCTTGACTTGTGTATAGCACACAGTAGGGCTATCACTACCCCCATGGCTACATGTGTCACTTCATCTTGTGTAGGTCAAGTTTCAGTTAAAGTTTTTAAGCTTAGCATTTAAAATTTAAAAACAAAAAGCAACCTTCAGTTCTCATCCACCAAGGAAGAGTCAGAGGTACATGAGACAGAAGTAAAGTCCGTCAAGTTTCAGTCATTGTGGGCAGAGACCCTCATGATACCAGAAAGGACTGTTCTCCTTTACAAGCTGACCTTTTCTTCTTATTATGTGGAGAAAACCTTGCTCCCTTCACAGTACTCACCCTTTTTGCTACTGTGGCCCCTAGTTTGGTGATGGATGAGGGAGAAACGAAGGTGAATGATAAAAAAAAAACCTTTGGGGTCTGGGGGTGGAAAAGGGATCACTGGGGTGATTTTCATTACCACACCCACTGTGCCTCTGGACTGGTAGCCACTCAGGGCCAAGAATCTCCTTTCCAATGGACAGTTTGATTGGGCCTGACATTTATACAACTTGATTGTCCACTGGACACTCATGAGCTGATTTATACCCAGGGGAGCTGGGCCACTGGCTCTTTAGCAGTGGGGTGACAGCAATGAGGGATAAGACCATTTCCTGGCTTCTCTGCCAAACCTCCAGGTCCATTCCAAGATTCTGTTTATAGTGGTCAGGTTGCAATGCTGGATTAATAGAACATCTGCCATACAACAATGATGGCGCTTCAGCCACCCACTGGGGACCCAGATTTAAATAATAGCTTGTGTTTTGGGAAGAGATGGTTCTTTGTTAAATGATTCTTTTGCCAGAAATGGCTGGTTTTATATTCAAAGCTTTATTTTCTGCTGGAGAGTTATAGCCACAGAACATAGAAGAAAAGAATAGGGGAATATCAAACATCAGGATTAAGGAGCTTAGGGACCATTTCATCCAGCTCCTCATTTTAGAGACAAAGAAATTGAGGGTCAGAGAGAGTGACAGTCACATGGCTGATCTGGGCCTTGAATTCAGGTCTCCTAAATTTAAATTCATTCTCCTTCCACTATAGGAGGGCTTCATAAATTTTTTCTTCTTGTGACCCCTTTTTGCCTTAGAAATTTTTACATGACCCCAGGTATGTAGATATATAAAATAGGAATACAAATCAGACATTCACTGATACGAAATAATTTCATCTCCCTCCCCAAATTCAGTTATATGACCCAATATGGGATTGTAACCTACAATTTAAGAAACTTTGCACTAGAGCACAGTTGTTGACATCTATGGAACACCATATATTTACATGAATTTATTTATCAGATCAGTTAGCACATCAGATCAAGAATTATTGTTGTCATTGTTATTGTTATTGAATTGTTCAATTATATCCAACTCTTTCTGACACCATAGGCAATAGCATATCAGACCCTTCTCTATCTCTTAAAGTTTGTCCAGTGTCATGTTCATTGTTTCCATGAGACTATCCATCTCATCCTCTGCCATCCTCTTTATCTTTTGCATTCAATCTTTCCCAACACCAGGGTCTTTTCCAATAAGTCCCATCTTCTTATTATGTGGCTAAAGTAGTGAAGCTTCAGCATCAGTATTTGGCCTTCCAGAGAACAACTTGACTTAATTTCTGTAAATGGGACTCTCAAAAGCCCTCTCCAGCATCAAAATCATCTATTCTGAAAGAAAAAATCTTATAGTTGGAAGAGACTTTTGGAGTTGCTTGGTCCAACTTTTCACACCATGTAGGATCGGACTCTGTTATGTTCCTGGATAGGTGGTCATCCTGCTTTGGTTTAAAAATAAAGTCTGGTGAGGTAGAAAGAAGACTAGATCCAGTGTCAGGGGAATTTGTCATTTATTACCTTAATAAAATAACAACAGCAAATTTTTATGGTTAGCAAAACATTTTACATGTGTTACCTTTTGATTTTCACATCAATCAGGTGAGGTAGGTTTGATTGTTCTTCCCATTTTAGAAGTGAGAAAACTGAGACTGAGAGAATTTGAGGGACTTCCAACATCATTTAGACTCCAGCTCTTTATCCATTATACCTATAACCTCCAACTTCTCTTCCATTAGTTTTTTAATCTAAAAAAAGAGAAGAGGTTGATCTACATCAGGGATTCTTAACCTTAGTGTGAACTTGATTTTTAAAATGTTTTAATAACTCTATTTCAGTATAATTGACTTTCTTTGTAATCTTTCATATCTTATTTTATTTATTTAAAAACATTCTTCTGGGAAGGGATCCATAGGCTTCACCAGACTGCCAAAGGAGTTCAGGGTATAAAGAGGGTTACGAACTTTTGGTCTAGATGGCCTTGAAGCTCCTTTTTAAAGCTCTGAATCTGTAATCTTGGAATTTTCAATGGCAGGAACAGTTCTCATCATTAGAAGTTCTTTCTTTTATCCAGCCAACATCCGTCTCTTTGAAGCTTTTATCCTTTGCTCCTAGTTTTAACTTTAGGAAGGTGACTCTTTCCATCTTACACATGATGGCAGTCATAGATGTTGTGTCCCTTGTAGGAGACTATCAGCTCCCCAAAGTCAGGGTCTGTATAATGATTCATTTTTTTTATCCCTTCTGCCTAGTGCAGTGTCTGGTACATAGTAGATGCTTAATAAATGTTTGTTGCATGCAATAAAAGAAAGCAACCATGCTCTCAGTCTTCTCCCTTCTAATCCCCCTTCTCTGGTATCCGCTCCAGTTTAACAATATCCCTCTTCCAATGTGAAGTCTGTAGTAGAATGGAGAAGTCTAGTTGGGGCTTGACTTGTGTATAGTACCCAGTGGGGCTTGACTTGTGTATAGCACACAGTAGGGCTATCACTACCCCCATGGCTACATGTGTCACTTCATCTTGTGTAGGTCAAGTTTCAGTTAAAGTTTTTAAGCTTAGCATTTAAAATTTAAAAACAAAAAGCAACCTTCAGTTCTCATCCACCAAGGAAGAGTCAGAGGTACATGAGACAGAAGTAAAGTCCGTCAAGTTTCAGTCATTGTGGGCAGAGACCCTCATGATACCAGAAAGGATTGTTCTCCTTTACAAGCTGACCTTTTCTTCTTATTATGTGGAGAAAACCTTGCTCCCTTCACAGTACTCACCCTTTTTGCTACTGTGGCCCCTAGTTTGGTGATGGATGAGGGAGAAAGGAAGGTGAATGATAAAAAAAACCTTTGCGGTCTGGGGGTGGAAAAAGGATCACTGGGGTGATTTTCATTACCACACCCACTGTGCCTCTGGACTGGTAGCCACTCAGGGCCAAGAATCTCCTTTCCAATGGACAGTTTGATTGGGCCTGACATTTATACAATTTGATTGTCCACTGGACACTCATGAGCTGATTTATACCCAGGGGAGCTGGGCCACTGGCTTTTTAGCAGTGGGGTGACAGCATTGAGGGATAAGACCATTTCCTGGCTTCTCTGCCGAACCTCCAGGTCCATTCCAAGATTCTGTTTATAGTGGTCAGGTTGCAATGCTGGATTAATAGAACATCTGCCATACAACAATGATGGCGCTTCAGCCACCCACTGGGGACCCAGATTTAAATAATAGCTTGTGTTTTGGGAAGAGATGGTTCTTTGTTAAATGATTCTTTTGCCAGAAATGGCTGGTTTTATATTCAAAGCTTTATTTTCTGCTGGAGAGTTATAGCCACAGAACATAGAAGAAAAGAATAGGGGAATATCAAACATCAGGATTAAGGACCTTAGGGACCATTTCATCCAGCTCCTCATTTTAGAGACAAAGAAATTGAGGGTCAGAGAGAGTGACAGTCACATGGCTGATCTGGGCCTTGAATCCAGGTCTCCTAAATTTAAGTTCATTCTCCTTCCACTATAGGAGGGCTTCATAAATTTTTTTTTCTTGTGACCCCTTTTTGCCTTAGAAATTTTTACATGACCCCAGGTATGTAGATATATAAAATAGGAATACAAATCAGACATTCACTGATACGAAATAATTTCATCTCCCTCCCCAAATTCAGTTATATGACCCAATATGGGATTGTAACCTACAATTTAAGAAACTTTGCACTAGAGCACAGTTGTTGACATCTATGGAACACCATATATTTACATGAATTTATTTATCAGATCAGTTAGCACATCAGATCAAGAATTATTGTTGTCATTGTTATTGTTATTGAATTGTTCAATTATATCCAACTCTTTCTGACACCATAGGCAATAGCATATCAGACCCTTCTCTATCTCTTAAAGTTTGTCCAGTGTCATGTTCATTGTTTCCATGAGACTATCCATCTCATCCTCTGCCATCCTCTTTATCTTTTGCATTCAATCTTTCCCAACACCAGGGTCTTTTCCAATAAGTCCCATCTTCTTATTATGTGGCTAAAGTAGTGAAGCTTCAGCATCAGTATTTGGCCTTCCAGAGAACAACTTGACTTAATTTCTGTAAATGGGACTCTCAAAAGCCCTCTCCAGCATCAAAATCATCTATTCTGATAATGGAAAAACCATTATCATTGACTATGCAGACTTTTGTCAGCAAGGTGATGTCTCTGCTTTTTAGTATGCTATCCTGATTTTCCATAGGTTTCCTTTCAAGAAGCAAGTGTCTTTTAATTTCATGGGTGCAGTCATTATCTGAAGTGATCTTTGAACCCAAAAATATAAGATAGGAGAAGACTGCAAGAGAATTTGATGAAATTTGTTGTTTTATCCTTCAAGAAACCAAAATGATGTTTATGCATTACACAGAATTCAAGAACTGTAAAGAACTTTGGGAAGTAATCATTTTAGGGAATAATATTTATATTTAGTAGTTTTATCTAAAGGGTTCTACTTCTGATTAAATAAAGTTTCTGTGGAAGAATATTATAGTCACTGATTCAGTTAATCATGCTTTATATTTCTAGTGGTAAAATGAAGAGATTAGATAGAAGGGATGGTTCCTAACTTCCTGTCAAGTTCAAAAATTCTATTTTGTTTGCTCTGACATCAGTGTCCTATAATTCCGTTGTAAGATCTCTTCCAGTTCTAACATTCAATGATCTTAGGATCTCTTTTAGTTTTAATATCTTATATTTGTTGGTCTAACATCTTGGATTTTAAGATCTCTTCTGGTTCTCAAATTCTATGTTCTAAAGTCCCTTTCAGATATAACCTTCTCTGATCTAGAATTCAAGTCAAGTTATGAAGTGACTTCAAGATTTGTTGTTCATTTAGCATTGTAGGGGAAAGGTACAATATCTGCTCTCTAAGAGTCTTATCACCCTCTTAAGGAGTTAAGAATAGCACGTATATAGCAATTAGAAAATAATGTAAGTATGTAAAATTATGTGTGAAATTGGATATAGTGAAATGTCGAAGTATTTGAAGACAATAAATGCTATGAACTTTTGGCATCGATTTTGGCTTGATTTATTAAGGAAGACTTCCTCGGAGGACGTGAAGGGCAAGTAGTAAAATATAGGAACAGTACTCATCACAGAAAGAGAGGATTATCTTTGAATGAAAAATAGGATCTTTAATCAATACATCTAATAAATAATAGTAATAAATAACATCAGTGATCATAGCAATTATTATAGCATACTGCTACTGCGTCTCTAGACTCCAGCTGAGTCAGAATTTAGAGGTAAGCTTTTTTCTTTCGAGGCAAGCCAGGCTCAAAATGAATTCTCTTGAACAAGATGCTATAATCTGTCTGGTTCCATTGCTCACTGTTGGCTAGAACATATTGTTGCCGAAATTAGCTTTATAATGTCATATGGCACATTCCCCCATCTCCCCCCAATCCTCCTTCACAGTCCTGAACAGGAATAGCTGTGACAGCTCCCAACCAGAAGTTGTTTTTCCTTTAAGGATCACATTGGGGGAAAGAAAGCTGTACCTCATGTTCTCTCTGGATTGCTGGTGTTCTGAGAAACTCACAACACTGTTAATTTGCAAGGAGACTCAGTGAACAGGCTTTTCTCTCTCTTCCTCCCCCATCTCTCCCCCAACCTCTCAGAAGCCAATGTTTAGGAGAAGGGGCTCCTCATCTCAGTGAGCTTTTTCTTCACTTACTGCCATGCACCTGGCTGAGCTGGGTCCTGGTTAATTCCATTTGTGCAGATGAAGGATAAAGAGTTAGTTAGTGCTGGAATTAAAATACCTGGTTTCCCACTTAGATTTTTACTTACTGTTTGATCTTGTAAATCACTGTAAGCTTTCTGAACCTCAATTTCTTCACCTGTAAGATAGAGACAATGATTCTTGTACTACCTGTTTTTTATTGAGTCATAGACTTTATAGCTGGGAGAGACCTTCATGTTACAGAATCATGGATTTAGAACCAGAAGAGACCTCAGATGCCATCTAGTTCAGGATGCTTATTTTACAGATGAGGGAAGTGAAACTCAGAGCAACTTGTTGAAAGGCCAAATAGGTAGGAAGTAGGAGATTTGGGGCTTGAATCCAGTTCTTCTGGCCTCAGATCTAGAGCATTTTCTACTCTACAGTAGCACCTTGCAGGGTGGTTGAAAAATGACGCCTCGGAGAATCAACCATATATTTTTCTATAATAGTAACCTTATTATCCTTTCCTTCCTCTTTCTTTTCATTTCAATTGTTCCACCTTTGCCTCCTTGTGCAATGGAGTCAAGCTTGCTCTTTAATGGTGTAGGAAACATCTGGGGGAAGAACCTTACTTTTTCAATGCAGATCTGCAATTACTTCACAATTAGTCCTAGAAAGCTACCTGGGCTCTGGGAGGCCTAGATGACTTGTCCAGTATCAGCAAGACAGTTTGGGGGAGGGAGAGAGGGGAAGTAAGAAAGAAAAAAGAAAGGGAGAGGGAGAGAGGGAGAGAGAGACACAGAGAGACAGAGAGAGAGAGAGAGACAGAGAGAGAAAGAGACAGAGAGACAGAGAGAGAGACAGAGAGAGAGAGAGAGAGACAGAGAGACAGAGACAGAGACAGAGAGAGAGAGAGACAGAGAGAGAGAGAGAGAGACAGAGACAGAGAGAGAAAGAGACAGAGAGACACAGAGAGAGAGACAGAGAGACAGAGACAGAGAGAGAGAAGAGAAAGGAGGGAAGAGAGGGGGGGAGAAAGATAGAAGGAAAGACAGAGAAAGAGATGGAGCGACAGAGATATATAGAGAAAGACAGAGAGAAGGGAGAGAGGGAGGGAGAGAAACAGGAGAAACAGAGAGAAGAGAGAAAAAGAGAGAGGAGGTGTGTGTGTGTGTGTGTGTGTGTGTGTGTGTGTGTGTGTGTGTGTGTGTGTGTGTGAAGGGGGAAAGGGAGAGGAAAGGGAAAGTGAGAGGGAGAAAGAGAGGAGAAGAAGAGATGAGAGACAGAGAGAGGGAGAAGAAGAGATGGAGAGACAAAGAGAAGCACACAGAGAGAGTACATTTCCATATATAGAATGAACATAAAAAACTGGATTATTTATGAAACTGTAAATCTCCATGTTATACTGCTTGCTTTTTTAAAAAAAGTATATAATAAATTCCATGTTTCTTTCCAAACTGTCCTTGTCTACTTAATAATAATGATAATGGCTAATATTTTTGTAATATATATTATGTGCCAGGTACTATGCTAAATGCTTTACAAATGTTATTTTAATTCATCCTCACAATTACTCTGGGAGGTAAACGCTATTATTATCCCCATTTTCCAGATGTGGAACCTGAGGCAAATAGGGGTTAAGTGATTTACCCTCCTTCAGTTATGGTTTTAGACTGGATATGAACTCAGGACTTCTTGACTCTCCTGTACTATCTAGCTGCCTGTAACTTTTGTTGTTATTTAGTCCTTTGTTAAATCATGTATGATTTCATGCCCCATTTGGAGTTTTCTTGGTGAAAATACTAGAGTGGTTTGCCAATTTCTTCTCCAGTTCACTCAGGAAACTGAGGCAAAAAGGGTATGTGACTGGTCCAAAATAATATAACTAGTAAGTATTTGAAGCTGCATTTGAATTCAGATCTTCCTGACTCCAAAACTGATGCTCCATCCACTCTGCCAACTAGCTGCCTATTACTTCTGAACTTCCTTCTACTCTGTGCATTTCAAAAAATGTTTCAGTAGCCTTCTTTTTGGTCATGATTTTTGTGAACTTCCCATTCTTTGGTTATAGCCACACCTCCAAATAAATGCTGAAAAAAATTATTCTTGTAACAAATAAACAAAGAAAAGGAATTCACCACAGTAGCAATGTCAAAAAAGTATATCTCTTTCTGCACCTTGTAATTATCATGGCTCTGACCATGATTGGGGATTTCTTAGTGAAAATACTAGAGTGGTTTGCTATTTCCTTAGTTTGCTTAGTTATAGGAGCTCTGGAAAATTAGTTGGTCATTTCCTTGATCAGAGTTCTTAAGTCTTGCAAAATTGTTTGTCATTACACTTTACCTATATAAATTGTTCTTTTGATTTTGTTCATTTTACTTTGCATCAATTCGTGCAAAAGTTCTGTTTTTCTGAAACAATTTCATTATTTCTTATTTCAAACTAATATTGCATTAAATTCATATACCAAAATTTGTCCTCAATTAATGAGCACATCCCTTAGATTCTAGTTCTTTTTTTTCCCTTTGATTTTAATCCCCCCTTTTTAATCAGGAAATTTGTTTTGCTTTCACTTTTCTTTCCCTAGTATTATCCTTTTTCTTAACACAACTCCTGATTCTCACTTGTTTCCCTGTTGAATTTGATGTATTTTTAACAAACTAATTGTATATGTGTGTTCAACACTCTTTTGTCTATTTCAGATTAGAATGAGGCTCATTTGATACCTTCCCTCCCCTCTACATTTGTATGATCTTCTCAGGCACTATAATTGTAAAAACAGCAAGTTCCTTTTCTTTCTTCAGTTCAACTTAAAACATTTATTAAGTACCTACTGTGGTGCCAGGCTCCATGAGATACAAATAAGAAAAAGAAAAATGTTATCTGCTTATAAAAGGTTTACAATTTAATAGAGGAAAATAACACACAAAAAGAAACTGTGAAAGGGCTGAGGTACCAATGGGTACCCTTGGAGGTATCTTGTTCCAGGGATTTCAGATCACAGAGAATTGCAGATGGAAAGTGAGGTGAACTCAAAATCTAGATCTTGTTCTCCCAAAAGAGAAGGACATTTAGACCAAGAAGAGTTACACTGATATGGTCTTTTCACTCTCTTTTCTTTTTTCTGTCTAAACAGAATCAGTCCATTGCTGTTTTTCTTATTTATATTCCTATTCTTTGATGATATTAAAAATTTAAAGGGACACTTGTGCTGGTGTTGATATTGCTGCTGATCCTTTTCCCTATTTCTTGTGGGTTTCAGGCAAATCTGGGGTGAAGTCATTGCCATTTCCCACTGGATACCTTGATCTTTATTCCTCTTCCCGTCTGCAGGGATAAGGGAGATGCCATTCTGTTGTTTGTCTAGTCTCCTGGGCTAGCTTCATTCTCTCAGCAGGGGACTGATCACACTGAACTCTTTGACTGGACTCTTCCCGATAATAAGGGATTGTAGAGATCCCATCATGACTCAATCTCCAGGCTGACTTCTTCTTGCTTGCACAGGACAGAGATATATCATTATTTTTCCCCGAGATCCTCCCTTCTTCCTAACTTTCCAAGAGTAAATTGAGGATATCACAATTCTTCCAATTACTGCAGTTTACAATCTAGATGTTGTAATGAATTTACTCTCCATATATCCAACCTAAGTCCACATCCCCTGTGGATTTTACCTTCATCACATCTCTAGTATATTTTCCTTTCTCTCCTCTGAAACTGCCATCATCTTGATTCAAGCCTCTTCACTTCACACCTGGATTTTTGTAATAGATTAGTTTATTCCATCTAGTCCATCTCTCACCAGCTGCCAAAAGGATCATCCTAAAGTACAGTTTTGACCATGTGACCATTGTTACCTCTACTCAGTGCATCCCAGTGGCTCCCTATTACCTCCAGGATCAAATATAAAATCTTTTCAGCATTCAAATCCCTTCATAACTTGTATTGCCCCCTTAAAGGTGTTCCCCCCTCAACCCATGCAGACTTCTCACAATTTCCTCACCTTAACATACTCTCTGATCCTTCTTGTTCTTTCTACAAGACATACTATCTCTCACCCATGCATGGAACCCCACCTTATCTCCACCTCCTGATTTGCCTGACTTACAGGAATCAGCTGCAATCCCTCCTACAAGAAGCCTTTCCTGGTCCTCATTGATGCAAATGCCTTCCCTTTGTCATAGTCAATTTATCCTGTTTATATGTGGTTGTTTTCAAGTTGTTTCTCCCCAGTAGAGTGTGAACCCCTTGAGAGTATCTTTTGTCTTTGTTTTCTCAGTGCTGAGCATGTAGTAGGTGCTTAATAAATATTTATTGACTGACTAACTGATTTATTCAATCTTGTGAGAATTTCAAATTTTTGCTGAACCTAGGCATGAAGATGCATGCTGAGCTGTGTGCCTTCTGTTCAGGCTGTCATCTTGGGTGGAAATCCCTGATGTCAGACTCTTGAAGGCTTTTCTGGAGGTGTATGTACTTAGGTGTTGGTAGCAAGTTGGAAAAGGTTGAGAATAGGTGTAATATTCCTGCCTTCTGAGCACCAGCCCAGCTAAGTTTATATTAGAGATGTTTCTGGTGAATTTTTAAGACAAGAAAATTTTGAAGACTCTCTTCTAAGTTATGAAAGTTTTAGAATCTGCATTGTTGAAGAAATATCCATAATAACCAGATCACTTCAAAAGTGTCAAAGCATTATTATCCTCAAAATAATAAAGTATTATCAACTATATTATCATCTATATGACCTTCATTCCCCGCCCCCAATCCTGCCTCATCCCTACAACCATCATCCTTGTATTTTCCATTTCCTGTGGCCCTCATTTTATACATTTTTATGCTCTGAAAAGTTAGGTGTAATTTAGAATTTGGGGAATTGGATCTGATGTAAATGGATCCCTTGGGGATACTTTTGGAACAGATAAGAGCCCTTCCTCCAGTTTATCACTTGTGAAAATCCCAATTTGCTTATATAGGTTATCCCTATTTTTCAAATGGGCTATGTTCCAAAAGGATGCTTGAAGTCGGAATATAGGATATTGATGATAAAACAATGGTGATGATAGCTGACACTTATATGCTGCTTTAAGATTTATAAAATGCTTTACATACATTAGCATATTCTTTCATGGAAACAATATAACAGAGTAGAAAAGATGGTACTTTATAGTTGCAAAAGCATCAGATTTGAACTCAGAAGATCTATGTTTAAATCCCAGGTCTTCTTACTACCCTCCCCTTTCTGGATTTTATTTTCCTCCCAGTAAACTCAAGGGGTTGTGAGGGCATTAACTACTTGATAAAGATTTCCTATTTGACAAAAAACTGCTAGATTACTGGAAAGTGTGACACAAATTAGGCTTAGATCAATACCTTATGCCATTTATCACAACAATCTCCAAATGAATGTGATTTAAATATAAAATGTCATAACATAAAAAAATTAGAGGACAAAGAAACAATATACATTTCACAGCTGTAGCTAGGGGGAAAATTTTTATCTAAAGCATGGATAGAGATTATAATAAAAGACAAAATGAACATTTTTTATTAAATAAAGTGGAAAAAGTCTCTGCACAAGCAAAATAAATGCAGTTAGAATCAGAAAGAGAAAAATTGATTTTGAAAAAATTTTCACAGTCAATTTATATCTGATAAAGGTCTAATATCCAAGGTATATAAAAACTTGATATAAATACATAAGAATAACAGCCATTTCTTAATAGATGCTATGAGCAGGTAATTCTCAAATAAGGAAATACAAGGCATTTACAACCATAAAGTTCCAAAACACCAATAAAAAGAGAAATAAAAATTAAACTCAATATATTGCCAAAATGTCCTAAAAAAGGTAAAATAACAATTGTTGGAGGGTTGTAAGAGGTTTGGAACATTAGTGCGATGTTGGTGGAGCTATGACTTGGTTCAGACATTCTGGGAAAATAATTTGGGACTATACTCTAAAAATCACTAAATTGAATATGCTTTTTGATTCAGAAATATTACTATTAGGCTTGCACCCCGCAAAGAGTCAAAGACAAAGGGAAAAGATGCATGTGTAGAAGAGTATTAATAGCAACATGTTTTGTTATAACAAAGGATTGGAAACAAAACAGCCAACAATCCAGTTGGAGAATGACATAACTACTATGGAATTTTCTTGGATGAAGAGAAATAAGGACTATGATATATTCAAAGAAATTTGGAGAGACATACTTGAATTGATATAGAGTAATGTGAGCATAACCAGAACAATTTTTGTGATGACATGACAATTTAAGAAAGGAAAATAACTCTGAAAGACCACTCTCTTCCAACTGTACATCTCATGACTTAATGATTCCAGAGTGGGTGGTTTGGATGATTCAGCCAAGGTCAAGGATTTTATGTCCATAAGGATTAAATTTCTCTGTTCTTTGAACACAGTAAACTCTTCTATCCCACCCCAGGGATTTCAGAAAAACACACTATTGGCCATAGAATTATAGAACCATAAACTTTAGAATTGAAAGAGATCTTTGAAGGTCTCTACATCTAACTCCTTCATTTTAAGAGGAGAAAATGGGTTCTCTTAGGTCTAGAAAATTAAATAGGTACTAATGAAGTTAACAATATACTGCTTTAAAGTTTACAAATAACATCATCAAATCATTTGATTCTCATAAGTCTGTGATGTAGGTCCTATTATTATCTTTTTTATATACTCCAGTATATCCCTATTTTCACACATAAAATACTCATCCCATCTCTGAGTCTATGCAATAACAGAGTCCCATTTCATAAATTCTCCTTCCTCAACTCTACCTCTAAGTTTCCCTGGATCCCTTGAACTCTCAGTTCAAATTTCACCTTCTGTAGGATATCTTTCCTGGGTTCGCTCAGCTCTTCTCAATTTAACAGCCATTTACTCTGTATACAGAGTGTCTCAAGCGATTTAGTATAGTTTTAAGCTAACAAGGCTTAAATCTTGAATAGACCTAATTATTTACAAGTCTCCCCCATTAAAATGTGAGCTTCTTGAGGGCAGAGATTATGTTTTCTAATCTTTCTTTGCATTCCCAACAGTATAGTACCATACCTGACCTATAATAAGTATGTATTTAATAAATGCTTTTTGATTGGTTTGGTTGTTGATTGATATCTTGATGTAGGAAGAAGTAGTAGCAGAACCAGGATTTGAATCTAGGAGCTCTATTTCTAAATCTTATCATTATCCCGTGTGTCATGAGGAGATGAAAGACTGGTGAAAAGAAATCGAACTCCTATAGTTGGAAGGAGAAGATCTATTTCTGTAGACTGAGGACAACATATTTTTAAAGAATGCAAGGAGTCAGTGGGAGAATAGATGCTTCTTCATTTAAGTTCAATTTTGGTAACCCATGATTTAACACATGATTTGAAGATCCTAGCATCCTAGATTAAGACCTAAAGAGGATCAGATGCTATTTTTAAGAATTTTATTTATTAAGTAATTTATCCAGGTTCACAGAAGTAGTAAATAAATAAGGTGAGATCTAGACCCAGATTTATGAAAATTCTTCATATTCTCATCCCTTGTCTGGTACAGTTGTGATAATTCCTCTTTTCTTGTTGCTAGGGAACTTCTTATTGAGTCCCATTCACTGACATAGATCTGACTGGCAGCTCTTACTCTCCCACGGCTGGAACTGACCCTCTCTGATTACTCCCATCTCTTCCAGTCATGAGGGACAGAGCTTTAATTCTTATAATACTCTGAAAGTCCAAAACTCCTGCCCCTTGCATTCCCATTCTCTTGTCACTGAGACCCTGTCAGAGCCTTCATGTCTTGATGTGCCTTATCCCCCCACCCCAATGGGCCCCCTGAAGGGTCTTCTCTTGCCAAAATCTAATTTTTTTATTAAAATTCTTTCATCAGCAATTATTATACACATTGGAGCCAGGCAGCCTGACGTTTCCACATCACTGGCGCCAAGTAAATGTTTCTTGAGGGAAGGACAGTAAAGAGAATAACAATATATTTTCCCAGTGGAATTTCTAGTGGCTGATGCTGCTGGCTAAGATCTTTGGTTTACATATTAGGTGAGTAGATAAGGGAATGGTTAATTCTCAGATTCATGAGCGAGGCCTCCCACAAGTGGGAATTTAAATGGTTATGTCCACGGGCCAGAAATAAGTTTAGAGCACTTTGAAATAGACTAATTGCCCTATCAAAAGTCCCAGTGATGAAGGGACCTCAATAATCTAGGTCAATTTTCACCTGAAGAACATGAATTTCTTCTATCTAACATATCTGAGAAGTGGTCAACAACCATTTTGTAAATCTCCAGTCAAAGAACTTAGGACTTAATCCTGAGAGAGTCCACTTTGGGGCAGCTTTGATAGCTACAATGATTTTTCTTACAAAGAAATGAAAACCTCTCTATAACCTCTGTTTATTGTTCCCAATTCTCTTGTTTTTATCAAAAGCTTTTTATTTTCAAAACATATGCATGGATAATTTTTCAACATTAACCCTTGCAAAACCTGTGTTCCAACACCCCCCAAATTGTTCCCAATTCTTTACCTTCAGGGACAAACAAAACAATTCAGTTATTTTTTATGAAAAACCATTCAAATACTGAAGATAATCATTTCTATTCTGAAACTTCTCTTCTCTCAGGTAAGTATTCCTTATTTCTTCAACCTATCTTTACATGGCATAAACTCCACAAACTTTTCCATCTTCTCTGAATGCTTTTCAATTTATCCACATTTTCCCCAGGCTGTATACTCTAAAATAATACAATATCCCAATGAATGTGATTTAAATATAAAATGTCATAACATAAAAAAATTAGAGGACAAAGAAACAATATACATTTCACAGCTGTAGCTAGGGGGAAAATTTTTATCTAAAGCATGGATAGAGATTATAATAAAAGACAAAATGAACATTTTTTATTAAATAAAGTGGAAAAAGTCTCTGCACAAGCAAAATAAATGCAGTTAGAATCAGAAAGAGAAAAATTGATTTTGAAAAAATTTTCACAGTCAATTTATATCTGATAAAGGTCTAATATCCAAGGTATATAAAAACTTGATATAAATACATAAGAATAACAGCCATTTCTTAATAGATGCTATGAGCAGGTAATTCTCAAATAAGGAAATACAAGGCATTTACAACCATAAAGTTCCAAAACACCAATAAAAAGAGAAATAAAAATTAAACTCAATATATTGCCAAAATGTCCTAAAAAAGGTAAAATAACAATTGTTGGAGGGTTGTAAGAGGTTTGGAACATTAGTGCGATGTTGGTGGAGCTATGACTTGGTTCAGACATTCTGGGAAAATAATTTGGGACTATACTCTAAAAATCACTAAATTGAATATGCTTTTTGATTCAGAAATATTACTATTAGGCTTGCACCCCGCAAAGAGTCAAAGACAAAGGGAAAAGATGCATGTGTAGAAGAGTTTTAATAGCAACATGTTTTGTTATAACAAAGGATTGGAAACAAAACAGCCAACAATCCAGTTGGAGAATGACATAACTACTATGGAATTTTCTTGGATGAAGAGAAATAAGGACTATGATATATTCAAAGAAATTTGGAGAGACATACTTGAATTGATATAGAGTAATGTGAGTATAACCAGAACAATTTTTGTGATGACATGACAATTTAAGAAAGGAAAATAACTCTGAAAGACCACTCTCTTCCAACTCTACATCTCATGACTTAATGATTCCAGAGTGGGTGGTTTGGATGATTCAGCCAAGGTCAAGGATTTTATGTCCATAAGGATTAAATTTCTCTGCTCTTTGAACACAGTACACTCTTCTATCCCACCCCAGGGATTTCAGAAAAACACACTATTGGCCATAGAATTATAGAACCATAAGCTTTAGAATTGAAAGATATCTTTGAAGGTCTCTACATCTAACTCCTTCATTTTAAGAGGAGAAAATGGGTTCTCTTAGGTCCAGAAAATTAAATAGGTACTAATGAAGTTAACAATATACTGCTTTAAAGTTTACAAATAACATCATCAAATCATTTGATTCTCATAAGTCTGTGATGTAGGTCCTATTATTATCTTTTTTATATACTCCAGTAGATCCCTATTTTCACACATAAAATACTCATCCCATCTCTGAGTCTATGCAATAACAGAGTCTCATTTCATAAATTCTCCTTCCTCACCTCTACCTCTAAGTTTCCCTGGATCCCTTGAACTCTCAGTTCAAATTTCACCTTCTGTAGGATATCTTTCCTGGGTTCGCTCAGCTCTTCTCAATTTAACATACATTTACTCTGTATACAGAGTGTCTCAAGCGATTTAGTATAGTTTTAAGCTTACAAGGCTTAAATCTTGAATAGGCCTAATTATTTACAAGTCTCCCCCATTAAAATGTGAGCTTCTTGAGGGCAGAGATTATGTTTTTTAATCTTTCTTTGCATTTCCAACAGTATAGTACCATACCTGACCTATAATAAGTATGTATTTAATAAATGCTTTTTGATTGGTTTGGTTGTTGATTGATATCTTGATGTAGGAAGAAGTAGTAGCAGAACCAGGATTTGAATCTAGGAGCTCTATTTCTAAATCTTATCATTATCCCATGTGTCATGAGGAGATGAAAGACTGGTGAAAAGAAATCGAACTCCTATAGTTGGAAGGAGAAGATCCATTTCTGTAGACTGAGGACAACATATTTTTAAAGAATGCAAGGAGTCAGTGGGAGAATAGATGCTTCTTCATTTAAGTTCAATTTTGGTAACCCATGATTTAATACATGATTTGAAGATCCTAGCATCCTAGATTAAGACCTAAAGAGGATCAGATGCTATTTTTAAGAATTTTATTTATTAAGTAATTTGTCCAGGTTCACAGTAGTAAATAAATAAGGTGAGATCTAGACCCAGATTTATGAAAATTCTTCATATTCTCATCCCTTGTCTGGTACAGTTGTGATAATTCCTCTTTTCTTGTTGCTAGGGAACTTCTTATTGAGTCCCATTCACTGACATAGATCTGACTGGCAGCTCTTACTCTCCCACGGCTGGAACTGACCCTCTCTGATTACTCCCATCTCTTCCAGTCATGAGGGACAGAGCTTTAATTCTTATAATACTCTGAAAGTCCAAAACTCCTGCCCCTTGCATTCCCATTCTCTTGTCACTGAGACCCTGTCAGAGCCTTCATGTCTTGATGTGCCTTATCCCCCCACCCCAATGGGCCCCCTGAAGGGTCTTCTCTTGCCAAAATCTAATTTTTTTATGTATATGTGTATGTGTGTTTATAGACAGACACACACACACACACACACACACACACACACACACACACCTCCCTACTTTCTGGCAAGGGGTGGCAGGCTTCCCAAAATCCTGGAATTTGTGTTTTTTTTTTTTTCATTTTCGAGAGAAGAAACCCTTTTCTCAGTTTGGGAAGAGAAGTGTCTATAGTCCCATGGCAGCAGCTAGTATTTGTCACATCTGTAGTTCCCTTCTTTAAGAACATGAGTGATGACTTTAAAATGGACAAGCTTCAGATATGTAACTATGGGTATCATGTGTGCTCTTTAGTAGCAGGAGAAAATCCAGCAGAGAGAAATGGACAATCTCTAGTCCACCTTTGCCTTGTTTCCACTTAATTGTGTAAGTGTTTTTAAAAAAATTCTGTTTAGAATACATGTTCCACATTGAATATTTCTTATAGACCTCTGTCATTGCTTAGTACTTATGTTGTCTGGTGTTCTTTATTATGGGTATGAGGATGTGATGAGAACCATGGAGGAGAAAATTATCTTTCCCAGTACAGGGCTGGGAACTTAAAGTCCATCCCATTGTAGGAAGGAAGGAAGAGAAGGAAGAAGAAAGGAGAGGAAGGGAAGGAAGGGGAAAAGGAAGAAAGAAAAGAAAGGGAAGGAAATAAAGAAGACAGGGAAGGAAGACAAGTAAGGGAAGGAAGACAAGTTAGTAAAGGAAGAAAAAAGAAGAAAGAGAAAGCAAAGGGGAAAAAAGGGAAGAGAAGGAAAGGAAGGAATGAAGCAGGAAAGAAAAGATGGAAGGAAGGAAGAAGGGAAGGAAGGAAGCAAGCATTTATTGATTGCTGTCAATCCTAACCCTAACTGTGCTAAGGGTTGGGATACAAATAAAAGCAAAAAAAAAAAAAAAGGTAGTCTCTGCCCTCAACGAGCTTATAGTCAATGCACAAAAGGCAATTGAAAAGTGTGGGGATGGAGAGAACGAAGCTAACAGGCGCTGAGGGCTTGGTTTCGAAGAGTGGAATCCAGGAACAGATTTGAAAGCTGAATGAAAACCAGCTCCCTCCATAAAATGGAGGCTGTAGGTGGAAATTACCAAGGAAGGAGACAAGCTTTAGAGAAAGAAGTTCCATGTTGAGAAGACGTGGGGATGATTAGACATTTTAGGTACTGAAGAACGTCCCAGAATGAGGCAGTGTGACTTTGTCATCTGAAAGCCAGAAACAGGGACTAGAGAGTTTTATTCTTTGAGGCTGTAAATACGAGCCATTTGATGACTACACTTTCCAAGTGTAGAACTCTTATGAATGCTGTTCATATTTTACAATCTGCCTTATAAATATAAAATGATATTACATCTATATATATACATGTTGTTTTCCCCCAAACAATGTAAACTTGAGGGCAGTGACTGTTTCATTTAATCTTTGTGTCCCCAGTACCTGGCACATCATACATGTTTAATAAATGATTGCATTAATTGCTGAGGACTTGAAGCCTCCATAACCACATGACATCTCCAGTCACTATTATGACGAACCCTGCTAGCCTGGAAACCAGCCTTCCCACACGGTTGTGAGTGGGAACGACAGAAGATTGAAATGGTTGCTATTATTTTCTAAAATTAGCATCCCCTTTCACCAAATGATGTTCCTGTTTCCTACACCAATTCTATCACCTAGCCTAACCAACCGAGAAACCCATAATTGGTAATTTTTCAGATAGGTAGAGCAGTGGATAGAGCATCAGGACTGGAGTTGGGAATACCCATCTTCTTGAGTTCACATCTGGTCTCAGATACTTCCTTAGTGTGATCTGGGCAAGTCACTTAAACCTGTCTGCCTCAGTTTTCTCATTTGTAAAATGAGCTAGAGAAGGAGATGGCAAATGATTCCAACAGCTTGGAATTCCAACAGCTTTGCCAAGAAAACCCCTGAGATCTAGTCTCCCATCACCAAATTGCTTGTTGAACATTTTAAACTGGATGCCCCACAGCTTTTTCAAATTCAATATATTCAAAATAGAACTCATTATCTGCTCCCTCCAAATACTTGCCTCTTCTGAAACTCCCTATGACTCTTGAGGGCATCTCCATTCCTTCTAGTCTCCCTGGTCTAGGTATACCTCCCAAACATGTTTTATATGTGTTCCTTTTCTCTATTCACATGGCTCAGTTCAGGCCCCTTTAAACTCTTATCTGAACTACTGCAGTAATCTACTAATTAGTCTCCTTGTCTCAAGTCTGGCCAATCTATCTGTCTCCTATAAAGCTCCCAAATGAGGTTTTAATGGAGTTTTCCCAAAGCACAGGTCATATCCATGGTCAGTAAATTCTCATGGCTTCTTATTACCTCTAGAAGCAAATATAAGCTCTTCTTTTAGGCATTTGAAGTCTTGCCTGACTTTTCAGCTTTATTATACATTACTCTCCTTCACGTACAATATGGTCCCTCTGATTTTCTTACAATTCTTCAGATAGGACATCCCGTTTGCTGTCTCCATACCTTTGTAATGACTATTCCTTGATCCTGAAACCCATTCCCCACCTCCAACAGAATCACTTGTTTCCATTAAGCTCTAGTCACTTTCTCCACAAAGACTGATTCCCCACTCTCTCCCATCTCCTGCTACTTTCTTTCCATTCACTTAGAATTTTTTTTGTATGTGTGTATGTGTGTTTATAGACAGACACACACACACACACACACACACACACACACACACACATACACACACCTCCCTACTTTCTGGCAAGGGGTGGCAGGCTTCCCAAAATCCTGGAATTTGTGGGGTTTTTTTTCATTTTCGAGAGAAGAAACCCTTTTCTCAGTTTGGGAAGAGAAGTGTCTATAGTCCCATGGCAGCAGCTAGTATTTGTCACATCTGTAGTTCCCTTCTTTAAGAACATGAGTGATGACTTTAAAATGGACAAGCTTCAGATATGTAACTATGGGTATCATGTGTGCTCTTTAGTAGCAGGAGAAAATCCAGCAGAGAGAAATGGACAATCTCTAGTCCACCTTTGCCTTGTTTCCACTTAATTGTGTAAGTGTTTTTAAAAAAATTCTGTTTAGAATACATGTTCCACATTGAATATTTCTTATAGACATCTGTCATTGCTTAGTACTTATGTTGTCTGGTGTTCTTTATTATGGATATGAGGGTGTGATGAGTAAGGTGTAAGAAGATTGTCTAAAGAGGAGACTACATTATGAAGGACTTTGAATGCCAAACGGAGCATTTTGTATTTGTTCCTAGAGACAGTAGAGAGCCACTGGAGTATACTGAATAAGGTATGGCAGGACTGGACTTGCCTTTGTGGAAAATCACTGTAGAGGCTCAGAGGAGGATGGAATAGCATGAGGAGAAACTTGAAGGAGTCTGATCCATTAGCAGGCTATTGCTGTTATAAAGGCAAGAGATGGTGAGAGCCCATTCTAGAACTGATGGCAGTGTCAGAGGAGAAAAGGGGCATGTTTGAGAGATGCTGCAAAGATAAAATTGATAGACCTTAGCAACGGTTTGGATGTGAGGGATGAGCAATAGTGAGGAATCCAGGATTACTCCTAGGTTGGAAGCCTTTAGGACTAGAAAGATGGAGTCGTATTCTATAGAAATAGGGAAAGTAAAAGGGAAAGAGGGCTTAGGGGAGTGATAATGAATTCAATTTCAATATTTTAAGACATTTATTGGATATCCAGTTCAAGATGTCTGAAAGGCATTTGGGGATACAAGATTGGATGTTAGCCAAGAGATTGGGGAAAGGTGGATTTGGGAATCATCAGCATAAAAATAATAAAGTCCATGGGAACTGGTGAGATCATCAAGTGAAGTAGTATAGAGGGGAAATAGAAAAGGTCTTGAGACAGAACCCTGAAGAACATCTATAGTTCCAGGTGTGAGTTTGGGAAACTAGCTGCCAGGAGAAGTCATATAGGTAGGAAGAAGACCAGAAGAGAGAGATGTCCCAAAAACCTAGAGAGAAAAGAGAATCAAGGAGGAGAAAGTGCTCAACACTGCAGTCAGAGACTGCAGAGAGGCAAGGAGAATGAGGATTGAGAAAAGACCATTGGATTTGACAACTAAGAGAATGTTACTAACTTTGGAAACATCGATTTCTTTTGAATGATGAGATTGGAAGCCAGATTACAAGGAGTTAAGAGTGATAGAAGAGAAAGTGGAGGCACCTATTGTAGATGACTTTTTCAAAGAATTTAGCAACAAAGGGCAGAAGAGATAGAGGATGATAGCATAGATGGAAGGATCAAGTGAGAGTGTTTTCCAGGTGGGGAAGACAGGAACATGTTAGTCAATTGAAAATAAGTGGTGTGACTGATGCTAAGTGAAATGAGTAAAACCAGGAGAAGTGAATAGAACTGTGTACCGTGTACATAGCAACAACAACATTGTGTGATGATGAACTCTGATGGAAAAGGCTCTCTTCAACAGTGAGATGATTCAGGCCAGTTCCAATGACTTTGTGATGAAGAGAGTCATCTGCACCCAGAAAGAGAACTGTAGGGACTGAGGGTGGTTCACTACATAGCATTCACACTTTTTGTTTTTATTTGCTTCTATTTTGCTTTCTTTCTCATTTTTCCTTTTTAATTTGATTTTTTCTTGTGCAACATAATTGTGGAAATATGTATAAAAGAATGGTAGATGTTTAACAAATATTGGATTACTTCCTGTTAGGGGAGAGGGTGGATAGGAGAGAAAGGAGGGGAAAAATTTAGAACACAGGTTTTGCAAAAATTATCTATGCATATGTTTCAAAAATAAAAAGCCTTACAAATCTTTGAACAAATAGAAAAAAGAAAATAAATGGTGTGGGGATGACAGGGTAATTGATTAGAAGTAAATGAATTTCTCGAGGAAGGAAAGCATGATGAAAATGTGGCAGAGTTGGGGCTTCAACCTAGGTTTCCTCATTTCAAGGCTCTGCTATTGTACCACCTTTGGGACTAGATCTTTACAAAAGCAGCATTAGCCTGGCAGTGGTGTGAGAGCTGTACTGGAGCAGGGCAACATCTTCTGCCATTGATACATTGAGTCTGGGGGAAGCTAGAACTTGGCTTGTTCCACCAGCATCATTCCTGTGATGAGGCCAGGAGTTAGCTTTAGAATGAGCCTTTGAGTAAGTGGGTCCCTTGGGGAGTGCGAAGCATCCCGGGGGATGGCCCTGGCTACAATATCCCCCTGCCAAGCTCTTTGCCCAGGCACCTAAAGCTTCCTTGTGTAACTAGCTTGAAGCACTATCCTGAGGCAGGCAGACAGCCAGAGAACATTCAACCTGAAAATACGTCAGTAAAAGGGAGAGATTGTTCAGGGCACTGACAACACTGGCTGTGTATGGGGATCCTTTTTTTTCCCGAGATCAAATTGATAACAACAGGTTCCTTCACAGGCTCTGATTTATCTGCCGAGCAGGTATCTTCTCTGTGGGACCACGTTGCTATATCTGTCACACCCGATATAGGGATAAGATGAATAACCCCTGCAGATTTCAGGTACCAGTAGGAAAATGTAATCATAACTCACTTTAGAAGCAAGTGATACATATTTATACTTTGCCCATCACCACCGGGCAAGCTCTTCACTTGGATTTTGCATTCAGGGGCCTCTGACGCACATCAATCTTATTTCTAGTTTGTTAATATGGCTGTCACTCAAGGAAGATTTACCATCACATGACTTATTGTAGAGAGACAGTTTCATCGCTGGAACACTCTCTTAATTTAACAGATTCAAATTTTCCCCCAGAACATTTAAGCTCCAGATTGCTTGGTTAAAGGACATTTCTTTCCTGCTAGAGAAATCTCTTTTCTCCCCCCAACTCTCACCCCCCATTCTACCCATTTTCTTATTATTTAACTAAAGCAGTGAATGTCAAAACTATTTATAAGCTCAACAAGAGCAGGAGTCAACATGCAAGTGGCCAAGTTAAATCAAAACAGACTCTCACTGGCTCAAGTAGAGCTGTCCATTTTGATGAATAGGAATAATTATTTTTGAGGGGCTTTGAACTCATGATTTTCTCCACCTCAGTTCAGTGCCTGACTTTTCCACCAAAACCTATGCTCCCAAAACAAAAGAGGAAATCCTTCTCACAGGTTAGTCATGCACTGAACTCTAAAAATAAGCTCATATTTTCAAAGTTCTTCATTCATTCATTCACTCATTCATTCACATACTCATTTATTTGCACTTTTAACAATGTACTAGATGCAATGTTCGCTGTTTTATTTTGGAGGACATATAAAGATTTAGTCTGTGACCTTAAGGATCTTAAACTTACAAAGAAGCAGAAAATAAAGTTCAAAAAAATAAGTACATAATAAGGAGCACAAAATCCTGCGAAATTAAGGAAGGGAAAGATCATTTCAAATTAGGAGTCAAGAAAGGCTTTGTGGAGGAGGTGACATATGAGTTTAGCCTTAAAGAGTAGGTAGGATGTCAACAGTAGGAAATTTTAGATATATGGTGGTGGAAAAAAGTAGGTTATATATATTTGGAAAATTGTGATTGTCCAATTGAATTGAAGAATGGTTCACATGGAAGGCAATTGAATGAGATAAGCGTTGAGATGTAGGCTTGAGCCAGACTGCTTTGAATACAAAGCTAAGTTTTTCCTGTCCTTTTCCTCCAAAGTCAAATTACAAATTTTTCAAAATGGAAGTCCCCAATCCATTTTGGATTGAATAAATGGATGGATGGATGGATGGAATGGATGTGAGGCTTCAATCTTGTTTATATCAAGGATGAAGATTTGAAGCCTGCTAATGTTTAAGTAAAAACTGCTGTGTCCTGAATCAGCACTTAAGGATTTGGTGATTTGGGCAGTGAGTCTTCCCTCCCGTGCAGATTATAATACATCTGTGTCTTCTCATCCTTGTTGATTCTCATCCATATTTTTGGGTAAATCCTTCTCTAAGTATCTACCCCAAATGCTGGAGGGTTTCCTCTGATTCGTTGAATATTTTATAAATACTGGGGCTAACCTTAGTTCTCATTCTTATTTTATCTTATCTATCTCATTCTTATATTGTCACTGGCCCCATTTCTTTTTCTGATCTTATTCATTCACTCAGTGATATGTTTTATACTTTTCCCATGGAAGTCATTGGTGACAACCCATAGTTCATGACATCATTGATTAAACAAATAACATTTGGGAAGAAGATTCTTCAATACATTTCATGCGACATTATCACCTTTAGGATACTGGGTTGTAAATATACCTGAAAAAATATTGCTTATTTATTTTTAAAGGGAATCTGTAGTAAAATGCATGGAAAGAGAGTTGGGATGGAGTTTTGGAGTTGTCCTGGGAAAACCTGATAGACTATGGTGAGGGGCATCGGAGCAGATCAGTTGCTATGGAAAGCAGTGTGAGAGGAAAACAGTTCCAGCAAAGATGCTAGAGAGAGGCCAGGGTGAGCTCCCAGCTGGCTTTGCTGATTCGGATGAAATTGTCAGCACATTGCTGAGTAGCTGGCAGCAGCTGCAATAGCATCATCATCTCCAGGTGCCAGGACAGGTTGGCATCTCAACAAATGTTTCTAAATGGTACAACGATCTTCTTTGGAGGAGTCCTTTCTGGAACATCATTCTCCTTTCTCTATGGGCATTGATCAACATTGTGGTGTCCCTGTCAGGCAGTGGGCTGCTGGGGAAAGAGCATCAGGTTTGAAGTTTCAAGGGTTGGAATGAAATCCTGGCTTTGCCATTTATTGATTGTATGATCTTGATCAAGATCTCTGATCTCTCTCTGAGTTTCAGTTTTTTCATCTGTAAAAGGAGGAGATTATTAGGGATTGGCAAACTATGGTCCAAGGATCAAATCAGCCCACCTAGTTTTACAAAGACAGTGAGATAAGAATGTTTTTTTTTTTTTAAATCTCTTCAAATGCAGCAAAACTTTATTTAAAACTACCCAAAGAGTCTTGGCTCAAGAGTCATACAAAAACAAGGCATTGGTTGGATTTGGTCTGCAGATCATAGTTTGCTGATTTCTCAACTTTGGTCCCTTACATAGTTCTAAGTCTATGGACCTATGAGCTTTCCAAACACTTAACAAATACTAGAGCTTGGCTGACTCAGTCTCCTTCCTGGGATGCTTTTTGGCCAACCTGTCTAGGAGAATGAAGAGGAGAATGGAGGTTAAAAGGAAGAATCAGAATCTCTGATCCAGAAGTGCTTTAAGGAGAGAAAAGAGAACTACTTGTGCTAGTTGGTACAAATTTTGCATTGTTAATTTGTCTAAAGGCAGGATGTTGGGTCAGAAAATTTAGATTTATAAATTCCTTGAAGACAATGGCTTTGCCTTATTTATTTTGCATCTCTCAGCTCTGAGTACAGGGTCTTATACATAGCAAGCAGTTAATAAATGCAAGGTTGAATGAATGGCTTCTTGAGCTTTCGTCTAAGTCTTGAATCTTAAGAATAACTCATCAAAAACCCACTAGATTGCCTTTTTGGAGAGACATTGCCTTTCTCTGGATACCAAGAGGCTTATTAGCAGTTGACACCACTGTGAATGAATGCACAAAATAAAGCATTTATTATGCACTTATTATTTGCAAAGCAATATTTTAATTTCTACTGACAGAAAGCTCTTAAGGAACTTACATTTTAATTGGGGAAACAACACAAAAGGAAGATTTCAGCTGCAAATGAGACTTGGATAATGGGCCTATAAAATATAGCCAATATGCCCATAGTAGGGGACTTTAGAGCAAGACATTGGTAATCTTTAATGAAGGCTTGGAAAGAGCGAAGTTTTCTTCAAAAGCTGAGTGTAGAAGGATGTGAGAATTAGCCTGAGATGGGACTTAAAGGCAGAAGGCCTGAGTTGTGTTTTATCTTCAATATTTACTACCTATATTACATGATTAAAATCCATACTACCCATATCACAATTCAGTTCCTTTTTTTGGCCTCAATTTTCTTTTTAAAAAATGGGGATAATAATCCTTGGATTCACTGTGTTGTTGGGAGAAAATAAATTAAAAAAAAAACTCTAATGTGCTATTTAAATGACAACTTACTTATCACCTCCTTTTGCAAGCTGCCTTGGAGACTTCACACTTAAAATGTGAAATTGCCTCTAGAGAGTAGGCCAGTCCTGTACATCCAGCCTAACACACTTGGTCTCAGCACCTCAAAATCCATGAATGCATGTGATTACTTTGTTTACGAACACACAATTAAAATAATATTTGTTAGCTCAGTTTTTAGATGATATTTTTGTAGCTTTCTAAGGTTCATGAACCTGAAAAATGAAGTACAGTTTAGAATTCTATTGAAAGAAAGATGTCAGTCACAGAGAAAGGTCCTGAATATTTAGAAGAGTATTTTTGCAATAGCAAAGAATGGGAAAAAAAGATAGAATAGAAGAGGAAGGGAGGAAGAGAGAGACACATACACACAGAGACACAGAGAGAGACAGACAAAGGGAGATAGAAGGAGAGAAAGAGGGAAGGAAAAGAGAGAGAAGAGAGGGAGAGAGGAAGAGAGATAGAACACTATATAATGGACTAAATGACTGAAGAATATGGCATATAAATGGAAGGAAATCAAATATCATAATGTTATTAAGAAATGATATATATGAAGAATTCAAGGAAATTTGGAGAGACTTGTATGAGCTGATGCAGTGAGAAGCAAGCAAAACCAGGAGAATAATTTATACAAGGATCACAATAATGTAATGACTTAGAAAGATTTTTGAACTCTGGCCAATGTAACCAACTGGTCCTGTCATATAAACTGAAACTTCGGTGGAACGTTCATGAAACAATGTGGATAATTACAGAGGGTGAGTAGGTGTGGATGGAATGTGAGGTGAGCAGTATACACTGTGTCCGCACCAAAGAGATTACAGATCATCACAGTTTTAACGTTTTGCATCTGCATTTTTTTAGGTTTAATTTTTCTCTTTGAGATAAACCACTCTTAACTTCTTTTCCCTGGTTCTGTGATATAAATCTAAATACGAAAGACTGCTTGTTACTTAGCTTAGTTACTTGTCCCCAGTATGTACAAATTGCTTTAGAAAGTGATTCTTTCAGAAACTGTTTCAATAATAGAATTTTAAAGTCACAAAATTTAGTTAGAATATTTTTGAATAGCCAATTAAAACAACATGGGAAAAAAGAATAGCTCTCATGATTTTTGTCCAAAAGGGATGAGAATAAAAAGTGGAAACTTAATGGGAAAAGAGAACTATATTTGTATATATTCTAGTATTTGCCTCCCACTTCTTAGCAGAGGGATGAAGGGCTGTGAATGTGAAATAAGACATTTATTTTCAGATATGACCAGTGAATTGTTTTGTTTTGTTTCATTGGTTGTGCTTATTTGTTAAAAGGGAGAGTTCTGCGGGAAGATGGGGAGTCATTTGGAAATGACATTAATGTAAAGAGAGAAAAGACCATCAATAAAACATGCATTGTATTTATGAGGTCTTCATTCCTCAATCTATTTTGTTGGATCATTATCTCATGAACCATCCCCCTGTACAGGTGTTCTTCAAGGCGCTGTCCTGGACCCTCTTCCCTTGTTTATCTGCAGACTCTCAGGGAACTCCATTCCCATGGGGTTCAATAATCAACTTTAAACAGATGACTTTGCAAGCTATATATACAAACCCTAGTCTCTCTCTTCAGCACTAATACTGTCTTTACACACTTTCCATTTTATGTCACTATAGGCATCTCAAATTCAATGGGAGCAAAACAGAACTAATGTCCCTTCTCCTCCTTACCCCCTTCCAAACCATACCTCTTCCTAACTTCCTTATTTCTGTAAAGGACATTATCAAGGTAAGACCATCCTTCCAGTCACTTAGATTCAAAATTTTGCAGCCATTTTTGCATTTTCATTTGTTTTCACATAACCCCAGGCCCCCACAATTTAATTAGTTGACAAGTCTTATCCATTTTAGATCCACAGCTTCTCAAGTGTTTGTTTTCTTTTCTCCATGTATTGTCTACCATCCTAGTTCAGGTCCTTTCATCCAGACTATTTCAATAAACTTCTAATTGATCTTCTAGGCTCAAATCTCTCAAGTCCCCATCCATCCTCTACAAAGCTGCCAAAGTAATATTCTTTACAGGATTGTCTGATCATATCATTCCTCTACTCAAAAAGCTCCAATGGTTCCCTATTGTTTCTAGAATAAAATTTAAATGCCCCTGTTTTGACATCCAAAGCTCTTCATAATTTGGCTCCAACCTACTTTTCCCCAGGTTTATTATACACTACTTTTTTTTTTCATGCAGTCTACTTTTCAGATAAATCGCTTTTCTGAATAAAACAAAAAACAAAAAACAAAATTTCATCTTTTGTTTTTATTAAAGCCAAAAAGCACTTACATGTGTCAGGCACTGTGCACTAAGAATACAAATAGAAACAAAAAGAAAGCTAGTCCCTGCCCTCAAAGAGCTTACATCCTAAAGGGGAAGATAACAGATAAAGGAAGACTGGCAGGGATGAGGGAAGGAGTCTGAGCACCATTCTTAAAAGGGTATTTTGGGAAGAACCTTCAATCAAGGAAGAACTCCAGAGACAGAGAGCACTTCTCAGGTGTGAATTCTAATGCTGAAATGATCTTCCAAAATGAGGAGGTTTCTGGGGCATGATGGACAAGTTGGAAGGAGTAGAGCCAGGTGAGAAATACAACCTAGTCATTATGCCTAGAAGGCATTCCCTCCTCAATTCTCCTTTTCAGAATCTTTAGTTGCCTCTGAAGTTTGAGGCAATGGCTGCTTCCTCTGTGATGTCTTTCCTGTCAGTCCAGCTGCTAGTGTCCTGCCTATCCCTCCCCATGGATGTTATATTTATTGTAAATATATTTTGTGTTTATTTATGTTTACATTCACATGTATATTTATATATATATGTGTATATCATGTATACATGATATGCTCCTTCATAAAATGTAAGTTCCTTATTATCAGAGATTGTTTCATGTTGTTTCCATTTCAGTAAACTCCCTATTACTCATAGGATCAAATGCAAAAAATGCTGTGTTAGACCTGACTTTCCTAAGCCAACTCTCTCCTACCTTTCCAGTCATCTTACACTTTACTTTTCTCTATATATTCTTCAATCCAGTGACGCCAGTCAGCTGGTTGTTCCAAGGACAAAATCCCCCTCTACCCCCTTTTTTTAAACTGCATTGTTCGAGTGGGCATTTTCTCTGGCTGTCCCACTTGCCTGGAATACTCTTTCTCCTTCACTTTGTCTTTTGATTCCCTTAGGCTTCCTTTAAATGCTGACTAAAATTTCATCTTTTACCAGAAGCCTTTTCCAACCCCTCTTAATTTTAGTGTCTTCTCCCTCTTGTTTCTTATTTTTCATGTATTTAGTTTGCTTTGTATATAATTGTTTTCATGTTGCCTTCCTTATTAGATTGTAAACTCCTTGAGGTCAGGGATTGCCTTTTGCTTCTTTTTGTATTTAGCACAGTGCCCGGCACATAATAAGTACTTAATAAATGTTTGATTTCAATTTTGCCTATGTTTGTCCGTTTCATTTTTGTCATTTATGTCCAAGCCCTAATACATAGTAAACACTTAATAAATGTTTCTTGGTTAATTGGCTAACTTGATTATGGAACCTATTGACAATGAGTGTTTAATGAGATGTATATTTTCAGACTTGGTCAATATGTTAATTTGTTTTGTTTGATTTCATGTAACTGTTGCTAGGGAGAGTTCTGTTGGATGATAGGGTAGGATGGGAGGCATCACTAGGAATTCACATTGATCTAAAAAACAAAAAGAACATGTAAAAATTGTTAAGAAAAAGGAAGAAAATGGAAGACAAATGTTGACTTTTGATCTGGGTGACCCAAGTACTTTACAGGCTTATAGTGCTCCAAGTGTTATTGCTATTCTATTCTTTCTGCGTTCTCCTCACTCCCAGCTTTTGATCACACTGTCTTCCATACTTCCAAGTGACCTTTTTTTGTTACCTGTTGAATTTATATCCATTTAAAAATATGTTTTATCAATGCTCTTTTCTTTCTTTTTTTTCCCAACACACTTATCAATGACTTCCATGTTTCCTAAATAGAGACTTTCCTTTTCACAAAAGCTATATAGCAAAGAAAAACAAATCAACACAATAACCATGTCTGAAAAAGTACAATACACTTTGTTTTGTGCTGATAAATTTCCAATTTCTCTGCTGAGAGGCAGGAAGCATATGTACTTCATTGTCAGTACTCCAAGGTCACTATTGGTCACTACAGTGACCAGGCTTCTGAAATCTCGATTTTATGCATTCTTTAAAACCTAACCCAAAGATTAATCCTTTCGAGACTCTTCCCAGATTTTTCCCATTACCAATAACTTTACTCTTCAGAGCTCACAAAGCCCTTTGCATTTTAACTCTCTAAGGCACATATTGGGCAGCATAGTAGAAAACAAAACAAATCAAAATAGAACGTTGTATTTGGAGTCCACAGAATTTGGTTGGGTCTTAGCTCTAATACTTATAGCTAGCTATTGTGAATGTAACCAAATCGGTCTTCCTCATTTTTAAATGGACATGATAATATTAATTTGATTTTCCTTACATGGAGATTGTGGACCTAAGGTCTTACCTAAAGGATGATAGAAATTATGAGTAATTATGAATAATAAATAGGGAATTAGGAACTAGGTGGGGAAACACAAATCAAGGGAACATAAAGAAACCAGAGATTCTGGATAGCAAAGGGTGAGGAACCAGGAAGTCTCTAAGCAAGAATCAAAATGGTATGGATATCAAAAGACCCTCTCACCCCTCCCTGCCAAGGTCAAATGACTAATATGAATGCGTGTTAAAAGTTAATACAGATTTTAGTTCAATAAATGGTAGAACTTTCTAGCAACTGGCTTTGTTCTATAACAGAATGAACTTCCTTGAAAGATAATGAACTTCTTATCAAAGAAGGTATTCAAGCAAAATCTGATGATCTTTTGTCTGTGAAACATATCCTGGGAAACAGCATAGAACAGAAGATAGAAGTACTGATTCTAGACTCAGAGTTTTGGAGGTAAAATTTCAGTTATGTGACAAGTCAAGTCCTGTCTAGTCCTGTTCTCATTAGCAAAATTAAAGGGTTGGTTGAGATGGTCTCTGAGGGTCCTTCTAGTTCTTTCAATAAATGATTCTATGGAATTAATGTAAGAGAATTTCAGTGCAGGTTTCAGATTAACCCTATGGCTGTCGAATTTGGAACTATGGTCAAAAGTTATCAAACTGTGCATACCCTCTGATCCAGCAGGGTCTCTACTGAGCTTGTATCTCAAAGAGATCTTATAGGAGGGAAAGGGATCCATTATGCAAAAATGTTTGTGGCAGCCCTTTCCAAAGTGGCTACAAACTGAAAACTGAGTGGATGCCCCTCAGTTGGGGAATGGCTGAATAAATTGTGGTATATGAATATCATGGGAATTGTTGTTTTGTAAGACATGACCAACAGGAGGATTTCAGAGAGGCCTGGGGAGACTTACATGAACTGATGCTGAGTGAAATGAGCAGGACCAGATCATTGTACATCAATATTATCTGATGTTCAATTCTGATGAATGTGATTCTTTTCAACAATGAGATGTTTGGTGCCAGTTCCACTGATCTTGTGATGAAGAGAGCCATCTACATCCAGAGAGAGGACTGTGGGAACTGAATATGGATCATAACATAACATTCTCATTCTTTTTGTTATTGTTCACTTGCATTTTGTTTTCTTACTCATTTTCTTAACTTTTTGATCTGATTTTTTCTTGGGCAACAAGTAAATTGTGTAACTATTTCACATATATTGGATTTCACATATATTTTAATATGTATAACATATATTGGATTGCTTACCATCTAGGGAAGGTAGTGGGGGGAAGGAGGGGAAAATCTAAAATACTAGGCTATGCAAGGGTCAATATTGAAAAATTATCTGTACAAAATTATCTGTGTTTTGAAAATAAAAAGCTTTAAAAACTATATGGTTATTGATCCTCCCCATTGTGTTGTCCATCCCTTTATAGCAAATCTTCACTTAGAATGCAATGGAAATCATATTATTTTTATCTGAAAATAAAAAAAAAATACTTTATAAAAATAGATAGCAAATAAGATTTGAAGAGAATAGGAAACTGATAAGTGATGTCAGTTCCTTAGAATTACAGAGAGGGAGGAAAGAGGTAGCAGAGAGAAGAAAAATTTACCAGTTTCTAATGGTTCTGAGACAGAAAAGCAAAATTCTGTTCTGGAAGAAGACTCCTAAAACATTAACGAGACAAAGAAGTTCTAATTGCTACTGATTCAAGTTCAAGATAGAAGCTCCTTTCCTTTGCAATCATTTGGATATTGGGACAGGTGTGAGTCTGCACTTTACATCTCTTTCTCTTTTTCTAGAATATACTTTGCATCAGCCCCCATATTCTCGTGGTAAAAGATTGGACTAGATTATTTCTAAATCTTTTCTAGCTCTGTGATTCTTTGAAGGTGAGTAGTTAAAGACAGAACAAGTTATCAGGAACCAGGAGACCCAGTTGAAAAAACAGAGAAGAGATAGATAATAGACAATTGAATGAGTCTTAGATTCTGAGGCAAAATCATTTCCTAGTCAGAAAGCTTCAAGGGAAGGTGGGTTGGGAAGGGTTGGGGAAAAACTCACAGAATCATGGGGATTTTTTTCTTTAGATCTGTAATGAATCATAGAAATAATTTATTCCAAATGCTTCATTTTGCAAATTGTGAAGGAAGTTAACTTGACCAAGTCACACAGATAGAAAATAGTAATAGGAGAGTTCAACATTTGTGGGATCTACAGGAAGAAAGAAGGAAGTTATTGTGTCCAGGTGAATGAGTGTTTTGGACCATGAGGACAAAGGTAGAATATAAGTTCCTTTAAGGCAGAAGTCAGTTTCATTTTTGTCTTGATTTCTACAGTGTCTAACGCAGTGACTGACATAGATATTTATTGAATGAATGAATGAGGGATGGTATGGTATAATAGAAAGAATATTAAATTTGGAATTAGGAGACATGCTCAAATCCAGACTCTGACATAATAATTGTATGATCTTGAAAGAATCATCTAATCCCTTTGAGCTTCAGGGTTTGTTTTTTTAATTTCTAAAGAGGTGATTATTATAATTATATCAGCTCCCTCTTGAAGTTGTGAGAAATATATCTTGTAAACTTTGTTACATAAATATAGGCTATTTTATTATCTTGACTGATGAATGGATATTTTATTAAGATTTTTTTGCTACTTAATTCAGTTCAATTCCTTTCATTTATATCAGTAGATTTAAGGATCTACTACACAGAAAGTATTGAGCTAGGCATAAAAGAAGAGACAAAAATGATACTAACCCTGCCCTCAAAGAGCTTACATTTTATTGGACATATCTCATCCAACTACATCATTGGAGATTTTGTAAAGGGAGAGGAGGAAATAATTGCCCTCTCAAGTCTCTTCCCATTCAGATTATGATTCATTGGAGAAATTGGTGCCATTTGCCCAGTAGATCTTACTGAGAACCATTAAGTCTGTTCTTGCTATAGCCATACTTTCCCTTTTTTTTTTGTTCCAGAAGAGCTAGTCTGGTTGCCAGAAACAAAATAAACTGTATGAGTTCAGACTATAGTGCTCCTGTTGGGCCAAGATCAGACTCGGCACACAGATTCACAGAGCCCTCAGCCTGCAGTTCTGCAGTTCCTAGGGGTAATCACTCTGGCATTTTCTGGCCAGGCTACCAAGCTCCTTGTGAAATAATGGAATTTATTGACAGAGAAGCCGGCGCTGCAATTTTGCTGCTGTTTAGAAAAATTGCCCATCAATGAGGTGTCGGTGGAGAGAGAGACAAAAGAGCTTGCAGGCCACAGATGAGCCTCAGACTCCTGCTGGACTGGGAGATAAGACTTTCCAGGTTCCTATGGAGGGGAAAGAGTGGAGTTTTCCAGAGAAATGGTCAGGTTCTAACTCCTCTAGGGGAAGGGAGAGCCAGGCTGATGCAAGCAGTTGGAGCCTGTGGCAGGTCAGGGGCTGTCTTTTGTTAGTGCCGCTCTGGTGGAATTACGACAATTTTTAACCTCATGTTAATTCAATTCCTTGTCATAGCTCTTAGTCATCCTTCACTGCAGGCTTCAGAATGCCAGCTGGGGGTTTGATGAATCTGGCAGTTTTATAGAAGACCAACACAAACAGGTCAAAGCAGATTTTGTGGAGTGCCTACTGGGTGCCTAGAACTGTGCTCTGTCCTTGGTAGAGAGGAAGAAGGAGGAGGAGCAATGTCAGAGAAGAGAGGAAGACAGCATGGGGCACTGAAAAGATTGTTGGGGTTAGATGCACTAATTGGGACAGTGAATAGAGCACTGACCCTGGAGTGTATATAAGACCTGACTTTTAATCAGATCTCAGGCACTATGTAACTCTGGGCAAGCCATTTAATCTGTGCCTGCCTCAGTTTTGTCATATGTAAATGGGTTTGATAATGGCACCTATTTCCCAGGGTTGTAGTAAGGATCAAGAGAAATAATATAAGTAAAGTACTTGGCAAGCTTCAAAACACTATGGAAAAGCTAGCTGTTATTATTGTTCAGAGGATTTGCGTTCAAACTCTTGCTCTGTCACTTCCCGTGTGACTTTGGGAACATCACATTATCTCTGTTTATTCATCTGTGAAAAAGGAGGGTCACAAAATGATTTGTAAGGTTCCTTTCAGCTCTAGAGTCTGTGATTCTCTGATACTAAGACACAGGCCTTGCCACCGATGTACAGTATCAGAGTCTATATATCATGTATCATGAAAGGTATAGGTATATAGAATGGAGCACAGTAGAATACCTCCTTTTGTACTTAAGCTCTGATATTTGCATAGTATTTGACCAAGGCATTTTCCTACTCTGCGCCTGTTCCCTTGTTTGTAAAATTACATTTTAAATAGATTAAAATTATGTTATCAGTGTATAGGACTGCTTGCCATCTGGGGGAGGGGGTGGAGAGAGGGAGGGGGAAAGTCAAAACAGAAGTGAGTGCAAGGGATAATGTTGTAAAAAATTATCCAGGCATGGGTTCTGTCAATAAAAAGTTATAATTATGGGGAAAAAAAAAAAAAAACATCTCTACCAACATCAGTGACTTGGCCCACAAGGATTAGGGTGTCTGAGATATATGGTGTTTAAGTGACTTGTCCATGGTCCTGAAACTAATTAGTGTCAATGGTGAAGTTCATCCCAGGCTTTTATGACTTCAAGCCCAGGACTTTAGCCACTAGCTATTTTTATCAAGACATTGTCAATGATCTTTGAAAGCTTATGAAGAATTGAGGGAGTATCATCAAATTAGGAAAGGACATGTCATTCTGATTTAAAAAAAATAAAAAGTAAAGAGAAGGGAGCTTACAAATTATAGGCTACTGAGTTTGAACTTGAATTCAAGCCTTAGCATGGTTCTAGAAGGTATTATTAAAGGGATGATTAGTGTACATTTAGTAAAAGAAGCAATAATCATCAGAAACTTGGAGTGCCTCAGAGGCCATGTAGTCTAATGTCTTTACTTTTGATTTGAGGAAAATAAATGAGGTTTAATAATTTATTCAAGGTCATATAGGTTGTAAGTACCAATAGTGGGGCCTAACCCCAACTTCAGAACTGCTGTTCTTTCTACCATATCGTGTTGCCTCTTTAAAGAATAAGTGACTCACAAATATTCTGCTTTTTGTGGGGGACTGGGTAATTAGACCAATAGATAAGGGAAATGCTGCAGATAGAATTTTCAAAATATTTGCTACTCTTGCAGGAGAGAAGCAGAGAAAAAGAGAGAGGTGAATTAGGTAATAGTATCATAAAGTAGATTAACAACTGGTTGTATGCTTGCATCCACAGTTATTAGTAGTTTAGTGTTGATCTGGAAGGAGTTTTCTAGTGGCATGCTCTAGGGAATTGTGCTTGGGCTTTTTAATCAATGACTTGGATATATACAAAGAGGACAGGCTGACCAGATCTATAGATGAAACAAAATTTGAAGGAGCAGTCAAAATAATTGTTGAGAAATTCAGGATCCAAAACAAATAAGATAAAATTTAAAATTGGTAAGTATAAAATCTTACATTTGTGTTTAAAAAATAAACTTTACAGGTACACAATAGGAGAGATATAGTGAGATGGAAACTTGTCTGGAAAAGATTGAGGTTTTTAGTAGACTGCAAATTCAATATGAATCAACAGTATGATATGGCAGCCAAAAAACCTAATGCATAATTGGGTTGCATTAAGAGAGACATAGAATCCAAGACCAGAAAGGTGATAATTTTTGTTGTACTCTGTCCTAGCCAGACCACCTTTGGAAGATTGTCAACAAGTCAATTAGCATTTTATTAATTGCCTACCATATTCCAGTCACTGTGCTAAAGTGCTAGGAATACAAAGAAAGGTAAAAAGACAGTTCTTGTTCTCAAGGAGCTCACAGTTTAATGGGGGACACTGTTCATTTCTGTATACCACATTTTAGGATGGCCATTGATAAACCAAAGAGGGCAACCAGGTTTGTGGAGAAGGCTCTTTCTTTCATGCCACATGAAGATGACTTGAAGAAAATGGCAATGTTTAGCCTGGAGAAGAGATGACAGGGAGAACATGATAGCTGTCGTCAGGTATTTGAAGAGCTGTCATATAGAAGAAGGATTAGCTTTCTTTTACTTGGTTTCATAAAGCAGAACTCATAATAGTGAAAATGACAAAGGGCCAAATCTATGCTTAACATAAGGAAAAAATTCCTAACAATTGAAACTATCCCAAAATAAGAATGGACTGCTTTTGGAAGAAATGTGTTCCCTCTCATTGAAGGTCCGGATCTGAACAAAGGTTGGATGATCACTTGGTAAGGATGCTTAGAGGGGCATTCTTGACCAGGTATGAACAAAACTAGATTACTAGCGAAGGCTTTTCAAACTCTGAGATACTCTGATTCTTCATTCAATGACTTGAATAATTCTAGTAATAGGAATATGGACATTCAAGATTATAATCTAACTCTCTTCAAATATTTATCTTGTTTCTACCTCTTCTCCAACAAATGCCTCTGCATTAATCAGCAGAAGGTTCTTCTCTTGTTTCAGAATATTCCATGATAATTTTTTTGTCTGAGTTCTTGTTCATGCTCATTTCCATTTTAATATACTTTCCATTTCCCCTTCCCCCATCTATCTAAAGTCTCTCCATCCTTTAAGATCCAACTCAAATCTCACTTCCTCCAGGAAGATTACCCTTCTATCTCACCCCACATTAATATCTTCATTCTTTGGATCTTTACTTCCCTTATATAGTAATTCACTTATCCACTTATATAAAGGGATATAGTCATGAAATGCCATTCCAAACTTAGAATCAAATGACTTGATTTGTGAACTAGCACTGAAACTGATTAATTGTATGTTCCTTACTAACTCAGTTTCTCTGAGCCTTAGTTTCCCTGTATGCAAAATGGAGCCTTTATGGGGTCATTGTGAAGAAATAGTCTTATAAACCTTAATGAGACAAAGAAATGGAAATTATTAAGGAGTTTTAGTATGTAAACTAATAACATATTAGAATATATATATATATTTATGGTAGGATATGGTACAAAACTACTTTGACTCCATTTCTCCCACTCAGAGAGACTTCTCTCTTTTCAGAGCCCAAGGGGACCATACTTCCTACTGAAGTGTTTTAGTTGCTGAATAGAGACTCTTTCCCTGAACTCTCTCCTCTTATCTTTCTTCCCCTATCTCACTGGCTCAGCCTGTCTGGATAAAGTCCCTTCCCTTTCTTTCTCAGAAGCTGTGGGGGGTAGGAGAGAGACTGACTATTTACTTTTGTTGAAAATAAATATATAAAAATAAAGGAAGCTTAATCTTATTCTTATCCCTAATGATTTTGCAATGAAAGGCCTCCAGGCAAGTCTGGCAAGAAATATATATGGGATCTTTGAACTCCCCTGGATGCCTCTCCTCCCATTTAATTCCTGGGGGAGATGGAGACAAAAGGCCTGAGAATCTGCTAGACACAGCCCTTGCTTCCTGCCCTTCTCTTAATCAGCAGCCTCCCTTTCCTTTTGGTTTTGGGTAGAGACATTAGTTCAATGACAGAACTTATTGTGGCACCCTAGGCAGTGACAAAAACAATGACAGAAAGAGGCTGTCAGAAGAGAAGCCTACTTTGTGGGCTATGTTTGAGTAAGAAATACTATCAGAAAACAGCTCCCCAAAGAAGAAGGAATTTTTTTCTTCATTAAGTCCATTATCTATATTTATACCCTTGATCTAATCCCCTTCCATCTCTACTTGACAATCATCTTCCCTTCTTTATCTATAGCGATTTATTCTCTGGTATCTAGAGATTCATCCACAGATCTCTTATTAAAAACAAAACAAAGAAAGAAATCTCACTTTACCCTAATAGCCCCTAAATCTATCATTCTATATATAATTGACATATACGGTATTTCTGTTGTATCCAGGCACATCCTAATATTTCAAAAATGTTCTTGATACTTTGAATCTCAGTTTTTTCAGTTTGTATTTTTAAAGTAAAATTTAGTTGTATTTTTAAAAAATTAAGTTTAATTAAGTTTTAGTTAGATGAATAAAAATAATGTTCTTTATGATTGAGTATTCAATAAAGGCTTAAAAATAAAATTCCCTGAGTGTACTTTCTAATAAGATGAATTTGCATGCCTATGATCCTACTTAATAATTCATCCTTTTCACATATAAACTCCTAGAAGAAGCTATTTGTAAGCATTGCTTCCATTTCCTCTCTTCTCAGTTCTTCATTCCTTTGCTGACTGGCTTCCATAGTCACCATTCAATTGAAACTGCTCTCTCCAAAGTAAGGAGGGGTTTCTTAATTGCCATAGTCAGTGGTTTCTTCTCACTCCCCCCTTGTTCTTTATCTCTTTCTATACTTTCTTTGGTTTCATTACTCTGCTTTCTCTTGGGTATCTTCTTTCCTGTCTGATCTCTCCTCATCTTTTACTAGATTGTCATCCATCACTAACTACCTATTGAAGTTTTCTAACTGGATATCCAATACTTATCTCAAATTCAACATATCCAAAAGAGAACTCATTATTTCTCCCACCTTCTCTGCTGATTTCCATCTAGTTCTCTTTCTAATTTCTTGGATTTCTTTTGAGGATACTACCATTCTTTCTAATCATCAGGATTCATAACTTTGGCTTTATCCTTGACTTCTTATTCTCCTTCATCTCACTCCAACCTAACATTTCAATTGGCAATTATTGTTGATTCTCTCACCACATCACTTACCTCATCCCATTCTTGCCATTCACACAGCTATCACCTTAGTTGAGGCCCTAATTGCCTTTTTCTTGGACTACAGGAATAACACTCTGATTGCTCTCTCTGTTTAAAGTCCCTCTTCTCTCCAATCCATTTCTCACATTGCTGTCAAAGTGACTTTTCCAAAACCTAGGTCTGACCATCCCCTCCTTAACAAAATTCCATGACTCCTTCTTCCCTTAGAATAGGAGTTCTTAATCTAGGCTCTATGAACTTAACATTATAACTATTTCAATATAATCAGTTTACTTTATGGTCCTCTATTATTTTAAGCATTTAATGATTTTTTGAGAAGTTCAAAGGCTTTATTATAACTGCCAGATGAACAAAAATGGTTAAGAATCTCCTCTCTAAGCAGAATCAAGAGAACACCGCATGCAAGATTATGTGATGATCAACTGTGATGGACTTGGCTCCTAACAATGAGGTGATTCAAGGCAATTCCAATAGACTTGTGATGGAAAGTACCATATGCATCCATAGAGAGAACTATGGAGACTGAATATGGATCAAAATATACTATTTTCACCATTCTTTTTTGTTGTTCATTTGCTTGCCTTTTTTGTCTCGTGCCTTTTATCTTTTTGATCTGATTTTTCTTGCATAGCAAGATGAATTTGGAAATATGTTTAGAAGAATTACATGTTTAACCTATGTTTGCTTGCTATCTTGAGGTTGGGGGGGGAAGAAGGAGAAAAATTTGGAACACAAGGTTTTGCAAAGGTGAACGGTAAAAACTATCTTTGCATGTATTTGGAAAAATAAAATGCTATTGCAAGTAGAAATAGGTTATCCAGATAAAAGTTTCTATGCTTTGGGTAAATAAAAAAAGCATAAGTTATATAAATGAAAAATAAATGATGTCATAAAAAATTTAAAAAAGAATTCTCTAGAATCAAGAATAGACTTCTTGATTGATCACATAAAACCCTTGATAACCTGATTTTGACATACTTTTTAATCCTTTTAATACAATAGTTCTTTTTAACATACTCTATGGTGTAATCAGATTGGCTGTCTTTCTGTTTCACACACAATATACTGTATCTCCATGTCCTTATGTCTATATCCAGGCTATCCCCTATCATTCCTCAGTTCTATTTCTTTGAATCCCTGATTTATTTTAAAGATCAGCCCAGGTGATACTTTCTCTATAGCTATCTATCTCTATTTTTATCCTGTGTGAGAAGTTTTAGAGGTCACAGGATCAATGCTCTAGAAATGGTAATGACTTCAGAGGGGTTCAACTAGAAAGACCTCTAAGGTCAACAACAGGAAGACTATGTGATTTGTCAGGGGTCCTCAAACTACGACCCGCGGGCCAGATGCAGCAGCTGAGGACGTTTATCCCCCTCACCCAGGGCTATGAAGTTTCTTTATTTAAAGGCCCACAAAACAAAGTTTTTGTTTTTACTACAGTTCGACCCTCCCACAGTCTGAGGGACAGTGAACTGGCCCCTTATTTAAAAAGTTTGAGGACCCCTGCTCTAATGTAATACCTCCAGAAAATGACCATTTGTTTTGTATATATCTTTGTTATTAAATTGTTTTTAAGTCATGTCTGACTCTTCATGATCTCTTTTAGAGTTTTCTTGGCAGAAATGCTATTTGCTATTTCCTTCTCCAGCTCATTTTACAGATGAGAAAACTGAGATAAACTAGGTTCATGGTTTTGCCCAAGGTCACAGCTAATAAATGTCTGAGGCCATGTTTGAACTCAGGAAGATGAGTCTTTCTGACTTCGGGACTGGTGCTCCATTCACTGTACTACCTAGCTACACTGTTTGTACCCAATTTTTTCCATGTTGTCTCCTCTAGTAGACTGTGAACTTCTTGAAAACAAGGACTACCTCCTCTACCTCCTACCTTGTATCCTTAGCACTTAGCAGACAGAGTATCTGGTACATAGGATGTTGAAGATTGACTTAGGTTAGGATCCAGTAAACATTGAAGGTGAAGAAGAGAGATCTTTCTTCAATAATCTTATTATTCTTTAAAAAAATGATACTACTAGCATGGAGAGTATCTTGGCTTTGAAATCAAGATTCTTCAGTTTTAGTCTCCAGCTATACAAGTCATATGAGCTTGATCAAATTATTTTGCATCTCTGGTTGTCAATCTTCTCATCTATAAAATGGGAATATTATCATCATACTCATCTACTAGATTGTAGTGAGAATCAAAAGACATAACAAATGTAGAGAGTTTTATAACCATAAAGCCCTATAAAAATATGAATATTATCTATAAAATTGCAACATCCCTGAAGACGACTATGCCACTTTTTAGTTTTGTATTTCCAGCACTGAAGTATTGTGCCTTATATATTATTGAGTTTAATAAATATTCCAAAAATAAGATTAAATAAATATTTACAAATATTTATAGTTTAATAATAATATGTAATAGTATTAAATTTTTATTGACCAACTTAAAAAAAACTTGCTGTGATTGCATTGGCCCCTTTTTTGATGTGGGTTTGTACCTGCTCTACAGTTAATAATTTTGGAGAGTTGACTGGGACATTAAAAGGTTAAGCCAAAAGATGTGGACCTGGGTCTGACCTGGGTTCTATCCATCAGTACTAATACCAACACACACACACACACACACACACACACACACACACGCTTTGCACATGCACTAAATTGATTGGAGATTTAATCAGCAAAATCTAACCTGAGTAGAAACTCCACAATGCAAAATTATCCAGTAGGATGGAATGAACAAAGACAAGGGAAGCTGACAAGCTCACAACCTCTATTTATTTATATGTAGCATTGAAATCAGAGAGCTGAAGCAATGAATTACTGCGTGGCAGTCTTTATTCCATAAAGGATAGAATACCTTTGGAAATAAAATCATGGCATTCATCTGAATTGAAAGATTCAGTAGGATACTGGATAGCACTGAGAAGTTTATGAGTAGGTGGGTCAGTAGGAGTCAGAACGTGACCTTTTGGCAAGAGTGGTAGAGCTGGGGTCTGAAGAATTGAATTTGAATCTTCAAGCAATTCTGCTTTTTATAGCTAAGTAATCTTGGGTAAACAGTTAATCCTTCTCCCTCTAGACCTGAGTTTGTTTTATCTATAGAATGGGGATAATATACTACATAGTTTACCTCATTGAGCTGTGGTGAGTCAAATAAGACAACAAATCAGAAGTCTTTTAGAATATGCTTTATGAATATCAACGTTATTCCTAGGAGGGACAGCCTGAGGCTAGTGTCTCTTACTCTGTGTAGAAAACAAAATAAAAAGAAACAAAACAACAATTAGTGTTATTGAAGCTCTAAAGAAAATCCCCCCAAAACTGCTGAATATATCTACCTGGGTACTTCTCAGACTCTCCGTGGGATGGGCAGGAGCTTTGGTATTGCTTCGTCTGCTTCCTGTATGCCCCTCTTCTCATGTGTAGAGTTCTGCCCCACACTGAGAAGCCCAAAGAGCTCCAAGCTGGGTCTTTATTGCTGCTTCTTGGAATGGCTATATGAGACATTGAAGTCTTCTTCTCCAGGTCTGAGAGGTGGTTTGACATCGTGAATGGGCACATATCTTGGGATCAGAAGCCCTGGAACTGATGCTAACCCTGACATTTCCTAATTACCAGATAAATTATTTTACTTTTCTAAGCCTGAGTTTTCTCCGATTTAGAATGGGGATTATAATGGTTATTTGCTAATTATGTGACCTCGCCCAAATCACTTTATCCATCTTGGTCTCAATCTTCTTTTCTGTAAAATTGCTGTATAGGAAATAATTCCTATTTATTTGTCCTATTGTGACAAAAACATTTTGTAAACTTTAAAGTGCGAAAGACATTCAAGCCATGTTCTTTATTCAACTTGTGAGAGGAGGTCAGAATTGTGACACTCCTATGCCCCTTCAATCTGAACATCATGGGAATAAAGGGTATAATAATAACAATAAAAATAATAATAATTAGCTAACATTTATATAGTGCCTACTATGTGTAAGGTACTTTACAAATATTATCTTGTTGGATCTTCACAATAATTTTGGGAGATAGATGCTATTATTATCCACACTTTATAGCTGAGGGGAATGAGGTTAAATGACTTGGATAAATAAACTTTAATTATTATCCCACAACTAATATTTGTTTTAGGGCATATTTGAACTCAGGTCTTGAATCCAGATCCAACATTCTATTCATTGTACCACCTAGCTGCTATTAATAGCTGCTATAAAGACTATCATGGGCAGTTAGTTGGCTCAATGGAGAGAGTGCCGGACCTATAGTCAGGAAGACTCATTGTCTTTTTTTTTTTATTTTTTTTTATTTTTTATTTTTATTTTTTTTTTTAATTTTTTATTTAATAATTACATTATATTGACACTCGTTTCTGTTCCGATTTTTTTCCCCCTCCCTCCCTCCACCCCCTCCCCTAGATGGCAAGCAGTCCTTTATATGTTGGATATGTTGCAGTATATCCTAGATACAATATATGTTTGCAGAACCGAACAGTTCTCTTGTTGCGTAGGGAGAATTGGATTCAAAAGGTATAAATAATCCGGGAAGAAAAACAAAAATGCAGATAGTTTACATTCGTTTCCCAGTGTTCTTTCTTTGGGTGTAGCTGCTTTTGTCCGTCATTTATCAATTGAAACTCAGGTCTCTTTGTCAAAGAAATCCACTTCCATCAAAATATGTCCTCATACAATATCGTTGTCGAAGTGTATAATGATCTCCTGGTTCTGCTCATTTCACTTAGCATCAGTTCATGTAAGTCTCGCCAGTCCTCTCTGTATTCATCCTGCTGGTCATTTCTTACAGAACAATAATATTCCATAACATTCATATACCACAATTTACCCAGCCATTCTCCAATTGATGGGCATCCATTCATTTTCCAGTTTCTAGCCACTACAAACAGGGCTGCTACAAACATTTTGGCACATACAGGTCCCTTTCCCTTCTTTAGTATTTCTTTGGGATATAAGCCCAATAGAAACACTGCTGGATCAAAGGGTATGCACAATTTGATAATTTTTGGGGCATAATTCCAGATTGCTCTCCAGAATGGTTGGATTCGTTCACAACTTCACCAACAATGCATTAGTGTCCCAGTTTTCCCGCATCCCCTCCAACATTCATCATTATTTTTTTCCTGTCATCTTAGCCAATCTGACAGGTGTGTAGTGGTATCTCAGAGTTGTCTTAATTTGCATTTCTCTGATCAATAATGATTTGGAACACTCTTTCATATGAGTGGTAATAGTTTCAATCTCATTTCCTGAAAATTGTCTGTTCATATCCTTTGACCATTTATCAATTAGAGAATGGCTTGATTTCTTATAAATTTGAGTCAGTTCTCTATATATTTTGGAAATGAGGCCTTTATCAGAACCTTTAACTGTGAAAATGTTTTCCCAGTTTGTTGCTTCCCTTCTAATCTTGTTTGCATTAGTTTTATTTGTACAAAAGCTTTTTAATTTGATGTAATCGAAATTTTCTATTCTGTGATCAGTAATGGTCTCTAGTTCATCTTTGGTCACAAATTTCTTTCTCCTCCACAAGTCTGAGAGATAAACTATTCTATGTTCCTCTAATTTATTTATAGTCTCGTTCTTTATGCCTAGGTCATAGACCCATTTTGATCTTATCTTGGTATATGGTGTTAAGTGTGGGTCCATGCCTAATTTCTGCCATACTAATTTCCAATTATCCCAGCAGTTTTTATCAAATAATGAATTCTTTTCCCAGAAGTTAGGGGCTTTGGGTTTGTCAAACACTAGATTGCTATAATTGACTATTCTGTCTTGTGAGCCTAGCCTTTTCCACTGATCCACTAATCTATTTCTTAGCCAATACCAAATGGTTTTGGTGACTGCTGCTTTATAATATAATTTTAGATCAGGTACAGCTAGGCCACCTTCATTTGATTTTTTTTCATTAATTCCCTTGAGATTCTCGACTTTTTATTGTTCCATATGAATTTTGTTGTTATTTTTTCTAGATCAATAAAATATTTTCTTGGAAGTCTGATTGGTATAGCACTAAATAAATAGATTAGTTTAGGGAGTATTGTCATCTTTATTATGTTCGCTCGGCCGATCCAGGAGCACTTAATATTTTTCCAATTATTTAAGTCTGACTTTATTTGTGTGGAGACTTTTTTATAATTTTGCTCATATAATTCCTGACTTTCCTTTGGTAGATAGATTCCCAAATATTTTATGGTATCAACAGTTATTCTGAATGGAATTTCTCTTTGTATCTCTTGCTGTTGGGTTTTGTTGGTGATGTATAAAAATGCTGAGGATTTATGGGGATTTATTTTGTAGCCAGCTACTTTGCTAAAATTATGAATTATTTCCAATAGCTTTTTGGTAGAATCTCTGGGGTTCTCTAGGTATACCATCATATCATCTGCAAAGAGTGATAGTTTGGTTTCCTCATTGCCTACTCTAATTCCTTTTATATCTTTCTCGACTCTTATTGCCGAGGCTAGTGTTTCTAATACGATATTAAATAATAATGGTGATAGTGGGCAGCCTTGCTTCACTCCAGATCTTACTGGGAAAGGTTCCAGTTTTTCCCCATTGCATATGATGCTTACTGATGGTTTTAAATATATGCTCCTGACTATTTTAAGGAAAAGTCCATTTATTCCTATGCTCTCAAGTGTTTTTATTAGGAATGGATGTTGGATTTTATCAAATGCTTTTTCTGCATCTATTGAGATGATCATGTGGTTTTTGTTTGTTTGGTTATTGATATAGTCAATTATGCTAATAGTTTTCCTAATATTGAACCAGCCCTGCATTCCTGGTATAAATCCTACTTGGTCATAGTGTATTATCCTGGTGACAATTTTCTGTAATCTTTTTGCTAATATTTTATTTAAGATTTTAGCATCAATATTCATTAGGGAGATTGGTCTATAATTTTCTTTCTCTGTTTTCAGCCTACCTGGTTTAGGTATCAGTACCATATCTGTGTCATAGAAGGAGTTTGGTAGGACTCCTTCAATCCCTATTTTTTCAAATAGTTTATATAACATTGGAGTTAATTGTTCTTTAAATGTTTGGTAGAATTCACATGTAAATCCATCTGGTCCTGGGGATTTTTTCTTAGGGAGTTGATTGATAGTTTGTTCTATTTCTTTTTCTGAGATGGGACTGTTTAGGATATTTACTTCTTCCTCTGTTAGTTTGGGCAAGCTGTATTTTTGGAGGTATTTTTCTATTTCATTTAAGTTGTCGAATTTATTGGCATAAAGTTGGGCAAAGTAACTCCTAATTATTGCTCTAATTTCCTCTTCGTTAGTGGTGAGTTCTCCCTTTTCATTTTTAAGACTAACAATTTGATTTTCCTCTTTCCTTTTTTTAATCAGATTTACTAAGGGTTTGTCTATTTTGTTGGTTTTTTCATAGAACCAACTCTTAGTTTTATTAATCAATTCAATAGTTTTTTTACTTTCAATTTTATTGATCTCACCTTTTACTTTTAGAATTTCAAGTTTAGTGTTTGACTGGGGGTTTTTAATTTGTTCCTTTTCTAGCATTTTTAATTGCAAACCCAATTCATTGACCTTCTCTTTCTCTATTTTATACAAATAGGCCTCTAGAGATATGAAATTTCCCCTTATTACCGCTTTGGCTGCATCCCATACATTTTGGTATGATGTCTCGTTATTATCGTTTTCTTGGGTGAAGTTATTAATTATGTCTATGATTTGCTGTTTCACCCAATCATTCTTTAGTATGAGATTATTTAGTTTCCAATTATTTTTTGGTCTACTTCCCCCTGCTTTTTTGTTGAATGTAATTTTCATTGCATCGTGGTCTGAAAAGGATGCATTTACTATTTCTGCCTTACTACATTTGAGTTTGAGGTTTTTATGTCCTAATATATGGTCAATTTTTGTATAGGTTCCATGAACTGCTGAAAAGAAAGTGTATTCCTTTCTGTCTCCATTACATTTTCTCCAGAGATCTATCATATCTAACTTTTCTAGTATTCTATTTACCTCTTTGACTTCTTTCTTATTTATTTTGTGGTTTGATTTATCTAATTCTGAGAGTGCAAGGTTAAGATCTCCCACTATTATAGTTTTACTGTCTATTTCTTCTTGCAGCTCTCTTAGTTTCTCTTTTAAGAATTTAGATGCTACCCCACTTGGTGCATATATGTTTAATATAGATAGTGCTTCATTATCCATGCTACCCTTTAGCAAGATATAGTGTCCTTCCTTATCTCTTTTAATTAGGTCAATTTTTGCTTTAGCTTGATCTGAGATCAGGATGGCTACCCCTGCTTTTTTGACTTCACCTGAAGCATAGTAGATTTTGTTCCAACCTTTTACCTTTAACCTGCATGTATCTCCCCGCTTCAGGTGTGTTTCCTGTAAACAACATATTGTAGGATTCTGGCTTTTAATCCATTCTGCTAACCGCTTCCTCTTTATGGGGGAGTTTACCCCATTCACGTTTATTGTTAGAATGACCAATTCTGTATTACTTGCCATCTTGTTAACCCCGGTTTATGCTTTCCTCCCTTCTTTCCCCTTTCCCCCCCTTCCAAGTATTAAGCTTGTGAGCACCCCTTGCTTCTCACAGCCCTCCCTTTTTAGTGTCCCTCCCCCCGCCTTAGAGTTCCTCCCCCTATCTTACCCCTTTCCCTCCCAGTTCCCGTATTCCCTTCCGCTTAGCTTATTCCTTCCCTTTCCACTTTTCCCTTCTCACTTTTCAATGAGATGGGAGAAGTTTCACCATAGATTGAATATGTCTTAAGATTTTTCACTTAAAGCCAATTCTGAAGGCAGTAAGATACCCACTATATTCATCCCCCTCCATTCTTTCTCTCAGATATAATAGGTTTCCTATGCCTCTTCATGAGATGTACTACCCCCACTTTACCCTTTTTCTGGTACAATGTCCTTTCCACATCAATTTCTAGAACAAGGTATACATGTATTCTTTATACATCTATATAGTCAAAATATAGTTCCCAAGATTAATCTTTACCTTTTTAGATTTCTCTTGAGTTCTATATTTGTAGATCAAACTTTTTGTTAAGTTCTGGTTTTTTCATCAGAAATAGATGAAATTCGCTTACTTCGTTGAATGTCCATCTTCTTCCCTGGAAAAAGATGCTCATTCTCGCTGGGTAAGTTATTTTTGGTTGCATACCAAGTTCCTTAGCCTTTCGGAATATCATATTCCAGGCCCTTCGATCTTTTAATGTGGATGCTGCCAGATCCTGGGTGATCCTTATTGTGGCTCCTTGATACTTGAATTGGGTTTTTCTAGCTGCTTGCAATATTTTTTCTTTCATCTGAGGGTTCTGGCATTTGGCCACTATATTCCTTGGTGTTTTGATTTTAGGATCCCTTTCAGTGGGTGATCGATGAATCCTTTCAATGTTTATTTTTTCCTCTGTTCCTATGACTTCTGGGCAGTTCTCTTTGATAATTTCCTGGAAGACAGTGTCCAGGCTCTTTTTTTCATCATGTTTTTCTGGGAGTCCAATGATTCTCAGATTGTCTCTCCTGGATCTGTTTTCCAGGTCTGTTGTCTTCCCCAGAAGGTATTTCACATTTTTCTCCATTGTTTGATTTTTTTGGATTTGCTTGACTGATTCTTCTTGTCTCCTCGAGTCATTCAATTCCACTTGTTCAATTCTGATTTTCAGTGAAGTATTCTCTTCACTCACTTTTTTAAAATCTTTCTCTAATTGTCCCATTGAGTTCTTTTGTTCTGTGGAATTTTTTTCCATTTCGCCAATTTTGTTTTTTAGAGAGCTGTTTTCTGTTTCCAGTTCACTAATCCTATTTTTCAAGGATTTTACTTCTTTATCCACTCTCTCTTTAACTGACTTCTCCAGGCTCTTTTGCCAAGCCTCCCTCTCCTTTTCCCAAGCCTCACTCTGCTTTCCCCATTTTTCTTCTAGCTCCCTTGTGAGAGCCTTTTTAATCACTTCTATGTGGTTCATCTGTGCTGAGGAACAGACAATCTCCTCCTTTGGGGAATCACCTGGGGACTGCCTGTTTTTAGTCTCCTCAGGATTTAGAGTCTGCTCTCTATCTGTGTAGAAGCTGTCAAGGGTTAAAGTCCTCTTCAGCTTCTTGCTCATTCTGTCTATTAATCAGAGACAAACTACCAAAGAAAAACAGAAAAAACTGGAGTCTTTCTTTGGGGGGGGGGGGCTGGGTGTGTTATCGAGCTTCCTCTACAGACTGCAGGGGGCAGCAGTGAGGCACTAGCAGGACTGTGCTGCGCCTGCGCTCTGAGATCCCAGAGCGTGCTGAGTCACTGAGGGGGGAGAAGGGGGGGGGTGGCCAGGTCCTGAGAGACTCCAGCTGTTTGGGGTTGTATTCTTCAGCCCCGGTGTTTTTAGCTTCTCTGCTGGGCTGTTGACTTGCTGCCGGAGGAAAGTATCCAAACCTGTAGCGAAGCTCTCCCCGCAGAAACGGCTACGATCACTCTCCACCCCCTCTCCAGTCTGCTCCCGTGCTCTCACTGCCGCTGCCCGCCGCCTGCGCCCGATCTAAAACCGCCCCAGCCCTCCAGTAAAGACAGACCTTTCTTGGCGGATCTCAAGGATGGCTTCTCTTGGTAACTATTTGTGGGTTTTTTTCAGTCAAGCATTGATTCAGAGGCTTGTAATGAAGTGGATAGTGAGAGAAAGCGCGGAGCTTATGCAACTGTGAGCCTCCTCTCCGCCATCTTAACCGGAAGTCAAGACTCATTGTCTTGAGTTCCAATATGGTTTCAGCTCTAAGTCTGTGACCCTGCATAAATCACTTAACCCTGCTTGCCTCAGTTTCTTCATCTGCAGCTGGAGAAGAAAATTGCAAAGCACTCTAGTATCTCTGCCAAGAAAACCTCAAATGGAGTCATGAAGAGTTGGACATGGCTAAACAATAACAAGAAAGACTATTGTGTATGTAGGTGTATGTTTGTGTACTTGTGTTGTGTTTGGGGGGGGCGGATAGAGGTGGGAGTAGGAGACTAAAATTTTGGAAACCAACTTTGATTAAATCCTCACTTTCTAGAATTAAGGAAAAAGTTTTTGTTGGGGAGATGTTTTCTTCTCTCACGTCTCTTGTTAACTGGTTTTTGTTTTGGCTATTTTCATAAAATATTGACATCCCACTGATGAGGTCTTGCATGGTGTTTTGAACAGAGAGATACTAAAAACTTGATCCCTGAGGCAAGCACTGCAAGGGACTGATAGAGATCAGTTTAGCTCCATGGTCCCATCTTCTGGGGAGGTCATCCAGTCTGAAAAGTTATGTCACCCTCTGTGGATGTCTGCAGCATTTTCACCTTGCCATGCCCTGTCAGAAATCCCAGTCATGTCCCTGAGGTTGAATTTTCCCTATAAAATCTACTTATGGGCCATGCCGTGGCTGCTATCCTCCTTTGAGTTAGTCTACCATGGCATTCTGCCTCGAGATATCATTTTCCTTAGACCTCCTCCCTCATGCCATGTGGTATCTCCTTTAACTCCATTATGCATCCGAACCTCACTTCTCCTTGTAGTTAACTAACTGAGGGGGCTGTGTTTCCTTTTTGGAAAACCCCTTTCTATACTCTCCCAACTCGATTTCATATTTACCATTCTTAGTGTCTGTAACCTCTTCCCTAAATAAATCTACCTTTTGCCAAAGAGAATGGCCACTGTGAATTCTTCACTTGACTGAATCCCAACTATTGGTACCCACCATCATCTGGTCTCTATATCACTTTGGTCTTCAAACCGCATCACTACAGACATAGATAGTATGGTATAACTGAAAGATCACAGCACAGAGTCAGGATCTCTGGTATCCTAATAATTACCATGTCATCTGTTAAACCAAAGGAAGATTTGGATTGGATGATCCAACATCCAATTTACTGCTCTACACCTCCTTAATGCTATAAGAGTCCTCGGATCATCCATTCCAATTTTTTTTCAAATAAGAATTCTCTCATTCAGGGAAATTCTTCTCTACCTTTAGTGTAGATAATGTATGGAGAAGACCTTTGAAATGTTAAAAGTGCTTTACCTGTGTAAGCCATTCATATATTATTAGCTTCACCTTGAGAGCGGCCTTTTAAAGTTGACTGCGGTTTAAATGCTGAGTCTTTATATGTAGAGGTTTATCACCTGCTGATCTTTTTTTCTTCTTCTTTTTCTTGAGTATAGATAGGATGTGGAGAGGTTGTGATCTGTTTTCATGGATGGAGTGCCCACCTCATGAAATCACTGATTATTAAAATAACAGTGTATTGAAGAATCTACTTCAGGGACTGGGCAGCTATTGGTTCAATAGGTAGAAGGTCTAGACCAGAGTCAGGAAGACTCATCTTCCAGAATTTAAATCCGGTCTCAAGCACTTCCTAGCTGTGTAACCCTGGGCAAGTCCCTTAATTCTTTTTGCCTCAGTTTCCTCATTTGTAAAATGAGCTGGAGAAGAAAATAGCAAGTATCTAAAGTATCCTTGCCAAGAAAACGCAAAAATGGAGACATGAGGAGTGGGCATGGCTGAGCAACAAACTGAAGGAACTTGGGCTTGGGTGAGTTGTTCTTTGTAGCCCCAGGACATGGTGGAACCTTGTTTCCACTGTGGGTTTAGACCATGATGAGTCTGTCTCCTGCATGCTTGCCCTCTTAATTCACCCTAGCCGCTGATCAGAAGGTACGGGTGAGAGACTCAGCATATGTCTGCTCATAAAATAAAGTGGGACCTGCTGCCAGAGAAGTGGTAATTGTGATGAATTGATCTGTTACCAAATTACAGAGGCATTAGCGACCTATTGTGCTCAACCTTGTAAGTCAAATAGCACCAGATTTCTCATAAAGTTGGAGGGTTCACTGTGTCTTGGAAGGCTTTGGAACTTGACTCTAAATAGCATCCAGGTTGGCTCTGACCAGAAAGGATTGAGAAGACTTTTCAGCATTGGACCCGTTTCCTCATCTGTGAAATGGGGATAATTCTTGTGCTTCCCCTTAATAGGGCTGTTAGGAGGCCCAGATTCATTAATGTATGTCAAGCGTTCAGGAAGTCCTCAGGGACTATGTACATGATTATTTTGGTAGGGTTGGGGAGACCACAAATCTGTGGTTTCATCAATTCAGAGAACTCCTAGTGTGGGAGCAATTTGTATAGAGATATAGTTGCATTAGTGGATAGCTTTCCCTATGGCAGAAAGGAGGCAGAAAGACTTGAATTTGAACACAGTCTAGCTGTGTGACCCCAGGAAAATCAGTGAAAGGTCTTTAATCTGGAGATTTCTCTAGTTCTCTGGAGGATCTGATACATCTTGAATTATCAGCTCTTGCTTACAGTGAGGTGGATCTTCTGGCCCTCCAAAGAGATAATATAAATGATGCAATATAGCAATATAGCTTCTAGGGAAGACGGCAATAATTTTAAGGCCCCCTGACCTTAGGGGGCTTCTGTTTTAACAATCTGTCAGTGATTCTAAATCTTCTGGCTTTGGAATCTGATCCTGAGGCTCTCTGATCGAAGAATGCTAACAATCTTGTCTGTCAGTGATTCTAAAGTCTTCTGGCTTTAGGATAGTTCTAGGTCTGCTGGTCAGTGATAAACAAATTCTTGAAACTACTCCTTGGTTCTACCTCTAAGCCATAAAATTAACATGTCAATGACATGAACTACTGGATAAATGTGTCTCCTTGCTTCTGTTTTTTTTTTTGCTTAATTTTCTGGACTTTATCCTGCTTCAATTGGCAGTGTAATTACAATAAACTTTGTCCCTTAACTTATGGATATGGATTCAAGCCTGAAAATTCTTTTGAACACCTCGTGACACTGGTCTGTGATCCCAACCTTTTGGGGTCCTTTCCCAACCTCAACATAACCTTGTGTCACTAGGTCATGATGGGGTTGTCAACTGTGATCCTTACCTAAAGTCAAACAGAATAAAGGATTTTTTCTTTATTCTGCCTTAATCATGTCCATGCATTTAGTTTTCAGCAAATTCTTTAATCAGAGCAAGAGGTAAATGGAAGACATGAGCACAATTTAAGTATGTAAGATCTTGCTATTTTCAATCAAACGAAGGAGTATTTGATCTGTTAGGAGATACACATCTGTAGGAAATCAAGTCTTTAAATGTTTCAAAATGATATAAAAATAATTTGGCATTGATACAGCTGTTTGTAGGACCTAGCTGTTATTTTATTGATTCCTGAAAGTAAATCAGAAAAATCTTATGTGGTTTGGATATCTTTAAGTGCTTGGTTGTGACAGGAGTGCAATCAGCCTTTTATAAGTAAACTCATTTGTGCTAGCATTGAACCTAACCTCTCCTCCTAATGTCTAAACACTTTGGCACATTTGTCCTTGACCACCTGAGCACCCCTTTATTGTTTATAATGCTACCATCTCTACACTCTTTCTCATTGGATTTGTTTTCTCTAAGCTCCAGCTGTTTAACTTTCAAATGATGGTTAACAATGGATACCATTCTATTTCTGATCCTGAGACTTAGCATCCATTGGATGCTGCAATGACCAGCTTCTAGGACCTCATGCTTATCACCCCTTAGAATGTGACCTGTAAAAGAGGAACAGCTCTACACCCAATTTCAGTTTCAGAAGCCAAGACTTTCATCCCAACAACCCAAAAGATTTTGGGTTTTATTTATTTGGGAGGGGAAATGATGAGGTGAATAAGAGCCCAGCAAAAGGTTACATCCTTGCTGGCAACTTAGTGGCTAGATGGCCCATAGGAGGGACATTATCTCTTTCCCCTAAGTGAGCCTTTGTTGAAGTGGGCATTTCTTGAATTTACTGTAAACAATTGAGAGGCCAGGCTACTCTCTTCTGAGGTAAGCTGGGAAGGGCATTGGTAGGGAGGGATCCTCCTTAAAAGGGCCTTTGGTTGTTCTTAACTGGACTTTTGTCATAGTGAGTCCTTTTTGAATTCCTTGTATTGTCAAAATTATTATTACCCCACAGTTACTAAATCCAATCAGAAAGCCAAACTATAGATGTCAGCCTTTAAGGTTTTTTCCCCTATAAAAGAATGTCCTGATACCCCAGGAATTTAGCCTGCTTATTAAGAGTCACAATGGTGAGTTCATTAGGTGTTCTTCCTGTCTTATAGCGAAGTGGACTAGAAAACTTAGTCCACCTCTTTCCCCTTGTTAATTATTGAACTCCTTTGGGAACTTAGCTCCCTGCCAACAGCTAATAAAATCTTTACTTCTTGATTTGGATAAGAGTTAAGCTTACAAATTCTTTTGAGAAACCAGCTCCAAACTCCTACATATATATATTTTGTTTGTTTGTTTTTTTGAACTCCCTCACCCCCTCAGTCATACTTCCAGTTTAAGCATGTATCTCCCTCAAAGATCTTCTCTCCAGCCACTAATACTCTGCATCAATGGTCAGCAAAGTCTTTCCTTATATTCTCCCATCTCTGTGACTCTGAACTTGTACATCCAGAGGTACCAAACCTGTTCCTAATTCCCAGCTGTTTTCTCCCTTATTCTTATCCCTCTCAAGCCTGTCTTAATTCTTTTCTGTTCTTACTCCTTTCATCTTAAAGCAATGAATAAGACCATGACAGTCTCCCTGGCCACACTTTCCAATACTGGTTGAACTTTTTCATTACCCTCTTCTCCTGGATTTTCTCTCCTTTCTGAGTTTTCCTCACAGTGTTCTTCCTTTTTACCATACCTGAATATACACATCTATGAGGCAGCTAACTTCCTGACTCCAACTACATCCAGCCTTGATTCTCTCCTAAACTCTAGTCTCCCCTCACTCTCTGCTTATTGGGGTCTCCAACTAGACATCCATCCCTCAGACATCTCAAATTCAAATCTGAATTTGTCCAAATCATTTGCTGTCCAAATCATGTGTTCTTTTTCTTCGTTCCCCAGCTTCTCTATTACTGTGTAGGGCAGCTTCATTCTTCCATTCATCCAGGCCCATGCCATCTTGACTCTTCTCTGACACTTACTCCACATAGCCAATCTGTTGGTAAGTCATCATTTCTACCTTCACAACATCTCTTGGACACATTTCCTTCTCTCTACTCAGTAGTGGTACATCAGATAGAGAGCTGGTTCTGAAATCAGGAAGACCTGAGTTCAAAACCAGGCTCAGAGGTTTCCTGGCTGGGTGATCCTGGGAAAGTTACATAAATCTCATGTGCCTCAGTTTCCTTATATGTAAAATGGGAAAAATAATAGCAGGGTTGATCAGAAGATCAAATTAGAAAAAATATATAAAGTGCTTAGCACATCTGGCACCTAGAGGGCTATATATAAATGTTTGTTTCCTTTCTCTACATTACTTTTCTCTCACACAGTCACTATCTTGGTATAGAATCTTATGTGTACCTAGTTATTTATGTATTGTTTTTCCCTTAGAATGTTAGCTCTTTGAGGGCAGGGATCTTGCTTGTCTCCTTCCCCCCCCCACCCTTTTGTATCCCCAATACTTAATAAAAGGCCTATAATATAATAAGCATTTATTATATTCTTCCTGATTTAGTTCTCTAGACCTCAATTTTCTCATCTTTAAAATAGGGATAGTAACACCTATATTACAAAGTAATTGTGATGCTCAAAGGCTATGATGTATGTAAAGAACTTTGTAAATCTTTGAGAATTATAAAATGTTATTTATTATTATTAGCATTTCCAGAGATATAGATAGCCAACTCCCTTTTAACTTGTAATCTTAGGAAGTTATCTGAGGCATTGGAAGATTCACAATTCTGATTCTAAGACTGAACTTTTATCTTTCTACAATGCCATACTCTCTCTCCAATAATAAATTTTATAAAGACAATTTCAAAAATTTAATGCATCCATAAATATTTTTACTTGCTATTTGGTTAAAATGTTTTCATGTATTTCTATATTTTTACCTTATACCTTTAAAATGACTTAACATTTTAGAGAGAGCTTGAATCTAGTTGTACTAATTCCAAAGTCCCCTGTTCTTTCCATCCAGAGATATTATAGTTCCCCACATGTCATGAAAAGCTCCTTCATGGCCTGAGAAATGGCAAGAGACATAACAACACAACTTTTGAGGTCTTGTTTCTGCTAGTGTCCCAACTTTATTCTCCAGAATGAACTAAGTTTAGGTTTGGATGCAGGTTCTTTGATGAATAAAGGAGAGTATTTAAATGGAATAGGAGGGAGAAAAATTGCTTTGAAAAGAGAAGGCAGGTATGCTTAAATCATATTTTAATTAATATAAGATTTATGGAATTGTTCGTGCCTCATTTCTTATTCTGAATATAAATGTCTGCATTCAAAATTGTTCAAATGCACGATACTTCATTAGATTCTATTTGAGATGTTGTGGTTAGTTCTGGACACCATGCTTTAAAAGGAATATTGATAATCTGGAACACATCCAAAGGGAAGTGACCAGTATGGTGAGGGATCAGGGACAATGTCATATAAAAATTGTCTGAAAGAACTGGAGATATTTATCTTGGAGAACAAAAGATTCAGCTGGGGTTGGAGGAGAAGTGGTTGGGGACATGATCATTAACTTTCTCATTGAAGGACTGTCCTGGAGAAGCAGAAATTAGTAGATGTATTTGGAATGACTCCAGAGGGGAAAGGGACGGGGAGACAGATTTTGGCTCAAAATAAGAAAGAACTTATTAACAATTATATCTGTTCAGTGATAGAATTAGATGTCTCAAGAAGTAACGAGTTCCCTGTAATAGGTTCAACCAGAGGTTGGCTGACTGATTGTTAGGTGTACTGTGGAAGAGATTTATGTTTCATGTACTAGATGGCCTCTGTGGTCCTTTAGAGGTCTAACACAATGACTACAATTCTGAACTGTGAGTCTATGGTGATTGGAAAGCATTAGGCTGGTGGGCACCTTGTATAGAGAGAGACAGATGGTAGAATGATGCCATAGTACTCCAAGAGGGTCAAAAGATATAAATAGATCCCACATTAAGAAAACCCAATTTGGTCTTCATGTCTAGAAACTGAGAGCTTGAGTTAGACAATCTCTAAGGTCTTTTCCAGTTCTGAATCCTAAGATCGTAGGATTCAATTTGGGAAAATTTGGTTTTGTCCAATGAGATATTAGGCAGCTAAGTGGTGTAGGGGTTAGAGCACTGTGGTCTGAATCAGGAAGAACTTAATTCGGATTTAGACTCAGGCACTTGATAGCAGCATGATCCTGAACATGTCCCTAAACTTCTTTTGCCCCAGTTTCCACATCTGTAAAATGAGCATAATAATAGCACTTACTCTCCAGGATTGTTGTGAGGATCAAATAAGGTAATAATTGATAACGTGTTTAGCATAGCACCCGGCGTGTGTTCATGGTCAGTCATTTTAAGAGACTTGTCTAACTCTTTGTGATCCTGTTTGGGTTTGGAAAATGACAGTGGAGCCAAATGGCAGAGAGACAATGACACAGTGAGACAGTGACAGTGGAGGAGAGTGACACATCCTTTCTGGAAGCAATGACAGTTGATATGATTATGGTTCAATAACTGGAAATGAGTGGCCAAAGATATTGAAATAGTTTGCCACTTCCTTCTCTTATTTTACATATGAGGAATGGAGGAAAATAAGGTTAAGTGATTTCCCTAGGGTAACCCAGCTAATTAGGTACCTGAGCCAGATGTATATGATTCCAAGCTAGTGGTTTATCTACTGCATCACCTAGCTGATCTACCTGGCATACAGTGAATTCTATATAAAGGTTAGTTATTGTTCTTATTATCTTAGAATCACAGAATCTTAGAGTTAGAAGGGATTTTAGAAGTCAATCTTCTGCGCCATGCAGGAATCATTTCTTTTTTCTTTTTTTTTTCTTATTATAGCTTTTTATTGACAGAACTTATGCATGGGTAATTTTTCAACGTAGATCTTTGCAAACACTTCTGTTCCAAAATTTCCCTTCCTTCCTTCCTTCTACCTCCTCCTCTAGACGGGAGGCAGTCTCATACATGTTAAACATGTTAAAGTATATCTTAAATACAATATATGTGTACCTATTTATACTGTTCTCTTGTTGCACAAGAAAAATTGGATTTAGAAAGAAGGTAAAAATAACCTGGGAAGAAAAACAAAAATGCAAGTGGTCCACACTTGTTTCCCAGTGTTCTTTCTCTGGGTATAGCTGGTTCTGTTCATTACAGATCAGTTGGAACTGAATTGGATCCTCTCATTGCTGAAGAGATCCACTTTCATCAGAATTGATCCTTACATAGTATCGTTGTTGAAGTGTATAATGATCTCCTGGTTCTGCTCATTTCACTCAGCATCAGTTCAGGTAAGTCTCTCCAAGCCTCTTTGTATTTGTCCTGCTGGTCATTTCTTACAGAACAATAATATTCCATAACGTTCATATACCACAATTTACCCCATTCTCCAATTGATGGGCATCCATTCATTTTCCAGCTTCTAGCCACTACAAACAGGGCTGCCACAAACATTTTGGCACATGTGGGTCTCTTTTCCTTCTTTAAGGTCTCTTTGGGATATAAGCCCAATAGTAACACTCCTGGATCAAAGGGTATGCACAGTTTGATAACTTTTTGAGCATAGTTCTAAATTACTCTCCAGAATGGTTGGATCTGCTCACAACTCCACCAACAATGTATCAGTGTCCCAGTTTTCCCACATCCCCTCCCAATCCCCTGGTCATTATCTTTTCCTGTCATTTTAGCCAATATGAGAGTGTATCTCAGAGTTGTCTTAATTTGCATTTCTCTGATCAATAGTGATTTGGAACACCTTTTCATATGAGTAGAAATTGTTTCAATTTTATCATCTGAGAATTGTCTGTTCATATCCTTTGACCATTTATCAATTGGAGAATGGCTTGATTTCTTATAAATTAGAGTCAATTCTCTATATATTTTGGAAATGAGGCCTTTATCAAAATCTTTAACTGTTAAGAATGTTTTCCCAGTTTGTTGCTTCCCTTCTAATCTTGTCTCCATTAGTTTTGTTTGTACAAAGATTTTTTAACTTAATATAATAAAAATTATCTATTTTGTGATCAATAATGATCTCTAGTTCTTCTTTGGTCACAAATTCCTTCCTCCTCCACAAGTCTGAGAGATAAACTATCCTATGTTCCTCTAATTTATTTATAATCTTGTTCTTTATGCCTAAATCATGAACCCCTTTTCATTTTATCTTGGTGTATGGTGTTAAGTGTGGGTCCATGCCTAGTTTCCATGCAGGAATCATTTCAATAGCCTCTTTGGCAGACATTCACCAGCTTCTGATTGAACATATCTAGTACTGGAAACTTATATAAAACAGTCCTGTTTATGGCTAGAAAATCTCAAATATTCAGATGACCTTTCTTCTATAATCAAGATCTGCCTTCTTGTAACTTCCAGTCATTGGATTCTTAATATTACAAATATTATTTCATGTCACCTTTGAAATGACCAGGGTATGTAGCTTTAAGTGGAACTTAATTTAAAATGATACTTGATTTCTAAAGAGTGAGGTTCATGCAGAGTATTTTAGGAATTCTCCTATAAAGTACCTAAATACCCAAATAGTTTTGGGGCCTCATCAATGTTTCTGTTTTTTCAGAGTTGCAGTCCCATCCATTCCTGCCCATTCTCCAAGATTCTTTTCTATGCCCTCCCCTCAGGGGACCCTTCTTGCTTGTATTTGATTATTTATTGAGTATCTAGAAGAGACTGGGTAGAGCACTTGGCTTTTCCAAAGCTTCTTCCTGGATCCCCACCATATACTTATACCAATTTTTTTTTCAACATATATTATTTTTGTTTGATGACAACCTTTACTCTGATTCTCTCTGAATTTCTTTTTGTGATATGTTGCTCTGATTAGCTATGCATTTTATCACATAGTTTTCTAGGGGATACTCACACACTTTTAATTCTTTGGAGACAGCAGTGTTCTAGGACTGTTGGCCACAAAGCAGCCTATTGAACAAATGAGGGGTCCTGCTGCTCTGATTGGCAGTTGCCTCAGTCACCTACCAATTCTAGGCCCGACTCCACATGCTTCACTTCCCTCCCCACTATCTTCTCACTAGTTGCCTTGCTGCTGCATGTACCCTTCTGCCCAGAACCTCCCACCCATTTCCAGTTATTGAACCATAATCACATCAACTCTGTCATTGCTTCCAGAAAGGGTGTGTCAATCTACTCCTTGTTGGCTCCACTGTAATTTTCCAAACCAAAATACTCCTCCTTTGTCACTATGCCCCTATATATTTTGCTCCCTTTATTAGTATGTATGTACTTAGTTAGCATGATTCTTGGCACATAGTAAGAACTTTGTAAGTGATTTTAAATACTAAATTATAATAATAATAATGAACATGTATGGCCCTTTACGATTTGCAAAAAACTTTACATTTGTTCTCATTTGCTTCTCACAATAAACATGGGGGATAGGCACTATTAGTATTCCCATTTTACAGATAAGGAAACTGAGCTTGAGAGAGATCAATAATAACAATAATATTTAAATATTTAAATAGCACTTATGTGCAAAAACTTTGCCTTTGCAATTATTACATCATTTGATTCTCACAAAGCAAATTAGGTGCTATTTTCCTCATTTTATAGATGAAGAAAGTGAGACAAATAGAGGTAAAGTGCTTTTGCCCAGAGTTACACAGTTAATAAGTGTCTGAGGCTGGATTTGAACTCAGGTCTTCCTGACTCTAAGTCTAGCATTCTTTTTTATGTATTACTGCTTTTCTTTCATTTGTTTATTTGTTTGTTTGTTCTTTTATTCACTCATATTAAATTATTTCCATAGAAGTTTGATGTGTGGGATATCCATACTCTAGGCTCGACTTCTTAGTGAAATGTTAAGTTTTGCTGGGTATTTACAGAAATGAGCTACCTCCTCAAATGCATACCCTGCCCTGATTTGATTTGAAGTGCTTGCTTTGAAGTGAATAGTCCCTCTACCTTCAAATTAATATCCTTTAATATCCCAAGAGTAATTATCCTAAAGTACCACTTTTATCATATCATTCTCCTATATGAGCATCTTCAATAGCACTCCATCACATATAAGACAAAATTCTGCCTCCTTCAGCCTGGCATTCAAGGCCCTCCACAATCTCATTTTAGCCACAGTCTGTCTTTCCGGTTTTATCTGCCACAACTTCCTTACATGCATTGTAAACGTGCCCAACCCTCCAGTCACACTCCATGACTTACCTTTCCTGGAATCCTGTGCCTTAGGATCCTGCCGCTGACTTCTTGTGCTCTGTCCACATGCCTGGAATGTCCTTGCTCTATAACTCGGCTTATTGACTTTGCAATGATGAGATCCAATACAGTGCCTTCCTCGTTGCCTTCAGAAGGAAAAATCTCTACTTTCTACGTATTTTTCTAATACTCTATACCCGTTTCCTGCAATTTTATATGGTACTTTGTATCATGGTCATTTATTGGTTACTCATCTTTTTCCCCTACTGGATTGTAAGCAGTCATAGAATCATGAATTTGGAAAGGAAGAGGAACTTAATGAAGTGGTTAGAGCATTGGATCTGGAATCAGACTCATGCAGGTTGTGTGATCTTGAACTTTATCTCTATCAATTTCAGTTTCCCTGAACCTGAAAGAGATGTAATAGCACCCACATCAAAAGACTGTTGTGAAATAATGACGGTAAAAGATGAGAAGATATACTAAAGAAGGTAACATAATCATAGAATCCATTCATTTTGCAGGTGAAGAAGAGCTTATTTAGAGAAGAGGACTGATTTGCCCATATTTATGAAGGTAATGACAAATTCAGAATTAGAATCCAGGTCTTCTGACTCTAAAAATTAACATACTTTCATTTTTCCATTTCACCCACTGATCTTGGTATTTCTCCTCTTCAGTCCCACATCTTGAAGACATACAACCATTTTTTGGTGGTAATTTAGGTTATTTAAAAAATTAACAAAATACAATAAAACATAGATGATATTTATATTTCATTTTTTAAGTCAATATGCATCCAGTCAAGATCCTTATGCAAAGTTTAGGGGTGGTTTTTTCTATTTGATACCACTGGTGATACTGTTCAGTGATGTCTGGCTCTGTGTGACCCCATTTGGGGTTTTCTTGGCAAAGATACTGTAGTGGTTGGCCATTTCCTTCTCCAGCTCATTTTATAGATAAAGCAAAAAGGTGATTTGGACAGAGTCATACAGCTATCGATGTCTAAGACCAGATTTGAATTCAGGAAGATGAATCTTCTACCACTGTATAAGGGGAAAGTAGATTGGAACAGAAGCCAGATGAAGTCTCTTAAGCTTTTAAAGTTTCCTTGTCTATAAAAAAGGGGTCAGAGCTTATGCTCTCTACTCAGAATTATTATTCGAAGAGACAACATATGGGAAGGCATTTTGTGATCATAAAAACTATATACATGTAAGGGTGTGCTGAAGCTAGCTCAAAACAGCCAGAGCTGATTGTTAAAATTTCATTGTGAGCATTTAAAAACTTAGAAATCAACAAAAACTACAAATGAGGGTTTGACTTATTGTTTTGTTGGTTGTTTAGACTTGAGAAAGCAATGGGAAAAGTGTTAATATACATAAATTTAAAAGTGTATCAAAAATCCTCCTTTTTTTTTTTGTGAGCCAGGGATTAAACATTTACCAGCACATCATGGCATACATCACTGTTAATATTATGAAAACATTTCAGGGACTGGTCACACTTAATATCAAATGGATAAACTTGACCATTTGATGCAAATTGGATATAGAACTAATTCTAGCTTCTAAGGACAAAAAGATCTAAGGTGCAGTTGGGGGAGTGAGTGAAGGAAAAAACATTCTGTTAATTTGACAAAGGCCTGCTGATGAAGAAATCATGCTGGCAAATATATTGCCATGGTATTTAGATTTTTTCCTAGCTAATGGAAGAAAACAGATAATAGAATAATTGATTTACCCATCTATTCCAAATTTCTTATTTTATAAATGAACAAATTGAGTCCTGGAGAAATGAACTGATTTGCTACAAGCTCCACAGGTAACATCACAGACAGGAAGCGGTATATCACGAAATTTCCATCTACGTCTTTGGACTTCAAACTTAGCTATTATGTCCTGCTATTTATTATATAACCTGAGAATTCTGAATGGTATTTGAGGGATAGGGAACCCAGTTATTTTTGGATCAGAATTGAAACACTCTCTTCTCTGATTTCATCATATCTCAATTTCATACAAAGTGAAAATCTTTGAAGGGATATGTTAAGCATTTGTTTGATGCAGAATGCTACCATTACTTTTTAGCATGGAGCAATGGAGTGGATTAAAATTGTGACTTCCTCTCTCTGGTAGTATGATCTGGACAAATTACTTCCTTTCTTTTTTGGGTTTCAGTTTGGTCACATGCAAAAAGAGAAGGTTGGAATAGTTTATAGTCTCCAACTTTAATATTCTACGTATAATAGTACTTTCCAAATTCCAAGTCTATATTCTGAGGCCCCTCAAAGTTTTAATATTTTATGATAATCTTGTAATTTTTATCCTTTACCTAAATAGGAAAAAGCATGGGCTGGAAACAGGGCAAAAGATGGTCAGTTTCAGTGATGGGGAGAAGCAGTTGGAGCTCAATCAGCGCACCAAAGAACAATTGACTGAATAAAGTTATAACCTCCTAGTGTTTAGTCAAATGGTCACCCAAATTCTAAGTTCCCTTAATGATTCACTCTGCTACTCTTATTTATGGATACCTAAACCTTTCTGGAACCTATTAATGCCATATATAACCCCTTATGGTGGTGGATTTGACATTTCTAATTGTAATAACAATTCACATCTTATATTTCTATAGCCTTTATGATTTACAATGAGTCTTAACAGTTTTGTAAAGTACATAATATAAACATTATTATTAGATGAGAAAATTGAGATGGGTCAAGGGGTTGGGGCTTGGGAGGACTTGAGAGCTGTCTTCCAATATTTGTGGGATTCTTTTTGGCCCTAGCGTGATGAATGTAAAGTCAATAGGTTAAAGTTGTAGAAAAAGATTTTGATCTGATTTTAGAAAAAAACTTTTGACAATAAGGCTGATCAAAAGTGGGAAGTGATAAATTCTTCCTCATTAGAGGTCTTCTTGTGGGGTTTGTAGGAAGTTTCCTTTTAGGTGTGGTTGGGCTAGATTCATGCTTTCCAGCTCTGAGATTCTGTGATTGTGCGAATCTCAAAAATTGAAGTGATTTACCTTCCCCGTTGCTATAGCTGGGCCTGAGCCTCCTGACCACAGCTCCACAATCTCCAAACACATTACTGAAGGACCTTTCTATTCTGTAGAAAGGAGCTTTTACAGGACTTCCAAGTGGGAAGATACCCCATCTCCCATTCTGCATGCTTTAAGGTTCACAGGAACCAGGAGGACTGACAGTAAAAGCAAGGGAGCAGAAGAGAAGGAACGGGCAGGGATCCAGGCATTTACAATCCTACCCACCTGATGTTCCTTTTCTGTGTTTTGAATTCATTTCAGCACAATGGTGACCATGACAGCTAGAGATGTTTTTCACCTCCTACTTTGTCTCTTAACCTTGGCACATTTGAAAATGCAAAAGGGAAAAAAAATGTGCTTGTGTACAATAGAAGTTAGATTGCATTCACCTGGAACAGGAGACAGGAAAAAGGGAATTTAATAATTTTGGCATTTTACCAACTGGGCATGAATACCCCAACTCATGCCAGGAGAATGACCTTTCCAGCTGCTGAAGCAGAACAAGACTAATGGAAAGAGCCTCATCTTGTACGTAGGAAACCTGAGTTTGAGTATAGATGTTTTACTATGCAGTCCTGATGAAATCACTTTCCCTCATGGACCTCAGTTTTCTCATCTGTAAAATGGGAACACTGTCACTTGTACTACCTACCTTTTCGAGGTTATCCTGAGAAGAACACTTCTGGAAATCATAAAGCATTATAGAAATGTGAGATATTCCAGTGAGAGAAGTCAATGCATCCTTTCATAAGAATTGTCCTCAGCTCAAGACTTTTACTAATCTCACATTTATATAGTATGGAGTGTTGTAAGATTTGCATTATCATTTAGCATCTGGTATCTCCCTGTGAGGTACATTTTATAGATGAGAAACCTGGCTCAGAGAACTAGAATGTCTTAAGTAAGGTCACATAGGCAACAAGTGTCTGAGGCCACATTTGTATTCATTTCTGGTTCAAGGGATCATAGGTCTATAGGTAAAAGAAACCATAGAGACCATCTAGCCCAACTCACTCATTTATAAAGGAGAAATCAGTCCCAGAGAGGCAAAATGATTTGTCCAGAGTCACCTGGACTATGAATGACAAAGCTGGACCATTTCTTTTTTTGACTATGGCACACTCCTCCAATTTGTGAATGATTTGGTTCTTAGGGGCAAAGGAAAGCTACTGGATTGAAGGTAAGCTGCGTTTTTCTCACAGGAAGCCTCCGGATTCTGTCCTCTTATGGCCCCTAGATCTCTGCTCTTACGTGAAAATCTATCCTTTGTGAAGGCTGGGCTAGTACCAAATAAAATGCAATCACCTTAGAGGGGAGAGCTGATGATGGGAAAGTGGAAAAGATTGCTAGCTTTTAAATCAGGAGGCTTGGATTTGACCTCCCACTTTGCCATTTCTTAGCTATGTGATTTTGGGGTGGTTGATTTATTTCTCTGAATATCTGTTTCCTTGTGTAAAATGTAGGATCTGGATCAACTGAGAATTGAGGTCTAAAAATCCCTTCAATGTTTAAATCCTATAAGAAGATCCTGTATTCAAGCCAGGATTCTGGATGACCTGACAATGATGCTTATGAGGGATTAAACGACTGGGTGGAAGGGTAGAATATATGATGTCCAAGGTCACTTCTACTTCTCTGACACTGAAAACAATTAAAGATGGACAGAGATATTATTTATCATTAGCTAGATCTAAAGCTAAACTCTTGGTAAAAAGTTTTGTCATGTATCAACCTTCTTCCCGCAAACAAACAAATGTAGGGAAGGATAAAAAAGTTGAACATTTCTCTTTGTTGTTTATCAGATCTAATTGCCAAGGTCCAGTAAGAACTCTCAGAGGGCTGGACTATGCCCTCAGATACGGGAAATGAGAAAAATGTGTACAGGAGAGATCTTTATCTCTGGACTATTGTGGGTGGGGTGGAGAGGAGGGTACAGACTGAAGGCGAACAGCCAATTTAGAAGCAGACCTCAAGGCACTCCATGTGGACCTCTCTGCCCACATTTTTCAGATGGGGCTTGTCCGTGGAGCCCTGGCTGAGTAACATTAATGGCTCCCCTCTCATTGATCTCCTTGTATTCTTGGACAACCCAGATTGGGTTAATGAGTGTGCCGTGGGACCAGGTGATTACCCAGCTCCTAGTAAAAGAAAATAGCCATAAAGAAAGGACTCAAAGCCCGAGACTGGGTGGCTGGTTACTAAAAGCCCCATGGCTTCTTGTCTCTCATAAACTATTATTTATTCTGCCCACCCTGCTTTCTTCCTCTGCCCCCACCAGTAATTAACTGGGAGTCATTTTCTTGGAGAGCTCTTCCCGGTTCCCATTGGGGCCAACTCAGCCTGTGGTTATTTACTTCATGGGGGGAATCTCTGGAACTTTTTTTCTCGTCTCTCATCTCAGCAGTTGACCTAACATCATGGATTGTTTAAGCAAATCAGGGTGTGTGTGAGGGGAGGTGACGCAATGTAATGTAGTTGTTTAAAGTGACCTTGGATCAATATCATTCAGGGATGCAATCCTGCTGCTGAGTACTTAGTGACAGGAGGGATTTTACTACTTTAGTAGTTTTATAGTAAAGCCAACTGAGTGAAGGGATGGAGGGAGAATATATTCAATAATAAACCAAACTCTTTTAAAGTCCATTATCAAGCACAAAAATGCTGAATCTAGAAGTTTTCTATTTCTTTTAAACCATGACATTGTCAAGACCTATAGAAGCCTGATGAACCAGAGAGAATATCTTTCATGGATCGTTCTCTTCCTCACCTTTGCAGAGCTGGGCCGGATTTCTCGGGGTCTGGTGCACATACTGGGGACACAGCCAGCTCTAGCCCTTCAGGTACTTGGACACAGCTGTGCTTTCTTCCAGAGATTAGGGGACACTTTAGCAGGCAATTCCATTTCCTTTCTGGGTTAAAGAATGAGTGTTTTCTGGTTGCAAACAAAAGGAGACTTGCTCCGTGAAACTCTGGAGGGTATAATTAAGACCAATGAGATAACTTATAGAGAGGCAGCTTTAGCTCATTCTAAAGAAAAACTTTCTAAGGATTTGGGTTTGAACCCCAGTTCTTTTATTTACTGTCTGTGATCTTGCACAAGTGATCTATGATTAAATTAGATTGCATTGGATTGAAATTTAAGGTACTATGATCCCACAGTGGATTAGGCTGTTACATGGGGAAGTGAGTTCTTGTGTTGTAGTTTTATGGCAAGCATTATTATCCTTATTTAGTGAATGAAGAATCTGGAACTAAGAAGAGTAACTTGCTCATGGTGATAAAGCTAATATGTGCCAAGAAATAAACCCTAGATTCCTGACTCCAAATCTAGTGATTGAATGAATAATAAAAAAAGCATTTATTAAGCATTTACTGAATACAAGGCACTGTAATGCGCTCTGAGAATACAAATTGGATCATAAATCCAGAATTGGAATCTCAGAAGTCAGATAGTACAATACTGTTATTTTTCAATTTGGGAAATGGAACTTCAGGAGATCAAACCACTTGGCCAAGCTTACAGAGATAGAAATTATCTAAGGAAAGTATTTAAGTCAGGTCCTTTGGCTGGAGGGCCAGGGGGAGAGAGAACATTTAAGGTATGGATAGCTGTGGGAAGCAAGTTTTAGTGGGGGAAACCCAGGAAGAGTTAGTTGACTCAGAGAGGAAGACAGTTTCTCCTGTACCTGGGCTATTTATACAGCAAATATTTATTGAATTGAATTGAAATGAAGTCACCACAAATAGTATGAGATGAGAGACTGAGAAGCTACAAAAGCAAGCTAACAGGATTCCAGGCAGTATTCAAGGACTCTGACACTTTGGGTCTGAGGACAATTTACCTGTAAACTGACCTATTTATGCTGTTAACTCAGTTGTCACAGGAAATGCTAGATGTTAAATTCTTTCTTGAACTGTTTTTTTCCATAGTGTGCCCCACGCTTTAGCTGAGGCCCATGGAACAGCACCAGAAGGTTTTGTTTATCAGATCAAGTCATGCTGTGTGAGTGTCAAAAGGAAGATTTAAAAATAAGATTTTCAAGTCCATTGGGAGAAATTAGAGCATTCTGGGGACAAAGTGAGAGGTGCAGGAAGGCTGGCCCCTGGTTTGTTCTTGGAAGAGAACTGAAGAGTCAGCTGTTTGGCCCTCTCAGGCTCAAATCCTCCCCTTCAGTGCCCTCATTCCCTTGCTTCCAGGGCCTGGTTTGCCCCTAAATGCTCGGACTAAAAGACAGGGGACAGATTGTGTTCCATAAGCCATTATCTGCATTCATCCTGTGACAAAATGGACCTGGGATGGAAACCTTTAGATTCTCAGAGCTATATCCCAGTTCCAGACACTTATGGGATTTTTTATATTCATCCATTCGACAAATCTTTATTTAACTCTTGTGTGCCAAATACTGAATGAGTGGTAAAAATATAAAAAGCTCTAATTCTAAATAAAATGGTAAACTTTATCTTGAGAAGGCAAAAACGTGATATTAGAAATTTGGAATGTTGCTTGAAGTTTAAGAAGAAACCTCATTTTAACTGCATATACTTGGTTTTGCTAATAATAGTTATGCTCTCCTTTCCTTTCTCTCTCCCTTCCTTCCTTCCTCCCTTCCTCTCTCTCTCTTTTCCTCCCTTCTTCCCTCCTTTCATCTTTTCCTCCTCCCTCTCTCCTTCCCTCTCTCTCTCTCCCTTCCTTCCTTCCTTCCTCCCTCCCTATGATTTGTACCCAGTGATCTTAGTTCTGCTTTTTGGTGCTAGGTAAATATATATCTAATTCTTCTAAATGATATTTCTTCAGGAACACAAAACTAGTGCTCATGTTCTCTCTCCTCCACCCCAAAATCTTCTCTTTTCCTATTTCTGGGACTTGCCCAGCTCTGTATTTTTGCTTATATCAGCAGTCAGCATATTATGATGGGTGGGCCCAAACTGACCCACCACTTGCTTTTATATGGCCTGCAAACTAAGAGGGTCAGAGGGTCAGATTTTGTCCACCTGCTATAGTTTGCTGATCTTTGGTTTATGTCATTTCTTGTGCCTAGAATAATATTCTTCTCTCCTAAGCTTTGCCTGTTGACTTTCCAAGTGATTCTCTGTTTTAAGCTAAATGCCACCTACTTGCTCTATGAAGTTTCTGATTTCCTTAATGGAAATGAATTTTTTTCCTTGTCCCTTTGGCTCTGATCCTCAGTCCTTCCCTTATTCAATTCAAATTTATTTGTGTTGAATCTAATATGGGTAGAATATAGGACTTATAGACACTACTAGTCCTCTACCTTATCAAGGTTTCATCTGTTATTCCAAGCCCAGAGAAGCCACAATAATTATCTCTTCCTCTTTCTGCTCTTCCTCTTCTCAGGCCTTTGCCTTTCAATGATACACATAACATCATGAACAAAATTTCTACTAATGGAGAAGGAAAGATCATTAGTAAATAATCTTGCCCCTCATTCTTTCCACCTCTTTAATATATAACTACATATCAGCTTTCCAACGGAGCTCTTTCCAGGTCAGATCATCCAGTGGTTATTTATAGATGTGTATAATGTTAGGGCTTGGAAGGGACCTTAGAGGTCATCTCATTCAATACCCCAATTTTCCAAATAAGAAAACTAAGGGCCAGTAAGGGGAAAGGAATCCCTCAAGATTTCACACCATAAGAACTGACAATTATATAAGGCTTGATGTGTATTATCTCATCTGGGTGTTAGTACCTTAGAGAATTAGGCACGATTCAGGTCTGATTTCTTGATTTTCCATGTGAGGAAACTGAGGAAGTTATGTGAATTGTAAGTCACATGGTTGGTGACTATTAGAGTTGTGATGCCCAGTCCAACATTTTATCCATTGCAGGATGCCAGTCTCTCAGTGTGTTGGTGTGAGGGATGGAGCTCAAACCTAGGATTTCTGACTCCAAATTCCAGGAGATCATCCACAGCCCCCTATATTTCCTAGGGAACAGTTAGAATGGCTTCCTCTGTGTCATTTGGTAGTTGGTTCAGCTATGGGCTACCTGGATTGCTTTAGGGGTCATCTAGAATTTCTCCTGTCTCACCCTCCTGGCCTCTACTTTAGCCCTCCTAGTGATGGGCACTTTGTTTCTGGGTAACTCTGATTGAGAGAAACTTCTTCCTAATGTTACTTTTGAATTATGTGCTTTGCTCACTCCCACCTCCACACGGACTCCCTCATCCATGTGACAGCTCTTTAGACATTTAAAGTAGCTATTTTTACACAAAGATGATGGGATACTTTCATAGACAGTTCTATTTTGGATTGAACATTGACCCTGGGTCTGTTCTGTGAAACCCAGAAGGAACTAATAGAAAGTTCCATTTGAGGCTATTCTATCCCCTGTCCCTGAGCCAAAGGCCTAGGAACTGGGTCCTTATGGGGTGAGGGAAGAAGGGCTTTCTCTAATGCTCACTGTGACAGGTAACCCTATAGGAGTGATGGAGCCTGAGCAGGACAAGTCGCCACTTATCTGGTAAGAGCTGAAGGGCTCCCATGACTAAAAAACATTTCCTACACTGACTCTGGTCTCATTTTTTAAAGGTCAGACTTGTAATTTAATCAGCAGAAACTCCTTTCATCAATATATCTTGGTAGCTAATCTGCAACTCAGACTATTAGAAGAAAGATTTGGGGTACCAAGAAGTTAAGTGACTTGCCCAGGATGATAAAGTTTGTAGGTGTCAGATTCAAGACTGGAACACAGATCTTTTTGATTTGGAATTTACTTCTCTGGTCATTATTCCATACTTTTTCTTGGTTCTGAGTTAGAACCTAAAATTCCTGATATCAAGAAGTTAATTCACTTTATAGGGGTTTTCTAAAATGACAATCTTCTGTGGAAGAATACAGATGAACTATTGTCAGTTTAGCATATGAAGGGAAAAGAAAAAAGAAGGAAGACAGTGGGATAAGAAAGGAAGACGTTATAGGCAAAAGAAAGAAGAAGGGCAGAAGGGGAAAGGAGGGGAAGGAGAGAGAAGGAAAGATAAAGAGAAGGAAAGAAAGTGGGGAAAGAGGAAAGCAGAAGTAGCAAAGAGGAGGGGGAAAAGACAGAAAGAAGGAGAAAAGGAGGAAGGAAAATGGAGAAAGAAAGGAGGAAGAAGGTAAAGAGTATAAATGGAGACAAGGGTGAAAATGAGAAAGAGGAAGAAAAAAACAAAAAAAAAAGGGGAAGAGGAAGAGAAGGAAGAGGAGGAAAGAATGGAAGGCAGGAGTGGGGCCAAATTGATTGGAACTTGTCCAGTTCTATGAGTGTTGATAGGACAATGCATAACTCTAGCTCAATTTTTTTTTCCTCATGTGTGCTCCTAGGAGTTGCTAGATTAGACATACTATTGTTTTTGTCACTTCAAAGTTATCCAGGGAGTGATTGGTTCTTCTGAAGGCCATTGACCTTGGCAGGTAATTTAAATGAAAGTGTAGTAAAATCCTCAAAATGCAAATATCTCAGGCCTTTTTTCCTGTTTGCCTGGAATTACTCTATCTTCCTTTTTGACCTTTTTTCCCTTCCACTATTTGTCTGAATATAATAGGTTAGGGTTTTCCCTTGGTACTCACAGATGATCTGGTCAGGAATTAGGAACTAAAAAGGGCAAAGCTTGGGTCTTGATTGATATATTTCTGAAGTCAAGGACAAGATCAATTACATAATGGAGCAATTCAATTGTGGTTGATTAACTTTAAAAGAGTGGAGCTGTTTTCATAGGAGCCTATAATTTACCAGGATAATGTTTTACCAAAGGATCTTCTTCATGCAGAGGCAATGGAAAGTCTTTAGTGCAGGGGTTCCTAGCTTTTTGGGTCATAGAGCTCTTTGGAAGTCTTGTGAAACCTATGGATCCCCTCTCAGAATAATGTTTTTAATTACATAAAATAAAAGACATAGTATTACAAAGGAAACATTGAAACATAGTTATTAGTATATGCATGTGCGTATCTTTATCTAAGTTTATGGATCCCGGGTTAAAAACCTATGGCATAGGGAGAGATAACTAGGGTTCTGGATCATGAATTTCTTCCCTTAACTTCTTCCACTTCCAATCTTGAACTCAGGATTGTGTCTCATTCATTCCTGGTTGGAACGGGAAGAGTTAAAGTGGGTCCAGAAAATCTAGCAACTGATAAGGATTTGATCTAACAGGTACTTATAAGTCCCCAGCCTCTTTGCTTTTATTTAACATAAAATCTAGAGAGTAGGTAAATGACTTGTAAAAAAATTAGACTATTTTGTCTACAATGGAACTGAGAAACACATTTGGGATTCAAGATCATTATGTTCGAACCCCAGGGCATGTTCCTTCTATTTTGGGACATTTCCTTCAAGGAACTTCTGAAAAATAATAGTCTTATTCACAAAATTACCTGATCCTTATTGCAAGAAAGTCCTTTAAATTCATTCTCTGATTCAGTCCTCACAAGCTCTTGTAAGGTAAGCAGAAAAAAAAAAAAGAGAAATGCTTATCACCATTAAGAATTAGAGAGGGGATAGAATAAAGGAAGGCGACTCCAATTAGAAATCTCTCAGAGAGAAGAGTTCAAAGTACTGACTAAGGTGAACGAAGGGAGAATGGAAAGGAGGGGATGGAACTGAGAGGTATTCTGGAGGTAGAACTGATAGGAATTAGCAGCTGATTGGATGTCAGAAATGAATCACTTGGAAAATACAAAGATACTTATTAAGAATATAAGTTTGGAGGAGGCAGCTAAAGTCAGGAGGGCCTGAGTTCAAATCTGGTCTCAAACACTTAACTCTTCTTAGCTGTGTGACTGTGGGCAAATCACTTAACCCCAATTACCTTAGAAAGAAAAAAAAAGAATAAAAGTTTGGGAAGGGGGAAAAGATTTTGTTTTGTTTTGTGTGTGTGTGTGTGTGTATGTGTGTGTGTGTGTGTGGTGTTTGTTTGTTTTTATTGGAATAGGAAAATAATAAGTAAGGTTTTGAATAGTTACTATGGAATAGTAAAAAGAGTCCTGGATTAGGAGGCAGTAATTATAGTTTAAATTCTGCTTCCACTACCCAGGATCTGCAGTGACCTCCTTGAGCCTTAGAAGATTAGCAAATCTCTAAGTTTTCTTCTTTTTTTTTAATGTATGATTTTAGGAGCAATGAACTGGACAGTGAGTGACCTTGTTCCTAGTGCTATCTGTGCCGGGTGCATATGACTTTGGATGACTCACTTAAGCTCTTCTCGAACTACTCAATTTTTAAAAATGCTTTATTTACTTTGTGTCTCAGTGTTTTTGTCTGTAAAATGGGAGGAGTTGAAGTAGAGGATTTCTGTGTCTATTTTAGCCCCAAATCCTCTGATACTAAGGGACAAGTTCAGTGTCACCCAGATAGCTAGCTGGTGGGAGAATTTAGGATCCAGCACTTTTCATTAGATCAAAGTTTTGTAAAGTTGGGTGAGGTGGGTGGCTTAGGAGGGAAGGAATAAGCTCACCCTCCCATCCCTACCTCTGGCTTCTCTGATGTAGAAGGCTGCAGATCAAACCCAAATAATAGCTCTAGTAATTATTGCTTTCCGATTTATGTCTCCTGAATTAACCATGTAGTCAGAAAGGAAGCAGCGGGGGAGTGAATTAAAATATCTAGGGCTTCGAGTCAACAATATTTGGTGGTAGATTACACATACTAATATGCATAATTTTCAAGTCCTTATCTGCCTTCCCCAGGCAGGTGACCTAGACTTATTAGCACACTTTATAACATTAAGCACCGTGCTGAGATTATGCTGCATGGCGTTTGTGGAATACAGATCCCCCCAGTATTTAGCTTTCGCCCCTTAATGAACTGCATTTGGCCTGGTCTATCTCCAGTTTGGGTTAATCTTGGATTTGATAAGAAGGCAGGCAAATCTCCTCTCCCCCTCTTCTCCCAACATGCACCCAGCAGCTTAATTTGTGGGAGCAAAAACCATCAAACAAAAACCAACAGACAGAGGAAGGAAAGGATAGTATCACTACAGACTGATTGGCCGACTGATCCCAGGCATTGTGGCATGAGTAGCTGCTGGGTTGTTTAGGTTACCTCCAAATTGAAACAGTCAATAAAGGGACAAGATATAGAAAATATAGACATGTACCCCAAAGGGAGGCAGGGCAGTGTGGTAGGAAGAGTGCTGAACTGACAGGAAGGAAGGAAGGAACCTTGACTTCTAGGTACAATTCCACTACTAACTTGCTGTTTGACTTTAGGGAAATCTCTTTATTTTGGGGGGACTCAGCTTCCCCATCTATAAAATAAAGACATTAAATACATATATATATATATTCATATACAAAATTTACATATAAATATATAACACATGTACATATTCATATGTATGTACATTTATTTACAAACACATATTTAAGGTAAGTTACAAATATATAAGTTCCCATTATTTAATGAGTCTGGCAAAGGCTGAATACTCAAAGGTTAATAGTTTCTTGCAGGTGATCCAAGTCTTTTTACGTTAATTTGCCTGGCTTTTAGCCCAATGGTCCAGACTGAGCTTTCTACTTTCTCAGCTCTGTATTTAATTAGAGAATCAAGGTTCTCTTTTCTGCACAGGCCTACCTACACTCTCAGCCTCAGTTTGAAGCTGTTCTCCTGAAAGGCATCTCTACCATCACCTCGACCAGTGTCCCAAGGGCACTGCCCACAGAAATTCTTTGAGTGGCTTTCCCCTGCTTATGGGCTTTCAGCCTCTTAGTTTCCATCAGCTGCTACTTCTTTCTTAATCAATACATCCAGAGTAAAATTCAAAGCTCTCTCCCTTCTCTTTCCTCTTAGGCAGAATTTTGTTTTTCTTAAGTTGGGTTTATGATCTCTCTACCCTGTAGGAGTCCTTCTTTATCTTTCTGCAACTAGGTGCTTGGTGCTAGAAGGAACACTTGTAATCGGGAGACCCAAATTTGAATTTTTTCTCTTTATTTATTAGTTGTGTGATTGTGGATTAATTATATATGCCCTTTCTGAACCTCAGTTTTTGCATCTGAAAAATGGAGATAATAATACTTTTAATATCTACTTCAAAGGGTTATGAGGAAAGCATTTGCAAATCTTCAAGGTGACATACAAAAGTACAATTTTTGTTAGGTTTATCGGGAAGCTCTTTCTTACGTGGACCTAGAATCTAACTCCCTATAATTTTTGATCATTGGTCTTAGATCACAGAATTAAAGTTAGAATGAGGTCTAGAGGTCATTCATTTTAAATTCTTCATTGTTCAGATGAAGAAATTGAAGCTAGAATGATCAATTGATTTCCCTAATGACCTAGAGGTAATAATAACATTTACATAGGGCTTTAAAGCTTGTAAAATATTTTACAAATATTTTCTTATTAGATATCATAACAACTTTGGACAGTAGGTGCTATTATTATCTTCATTTTACAGCTGAGGAAACTGAGGCAGATAGAGGTTAAATGGCTTGCCTGGGATAGCACAGCTAATAAGTGTCTAGGGTCAGATTTGAACTCAGATCTTTCTGATTTTAAATCCACTGTTCTAGATGCCTAATAAACAGTAGAGCCAAGAATCAAACATAGACCTTGCGATTCCCAAGTCAATGTTTTTTCAACAATCATATGGCGGCTTTATTCTACCCATTGTAGCCCTTGAACGACATAGTATGAAGTCAGCCTCTATGCTCCTGTTCTAACCATATAGACATACTTGAAGTTCCTCACTTACAATGCCCGATTTCCTATCTCCATCCCTTTGCATTGGCTGCCTAGAATGCTTGCCCTTCCTCACTTCTGCCTCCTATCCTTGGGTCCTTCTTCTCTCTCCCCCCTTTCCCTAAATGGTAATGATTTCCCCTTGAAGTTCCTCTGCATCTATTTCCTAAATATCTGTCAGAATATATATATCTTATCCATCTTGTAGATATATTGACAGATATCTTGTACTTACATGATATCTCCATTAAAACATAACTTCCTTGAGGGGAAGGGATGTTCTGAGCTTTTCTTGTGATCCCCTGGATCTGGCACATCCTGGCAGTAAATACATCACAAATATTTGCTGATTAAATGAATGGACTTTTCTTTGTCCATAGTAGAGTTCTTTGTATGTTTACATTTTTCCAAAGATGATCTAACACTGTCATAGGCAGCTGGTGATGGATGATGACTGAGTAAAAGAGACTGAGGAGCATTTAGGAGAGCTTGAAGGGAGCATGTCACAACAAACAAAAACCCAGAGAAAAGTGAGTATACAACAGTATTAAATATTGTAGAGGGGTTGAGAATGTTGAGGATTGAAAAAAGGGGGGAAAAGAATAAGTATTTATATAGTGCTTGCTATGTGTAGGTACTGCTCTAACCATCTTAACGAATATTGTCTCATTTAATGCTCACAGCAACAATACGAGGCAGGCAGCGTTGTGGCCATTAGAAGGTCCTTGGGACCTTTGATGAAACCAATTTTGAGTAATCAAGCTGGGAACCAGACTGCATAAAGTTGAGAAGATGGGTGGGAGGATAAGCATTTATTCAGCACATACTATGTGCCAGGCATTGTGTAAAGAACTTTACAAATATTATTTCATTTGAGAGGGGAGAGGAAGTGAAGGTAATGATTATAAAGGATTTTTTTCCTTTAGAAATTTGTTTGTGAAAGGGAGAAGAGTTATAGGATGAGAGCTTGAGAGTATGAAGATCTGGAGAGGATTCTATAAAGATAACGAAGACTTGGAAGTATATGTAGATAGCAGGGAAAGAACCAATCGATAAAGAGAGATTAAAGATTAAAGAGAAGGGATGATTGTGTGAATAATTTGAAAAAGATGGGAAGGGTTGAAATCTAGGATATATAAGGATGGGTTGATCTTAACTAGGAAAAGTCATCTCTTTAATGAAGAGAACAATAAATGAAGAGGAAATGGGGGGTAACATCAGAATTTTGAGATATAAAACTCATAGTAATAATAATAATAAAAGCTAACATTTTTTTTGTAATATATTTTATTTTATTTTATAATAACGTTATATTGACAGAATCCATGCCAGGGTAATTTTTTTTACAACATTATCCCTTGCACTTGCTTCTGTTCCAATTTTTCCCCTCCCTCCTTCCACCCTCTCCCCTAGATGGCAAGCAGTCCTATATATGTTAAATATGTTGCAGTATATCTTAGATACAATACATGTTTGTAAAACTGAACAGTTCTCTTGTTGCACAGGGAGAATTGGATTCAGAAGGTAAAAATAACCCGGGAAGAAAAACAAAAATGCAGATAGTTCACATTCGTTTCCCAGTGTTCTTTCTTTGGGTGTAGCTGTTTCTGTCCATCATTTATCAATTGAAACTCAGTTAGGTCTCTTTGTCAAAGAAATCCACTTCCATCAGAATACATCCTCATACAATATCGTTGTCAAAGTGTATAATGATCTCCTGGTTCTGCTCATTTCACTTAGCATCAGTTCATGTAAGTCTCTCCAAGCCTCTCTGTATTCATCCCGCTGGTCATTCCTTACAGAACAATAATATTCCATAACATTCATATACCACAATTTACCCAGCCATTCTCCAATTGATGGGCATCCATTCATTTTCCAGTTTCTAGCCACTACAAACAGGGCTGCTACAAACATTTTGGCACATACAGGTCCCTTTCCCTTCTTTAGTATCTCTTTGGGGTATAAGCCCAGAAGTAGCACTGCTGGATCAAAGGGTATGCACAGTTTGATAACTTTCTGGGCATAATTCCAGATTACTCTCCAGAATGGTTGGATTCGTTCACAACTCCACCAACAATGCACCAGTGTCCAAGTTTTCCCGCATCCCCTCCAACATTCATCATTATTTTTTTCTGTCACCTTAGCCAATCTGACAGGTGTGTAGTGGTTATCTCAGAGTTGTCTTAATTTGCATTTCTCTGATCAATAATGATTTGGAACACTTTCATATGAGTGGTAATAGTTTCAATTTCATCATCTGAGAATTGTCTGTTCATATCAAAAGCTAACATTTCTATAGTGTTTACCACATGCCAGGCACTATGCTAAGTCTTTTATGAATAATATCTCATCTTATCCCCACAACAACCTGGGAGGCAGTTGTTATTATTATCCTCATTTTACAGATAAGAAAACTGAGGTAAACAGAGTTTTGCCCAGGATCAAATAGACAGTAAATGGTTTTTATTTTCTCAGTAAAATAGACAGTAAAGATTTCAAGCTAGAGAGTAGAGGGAGCAGCCTTCGTGAAGAAAGCCAATTAGAGATGAATAACAAGATTACCTTGTTGTGGTGAGGGCTCAGTTCAAGGTATATTCATAATGGATGCAACATTTGGGTAGAGACAGAGGAGGTAGAAATTGGGAATAATATAGGATTGATATTATGAAATCACGATGGGACAAAAGAACAAGGGACTTGAGCGTAGAGGACACTGTCAGAGCTATACTGATTAACTATAGGATTTTGATTGTTCAGTTGGTTTTTAGTTGTGTTTGCTTCCTTCTGACCCTTGAGCTTTTCTTGGCAAAACTACTGGGGTAGTTTGCTATTTCCTTCGTTAGCTCATTTTACAGACGAGGACACTGAGATAAGCAGGGGTAAATGAATTGGGAAAAAAAAAACCCTGGGAGAAATCTGGAGGTAATGGAGGTCACAGTGAAGACTCATTCATTAATTTATTTTTCTATTTTTTTAAAACCAGTTTTGTTCTGTAATCTATTTTGAAGTTTAGATGTGGTGCTAAAGAAGGGAAAGGGACCTACTGTTTTTCAATTTTTTTCCTGGGATATTCTAGATTTTGTGTACTTTCAAACAAAATTTGTTATTTTGCCTAGTTCTTTAAAATATTGCATTGATAATTTTAGTGGCAAAGCACTAAATCTATAAATTAATTTCAGTAGCTTTATCATTTTCATTATATTAGCATAGCCCAGCCAGCAACTCTGAATATCCTTCTAGTTAAATTCTTTAAAAAATTTCTTTAAGGCACATTTTTTCATTGGTTCTCTAGAGCAGGGCTTCTTAAAACTTTTTCTATTCAAGATGCTATTTTGCCTGAGAAAATTTTATGCAACCCCTATATATCAGGGGTATACAATATATAAATTAGGTATACAAATCAAACATTTACTAATAATAGATCATAATTTTGTGACCCCTATGTTCAGTTACATGATTCCATATGGGGTTACCATCTACAGTTAAAAAGCTTTGCTCTACAGATAACGTGTGATTGACAGATTGACTCCCAGAAATTTTATGCATTTTGTGCTTATTTTGAATGGGTTTTCCCTTTTTATTTTACCTTTCTTAATTTTTTTATTTGTATATAGATATATTGTTAATTTTTATGGATTCATTTTGCACTGTGTTATTTTGCTTAAGCTATTAATTGTTTCAATTAGTTTCCTTGCTCATTTTTGAAGTGAACCACCTTGTCATCTGCATAGAGGGATTGATTTATTTTCTTTTTGCTTATTTTTATGCCTTGAATTTTTTTCTCTTCACTTAGAGCTATTACCAGCATTTCTTTTTTTTCTTTTTTTTCTCTTTTTTTATTTTTTATTTTTAATTTTTATTTAATAATTACTTTATATTGACACTCGTTTCTGTTCCGATTTTTTTTCCCTCCCTCCCTCCACCCCCTCCCCTAGATGGCAAGCAGTCCTTTATATGTTGGATATGTTGCAGTATATCCTAGATACAATATATGTTTGCAGAACCGAACAGTTCTCTTGTTGCATAGGGAGAATTGGATTCAGAAGGTATAAATAACCCGGGAACAAAAACAAAAATGCAGATAGTTCACATTCGTTTCCCAGTGTTCTTTCTTTGGGTGTAGCTGCTTTTGTCCGTCATTTATCAATTGAAATTCAGGTCTCTTTGTCAAAGAAATCCACTTCCATCAAAATATGTCCTCATACAATATTGTTGTTGAAGTGTATAATGATCTCCTGGTTCTGCTCATTTCACTTAGCATCAGTTCATGTAAGTTTCGCCAGTCCTCTCTGTATTCATCCTGCTGGTCATTTCTTACAGAACAATAATATTCCATAACATTCATATACCACAATTTACCCAGCCATTCTCCAATTGATGGGCATCCATTCATTTTCCAGTTTCTAGCCACTACAAACAGGGCTGCCACAAACATTCATGCACATACAGGTCCCTTTCCCTTCTTTAGTATTTCTTTGGGATATAAGCCCAATAGAAACACTGCTGGATCAAAGGGTATACACAATTTGATAATTTTTTGGGCATAATTCCAGATTGCTCTCCAGAATGGTTGGATTCGTTCACAACTCCACCAACAATGCAATAGTGTCCCAGTTTTCCCGCATCCCCTCCAACATTCATCATTATTTTTTCCTGTCATCTTAGCCAATCTGACAGGTGTGTATTACCAGCATTTCTAAGACAAACTAAATAACAATGAAGAAAGCAAGCATATATGTTTTATTTTTGTGATTATTTGAAAGCTTCTGGTATTTTTCTGTTGTATGTGATCATGATTTTTGCTTTTAATATATGACAAAAATGCCTTTTTATGAATATACCTTATAAAGTTTTTAGCCTAAATGAATGTTGTAGTTAGTCAAAAGGTTTTTCTGAATTTATTCATGTAATTATGTGATTTTAAATTGTTTTGGTTTTGATAAGATTATGTAAGTTATTTTCCTAATGTTGAGGCATCTTTGTATACCTAGCATAAATCCAATTTGGTTATAGTGAATGATTTTTAGATAAATTGGTTATAGCCTTTTTTCAGTATTTTATTTAAAAGTTTTGAATTAATATTTATTGATGTTGATCTGTAGATCTGTCTTTGCGTTATCTTTTCTCATTTTAGGTATTAGACTATATTAGATTCATAAAAAGCAGTTAATGAAGGATTTTCTTTCTCATTGTGACAAGTTTGTATTACATAGATATTAATTGTTCTTTAATTCTAAAAATTCTATAAAATTCTCCCCTCAATCTATCTGCACTAGAAATTTTTTCTTTGATAGCTCCTTTACAGTTAGTTCACAATCTTTTTCTGAGATTAGATTATTTAAGATCTTATTTGGCATTTCTTTAACTTAAATATATCGTTGCATATAATTTTCTATTAAAAAGAATTCTCACTTATACTAGAATATAACATTATAGTATATCCTGGCAATCCTTCACATTTCTTTCACTTTATTTTATTTTGTTCATTTAATTTTTCTCTGTGCTAAAATTCAGGGTAGATAAAAGTTTATCAGTTTTTTTATCCTTTTCAAAGAACCATTCTTTAGTTTTATCACTATTCTAAATTTGTTATTTTTTAATTGATCTATTTCTCCTTTATTTTTAAAGATTTCCTCATTTGTGCTTCTTATGTAACTTAAAATTATTCTTATTCCTTTCACAAAGAAACTACGATTTCTATGATTTCTGCTCATATAATCCCTATAAATTCACAACATGGCCTCGTATGTTATACAAACTGATTTACTTTTCTACTTACACACACATACTTAGGTTCACATATAGATGTATACAATAGAATATTATTTGTAACAAAACTTTTTTTTATCAAATCATGATTTCATCATTATTATTAATATTTCAACAAAAGGCTTAATTGGTTCCATTTTACAGAATGGGAAAGAGAAGACACAAAACGACAAATAACTTATTCCTGATCACAAAGTTTAGGAAAGAGGGACTTGACCTTAGATCTGTCATCTCTGAGATCTGTGACAACTATGATCAATCAACAGGCATTTATTGAGGACCTACTGTATAGATCACATACTCTGCTAGGAGTTGTTTTCACAAGGGTAGCAAGGGAACAGTTTCTGCCCCAAAGTAGCATACATTCTAATTTGGAAAAAAAAGTTCTTTCATGCAATGCATTATGCTGCTCTTTTCAAAGAGCTCAAAATCAGAAGGGAGCACCAGGAAACGGACACTATCTGAACCCAAACAGACTAGGAAATCCCCAAACCCACACATGTTGTCTTTGGGAAGCCTTCTCCCATGGGAAGATGAGGTCTCTTCAGGGAGCTGGTTAGTGGAAGAAACTGTCAGCGAAACAAGGTATTTTATGTTAGCTGCTGATGACCTTCCTCGTGGAACTGCCCGTCCCTTTACTGTACAATCTGGTATTAGGGGATAAAACCTGAATCCCAGAGTAAGCCAGCTCATTGACTCCCCCTCTATTTCTCTCAGGCTTCTGAAAAGTTCAGTAATTTACAAAAGGCACCTCCTGGGCAGAATGGGATGACATTTGCAATGTTCCCAGCAAAACACAGACAATTCGTTGTTAGTCTCCTGTGGCATTTCCTATATATATATATATTTTTGTCTCCTCCTTTCCCCTGTTCCGACCCCCTCCTCCCCACCCCATCCAGTGAAAGCAATTTTGGCTTCATGAAAATCATTAAAGTTTTATGCTGCTGAATTCCTTTGCTGGGCCTATCCTGGATCCTTTAGATTGAATTGGAATCAGGCCAAAAAAGGAGAAATGGATATAAACTCCTGGGGGAAAGGAGGGAGTATTATATATGTAGCTAGCCAGGGGCAGGAACAGCAGCTCCAAAGTGGAGCTAGAGGAATTCAGCAGAAGGAGACTCCTGACTTGGCCAGGCAAGGCTTTCTTGACAGGATAATCCTTGCCAGGAATTTTATAGAGGGGATTCCTATTCAGGTATAAACTGGAGACGATGAGCTTTGAGGTTGATTATTGATTTAGGATTTTATGGTTTTGTGAGTATTTAGGGCTAGATTTGTCTTTAGAAGGATTTTGTTGGGGGAGGGCAGGAGAAGGGGATGCTTTTCAGGGAGAGAAAATTATGTAAATTATGTACAGAGGCCAGAAGACATGAATAAATAAATACATACACACACACACATGAATGGGAAATAAAGAAGAGACCAAGAGCTAGAGTGGAGGGGTCAAGGAGACATAGAATAGATTAGGTTGGGGTCCAGTTTGCAGGGGCTTTGAATGCCAGGCTGGATTTCATCTTGTAGGCAAATGTAGAACCTCTGAAGTAGATTGATCAGAGGAGTGACATGAGGAGAGACAACATGGCTCTGGATTGGAAAGTGGGACATTTCTAGCTTAGCTCTTAACTCGCTATGTGACCTTGGAAAAGCCACTTTACTTATCTTCATTTGAGCTTCTTTTTTTCTTCTATAAAATGAAGGACTTGGTCTATTAATTAATCAACAGGTTTATTTAAATTATTTTCTTTTTTTGAGACTGGATCTCACTCTATTACCTAAAGCAGGAATGCAGCAAGCCCTCCTAGCTGACCCGGTGCTGATCAGTACAGAAGCTGTCTTGCTCCATTTCTCCACCTAGTAGCCTGGGCCCCTTTGGAACTCATCATGTTAGTGATGGACTTGATTCAGATACCTTCTTGGCTTTATCTGGCCTCCAGCTGGAACTCCTGGACTCAGGGCATACACCACTTTCAGTCCCTCCTAGGAGTAGGGATGATGCATACATTATCATGCTTGGCCCATGTATTTCCCCAGTGCCTTCTATGTTTCAGCCATGGGGGAGGAGCTGGGGATACAAAAATAAAAGGGAAACAATCCTTGTTCTTAGGGAGTTTGCCTTCTTATGGGGCTAGAGGATCTCTGATGTCCATGATATTCTGTGGTCTATGTTTTAATATTTTTTCTTCTATGTTCAACTTCCATCTTTCGTATCACATGATTTTCTAACTCTATAGTGAATAGTGCTCTCTCTAAGCTATTATCCTTCTCATTGTCCCTACTTTTAGGGAAACTGAGTACCTGCTACCTGATCTTTTTTCTTTCCCTGGTAAAGGTGGAAGCCATATGGCAAAAATGGCAAGTCGTGAAGAATGGGTTCTGGGTGGGGCCCATGGGACAGCCCATGAGTTTCCAGGACTCTGGCTCTGATGCTTGTATATTATCAGATTTCCCTTAAATGTGCAAAAATATTTCCTATCACATTCCTGCCATTATGTGTCCTCCATCACCCTGTAAATGTATTACTCCCAGCCCAGAGCTCACCAGCAGCCAAAAAAGAGATTTCTTTTCTCTTTTATCTGCTGTTGATCGAGGGGCAGGTGGCCATGCTCCCACTTGGGAAAGAAAAATGAAACTGTCTCAGGAATAATAATAATTCTGTATAGCCTCCAAATCCCATCTAGATGTACTTAGCAGGGACAATGAGTTCTGATATGGTGAGGAAAGCAAGACTAGTTTGAGGACTGGGACTCTTACCAAGGTCATCTAAAGCTTATCTTCTCATCCAAGAGTTAGAGAGATGTGGGATGTTTGGAGACAAAGAGGGTTAGTGTGGGGAATGATAATTGTATTAATTAGTATTTGTAGAGTACCTTACACACAGTATCTCAATTGATCTTCACAATAATCTTTCAAGGTAGGGGCTGTTATTATCCTATTTTGCTGATAAAGAAGGATCAGACAGCTAAGTAAGTTTCTACTTACTTAAGGCAGGATATAAACTCAGTTCTTTCTGACTCTAAGTTTAACAGTCTGTCTACTGTTAACACTAGCTGTTTCATGTAAGAAGAAAGTCCCCAGAGCAGATACCTCATAAGGTTGCCATTTTCTAGCTAAAGACCGAAGCTACTCTGGAGAAGGGTGATCAGCAGCAATGATTCTGCACTTAGAGAATGTCTAGCCTATGCTTTGCTCCTGACTTTGTCAAGTTACTTGACAACCATCATTGAGATTGATAAATTTAGCCTCACCTAGGCACTGGAGGTGACTCTTAGGGCTTTTAGTCACATATGGTAAGGAAATAGTAGGTACTTAAATCAAGTCTGTTCTGCCTTTGTTAGAATGGCCTAAGTCTTTTGTGAATTATAATGTGGTATATGAGAAACTGGAGTAGTAGTAACAGTGGCTACTAAGGAAGGCTCTGGGAAGCATGTAAGTGCTGATTTGGTTTTTTCTCCTCCTATTTTCTCTTGTACTGTGTTGAGGTGGGTAGCTCTGACTGCTGTTAATCCCAGGGATTCATTTAGTCAGGAACTTATGGGGTATGCTTGTGATTCCTCAAGGATTCTGCTTTAGAGCCAAGGTATAGGGTATAATTGATCATATGGAGTATTTCCCAATCTACCCAGTGGAATATTAGCCCCTTGAGGGGCCAGATGGGCTTCTTTCCTTCCCTTTTCATCCTTCCTTCCTTCCTTCTTCCCTTCCTTCCTTCTCTTCCTTCCTTCTTTCCTTCCTCTCTTCCTTCTTCCCCTCCTTCCTTCTTTCCTCTCTTCCTTCCTTCCTCCCTCACTCCCTCTCTCTCCCTCCCTCCCTCCTCCTTCCTTCCCTCCTTCCTCTAATCCCTCCTTCCCTCCTTCCCTCCCTCCCTCCCTCCTTCCCTCCTTCCCTCCTTCCTTCCTTCCTTCTTTCCCTCCCTCCCGCCTTCCTTCCTTTTTTCCCTCCCTCCCGCCTTCCTTCCTTTTTTCCCTTCCTCCCTCCTTCCTTCCTTCCCTCCCTCCCTCCCTCCTTCCTTCCCTCCCTCCTTCCTTCCCTCCTTCCTTCCTCCTTCCTTCTTTTTTCCCTTCCTTTCCTCCTTCCTTCCCTCCTTCCTTCCTTCCCTCTTTCCCTCCCTCCCTCCCTCCTTCCTTCCTTCCTTCCTGCCTTCCTTCCTTCCTACCTTCCTCCCTTCTTTCCTTCATTCCTCCCTTCCTTCCTTCCCCATCTTTTCCTCTCTTGCTCCTTTCCTTCCTTCCTTCTTAAAAAATTTTTTTTTAACCTTCAGCACCTAGCATAGTGTGTGGCATATTTTTATTTTGATTTAGATCTATGATTTCATTGGAGTGGTTAATTAACTCCCAGTAAGGAATCTACCTTTACCAATGCATGTCTGCAACTGTTCTCTAATTTACAATTTTGTACTTCCATCCAAAGCACATCTCCTAGTCTCCTTTCATCTTTGATTACAAAGCAGCCGTGCTTGGGGCTCTACCTCAGAAGGTACCCCTTGAGGAGACAGGGCCAAGCTCTCCAATGCCCTTTTGGGCTGGCCAATCAGCTTTCCGAAAACAGGCAGGAAAGCTTCATGTTTGACAAAGCCAGGCAGTCACCTCCAGGAGAGGAACACAGAACGTGGTAGAGATGACAACATGGAGAGAAAGTGAAGTTATTTTTATAAAAGTTAAATAAATAAAAACTGCCTTCTCGCCTGAGGCATGTTTGGTGTGTCGGCTGTTCAGCTGAAGGTCTTTCAGCGCCCCACTTAGCTGTTGTGAGTGGAACAAAAATGAAAACAAACAAAGAGAAAAGAGAGTCCAGGAACATCCATAGAGGCAGCTGCTGCAGACGCAGTTGAGGGCTGTCACTGGGAAAAGTGGAACAAATGAGGAGGAGGGAGAACATGATGTTTTAGGAAAATTGGATTCGGTGTAGAAAAGAACTTTGGCGATCATCTGGTCCAACCAATCCATTTTATAAATGAGGGAACTGAGGGCTGAGGAGAGGTTAAATGACTTGCCCATGGACACACAGGTAAGAGCCAGGATTTAACTCAAATTCTTTGACTTCAATTTCAATACTCTTTTCATTCTATCATATACTCATTTGGCAGCTTACCTACTCAGTTCGATCCAACAACCATTCATTAAGTGCCTACTGTGCGACAAGGCAGTTTTGGCACTGAATTGCAGATGAAACAGTCTTTATTCTCATAGAACTTAACATTCTCTTGGGTAGGGATAAAACAATAAGTACACAGAGAAGCAGATACAAAATATATGTGACATTAACACAAAGAATTTTGGGGACAGGATAGATGGAGAGCACTAAGAATTGTTGGAAATTAAGAAAATGTTAGAATATTATCAGCCCTCTATGGGCTAGTATTCCATTGGGTGGGTCTGAAAGTGCTGTATATGCCCAATTATACTCTGTACTTTGGCTCGAAAGTAGGATTCTTGGGGAATTACAACATTAAATTGAATCTTGAAGGGATTTAGGGATTCCTATAATGAAAGAGAGAACTCTAGACATAAGGAGCTGTACAAAGGCATGGAGGAGGGAATTGTATATGAAGATTAATAAGTAGACCAGTGTGGCTGGAGCAGAGCTTGTATGAAGGTGATTGATGTGAGATTAGTTTGGAAATAATAGGTTGATGGCAGATTATGAAGTGCTTTAAATGCCCAAGGGAGACATTTGCATTTATTTTTCTTAGAGGCAATTGGGAGCCATTGAAAATTCTTGATTAGGTGAGTTATTTGTTCAGACGTAGGTTTTAAGTAAATAAATTTACAGAAAGACAGAGACAGAGACAGACAGAAACAGAGAGAGACAGAGAGAAAAAGAGAGAGACAGACATATATACACAGACAGAGAGAGAAACAGACAGAGAGACAGAGGGGAATGACAGAATGGTGGGGAGGGGAGGGAGACAAAGAAAGAGGGTGAAGGAGATAGAGACAAAGAGGAATGGAGATACAGAGACAAAGAAAGACAGAGACAGAGAGAGACAGAGACCGAGACAGAGAGATAGAAAGAAAGAGAGAGGACTCCTGTTTGCTCAGTTCAGAACAGAGCTTTGGGAGCATACTTAGGTAAAGTAAGTGGGGCATGGTTGATGTCCCATAAAGAAACCGAATAGAAGTAGTCCGATAATTAGGAAAAGCAGGAAAGAAACACTATGAAGATGCAGGGAGTTGAGTATCCAGGAGAAGGGCATGATTAATACTGTCAGATATTGCAGAGAAGTCAAGGAGGATGTGGACTGAGAAAACGTTACGGGATGTGGTAGTTAAGAGAACACTCTCACCCTTTGAGAAGAAATTTTCAGCCAAATGGGTGGTATCAAAAGCCACATTAGATTGTCAGGAACTGAGAAGTGAATGGGATGTGAGACATTAAGTATTGACAGCAAAAAGGAGAAAGAATGGAGGAGATGCTGATATACCTTGTTTTATAGGTATATTAACTACTTTGTTTCTTTTCCACTAGTGTATAATATCTATAAAAGAAGAGACTATGTCTTATTTTTGGTGCCCTTCTAGGCTGCTAATAAAGAGTTATGAATAGAGTAGGTGCTCAAATGTTTATTTAATGAATGAATGAATGTTCTCTCTGAACAATTCATCCCTCTTTGGGGCAGGAAAATTTCTCTCTTGGTTCCGTATTGCCTTGTTTCTAGGAATTACCTGCTCAGTGATCATGGATTCTGAATTAAGGGACAGCTCCAACCTGTTTGAAAACTCAACATTTCTTTTTCTGAAATCTCTCTTAGAGAGGGATCAGTTCAAATCCTGTTAAAGGGTATGAAGATGGGACATTGGAGATTCTCAAGGACATTTATCTACTGTGAATTCCACAATGTCGCTAATTTCCGTGGTGTTGTTCATTTGTTTGGTCATGCTTGATTTTTTGGTGGCTCCATAGACCATAGTAGGCCAGGTTCTTCTATACCCTACTTTCTCTTGAAATCTGTCCAAATTTATGGTCATTGTTTTGATGATACTATCTATCCATCTCATTCTTTGCCATCACCTTTTTCTTTTGCCTTCAATCTTTTACAATATCAGGGTCTTTTCTAATGAAAAATTATGTAGCCAAAGTATTTAAGCTTCAGTTGCAGTATTTGATCTTCTAGCAAATAGCCTGGATTAAAATTAATGACTGATTTGAGCTCTTTGCTGTTGAAGGGACTCTAAAAAATCTTCTCCAGTACCATAATTCGAAAGTGTCAATTCTGCAGCATTCAGCTTTCATTATAGTCCAACTCCCAGTCATACATTGCTACTGGAAAAAAAACATAGCTTAGACTACATAGACCTTTGCTAGGTGCCCTAATTTCAGCTGTTCCTATTCACATAATTTCACAGTATTTGTTCTGCTCTAAGAGAAGAGAAGAGAAGGCAGCATAGGGAAGTGTAACCAAGAATGAGATTCAGAATATCTGGATTTAGGGCCTAGTCCCTGCCATTATGCTGTTTGACTATTATGATATTTGTGGTATTGTTTTTAGTTCTGAGTAATATATATTAAAAAGAACATTAATGAATTGGAACACATCCAAAGAGAGACAGAGGGATATGAAAGGAACTGAGTAGAGTTAGTTAAGAGAAAGAAAATAGCCAGAGGTGGAGGGATGTATGTGGATGCCTGACATGTTGTCTACCTTCAAATGTCTACAATGTTGTCCCATAGAAATGGAGTAGCCTTTAGAGAAACACATACACACACTACACACACACACAAACGAAAATCAGTATGGAAAAATTAGCACGAAGCAAATTTAAAGTCCTTGCAAAGAAAATCTTCCCAATATACGAATCGTCCAACAGAGGAATAGATTGGCTCAGTACATAGTTCCTAGTCCCAGCAGGTCTACAGTCAGAGACTGGACACTGGGTAGAGACATTGATAAAGGCTGAACTAGATGAACTTTGAAGTCCCTTCCCACTCTGGGATGCTGTGAGTCTACAATTTTAGGACTGCAACAAGGCCATCTAATCTGCCAGCAGCAGGAAGCCAGCTTGATTGGAAAGGCCTATACAGAGCACTCAGAGAGGACGAGTTTTCAAATCAATTTGCATTTACCCTGTTAGAACAACAAATTAATAGCTCATTTTATGGAATTCGCAATCAACACATACAGCCCATTAAATTTAACAACAAACTTGTCTGATGATCAGGGCTTCCACTTGGTCCCTCCATCAACTCATCTTGGTGGTTGTTCTTCCTCCTGACCTTTCTATTTCCTCTTACCCTTCCTTCCTCCCCAATCCTCTTCTCATAGTCTCCTTTTTCTCATTAGTAAACATAATATTAAGCTCATTTTCTTGGCAACAGTTACACACTCGGGGATGGAACTGCCATTCTCCTAGCCAGATTTCAGTATTGATAACAAGCCTCAAATTCTGAGTGTTAACAAGTGCAAGAACCAATCATTGCATGGACTCTGTGTGAAGGTGGGGCCTCCTTTGTCGATTCATTTGTTAGAAGCCATCAATATTTTATTAAGGTGTTAAGGTGGTGATAAAAGATGTATGATGTGGTGTGCAGGTGAGGAGTGCTTGGAAAAAGAAAAGGTGACATGTGGACAACCTTGACACTGGAGAGCTATGCAGCTGGAATTCACTAATGAAATATATTTAGCTCTAAGGGAGTTAAGAGGAGGAAGAAAGCTCTTGATAGGGACATTGTGAAACAGCTTATATGCTCCTACTTAACTTCCCTTAAAACACTTCTAATTGAGTTAGGGTGCATGGACTGTATAAATGTTAGGCTACTGGAATGGTTGCCAGGAAAAATTAGTATGCATTTATGCATGGACAAACCTTGGTTAACTAGACCTCCATTAGCTGAAGTTTTCAATGGATTCTGCATCCCTTCAGCAAAATAGGTAGGAATTTTATACTAATGGGACCCCCGAAATTGTGTTGGGTCACATAAAACTTGTGTGTGTATGTGTGTGTGTGTGTATATATATATATATATATATATATATATATATATATATATATATATACATATATATATATAACATATTTGAAATTTATAGCTTAGGCTTAGTACTCCAGTTTGTCTTTTTCCTCTTTATTTTGCACTACAAATAATCTGGATTTGTCTAGAGACTTGGGAAGATTCTAGAATAGTGAATAATCAAGGTTGGCTGAAAGACAGGCATTATAGGATCATTACGCAGAGAATTCGCATAACTGTGAGGCAGCCTTGTCAAAATTTCCAAAATTTTTCTGTCTGCAATAATTATGCCAGAATATAGGCTTTACTCACATTTATCATTGTCACTACTCGTTTCCTTCCTCCTCATCCATATTTCTTTCTGCTCCTCTCTAATAATATCAGAAATGCCATCCTGAGTCGCCTCCTGGGCTATCAAATTAGGGCTGGACACATGCACATTGGGTATCCTTTAAGGAGTTCTAGACAAGGGTTTTGCCTCCAGATAAGCTCTCTTATCATCTAACATAGTGGCTAAAACTCCACCATTAGATAATCATTCATCTGAAAAATAGGAACGATACTAGTACCTACCTCATAGAGTTGTGATGGGAATCAAATGGGATATCTCTAAAGTGCTTTACAAACCTCAAAGTGCTATATAAATGCTAGCTATTATTATTATTAATATTAAATTTAGATCTTGAAGACTTTGAGGCTTTTTATAATTCTTTATAGGAGGAAGGAGAACACAATTCTCATTATCAGCTAGTTTTTTTTTTTTTTTTTGCCAGAATTAATAGTCAGATAAGAACAAAACTGTAATAAAGGGATAGAAGTCAGGGATTTGAAACTGGAAGAAGGTAGGAGGGAATGAAAAGAATAGGAACAGTATGTCAAAGGGTATCCTCTCTTTCTTGATGACAATTGCTTTGTATTTAGCTCAGGACTTCTCTCCTTTTCTCTCTCTCTCTCTCTCTCTCTGTCTCTGACTCTCTGTCTCTCTCTCTCCCACTTGTTCTACTTTTCTTTCCCCCTTTCCCCTTCTTTTTCCATCCTTCCCTTCCTTCCTCTGTGATATTCGTGAACAGACTATAGGATGCCATCCTTGCTCTGTGGAATATCATTCTCATAGGTTAAGGATGTGCCCTCAACACCCCTACTTTCTCCTTCAGTAGTCCATTATGGATTCATCAGCCATAAATTTATCCACACTCTTTATGAACCTATTTATATTTTCAGCCTGTAAAATTTCAAGGAGTAATGAGTCCCATATGTTTACCCACTGTAGTAAACACCGTGACTTGTCATTCTGCTGCTCACGTTCCATGACTACTCCTTTTCTTACTGAAGTCTCTTCTCTGCTGTTCCAAGTTTCCCCCATAGAGAACTCTTCATGAAAGCCCATTGAAAAGAAGAGAAAGGCAGGATAGAATGATTTCCATTTTCTTTAGGACAACAGCCTGTTTTTATTTTTCTTTTCATTATTCCTTTCTTAGTTAAAAAAGCATTTAAAAATTTCCTCCCTTATACTAAGTCTTATTTTGTACCTTTGTTCTTTTTACCGATTGTTCCTTATTATATCTTTTGTGTCCAAATAGACCAAATTAATTCCCATTTTTTGTCTTATTATATTTCATTACTACCTTTTGGTTTTTGTTATGGTTATATTTCTTTTTTTTTCTGATGAATGAGCTTTCTCTTTTTATTTTATTATTATTATTAAAGCTTTTTATTTTCAAAACATACACAAAGATAATTTTCAACATTCACCTTTGCAAAACCTTGTGCTCCAAATTTTTCCCCCTCGTGTCCCCCACCCTCTGCTCTAGATGGCAAATAATCATGATTATATTTCTGAGGGAAGGAGGAATCTCCAGGTTTAACTCTCCCTTGGAACAAAGAAAACAATTAAGTACCCAGTATGGTGACTACATCTGACTATATATATATATATATATATAATATATATATATATATATATATATACAAGAACATACATATATATATATATATGTGTGTGTGTATATATATATATATATATATATATATATATATAATGTATATATATATATATATATATAATTATGCTCTTGTAGTCCCCTCTCTCTTTGTCATAAGAATTGAGATATCTTTCATAATCTAGTTTCTGGGATGACCATTGATTTTGTCAGGTATTCAGAATTGATCAGAATTTGGTTTGATTTTAGGGTTCTTTTAACTTACCTTGTTATGGCTTTCACATATATTGTTCTTATTTCTGCTTATTTCATTCTGGCTCAGCTTATTCTATATCAGTTCATATATGTTTTGGATGTTTCTCTGCATTCCTTAGAATGTCATCTCTTCCTATAATATTCAGTTTTATATATGTACCCCAGTTTATTTTTTGGCAGTTCCCCAAATGATGAGTACCCACTTTATTTACAATTCTTTACCACCATAAAGAAGGATACTTATATGGCACAGTGGATAGAGTACTGAGCTTAGAGTCAGGAAAACTCATCTTCCTGAGGATATTTACTAGCTGTATGACCTTGGGCAACTCACTTAACCCTGTTTGCTTCAGTTTCCTCATCTGTAAAATGAGCTAGAGAAGGAAATATAAAACCAGTTTTTGTTTTTTTTTCTTTTGGTATCTTTGCCCAGAAAACTCCAAAAGGGCTATGAAAAGTCAGATATCACAGCAACAAATAGGCAACAAATACATAACAACAAAACAATAAAAAAATATCTACCATGACTGCTTTTGCAAACAATGGATATGTATTCTATTTTTCAAAATCTCTAGTTTCCTTTAAGATCAGTTTAAACACCACTTCTTCTGTAAGGGCTTTCACGATTTCCCAGTTTTCCTTTCCTTACTGGATACATTTGTATTAATTTTGTCTATTTTTTTTATATATGTACATCTGTACATGTACTTCCTGAGAGGAAGTAAGCTCTATTTCACGGTAACAATAGCTGTTTCTTACACAGTTGCTACAAAATCATTTACAATTATTTCAAAGTCTTTTTACCTTCATCTTTGCACTTGGTCCTTACAACACTTTTGTGAGGTAGGTAGTGCAGGCTTTAATTATGCCCACTTTCCAGATGAAAAAGGAGCTCAAAAACATGATATGACTTTTGCATCTGCTGCACTGCCTGGTATCTTTTTGGTTTCAGCTCCACCAAACAAAATGCCCTTCCTAGGATAAACCCATCATTTCTAAATTTATCACCTTGTTGCTGACTCAAAACTTGATTGACTCCACCTCCCTTAGCCTCCTCTTCCCTCTTTTTGGAGACCTGGAGGGGAGGAGTTTTCAAATCAATTTGCATCTACCCTGTTAGAACAACAAATTAATAGTTCATTTTATGATTCTGTTAAAATAATTACAACATTTATTAAGTTTCTATTCTATTCAGAGTTGTCAGTATGTGCTTCACAGTAGGAATAAATAAAATGAAACATTTTGAACTCATTGACTCCTTTGGTTGATTTGAACTATAGTAGTGAACAGCTAAATTTCTACATTGGCTTGGCCAAGATATTGAATCTAGCTAAGAATGAGATCCATAGGATTATAGTTCCAGAACTACAAAGAATCATTAGAGGCCATCCAATCTAATCCCTTCTCTTTTATAGAAGTGGAAACTGAGGTACAGAGGGATTAAACAATTTCTTCATGAACATAGGGGAAATATATGAGAGAGGCGTAATTTGAATATAGGTGCTCTGACATTAAAACCAATGTGTTTTCTACTGTCATATTACATCCTCTAATTATCTTCAATTCATAATTATTCAGGCCTAAATTACCAACATTCATTGTAATGGATCAGGAGGTGTTTCTTGGGGATTGAACATCTATCTTTATATTGATGTACTATCCCTTCATTTGCATATTTATTTATTGATTGATGGCTCTAGAACTCAAACAAAGATGTTATATAAATTAAGCTATAATTAGCTTCAGTTCAATACTTGGCTATAATTCCTTCCTCCCTTCCTTCCTTTTTTCTTTTCTTTCTCTCTTCTTCTCTTCCTTCCTTCCTTCCTTTCTTTCCTTCTATTAGTGTAAGAAAAAGACAGAATTGGCAAGGAGCAGGGAAAAGGAAGAAAACAGGATATTTCTGAGTTCCTAAGAGGGCAAAAGTTTGATTTGGGGGGGGAAGGAAAAATAATTACCACTTTCCAAACTTTTGCCCTTAAGATATCATCTGTTGTTAAACCAGGAGTACATCTGTGCAGAAAATGTGATTATGACTCAACCTTCTGTCCCAAGGAATTTAACTTCACAGCTTTGGTTAATCTACTAGTAGGAGGAAAGCCTGTAAGTGTAATTTTCATTGAAGAGTTAAGCTCTTAGATGCATGTTTACTTTGTGTTTATCTGCCTGGGAGATTCAGTGGCCTTATTGCCCCTGTCCATCGATTTCTAATCTTTGTAGGATTTTGATGTCCGATTATCACTTGCTTTTGTAAAACATTACCTACTCCTGAAAGTACTGGAAGGATATAGGTCTAGTTTTTAAAGGAAAAGGAATGGGAAAAAGTGATTTTTTTTGGGCGGGAGAAAGTATGGATATCATGATTCATTGTCATAAGGATTGTGAAAAGAGCATTGGATTTGGAGTTAGAGGACTAAGGTTTGAATTTGGGCTCTTCTACTTGATTGCTTCTTGTATGAGTTCTTTGGGCTGTCGCTTAAACTATGTGCTTCAATTTTCTTGTCTGTAAAATTAGAAGGTTGCAGCAGATGACTTCTGAGTTCCCTTTCAGCTAAAAATTTATGACTCTATAATAATTGCCTCACTAAGAAGGTCACTAGATTGTCTAATACCAAGAACCTGACTTTGAATTTTAGAAGATGATAAGTTAATGATAAATAGTCATCTGGGGACCACAGTGATATTCTGAGTTTGAGTAGCTAATTTTGGGAACTGAAAAAATGATTAGTGTCTTCTATTTATTACCCACCATTTAGCAGCAAAGGCTCTCTCCAAATAAGTGGTTCCTATATGTAGTAAATCTTCTGGCACTTCAGAATGAAAACACTACATATACTAAGCTTAGATTTCTAAGAGGTTAATTGAGTAATGTAGCACAATTAGTAAGGATCTGTGATGATGAGTGAAGGTTGCTGGGGTAAGATTCCTTATTACATGATCCATTGATCAGTATACAGATCACCACATCAACAATGATTTCCTCATATCTATGAAGAGCAATTAACATATGTGATGACCTCATCTCTGAATTTTTATAATTTCATGAAATCAGTGTTTTAGAGACATCTTCCCTTCTCTACCCTTCTCAAGTATCACTTGGAGAATTTAAGAACTTTGGTAGTTATTATTTGTTGCCCATACCCCCAAATTTGTCCTTTAGGATCTTTAAGCAACTGATTGAAGGTAAGAAGGGGAAAAAATAAAAGGTGATATTTGGGGTAGGAAGAAATTCTAGCGAAAACTACTCCTATCCTTGCAAGTGAATTACTTATCTATATACTTATAACTTTTGGAGGTAGATGCCTGGGAAGAGAACTCTCTTACAGCTCATAAAAATAAGAATAAAATAACCAAAACAACATCCCTTCTAAAAAACAACAATAGTAAAAAACCAAATACCAAAGGTATCATCAACTCTGTCCATGCACTCAGTATATAACTTAACTCTTAAATTTTCCCTCAGGACTTTACTTCAGTACTTTAGCACAACAATATTTTGGGATATCTTACATTTGTGAATGGAGTCAAAGCAAGTATATGATAGGTAACCAGAGAGTGCATCTATTATATGTGGGTCAAGAGCTCCCGTGGGATATAAGTTGCATCTTGGCAATGGAAAGAAAACAAGAGTGTTAAATACAAGAACAATGATATTTATGATTGTGCTAGGATATGATGCTTAGATAAATCAGTTCCTGCCCTCATTGGGTTCACAAAGAAAAGATGACAGATTATAGCAAGGGCAAATTCACACAAATAGCTAAAAATGTAGCATTCTATAATGATTTCATTGCATAATTTCTTTTTTATAAAACATTTTATTTTCAAAATATATGCATAGATAGTTTTCAACATTCACCTTTCCAAAACCTTGTGTTTCAAATTTTTTCCCTACCTTCCCCATCTCCTCCCCTAGATAACAAATACAATATATGTGTGTAGTTCTTCTATACATATTTCTCCAATTAGTATGCTGCACAAGAAAAATCAGTTGGAAAAGAAAAAAAAAGAGAGAAAGAAAAAAATGCAAGCAAACAACAACAACAAGAGAAAATGCCATGTTGTGATCCACACTCAGTTCCCACAGTCCTCTCTCTAGATGCAGATGGCTCTTTTCATCACAAAATCATCAGGACTGGCCTGAAACACCTTCCTGTTTGAAAAGAGCGACATCCATCAGAATTGATCATCGCATAATCTTGCTGTTGCTGTCTATGTACAATCTCTTGGTTCTACTCATTTTATTTAGTATCAATTCATGTAAGTCTTTTCAGGTCTTTCTGAAACCATTCTGCTGATCATTTCTAATACAATAATAATAGTCTATAACATTCATATAACATAACTTATTTAGCCATTCTCCAACTGATGGACATCCACTCAGTTTCCAGTTCCTTGCCACTATAAAAAAGGCCACCATAAACATTTTTGCATATGTGGATCCTTTTTCCTTTTTATGATGTCTTTGGGGTACAGGCACAGTATAGTCACTGCTGGATCAAAGAATATGCACAATTGATAGCCCTTTGGGCATAATTCCATATTGTTCTCAGAATGGTTGGATCAGTCCACAATTCTACCAACAATGTATTAGTGTCCTAGTTTTCCCACATCCCCTCCAACATTCATTGCTCTCTTTTCCTGTCTTCTTAGCCAATTTGAAAGGTATATAGTGGTACCTCAGAGCTGTCTTAATTTGCATTTTTCTCACTAAATCAATAATGATTTAGAGCATTTTTTCATATAACTAAAATGGTTTTAATTTCTTAAGCTGAAAATTGTTCATATCCTTTAGCATTTATTAATCAGAGAATGGCTTGTATTCTTATAAATTTGAGTCAATTTTCTATATATATTTTAGAAATAATGATTTTATCAGAATCCCTGGATATAAAAATTTCCCCCCATTTATGGCTACCCTTCTAATCTTGTCTGCCTTGGTTTTGTTTGTACAGAAACTTTTAAATTTAATATAAGCAAAATTATTTATTTTGTATCCCATAATATAATTTAATTCTTCTTGGGCCATAAATTCCTTCCTTCTCCACAGATCTTAGAGGTAGATAATGCTTTGTTCTTCAAATTTGCTTACAGTATCACTCTAAATCATATCTAAATCAAGAACCCATTTTAACCTTATCTTGGTATAGTGTTCTTTTTTTTTTTTTTTTTTTAAGAGCTTTTTATTTACAAGTTATATGGATGGGTAATTTTACAGCATTGACAATTGCCAAATCTTTTATTTCATTTTTTCCCCTCCTTCCCTCTACCCCCTCCCCCAGATGGCAGGTTGACCAATACATGTTGAATATGTTAAAGTATAAATTAAATACAATATAAATATATATGAGCAAACAGTTATTTTGCTGTACAAAAAGAATTAGACTCTGAAATAGTGTACAATTAGCCTGTGAAGGCTATGAAGGAAATCAGAAATGCAGGCAGACAAAAATATAGGGATTGGGAATTCTATGTAATGGTTCTTAGTCATCTCCCAGAGTTCTTTCGCTGGGTGTAGCTGGTTCAGTTCATTACTGCTCCATTGGAACTGATTTGGTTCATCTCATTGCTGAAGATGGACAGGTCATCAGAATTGATCATCATAAAGTATTGTTGTTGAAGAATATAATGATCTCCTGGTCCTGCTCCTTTAACTCAGCATCAGTTCATGTAAGTCTCTCCATGCCTTTCTGAAATCATCCTGTTGGTCATTTCTTATAGAACAATAATATTTTATAATATTCATGGTACAGGGTTTTAATTAAGGGTCAATGCCTAGTTTCTGCCATACTAATTTCCAATTTTCCAGGAATTTTTGACAAATAGTGAGTTCTTATCCCAGAATCTGGGGTTTTTGAGTTTATCAAACATTAGATTACTATTGTCATTGACTATTGTGTCTCGTGAACCTAACTTATTCCAATGCTTGACTACTCTGTTTTTTTAGTTGATATCAAATGGTTTTGATGACCACTGTTTTATAATAAAGTTTTAGATCTGAGATAGCTAGGTCACCTTCATTTGAATTTTTTCATTAATTCCTTTGAAATCTTGACCTTTTGTCTTCCAGATGAACTTTGCTATTATTATTTCTAGTTTTATAAAATGATTTCTTGGGAGTTTGACTGGTATGGCATTGAATAAGTATTTAGGTAGAATTGTCATTTTTATTATATTAATTAGACCTACCCATGAACTCCTGATATTCTTCCATTTGATTAGATCTAACTTTATTTGTGTGTTCTGTAATTGTGTTCATAGAGTTCTTGACTTTGGCAGGTAGACTCCTAAATATTTTTTATTATCTACAGTTATTTTAAATGAAATTTCTCTTTGTATTACTTGCTCCTAGATTTCATTGGTAACATATGAAAATGCTAATGATTTAGATGAATTTATTTTGTATCCTACATCTTTGCTAAAGTTGTGAATTTCTTTCAGTAGTTTTTTTCATTAATTCTCTAGGACTTTTTTTTAGTATACCATCATATCATCTTCAAGGAGTGATAATTTGGATTCCTCATTATCTACTCTAATGTCTTTTCCTTCTCTTATTGCTAAATCTAACATTTCTAATACAATATTGAAAAGTATGGTGATGGGGGCAATTTTGTTTCACACCAGATCTTATTGGGAATGGTTCTAGTTTATCCCCATTACATTTTATGCTTTTTAAAAAATAGCTGCTGCTGATCATTTTAAAGAAAAATCCATTTATTCCTATACTCTCTAGTGTTTTAAATAGGAATTGATGGATTTTTGTCAAATGCTTTTTCTGCATTTATTCAGATTATCATATGATTTCTGTTAATTTGGTTAGTGATATAGTCAATAATGCTAATAGTTTTTCTAATATTAAACCAGCCCTGCATTCCTGGCATAAATCCTACTTGGCCATGGTGTGTTATCCTGGTGATAACTTGCTGCAATTTCTTTGCTAATATTTTATTTAAGATTTTTGCATCAATATCCATTAAGGAAATTGGTATATAATTTTCTTTCTTTGTTTTGGTATCAAAACCTAGTTTAGGTATTAGCACCATTTCTGTGTCATAAAAGGAATTCAGTAGGACTTCTTTCCCTATTTTCCCAAATAGTTTGTTTGCATAGTACTGGAATTGTTCTTTTAATGTTTGATAGAATTCACATGTAAATCCATCTGGCCCTGGAAAGTTTTTCTTAGGAGATGATTAATAGCTTGTTCAATTTCTTTTTCTAAAATGGGACTATTTAAGTAATTTATTTTTTCCTCTGTTAATCTGGGCAATCTATATTTTTGTAAGTATTCATCCATTTCACTTAGATTATCAGATTTATTGGTCTACAGTTGGCAGAATAGCTTCTAATTATTCCTTTAATTTCCTCTTCTTTGGCAGAAAGTTCACCTTTTTCATTTTGAATAGTAAGAATTTGATTTTTCTTTCCTTTTTTTCTAATCAAATTAATGCAATATTTATCTACTTTGTGGTTTTTTTCCCATAAAACCCACTCTTATTTGTTTATTAGTTCAATAGTTTTCTTTCAATTTTATTAATCTCTCCTTTTATTTTTAGAATTTCAAATTTGGTATTTAATTGGGAGTTTTTTAATTTGTTTTTTTTTCCTAGCTTTTTTTTTTTTTTTTAGTTGCATGTCTGTTAAAAGCTGGTGTTGCTGGTTTTCTTCCCATGCTGGGTGGGTGTGGCCAAGTCCCACATTATGCTGGGGTTCAGGGACTCATTATTTGCTCCTGTGGTTGCTTTGGAGGTCTCACAGCTAGTCTGCTGATTCACTGGCTTCTGAACCAGGACAGAGTTAGTCAAGGCTTCTGTATTTTGGCTAAGAGCCTCCCAGTATATTCCCCCTATATGGAAATGCCAAACTGCCCAGGGTCCCTGTACTACCCCTGTGCTCACCTGATTGAGACAGACCTTTCCTGAAGTTCTTCCAAAATATCTTCTGCTGGAAATTTGTTATTTTCCAAATATTTGTGGGTTCTGTCACTTCAAAACCAGTTGAGCAGCTTTACTTGGTGTTGCTCTGAGGCAAGCCAGAAAGAGCTCAAAGACCTGTCTACTCTCCACCATCTTGGTTCTACTCCTACATAATTTCATTACAAAAAAAGCATTATGTAAGGTCCAAGGGGTACAAGTTACTCATATAGGAGGTGGGTTGGATGCTGATTTGGAAGATAACAGAAAGAGTAACACAAACCTTCTAGGAAAGCTGTACAGAAGCAACACAGGTAGGATGGGGGATAACCTTTACTGCTGAACAGTGAATTCATTCTGAGAGGTTTCCTTAACTCTCTAATAGGATTTTAGGATCTGTAGCTGAGAGGCACCTTAAGCATCATGTAGTCCAAGCTGCTTATGATAAGCTATGATTCCAAGACATAGACAAAGTCATACAGAAAATAAATGATGGACAGACTTTGAACTCAGATTCTTTGTCTTCAAATCCAGAAGTCTTTTCTTTATATCAGGGGTTATTACCTATTTTTTGTCACGGACCCTTTTGTCAGTCTGGCAAGTCTATGACCCTCTTCTCAGAATAATGTTTTAAGATGCATGATATGAAATGCATAGGATTATAAAGGAAACAGCTTTTATCAGAAAACAGTTAACAACATGGTGGGGGAAAATGTTTTTATAGAGCCCAGGTTAAGATCTCTTGCTTTACCCTTTGTTGTTTGTTGATCAGGATTCTGGAATGGGCTGCATAATCAGATCCAGCTCTACTTTGATAGTCAGATAGAGGTTTGGCTCATGGCCTAGAACTGCCACTCACTGTCACATGCAGTTATTGTGCTAGATTGCTCTGTGCTCTCTGAATAGTCCTTGAGAAGAGAGGAAGAGGAGCTCAGACAAGATTCAGACACGCTAGATCAGGGAAGCCTTAAAGGTCTACCCTAGGAAATCTGGAACCTGTGTCTATTAGAAAATAAAGAAAAACTCTCCTTTAGTGGATATAGAAAAGATCTGGATGAGGTAATTCGGGTCAGTTCCAATGGACTTATGATGAAGAGAGCCATCTGCACCCAGAAAAAGGATTGTGGGGACCTAGTGTAGATCACAACCTAGCATTTTTACTATTTTTTGATGTTGTTGCTTTCATTTTGTTTTCTTTCTTTTTTTTTTTTTTCTTTTTGACCTGATTTTTCTTGGATAGCAGGATAATTGTAAAAATATGTACAGAAGAATTGCACATGTTTAACTTATATTGGATTACTTGCCATCTTGGGAAGGGGATGGGGGAAGGGAGGAAAGAAAAAAAATTGGAATATAAGGTTTTGCAAGGGTGAATGTTGAAAACTATCTTTGCTTATGTTTTGAAAATAAAAAGTTTTAATTAAAAATGAAAATAGCTGGATACTGCTTGAGATCTGTGCTTTTCTCCATCTTCAGTCAGTTAAGAAGCTTAATAAATATTAAGCACCTATTATATATCAGGCATCATGTTAAGAAGTAGAGATACAAAGGAAGGCAAAGCACAGTCCCCGCTCTCAAATAGTTCACAATGTAATGAAAAGATGACAACACGAAAACAAATAAGATTTGAATCAGCAATTCTCTTTGACAGAGAGAAACAGAGACATGGACAGAGAAACAGAGAAAGGAAAGTAGGAAGACAGAGACAAAGAGAAACAAAGACAGATACAGAGAGGAGAGAGACAAAGATAGAGATGAGAGACAGAGTATAAACAAGACAGAGTATAAATAGGAAGAATCAACAGAGGGAAGGTACTAGCATTAAGAGATACCTAGAAAAGATTCTTGAAATTTTGTTTTTTCTTATTTTTACTTTTTTTTTTTTTTGGTAAAGCAATTGGGGTTAAGTGACTTGCTCAGGGTCACACAACTAGGAAGTAGTAAGTGTCTGAGGTGGTTTTGAACTTAGGTCCTGACTCTAGGGCCATTGCTCTATCCACTGTGTTATCTAGCTGCCTCTGTTATTGAAATTTTAGCTGAGATTTAAAGGAAGCCAGGACTCAGAGATGAAGAAGGAGAGCATTTCAGGGATAGGAGACAGGCAGACAAAATGCCCCAGACAAAAGAGTGTCTTGTTCAAGAAACAGCCAGGAAGCATGTGTCACTGGGTTAAAGAGTGCACATAGATGAGTAAGATGGAAGATTGGAAAGGGGTGTATATCTGTGTGTGAGTGTGTATAGTTATGAAGGGCTTTGGATGCCAACAGAAGATTTTATATTTGATCCCACGGGTGATGGGGACACACTAGAGTTGCTTTAATAGAAAGATGACATGGTCACTCCTGCACTTCAGGAATACTAATATGGCAACTGAGCTGAGGATAGACTGGAAAGGTGAGGAACTCGAGGTTGGGAAAACAACCACAAGTCTGTTGTAATAGTCTAAGCATTAGGTGAAGAAGAGTTGTACCAGGGAGGTGATGATTTCCTCACAATAGGGAATAGGGAAGAAAACTGAACCCAAACAACAGAAGAACCAGATAGTGAATAAAGGAAAAGGCAGGAACATGTAAACAATGATGGTCACAAGGAGACTTAGAACCAAGTTCTACCTTCACAAGAAAGCTTCCATCTCTCTCCCCCTCCTTCCCTTGTCCCTTTCCCCTCTTCCTCCCCGCCTCTCTCTCCCCTCTCTCCTCTCTCTCTCCTTTCTCCTCTTTCCTCTCTCCTCTCTCTCTCTCTTTCTCTCTCTCTCTCTCTCTCTCTCTCTCTCTCTCTCTCTCTCCCACTCCTTCTCTCCTTCTCTCCCTCTCTCTTTCTCTCTCCCTCCTTCCCTCCCTCCCTCCCTCTCTCTTTATTTCTCTCATCTCTATCTTTGTCTCTTTCCTCTCTGTATCTGTCTTTGTTTCTCTTTGTCTCTTTCTTTCTCTGTTTTTCTCTCCATGTCTCTGTCTTTCTCTGTCAGAGAGAATTGCTGATTCAAATACTGTTCTCACAATGATAATAATTTTTAAATTAAATTAAATTTAATTAAAATTAAATAATAATTTTTAAAATTGTTATCTTTTTCTTTACATAATATACATTTTAAAGTTATATTTTTCCTGCCTTCTACAGAGCTATTTGAAATAACAAAGAATAAAAAAATGGAGGAGAAAAGAAATGTTCAGTAAATCCAACTGACATATTGAAAAAGTCTAACATTCATGGACCCTTTAACACCATACACCAAGATAAGATCAAAATGGGTCCATGACCTAGGCATAAAGAATGAGATTATAAATAAATTAGAGGAACATAGGATAGTTTATCTCTCAGACTTGTGGAGAAGAAAGAAATTTGTGACCAAAGATGAACTAGAGACCATTACTGATCACAAAATAGAAAATTTTGATTATATCAAATTAAAAAGCCTTTGTACAAACAAAACTAATGCAAACAAGATTAGAAGGGAAACAACAAACTGGGAAAACATCTTTACAGTTAAAGGTTTTGATAAAAACCTCATTTCCAAAATATATAGAAAACTGACTCTAATTTATAAGAAATCAAGCCATTCTCCAATTGATAAATGGTCAAAGGATATGAACAGACAATTTTCAGATGATGAAATTGAAACTATTACCACTCATATGAAAGAGTGTTCCAAATCACTATTGATCAGAGAAATGCAAATTAAGACAACTCTGAGATACCACTACACACCTGTCAGATTGGCTAAGATGACAGGAAAAAATAATGATGAATGTTGGAGGGGATGCAGGAAAACTGGGACACTGATGCATTGTTGGTGGAGTTATGAACGAATCCAACCATTCTGGAAAGCAATCTGGAATTATGCCTCCAAAATTATCAAACTGTGCATACCCTTTGATCCAGCAGTGCTACTACTGGGCTTATACACCAAAGAGATACTAAAGAAGGGAAAGGGACCTATATGTGCCAAAATGTTTGTGGCAGCCCTGTTTGTAGTGGCTAGAAACTGGAAATTGAATGGATGCCCATCAATTGGAGAATGGCTGGGCAAATTGTGGCATATGAATGTTATGGAATATTATTGTTCTGTAAGGAATGACCAGCAGGATGAATACAGAGAGGCTTGGAGAGACTTACATGAACTGATGCTAAGTGAAACGAGCAGAACCAGGAGATCATTATACACTTCGACAACGATATTGTATGAGGGTGTATTCTGATGGAAGTGGATTTCTTTGACAAAAAGACCTAACTGAGTTTCAATGGATAAATGATGGACAGAAACAGCTACACCCAAAGAAATAACACTGGGAAACGAATGTGAACTATTTGCATTTTTGTTTTTCTTCCCGGGTTATTTTTACCTTCTGAATCCAATTCTCCCTGTGCAACAAGAGAACTGTTCAGTTCTGCAAACATATACTGTATCTAGGATATACTGCAACATATCTAACATATATAGGACTGCTTGCCATCTAGGGGAGGGGATGGAAGGAGGGAGGGGAAAAGTCGGAACAGAAATGAGTGCAAGGGATAATGTTGTAAAAAATTACCCTGGCATGGATTCTGTCAATATAAAGTTATTATTAAATAAAATAAAATATTAAAAAAGTCTAACATTATACAGTATTTCAATTTATTTACATAAATATACATCTCTATATAATACAAATATGTACAACATATATTGTTGATTTTTTTGATTTTATGTCATCTTAATTTCTGAATTTACTTCTTCCCTATCCAGGGAGCTATCCCTTATAACAAAAAACTTTTTTTTTAAAGGAAAATGTCCTATATGTACCAAAGGTTTTCATAGGAGCTCTCTTAAGACAAAAATATTAGAAATCAAGGGAATGCCCATCAATTAGGGAATGGTTTGATAAAATGTTATATTTGTTTGTGATGATATATTATTGTTCTATGGGAAATGATGAGCAGGATGCTCTCATTAAAAAAAAAAAGACCCACAACAACCTGGAAAGTTCCCCATATACTCAAACAAAGTGAAATGTACTGTGTACAAAATAATAACAATATTGTGGGATGACCAATTATAAATGACTTTGCTGTTCTCATTAGAGCAATGATCCACAACTACTTTAAAGAATTTATGATAAAAAATCCTATCCATACCCAGAGAAGGAATCGATTGTGTCTGAGTGTAGATGCAATGTTTTTTCATTTTTATTTTCATTAAGTTGGGAAATGTGTGTTTTCTTTTACAACTTGATGTATAAGGAAATGCTTTGCATAACTTCATTTGTGGTTTCTTAATTTTGGGTGGAGATAAGGGAGAGAACCTAGAACTCAAAAATTTTAAAAACAAATACAAAACATTTTTGTTTTGAATATAATTAGGGAAAATATTAAATAAATAAAATATCTCTAAAAAACAAAAACAAACCAAAAGATTTTTAAAAATGTATAGAAATAAGAAGTATAAAAAATCTAATCAATACATCAACTGCCTGAAGGTATATTCAGTGTTTTATTATTCCCCCATTTTTGCAAAGAAAAAAATCTCCTTTAAGGCTAATCTTGTCATTATAATTATAGTGTTCAATTTCTTTTTTTCCTGTTGTTTATTCATTCTTTGATTTTTCATATTAATTGCTTTTTAGGAAATAGTAATCTTTCATTTTATTTGGGTGCCACAATTTGTTTAGCTATTCCACAATTATCATTCCCTCATGGAATTTATTGGAGAACTGGTACATAGCTGTGTCTGAAATCAGATAAAAGATTAGAATTCAGAAAATGAATCAGTTTCTGAGCCTTTTCATGAGTGAGTCAGGAGGTTCACTAGACCTAGCATGGGACTCCAATCCATCAAGGCAGAGCAGGGGCAAGAATTAAGTATTGAGATGACAATCTGAGCCACACAAGCAGTCTTCTCTCCCCTAACCCCTGTATCTTAATCCGGTACCAATCCATCCTGACTCTTCAGTTCTTTTCCTATATTCCTATATTCACTATCAACTTGTTCCATTTGACTCCTTGGGTGTTGATACTCAATGGAAACTCTGGTACTGAAGGAAGCCAAATCCTTGGCTTCCATTACCCAGGTACCAATTCAGACTCCATCCCTTTTCCCTAGGAAGGGCTGTCCCCTCTCTGTCTCATTGATTACCCTAATCACCAGCATGAGTCACTACCAGAGAGCTAGATACACACAACTCAGCACCTTGTAAACCCTTTCACTTTATAAAGGTGGAAACTGAAATCTGAAGAGATTAAGTGATTTGCTTAATATCACAAAGAGAGCAAATAGATAGCAGAGCCAAGATTAGATGTCACATCCATTGCTCTTTCCATCATACTATCCTGGTGTACTGACATTAGCATTCTAAGTCAAAATGATCAACTCTTCCTCACTTTTCTACTGTTATAAAAGCCACTGAATCCTACTTTTCTCACACAGGTATATAGGGTGTCTCACAAGTCCATGCAGTTTCAGATTTTAATAATTTAAAAAACCCTAAGACTTTTGAGACACTCAGTGTATTCACTCAGTGACACTGCAATGGTTAAGAAAGAAAGAACATTCCCTTTTACAATTAGCATTCTTTCTGACTGAGCACATCGATTGCAGAATGAAATGCAGTGGTTATTATTAGGCACTGTTTGTTGAGGACTTAACTCCCACTAAATATTTGAAAATCAATATTACTAAATTAAAACTGAGAGCAAAGACAGCTACTAGGTCCCCTTATGTTTAGGTTACTGGTTCAAATTCTATTCTCATAATGATAATTTTTTTGAAAAAATATTGCTATCTTTTATTTTTATATCACCTACATTTTCAAGTTGTATCCTTCCCTTCTTCTAGAGAGCTATCTTAAATAAAGAGTTAAAAGAAAGAGGAGGGAGGCAGAAATGTTCAGTAAATCCAATTGATATATTGAAAAAATCTGACATTATAGAGTTCCATGCCCATAGATCCAGAGAATCAGAGATGTCTTCTCTTATGTCTTATTTGGGGTTAACTTTGGTCATTATAATTTCACATAATCCAGTTTCAATGGATTTGTTATTCTTTCAACCTATGTGAAAATGACTACCCTGTTGTAGTCTTTTTATATACTGTTCTCTTGGTTTTTCATTACTATGCCTCAGTTCAAATGTGTTTCTCCATGCTTTTGTGTATTTGTCATAGTCATAATTTCTTACTGTATAATAACATCTATCTTCATTTACTATGTAGTTATTTCATAATACTACTACTTCATAGTAATAACTACTATATTCTTAATCTATGTTCATTCATCACAACTTGTTCAGCCATTCCTCAAATGATGGTACCTACTTTCTTTTCAGTTCTTTTCTACCACAAAAACTGTGACTATGAATATTTTGGTGCTAAATAGTGGAATCTTTGGGTCAAAGGTTATGGACATTTTAGTTACTTGCTTTGTGGAATTGTAAATTGTTTTACAGAATTATTAATGATAATATTTTGCATTTCTATAGCACTAAGATTGATGAAATCACTTCCTTATAACAGACCTAGGATGGAGATCTGGGTAGTGGAGTTATTGTTATCTCTATTTTAAAGGTGAAAAAACTAAGGTCCAGAGCGACTGAATGATTGGCTCATGGTCACACAGCTAGCCAGGATTTGAACCACAAGCTTTTAACAATAAGTCTGGCACCCCTTTCATTTTTACCACATTGCTTCAACTTTGCTGAGGATAGTGAGATGTCACTGAAATACATTAGTGCAGAAATTTAGACCATCTTTAAACACTGTCTTGGAGGAGTTGGATTTTAGAAGAGCTAGAAAGTGCCATAATCACATAATCCCTCATCTGTTACTGGTTGCCATGGCTTGTATTCCAGGGAGGTTCCATTTGAGTTGGTGAGGTTCTGTGGTTCACTAATTCCTTTATCATAAAAGAATTAGGGAAAAGGAATTTTTATCATAAAGGAATTAATGGGAAAAAAATCTCTTTGGCAAGAGATTCACAGAATTTCAGAGTTAAAAGAGACTTCAGAGACAACCTAATCCAATCAGTAACAAACCAATAATCCCCTCTATAACCCTAAACATGGTTATTCAGATTCTGCTGAGTACTTCTACTTAGGGTTAATCTAATGCCTTCTACAAAAGCCTTTTGTACAGTTTTAATTTTTTAAATGCTTTTTTTATGTCAACCTGAAGTTTGCTTCTCACAAACTTTCTGAGCCTCATATTCTCCTTGCTTTTATTTCTTCCATTTGGGATCAACCAGAACAAATCTAATCCCTTTGCCATATGACTGTCCTTCATTTACTTGAAGACAATGAAGGTCTTTTTATGTCTTGTATTTTCCAAACTAAACATTACCAGTTTCTTAAACTGATTATTACATGATATAATTTTCAATTCGTTCTTTATGCTGGTTATCCTCCTCTGAACATTCTCTAGGTTGTCAATATCCTATCTAAAAGGATGTCCCAGCAATCAAAGACAAATCCAAGTCTTTTCCAATTAGGGCAAAACAGAATGATTGATTAGCATCTCCCTTGTTCTGAACTCTTATGTTCTTTCCTAATGTTGCTTAGGATTTTACCTATTTTTTTGGCTGCCATATCACATATTGAATATACAGTCCCCTGATAAACTCAATGGAACTCTTCTTCAAAGAAGACCTTTGCATAATATCTTATACATACTGGGTGTTTTAATAACCATTTTATGGGTTAAGTTGAGATAAACTCTTATCTAGCTGCATTTCCACCAACTTGGTGTTTTGAAAAAATTTTTTTTAACCTTCTAGTTCTTTACATTGATCCTTTTTGAATTTTCCCCAATTAGATTTTGTCTGTAGAGAGATCTTTTTATATTCTGATTCTCCTTCTAGTCTCATTTAATAAAAGGATTGTTCATTAACTCATTCAACACATTCTATTAAAGGACTTTTGGATACCCAACATTTTCTAAAAGTCTAATCAGATTTCCTTGTAGCTCTTCCGCCATATTCATTTGTACTTTGTTTTTCTAAGTCTACCCCCTTCATTTAATAGAAGGACAATGAGGCTTGAAAAAATGAAGATTTGTTTTGGGTCACACAGATATAATGTGTGTGAATCAGGAATTCAAAGCCAAGTCATGCTTTTCCCACTCTTGCCTGATGACTGAGTCTTACCTGGTTTTCAAATTCAAGTTCAAGTTTTCCTTTCTTCAGGAAGTCTGCCCAGATTATTTTATCTTTAAGTGATCTCTGGCCTCTCCTCTGAAGTTCTTGACTACCTATAGAATACTAACATCTGACTGTAAAGTATAGCCTATCTTAGATAGTTTGGTTTCTTGTGGTCCTGTGTCTAACTAGTTTCGAAAGTCCCCAAAGTAAGGGACCATTACGATGACAGAAATACCATGACAATAATACAAATAGCTCATGTTTGTATATCTTTTTAAGGTTAACAAAACATTTGTCTCACAAAGATCCTCTAATAGTATAATCTACATTTATGTGGTGCTTCAGACTCTAAGTGCTTTCACACTGCAATCACTGAAGCATATATTATAGTTATTTGCATTCAAACAAATGGGGAAATTGAGAATCTGAAAGGCTTATCTTGAGATTTGTCTATTATCAAAAAGTAAATAGCTGAGGCAGGATTTGAACTCAAGCGGTCCTTCTTATCTCTAAAATTTTGCCAGGATATTACTGTGCCTTCCTAAAGTAGGTAGTTTAAGTTTTTTTGCTCCTCTACTTTACAGACAGATCAATTGGCAAACTTTTTTCTAAAGTACCAAGCATTAAGAATAAATAATGACAATAATGAAAGAACTTCTTTCCTCAAGGAGTTTACATCTTATTGGGAAAGATTCCATCATCTATCTATATGTATGTATATACATATATATATATATGCACACAAGAATATACATAATATGTATCTACCATCTATCTCTCCATATATACACATACATATATATCTAATAATATATAGGTATACACATATATGTAAATATAATATATCTATCTATCCCTTATCTGTATATATATGTGTGTATCTATACATATATGTATAAGTCTATCTGTCTATCCACTTATCTATCCATCTATCTATCTATCATCTATCTATCCATCCATCTACCTATCTATCATTATCTGGAATCTGAGATTGAGACAGGTGAAATATTTTCTCTATGTTCACACAGTAAAAGTTGTATTCAAGATTAGAACCCAAGTCTCTTTGATTCTAGGGTCAATGCTTCATGTTTTCTTCCCCCCCACCTCACCCTCACCACAAATTGTGTCTAGTTCAATGTTGGGCTGGTAATAGGTTTTAGGCATTCATTCATTTATTCATCAAATATTTATGTATCTCTCATGTGTCATACTCAGCGCTTCCTAATAATCAGTTATTGGCTGCTAGGGCAGATTTGTCTTATACTTTTAAGTGCTCAATTATGAAACACCTTTAAAAATAAAACTATTCTTGAATTGTCTCCCTAGGTGTCAGTGCCACTTATCCAGGCTAGGGGAGTGTAAGTACTATTTTGGGCAGTGGTGATATAGACTAAGAAAATATCTTTGACATCCTGCCTCCCGCTTTGTCCTCTTGCTTAAGGCAGGGCACTTCGGGGGAAGAGTCAGACCCAACTCTGCCAGATGTTAATAAGAGTTCTCTATTGGTGGTCAGAACCACACAGGATCAAGGTAGTGACCAAAAGGCATTTTTATAGTGCCCTTTGCATTTTGTCTTTTTAAAACCTTTTCATGTCTGTGGATTCACTTTATTTTTTAAATAGAAATTTTTAAATAGAGCAGGAAGTTCTATTTCTATTTAGCTATTTGAATGAGCAAATCACTTCCCCTCTCTCAGTCCTTCCATCACTATATCTCAAAAATGGGGGGTGATCCTTCCTGTCTGCTTGCCTGTCTCCAGGGATTTGGGGAGGATATGATAACATAACTTATCTGGTAGGGCTTGGAAGGGTTGAAAGTACTGCAGAGATGTGATGGCATCATTACAGCAGGACCTGGACAACTTTATATTCTCCTTAAGAGCCAATTGATCTGGCCAATGTCTGCTGATTTTTATTGAAATGTTTTTACTTTGCTAGGGTCTGAAAGTCTGATAATACTCACACAAGCAAACCATTTTTGTTCTGGCCTTGTAACACTCTACTCACTCTGAAGGATGTCATTCAGAGAGGTCACTGGGGATTTCAGGACCTAAAAGGCTCCACAGGGTCTCTTACAGATAATTAGCACTGTCTGGAATAAAGGCCCAAAGAGAAAGGAGTTCTTTTAAAAGTAATGTCTACAAGTCATGTGTATCAATATGCTATGTGCACCCCGAGCAGGATTGGGTTGACCCTAAATCAACTCTCCCCCAGCCTGTCTCCCATAAGGGGCCTCCCCAGAAAATGCTATTTGAAGCAGAGCAAAAGAAGAGCTTTAAGACCTGCCTAAAGTGGGCTGGCTCTGCTTCTCTGTATTCCTCGGTCCTGCTGGCCTCTCTCCAAGCTCTGCTGATGACCATCTGGCCAGAGCAGAGATGTGAAAAGTCCTTTCATTTATCAGCCCATGAAACCTGTGATCATTCTACTAAGCCAGTTCTCCTTTATCAGAAAGAGGAGAAAACTGGAATCTCAAAACAAATCATTCTGCAGACCTGGCTCTACAGCTTAAATGGTATGAAAACAACTTTTCTGTTTGTGGCTGGAGGTAGAGAGGCTATGCTCTGAGGACATCTGGTTGACCCCCTCACTTTGAAGTTTGGAGAGGCTCAGAGGGATGAAAGACTCAGGGTCACACAGATGTAGAGTGATGGGACCAGGATTCAAATATGTATTTGGTTCTAAATTCAAGTGATTTACCATGGACCACACTTGTCTTTCTGAGCCTCAGTTTCTCCATATATAAAATGAGGATCATATATATGAGGATCATAGTATAATAGGTTATGGTGAGGATCAAATGAGATAATGTGATTCCAGTGTTTTTATTCCAATATTTTACAAATAACATATTATTGATATAATTATATAATTTCACACCTGCTCCCCTTGTGATATTTCCACACTTCCTCTCTCCCCCCACCCCCATTCCACACTGCTCCCTGAGCTTTAGGATAACTCTATCTTGAGGTTGGCTCAGTGACTAATGTGTTGCTGCTTCTCCTTCCAGCTTACCTTCTGGTCTGCCCCATCTCTTCATATCCTAATTCTGAGGCTGCCTGGCCATTTGAGATCATGGCAATCTGAACTCATTCTTCAAAGATTAGTATGATGACATTCCCATCAAGCCCTCTCCATCCTAATGGTCCTGATCCATGCACTACCATTATACAAACTCCATTCTCTATCCCTTACAATCTGATCTCTTGTGCCCATCCTTTTGCAGTCCAACCATCCTCCACTGACCCACTAAAGATTTACTCATCCTTTCCATTATGCTCTTTGGAATGCCTGTTTCTTGGATAACAAATTAGATTTTTTTTTTTGTTAAACTTTTCCTTTCCCATACCTCCATCATTTTTCACTCACTGAAGTCTGACTCCCTTCTGATGATGTTAACTCCCTGGTCACCAATTCTAAGTAATGGTTGTGTTGTTGTCCAATTCTCCAGAACCCCATTTGGGGTTTTCTTGGCAAAGATATTGGAGTGTTTTGTCATTTCCTTCTTTTATAGATGACTTGCCTAAGGTCACATAACCAGAAAGTGTCTGAGGCCAGATTTGAACTCACAAAGATGACTTGATTGTCACCTAACTTCTGGTACACTTTTCCTTATATCTCCTGTCTTGCTGGTTATGGTAGCAGAGTGAGAATACTCCTTGTTCCTCCTACTTTCACACTTTTCATCTCATACCATCACTCAGTAACCTCTCCTTCTTTGAGGTTTATTCAATCTATACTTATTACCCAAACAAGATTCCAGTAGCTGTTATCTGCTGATATCCCAGATACTTTCTTCCCTTAATAAGCTCAGTTCCTGATACAATCTTTTCCTCCTCAACTTCTGTTCTTATATTAGGAAACTTCAACATAATCATAGTACCTCAGACACTCGGCCTTCCCAGTTCTTCACCTTCCTTATTTCCCTTGACTTACTTCTACACTTCCCCTCAGTTATAAGCAGAGAAATATACTGTTGATATTGTTGTCACCCATGTGCATGAACCCTGAAGTCCCTTTATTGGATCACAGTCTGTTGTCATTCTGTCTTTCCTTTTTATCCTCTTATTCTGTTCCTTGTCCTTTCTGGATCCCTGATCCCTCCACCTCTCAACTCTTATGCTATCCTCTTCTCTTGAGGATCTCGCTCTGTTATGCTAGTGCAAATTTTGCATTGCTGAACTTTGGCTTCATTTCCATTCACATATCACTGAATTGAGATGGGGAAAATCACGAAACCATATTGACTTGGTCCAGTACAAATTCATGGTATAATAATTTCAACTGGGCACTTATGTAGCAAGACTCTATTTTTTTATACCTTTCTATTCATTATCCCACTTAACACAGCAGTGTTTCCAAAAGGCTTCATCCATTTCATCTTCAAACTTTTCATGGTTCCCTCTTCCTTGAGGGGAGGACATCTAGTTATACAGTGGCCTGGAGTCAAGAAGATTTGAGTTCAAACCTAGCCTCATGCACTTATAAACTGTGTGTCCCTGTGTGTCCTTTGTTTGCCCAAGTTTCCTCAGCTGTAAAAATGGGGATAATAATAATAATGCCTATCTTGCAGAATTTTTGTGATGATCAAATAAAATAATATCTATTAAGAAGTGCTTAACACAGTGCCTGAGATATAGTAGTTACCATAGAAATGTTTCTTCTTTCTCCTCCTCCTCCTCCTTTTCTTCTTCTTCTTCTTCTTCTTCTTCTTCTTCTTCTTCTTCTTCTTCTTCTTCTTCTTCTTCTTCTTCTTCTTCTTCTTCTTCTTCTTCTTCTTCTTCTTCTTCTTCTTCTTCTTCTTCTTCTTCTTCTTCTTCTTCTTCTTCCCTTTTCCTTTCCCTTCCCCTTCCCTTTCCCTTCCCTTCCCCTTCCCCTTTTCTTTTCCCTTCCCTTCCCCTTCCCCTTCCCCTTCCCCTTCCTCTTCCCCTTTTCCTTTCCCTTTCCCTTTCCCTTCCCCTTTTCTTTTCCCTTCCCCTTCCCCTTCCCCTTCCATCTTTTCACCTGAGAAACTTGCCTCATATTTCACTGAAAAAAAAATTAAGGTCATTTATCAAAAATTTCCTCTTTTCCTTTTCATTTCACATAGTTCTGAAGCCTCCCTCCAATTTCTTCCTTTACTACATTTGCAGGGAACTTCAACATATCATAGTACCTCATACACCGTGACTTCCCAGTTCCTCACTTTCCTCATTTCCCATGACTTACTTCTCTGCTTCCTCTCAGTTATAAACAGATAAATATCCCTTGGTCTTCCAATAAAATTTATTAAGTGCTTACTATGTGCTAGGCACTCTGTTAAGTGCTGGAGATATAAGTAAATAAATAGTGGACTGGATATGGAGTCAGGAATTTCTAGATTCAAATTCTGCCTTCAAAGTTGCTTAACTATGAAACCTTAGACAAATCACTTCAACTCTCTGACCCTCAATTTCCTTATTTATAAAATAGAGATAATAATACTTTGTTGTTCAGTTGCTTCTGTTGTATATAATTCTTTATGAGCCCATTTGGGGTTTTCTTGGCGAAGATATTGGAGTAGTTTTCCATTTCCTTCTCACTTTTTTTTTTTTTAACAGATGAGGAAATGGAATCAAACAGGATTAAATGATTTGTCCAAGGTGTCACAGCTAGTATTTGGGGTTTCATTTGAATTCAGGAAGATGAGTCTTCCTTATCTCAAGCCCAGTGCTCTAACTAGTGTTCTACCTAGCTGCTTCAATAACAACAACAACAACAACAACAACAACAACAATACATATAGTGTCTAATTCACAGGCTTGCTGTGAGACTCAAAGAAAATAAAGAGTACAGGCTATTTCAAAAAATTTTAGTTCTATTAAAGTTTAAAACAGCCCTAAGAGTTCTGGGACACCTTATATAAAGTGCTATGCAAACTTTAAAGTACACATTAGTTTCTCCAAGTCATTGGTCCTTGTGATAACAGAACAGAGAGACTAGATGAAGTCTGGCTGGAGTGCTGGACTGTGATCATAGGACTTCACAATGGTTTTTTGGCTTTCCATTTTGTACTTTCTCAACCCAATCAGGTTTAGACAGACCATTGCACCCTTAGGGTTTCCCTCCAGAGAGATCTATTTGAGGTTCTCTCTGCTCCCTTTTAGTAGTACCAGCCCATTACAGATGTATCCCAGTGCCTCCATAAATGGTCTGCAAACCCAACTCTTGCTTTTATTGTTTATGAACAACTTTCTGTCCTGAGTGGATTTTCTTAGAGTCCAAATCCTGCTGCGGCAAAATGCCGCCAATAAAAGTAAGAGGCCCTTGCAGTACAGGCTAGTTTGATGGACATTATGCCCAAATTTCAGCTTTTGCCATCTGTTCATCCTTAAATTTTGAAAGCAGAAAGACCATATTTTACAACGACGTTAGGGAAAAGTAAGATAAATGCTATTTAAATGCACGTGGAGCATATGTTCTTTGTTACGCGCCACATTCATCTATGGTACTCACTTCATTCCTTGGGGGACAAAAAGAAGAGGAGGAAAAGGAAAAAGGAAAATTGCAAAATTATAAGTTTCTGGGACAACTGCATTTTTTTTAAAGACAGAGAAACAGACTTTGAAGCTAAAGTGGCCCAGGATGCTGAGGGAGGCCACTGACCAGGTACTATCCTAAATAAGAGACCACCAGGAATTTCCTTCTTTCTTCTTCCAAGAACCCTTCTCACAGTAGCCAACTCAGGGCTACTCTTCTCTGAGCTCCTCTAGTTGCTTTCATTGCTAGGAGAGCTGTAAAATTTCCACTTTTCTTATAGCCAACTTGTGAGATTTGGTAATGATATTCATTAAACTCAAGGTGTTCCCCTAGTTCATCATTAAATCAATTAACTATTAATTAATCAACAAATATTTAGTAAATGTCTACCATGTGTCAAATACTGTGCTACTTTCTGCGGATAAAGAGACAGAAATGGGAAATGGAATCTGCTCTCAAGGAATTTACATGCTATTTAGACTCATTGGGTAGAATTCTAGGCCTGTAGTCAAGAATGCTTTCTAGCTATGTGACCTTGGGAAGTGACTTGACTTCTGTCTCATTTTTTTTAACTTCAAAAAGGATAATGTAAAAAGGATAATAATAGAACCTATCTCACAGGGTTGTGAAGATTGAGTGAGATATTTGGAAATGGCTTGGTAAATGCTTGGCACATAGCAGGTGCTATATAAATGCTATTTATTTATTATTATTTTTATTAAGAACAAATACAAAATAAAGTTTTCATTAATCTGGCTCCTACTTTATTATATATTATATATTACTTCTTATCATACAATACATAATGGGTTTAAAGATTGTTATGCATGATTCCCTTTCGGATACTTTATGATACGGTCATAGGAATAATAATAATGCCTACCTTGCAGAATTTTTGTGATGATCAAATAAAGTAATATCTATTAAGAAGTGCTTAACACAGTCTCTGGGATAGAGGAGGTACTATATGAATACTTATTTTTTTCTTCCCCTTTTCCTTCCAACATTTCACTTGAGAAACTTGCCTCATATTTCACTGAAAAAAAAATCTATCCATCTATATATCAATCAATAAATTTTTACTATATTCCAGGCACTGTGCTAAATGCTGGGGATATAAAATGAGGCAAAAGGCAATCCCTGAAGGAGTTTATAAACTAAGAGGAAGACAAAATGCAAAAGCAGGATATCTATAGAATATTATTATTGTTGTTTGGTTCTGTCTGACTCTTTGTGATTCCATTTAGGGTTTTCTTGGCGAAGATACCAGAGTGATTTTCTATTTTCTTCTCCAGCCCATTTTACAGATGAGGAACTGAAGCAAAGAGGGTTAAGTTACTTGCCCAGAGTCACACAGCTACTAAGTGTCTAAAGGTGGATTTGAACTCAATAAGATGGCACTCTATCCTTTGTGCCTCCTAATTTTCTGAGATATGCTGGAGAAACAGGAGATAATTAGCAGAGGGCAGAAACTGGAATTAAGAAGAATTGAGGAAAGCTTCCTATAGAAGGTAGAGTTTTAGATGAGTCTTAAAGTCAATAGATGGAGTAGAAGGAGTGTTCCAGACATGGCAGACAGCCAGAGAAAATGCCTTGAACTGAGATATGTTTAGTCCAATATTAAAGGATTGGAAATCATTTTGTCCATCTCTATAGATGAGAAAACTGCGATCTAATGGTCATTTAATAAGTAAATTTCCCATAGTCCTCAGGAAGCATGTAGCCAAGTCAGAATTAAAACTTGGGTCTTCTTATTCCAAATCCAGAAATCCTTTCTACTCTATCACATTACCTTACCTTCTTTCTATAGTCCTTTCCAGTAACTATATTTCCTCCCTCCACTCCAAGCTTCAGGTCTCTTCAATTAAACTTTCTCCCTCCACCTCCTTTCATCCTTATTTTCCTATAGTTGCTTGTCTAGGTTATATCAATGGACACTGACAGCTTTGTAAGTAGGAAAAGTCTTCAGCTATGAATCAAGAGGTTAATTTCCCAACTTTGTTGCTTACATGGGCTATGAAGCTGGGCAAGCTATTTTCTTGGTTGTTAACTATATGGCTTCTAAAGTCAATTTTAGTTCTGACATTTTGTCATTCTAGCATTTAGAATTTGGCTTTCAAATCTAGGGTTCTGTCTGAAAATTTTAATTTCTTTAAGGGGAGCAAATGTATTTTATCTCTTTTTGTATCCTCAATGCTTTGCACAGAGTCTGGCACATGGTTGATGTTTAACAAATATTTATTGATTAGTAGCAGCTACTCATTTAATAGTCAATGAATGAGAAACACAAAATATCACATCCCAATGACTCATGAACTTTCTATATAGTTCTCCTTTTCTTTCACACCAGTCTGTTCATTCATTCAAGAAGCACTTAAGTATCTCTTATGTACAATGCATTTTCCTGAGTACTTGAAGACATACAAAGATAAATAAGAAATGTTTTCTTCTGTACTGGAAGCATATTATCTACTAGAGGCAAATAAAAACAGATACAAATAAGTATATACAAATTAGAATTTGTTAAGAGTACAAAAAAGAATAAAAAGTGTTATGAGGTCAGATTAAGAAAAGACTGTTTTTAAGAGAAGGGATCAGGAAAGACTTTGTGGAAGTAATGGTTCCAGATCTAGGTCTTGAAATTTAAACTATTCGTTATTTCCTCTAATAGTATACCTTATACTTTTGTATATCCATGGAGGGCTCTGATTCTCTGGTTATACCTTAGAATTGATAGGATTTAATTGAAATAGTGGCAAGTTCACCACTTCAGTTCAATCTATTCCAATGCAGTTCAAATCAATTAAACAAGCATTTTGTTAAGTACCTAATAGGCAGCCAAGTGATGCAGTGAATAGAGTACAGGACCTAGAGTCAGGAAGACCTTGGTAAAAATTCTGCCTTTCTAGCTGTGTGATTCTGAGCAGACCACTTAACCACAATCTGCCCTGGTTTCCTCATCTGCTCAGTGGTACAATAATAACACCTGTAAAGATAAAATGAGATAATTTTTGTGAAGTGCTTTGAATACTTCCAGATTTTATATAAATGCTAGCCAGCTATAGAGATATAAAAACAAAAATGTAAACAGCCTCTGACCTCAAGTAGTTTCCATTTGTTTATCAGTGGTTATGAGAAAGAACATATATTCATACAAATAAATGCAAAATAATTTCAGTGTGAAAACAGTAACTAATAACTAATGGGGACAAAGAGTAGAAAAAGAGATGACATAAGAAATAGTCCTTGAACTAAACCAACTGGAAGCTGTGGCACATCCTCATTATAACATGGTTTATTATGCTGATTCTACTATTGATCAAACATAAGTTTCTATTTAAAGATCTATTAAAACATAATCAGTTTAAAAGCAGGTTGTTAATCCTATCTTCCAACATTTTTATAAAGGAGGGGAAGGCATGATATATTTTCTCTTAAAATTTTTGTCTTGTTTTTATATCACTTTTGTCTCCCACTCTATTACTTTCCCTCCCAACCCAGAGAGGCACCCCTGGAACAAATTTTAAAAAAAGGAGAAAAAAGAAAGAGAGAAAAGAAGTTAAGTGAAACTAAGCAACATATCAATCAAATCTGACAGAATATCCATAATTCCCCACTTCTGCCTCCCTCCAGCAAAGAAAGAAGGGTGGGCATTATATGTCTGAGGATTTGATGACAGATAAATCCCTCCTAGCCACAGAATGCCAAACCAATATTAAGCGCAGGTCTAGACACAATAGGAAATCAATGATTATTCCTGTATGATTAAATCAACCTACCTACCTAGTTCAAATAACAGGTTAATTTCTTCAGCATTTTATATGTGTTCCTCAAAATAGACAGGTAAGAAAGTGATTATTATTCCCATTTTAGAGATAAGGAAACTGAGAGTGAGAGATGTCATATGATTAGTAAAAGTCTCAGCCAGGAATTGGGTCTTGCTTTTCCTCTCAAGCTCTCTTTCCTCCAGTTAATACTGGAAAACAAAACAAAAAAAATTAAAAAAAATGGACTTGAAGATGTAGAATTTGGGTTTTGAGACCTGACTCTGATACTTATCAATTGTATAACATTATTTTTCCCCCAAGGCTGTTTTTCTTACTTGAAAATGTAACTAAAAGAGTTGACTTTGAGGAAAATACTTAGTAAATCTTGAAGCAATACATTGATATGACATATTGTTACTATTATCATAAGTTCTTTGAAGGAAAAGGTACTACCATTTTTGCATCCTTGTGCTCATAGTACAAGGCCTTAAATAGAGTAGGTGCTCAGGAAATATTTGTTGAGTGACTGCAGGAATACAGGAAAAGTTCTGAATCAGCATTAGCCTGTGATTCAGAGAGAGAAGAACATCAAGAGTAAATTTCTGAGGCCTCTCCCTGTTTGGATTTATAGGTAAAGGACTTGGCTTCAAATCTTGGGAATGTTAGAGGTTACTTCCCCTCTCTGAGTCTTAGTTCCTCATTTATAAAATAAAGAGTTGGACTAGACCAATGAGTCCTAACAAGTTTTGTTCCTTGAATACCTTTCAACAACAAGAAAAAACATTGTATTGTGAATACCTAGAGTAATATACTACTCATAATATATTAATATAATATACTATTTATATTATATTAATATATTACTAGCATACTATATTAAGGTAAATATAATCTAACATACTACTCACAATAGCCTTTTTAACTTAAAAATATTTTATTTAAACTTTTGATTTTCAATTTCTATACCTTTGTCCCTTCCCGCCCTCTCCCTCAGATGGTAAGCAAAAATATATAAGATACATATATGTGATTATGTAAAACATTTAGATACATTATTAAAAAATCAAAGAAAAAAAGAAAGTGAAAAATAGCATCTCTATCAGTTTTTTCTTTGGAGGCAGATAGTATGCTTCATCATTAAGAGAATTGTATTTGATCATTGAATTGTGAGAATAGCCAAACATTCACAGTTCTTCATTGAACAACATTGCTGTTTCTATGTATGTTGTTCTCCTGATTCCATTTATTTCACTACACATCAGTTCATCTAAGTCTTTTCAGGCTTTTCTGAAATCACCCTGCTTGTCATTTCTTATAGCGCAATAGTAATCCATTACATTCATATAGCTCAACTTCACAATTTTTTTCACATTTATCCATTAAAATTTACATTTTTCCATTAAGTGTTTACAATAATTATGCATATCACCAAGACAGTCATGGTGGTTTTGAATTACTAAGGAAACAAACTTATAATGCTTCCAAAAAGCACATGCTTGTTATCACAGAAGAAAATATATCTGTAACATAACTGGGCAATTATTTATTGCTTAAGGTACCATTAAAGGAATATTTAGCATGAACCCTTTGAGCCAGTGTTGTGAACTCCCCAGGGTTCTGGAACCACTAAATAAGAACCACCAGATTATAAAATGTCTACTGGATCTTCTAGCTCTCACTCCTATAATCAATAACTCACTTCATCTCTCAAAGTCCCTTTACCTTCCACTTTTTGAAAACTGTTTGTACATTTTCTCTTGTCCTGGGGATGTTTGGTTTCTCCTCAGTAGGGGCTGAATCAAACAGATATCTTCTCTGTGATTGCTCAGGGTATCAAGTGATTGACAGCTAGAAGATAAGCAGTTCTGAAGTGAGAGAGAACTAATAATAATAAAAAAATTGACAATAAAGGGCAGAGGCAAAGGCTAAGAAATTATTTTTTTTTTAAGAGAGGCAAAAGATTGAGAATAAGAACATGGTACTATGCAGACAGTCTTCAGGAGATATAGAAGAAAAAAAACAACAACCTGGGATTTCCTTAAGGAGATACTTGGTCCCTGACTTTGGTTTGGTAGCTTTGCTATGCTAAAAGTATTGGTTAAGGATTGAGTGTCTCAGCTTCCAGGCTGATGTTTAAGCTTCTCACCCAAATGGCTTTTGATTTATAAGTCTTGGATATGTCTTTTCTTTTGCCCCTGCTGGTTGAAATATCTCCATCCACCAAACTCCTCCCAGACTTCTCGGGGCCTCTTCTTACTCCTATTTTTTTGGGCTTCCTACTCATTAATCCTTTCATTTTCATCACCTGAATGTTTTCAGAAATGATGACCATTTTTAACACTAGCTCCTCAACTAGCTAATTTTGTACCCAAGGCAAAAAATATAAAATATAAAATTACATTCCTTTCCCATACAATTTACAGGATGTGCTTGATATATTTAATGCACACACATACATATATACTGCTATATATAATATATGTCTATATATTTTCTTTCAGCTTTGCTCCCCATGGCACACAATCCAGTTGCTTCATCTTTGTTGTAGCTTTGCTTCAAGAGCAAGGGAAATATTAAGAGTGGATGGAGACTTGGAAATCAACTACCTTGGGGAAGGGACTAGTAGGCAGAGTCTTTGACATACTTTGGTGTCCTTTATTGAAATTGAAACACATTTTTAGATAGAAATGTGAGGAGAAACGAGCCACTCCATGAACAAGGAAGGTAGATGGTCTCAAGTAGAGGCTCAGTTAGTGGCTGTCTAAATAGACTCAAAGGCTTCTCTCCTGTCAAACTCTTCTCTCCCTTTCCCTCCCATTTGTCTACCACAGTGCTTGAGATTCCTGCTGCTTAAATCACTCTTTTGATCTGAGGCATTCGGATTTCAGTTAAAAGGCAAATATGTTAAAAAGGGTTGGGTAGCTCATAAATCATCTGGGAATGTGGACCGAAGTGATTGAACAGTGGATCAGAGCTCCTTGCCACTATACAACTGGGCAACTCTGAACTATTAGGGTGGCAAAGAGGCTTTAATCAAAAGGGCAGGTTATAGATTGGTGAATCATATAGAATGTCAAGCATATACATGTACATATAACAAATACAATATTAGAGATCATAGGATTACCTAATGCAATCCTTGAATTTTACAGATAGGGAAACTGAGGGTCAGAGAAGAAAATGCTTGCCCAACTAATACAACTCAGTCCAGTATTCTTCCCTTTATAGCATCTTTGCAGATCAACTTATCAAGAATCTTTGATACTCCAAGTACTATTAAGCATTGGAAATACCAACAAAATCTTTATTTTGAAGGTACTTAAATTCACTTAAGAAAAATAACATTGACATATTATAAGTATATATTGTACATAAGTACATTATGGCATTGTATGACTAGATAATGATTTATGTGAAAAAAAACTGTGAATTTTATGAATTATAAGCTCAATATGAATATGACATGGTGGCCCAAAATATGAGGTTTTAAGTTACATTCTTAGAGACCTGATTTAGTAGAGTGCTCAATTTGGAGTGAGGAAGACTATGGTTTATATCCTGCCTTAGATACTGATTCGCTGCCTCAGGTTTGTGAAATTCCAGGAAAATCTGTTCCTCACCTCTCTGTACCTTAGTTTTCTTATCAGTAAAATGAGGAAATTAGACTTGATAATCTTTGAAGTTCTTTGTAGTTCCAAATCTATAATCCTATGGTCATTTTTCTGTATCCTACTGTGGCCAGAACATAATCTGCAGCATTTTGTTCAATTCTATGTATCCCATTTATGAAAGGACAGTGAGAAATCTTAAGATAAGTAAAAGAATAAGGGATAGCAAATAGGAAAATTATATAAATTATTACTATTTAACAATAATTGTGAAAATATTCTTAACTATTAACCCACATGCCTCCTTTTCCAATTCTACAAAATTGTTCTAAAAACAGCCTACAAATATATTGAGGGCATCCTTGTTGAAATTATTCAGGCAGTCAGCATGCAATTATTAAGAGATTACTATGTGCTAAACATTGTGAAAAGTGCTGGGTATACAAAGAAAGGAGAAGCATAGTCCCTACCTTTAGGGATCTCACAGACTAATGGGGGAGACAACATACAACAACTATGTACAATAAGATATATACAGTGCAAAAGGGAGGTAACCTCAGAGTTAAGACACCACTATAATATAATTCAATTGAGTCTTGAAGGAAGCCAGAAGGGAAGGGTAAGAAAGGGAAACATTCTAGGTATGGAGAACAGTCAGTGAAAAGGCATAGAAAAACAGAGATGGAGCATCCTGTGTGAAGGACAGCAAGAAGATCAGTATCTTTAGAAGTGTAGAGCATGAGAAAGTGACTAAAGTCTAAGAAGACTGCAGTGTTATGAAGAGTCTAGATTAGAAAGAGATTTAAATGCCAAAAAGACTTTCTACTTATTTGATCTCAGAAGTAATAGGGAGCCAAGAGGATTAAGAAAACCTTTTGTCTAGACTACCTATTGTCTAGATTATTACCAGTTGAATAGACAGCTTATGGAATTAGTCCATCCATATAAGTATTGGAGTCTCTTAAGATAGATAATAGATACAGTCCAGAAGAGGGAAGAAGACTCCATTACCTTTGACAAACTATGTGGTGCCTCTCATGATGCCAAAGTTATCCTTGAAATAAAACTCCATCTTTTTTTAAAAGTAGTAATAGTCTTCTGATGATGCGCCTGATGATGACTTCAAGTCTTGTAATATCACAGTCTGCAAAAACTAAAGTTATTGGTCATCTAAAAGCCAATGAAGTGATATGTAAATAGACTATAACATGTTGCCAATGAAGAATTGTGTTCATGAAGCAACATTAATGAAATCATTACAGAGATATGACTAGCAAACAAAGTCAGCTGCTGAGTTAGTAAGAATAATGGAGTTTTGTGTTCCATTGGAAATCAGTGGGACCAAGAGGAAGGCTGCCAACATTTTAATAGGCCTTCTGGCAGTTTTATGGGAAGGTGTATACAAGAGTTGTACAGGACAGGAAGGCTTGATTGTCTATCATTTCAGGAATACCCATATTCATGAGATAACAGCAACAGCAATGACAATATCCTTTAAGAATTTACAAAGCACATTATACAAGTTATCTCATTTGATCCTTATAACAATTCTGTGAACTAAGTGCTACTGTTACCCATGTCTTACAAATGAGAAAACTGAAACTCAAAGAAGTTAAATTGATTGTCAATAAGCAATATTCCTCAATACCCACGGTATGCCAGCTGCTGAGTATTGGGGATAGCCAGCATTTCTACAGAGCTTTAAGATTTATTTTTTACAGATGAGGTGACCGAAACAGGCAGAGTGTAAATGATTTGCCCAGGATGACCTAGCTAGTAAATGTCTGTGATTAGATTTGATTCCAGATCCAGAGCTCTATTCATTCACTACCTAGCCCATTACTGTAGTTAAGCAACTGGTTGGTGTTGAATTGAATTAAAACTGAGGGAGCCAAGATGGCGGAAAGTAGACACTCCTTTAGCTGAGCTCCTCCAAACTTCCTTCAAATCAACATCAGATTTAGCTTCTGAACTGTTTTGGGAGTGACAGAATCAACAAATATTTGGAGTACAACAAATTTCCAGAAGAAGATACTTTGGAAGAACTTCAGAACAGGTCTATTTCATTTAGGCAGGGGGAAAGGTTACTGAGCCCAGGCCACAGTGCAGGAAGCCTGGGCAAGGAGCTGGGGTGGGGAACACCCAGGAATCTATTGTGAGGCTCTTAGGCTACTCTGTCCTGGTTGCAAGCTGGTGCTTTAACAGATTTTCTGTAAGACACCCAAAAGCAAGTGCAAAAGGCAAATTGTAAGCCACTGAGCCCCAGAAGAACACGGGACCATGATTACACAGCACTGGAAGTCAATCAGCAGAATTGTCCCAGGGCAAACTAAAATGGCTGTCACCCTTTTGCTTTAAGAGCAGACCTTAACCCTTAAAAAATAAGCAAAAAATCAAAAAGAATTATGACCATAGACAGCTTTTATGGAGAGAGAGAAGAACAGACCTCAAACTTTAAGGTTCCTAAAAGCAAATCAGCTCCAGATGAAGCACCAAAAGGTGATATGAGTTGGTACTAGATTTATTATGAGGTTGCCATCTATAATTAATAATTCAATAATTCAGAATCAAAATACTGAAAAGGAAGGAAAGGGGGAAAGGAAAGAGAAAAGCATACTTGGGGTAAATAAGATGGCAGGAAATACAGAATTAGTTATTTTAACTGTGAATGTGAATGGGATGAACTCTCCCATAAAATGGAAGCAGATAGATGATTAGATTAAAAGCCAGAATCCTACAATCTGTTATTTACATGAATTGGGATTTGATTCCAGGATTCCTAACTTTGTGTCCATTGTCCTTTCCAATCTAATCCAAAACCTATACACCTGGATTTATTTCTTTTTTATCTTATTCTAGATGCCAAAAGCATTTATATTAGCATTATGATGAAGACTAGAACTATGTAAAATGTCATTATACCTCTCTAAGTGGTGACCTTTCACCACCCTGATCCCCAGTTATACTAAAATTTCAAACTCTTTCTCTTCTCAATTAAAAATAGAAAGCTTTGCTTATGTTTACCAAGAGACCTACCAATTCAAAGGCATTTATTTGAAATTTCTGGTCCTAAAGAGGCATTATTTTGAAGAGGATTATTTTGAAACCAATAAAAAAGATATCATATCTTTAACCTAGTAGCTGTCCAAAGCCTGTTTCTGCCCTTTTCTTGCCACACACATTCCCTGACATTTATGGTATGTAATTTCCTGGGAGTTTATATAGCATGAAAGGAGAAGATGTGATAAAATATGCACCTTAATTACAAAAACTTAGACCTAATCTTACTAATGTGCTAGATTAAGACGGTCATATAAGAGGATGCGAGGTGGTTAAGCTGATTGAAAGCAAATTGGGCTCCTAAATTTCTCTGCTCTGCAACCATATTTCAACCTGACCAGACATTTCAACTTATTTCAATTTATTTTTTTTATTTATAATCTGAGTGCAATAATGTCACATTGGACTATATGTTATTTAAAATAATTTCTTCTCATTCTGGGCTGTATGAATTCTTCAGAGACATATCCTGAGAATGTCCATTCATCTTCTTCAGAATTTCTTTACTTAAGTGATTCCAATATGTCACTTTTGGGAATATGATAATACTTTTTAATGTAAAAAAGAGTCATGGAAATGTTTCATCACAAGACCCTTTTTATTCATTAACTCTTCTATAATAATGAGCAGTTTCAAAGTATTAATTGATAATAAATTAATCAACAAATAATAGCAACCAGAATAATAATTATCATTCATATAGGTTTTTCTATGTGTGAAGTACTTTGATAAATCCTTTACAAATTATCTCTTTTGATCCTTACAAAAACCATGGGCGGTAGATACAATTATTATTATTCCATTTTATAGTTAAGGAAAATGAAACAAATACAGATTAAATGACTTATCCATGGTTACACAGCTAGGAAGTGTTTGAGGCTAAACTTGCATATACATATACATATACATATACATATACATATATATATATATATATACACACACACACACACACACACATATATATATAGCTATCATGCACATGGATTCATGAGCCCCTTGCTATAATAATATCAACCCTCTCTCACATCTCTCTCTGCCATCCTAACTCACACACCAAATGGTCAGATAGATTTGTGGACCACTGATCTACATGTGTTTGACAAGTCTTTTTACTTGACTTATCTGTCCATCTGTCACTAAATTTCCTCTTGGCAGTTGAAGAAGACAAGAGTTTGTTACTTGTTTTTGTGTGATGTTTTGTTTGGAGGTCTAGATTTGAAGGCAGAGGGTATGGGTTTGAATACTGGATCTGCCCCTGTCATAATCTACATGGCCTTGAATATTTCTGAAGTACTTTAAATTTTATAAAATCCTTCCTTCACAATCACTCTGTGTGGTAAACAAAAGCAGGAATCATCATGTTCATTTTCCAGAGGCAGAAATTTAAGCTTGAGTGTTAAAGTGACTTTTCCAGACAGTGTCAGGTGGGGTTCAAACCAAGTTCTCTCAATTGCAAAACCAGTGTTCTTTCCATTCTATCATCCTGCTTTCAATTTACTTTAAACTCTTTGGCCTGTTTCCTCATCTAAATGCTAAAAATCTTTTATCCTCTTTTTACATCAGTTTACCCATTTTAGAAAAGACAGCATTTTGTATTTTGGGACTGCAATTTTAGTGCTACATTTTGTGCTTTCAGAGAAGTTGAAAGTTGATTGAAGTAGCAATTAAAATGGTTTTTGTTCCAGCATATCTGCCTTGCCAGAAGAACAGAGGGAGATTGAATAGGATTGGAGAAAAGAAGAAGGGTTTTTTTGCTGGAGTAGAAGACTCCTTCATAGGATGAGTGACTCAGGGCTTGAGAAGGGTTTATGTTCTGCAATTACATTCCTCCTCCTTGGACATCTTTAAAAAGAAGCTGCACTATCATTTCTTGGGAATAGGATAATAGAATTTCACTTCATTTTTGAGTTGGACTAGATGAGCTACTGAGGTCCCTTTGAACCCTCAAATTTTATGTCTTAATATTGAGAAGGATGATAGTGGGTACCATGGGTTAGGTGGTAGCACAAAATTCAGCACCAGAAGTATTAAACATACTAGAAAGAGACAAAACAAATGTTATAATGTAGGGGAAAGAGCCTTGGACCTGAAATCAAGAGATTTGGATTTGAATCACTTCTCTTATACTTAATGATAGTATGATCTAGCTAGAATAGTTACTTTGGTCATCAGTTTCCCTTATCAGAAAAATGAGCTTAATAATTACACAAGCTATCTAGCAGGTTTCTTGAAAATACCTTTAAACAGTAAATGATAACTTTTACTTTTATTGTTTAAAAGATTATAGAAATGCATACTACATTGGTTAACATATGCATGGGGTAAGAACAATAGTATCTACCTTTTTTTCTTTAATAACTTTTATGCATGATGGCCATGCAGTGCTCCCTATGGTCTTTGCTTTCTCTCTCCTTCCCTATATACTTTTCATAGTGGAAAGAGGGGATTGGGGATAATGTGATATCATGAGAAGGGCACTATTCTTGACAGAAGACTTATGAATAATAACTAAAAGTCTGTTGCCCCACATGACATGGAGGAAAGTTGTCTATGTATCATATCTTATTTTTATTTGACTTAGGCAACATGGTCTTCTTTGTTTCTGAAGAGGAAGAGGAAAGAAGTAATAGGGAGTAGAGTCCAGGAGAGAAGTAAATCACTATTACCACTTTAAATTTTTTTATTGATATCTTTTGCTTTATATTACCTACATTTCTTCTTGTATTCCTCCTTCTCTTTTTTCTCTTCCCTGTGAACTATTTATTATAACAATTTTCAAGAGAAGGAAAAAAATCAGTAAATAAATCAATGGATCAGAAAATGATGTCTTATCTATGGATTTTGTTTCCACAAAGGAGTAGAGAAAGATATCTTTTTTATATGGTTTTTTTTAGGCCAAGTTTGGCCATTACCATTTTGCAGTATTTAGTTTTGATTATATTATGGCTGTTCATTTACATTACTTAACATTTTCACTTAAAAACATAAATGTCAAAAAAAAATCCAGGCAAATGATAAATTAGGCAATGTCATTTAGTATAAGAACATTGGAATGTCAGGAATCCTGGGTCCCAGATTTGACTCTGCCTTTAACTGGCTGTGTGAATTTGAGCAAATTATTTCTCTTCTCTGAGCTTAAATTTCATCCACTATAAATCAAAGAAGACTAGACTTTAGTACTTCCCATTTCCTTAGTTCTTTATAGTATAAAAAGGCACTTAAATGCTATTAACTTTCTTCTGAAAATGGGGAAACAGGATTAGAGAAGTTAAATAATCAGCTAGTAACTATCAGAATCAGGATCAGAATCCAAGCATCAGAATCCAAGCCTTTTTTGATTCCAGGTTCAACATTTAAAGAATTATAGTATCATGCCATTGCATTATTTTCAAGCTAGAAGGAACCTCACTAGTCTTCTATCTCAACATATAACCAAAAGGAATACCTGGTATTATATAATTGACATTGTCCTGTTCTTCTTCTCTTCAAATGTAAACTAATTGAGGGTAAGCTGTCTTTTTGCTTCTATTTTTATTCCCAGTGTTTAGCATAGTACCTGGCATATAGTGTTTAATAAATGCTCATTTCCTGGCACATTATTAAGTGTTTAATAAATATTTCTTGACTGACTGACTTTCCTGAATACCATGTGGAATCTTTAAGGCACTTCCTCCCCCTCCCAACTTCTGAACTCCTCCCCTCTTCAATCCTCCCTTCTTCTTCTTCCTCCCCAGCCCAAGTCTACATCTGTGATTCCATTGTTATAAAAACCTCCCAGCATTGAAACTCCCTCTACTAATGCAAATAAGTAACTCCTATATCAATTATAGTCTTAATTTACTGACATGCTGAGAAGTTAGGTGACTTTCTTATGGTCACATAGCTAATATGTGTCAGAGTTAGGTCCTGTTGACTCCAAGGTTGACTCTCTATCTGCCACGAGGTGCTCTTTTTCTAAGGTCCCTTCAGTTCTAATATTTTAACATCTAATGTTCTCTGAGTCAGATGACCTGGATTCTAGACCTGGTTCTGTCACTAATTCATTTAGTGTCCTCAGGCAACTTACTTCTTGCTGGCTCAGTTTTCCCATCTGCAAAATGAGGAGGCTAAACAGTATGGTCTCTAACATATTTTTCAGTTCTGATATTCTCTTGGTCTGAGAACACTTCCCTGGTCATTTTCTATTAGTCTTTTCCATAGCATGTTTTGTGCAGCTCACATCATGCCCCTGTAAAGATGAGGTGACTTCCCTCTCTTCTTGCCCCTTCCCCTATGCCTTCTCTCATATAGTTTGCTCTTTCCTCTACTTCCACATGTTCTATCACCTCATTCGGGAAGTGGCAGAGTGCTACAGGAATTAATAGATGCCATTTTTATCCCCATTTGTCCTCTTCTTACAAAGTTCACATATTGCATTTTGACATTATGTAAATTAAAAATCACCATGGCATTACTTGAAGTAAACTATTATATCATTCTTTTCACACTGCTCTCGTTAAGATACAGTCAGCACTTTCCATTACTGCCATTTATTTTCAGAAGTTTAAGGCTCAGCAGGAGAGGGGAAAAAATCTATTCAGATGGAAACTTGTCACGAATTCCTCTGGGAAGGGCATTTTCAGCCATGGTCCCCCACCTCTACCCTCCCCATCCCCAAGGCATCTGACCTGGAATCTAGCTGAATTATAGACAGCAGGATATCCCAGAGTCAGAATTGTAAGATGAGGAAAGAGTTAGATGTAGGACTTTGGGCTATAAAGAAGCTTAGAGATCTCCACACCAACACTTTCATTGGAAACTGAGTCTTGGGGACTCATCTATTGTCATGTAGTAAGAGACAGAACCAGAAAATGAACACAAGACCTTGGATCACAAATCCAGCCCTCTTGACTTCTTATGGAGCTGGAAAGGATTAGACTATAAACCAAAAGATGATCTATGCTACTATCATCCAAGGATTAGTTTAGCTAAGTTTAAGGTGGAATATAATAATTGAAGGTTAGCTACCGGAGAATGAGCATTTTTCAGGTGCAGAAGTCCATAAATATGATCTACTAAGATAAAAAGGGGTTGCAACCTACCTTGGTATAAGGAGTACTCATACTCATGTAATCACAGATCTTTGAAGTATTGTGCTCTTGTATGCTGCCTCCTCAGTCTATGTTTCTCTGTGTATTTCATTCTATGCTTGTATATATATATATGCCTACATAAATGTATGTGCATTTTATTCCATGTAAATTTATGTATTCTATTCAATAGGTATGTGGGCATATACACACTCACATATATACACAGTATATGTGTGTGTATTTTATTTCACACCTGTGATTTCATCAGCATGGCAATTTTATTGATATATTTCCAATATCAAATCTTCTATCAATATGTATGAGCAACTTCTCTATAATATATAATTTTAGATAGTTGCTTCAATACTTAATATTTAAATGACTTGTCTACTAAGGTCATATTGTTATGTCTTCCTAAGACAAGCTTTGAATCCAGGTCTTCCTGATTCCAAGATTAAATTTCATTCACAATGGCAAGATACTTCACATTGCAATTGTTGTTCAGGAATAGTATAGTGATTTTCTAGATGTTTAAGAAAAGGACTGAGTTTTTATGGTAAATTTCTTTTTGACATCTGATACTAGGTGCTTACCCTTTATTTATTAAGATTAGAAAGATAGCTGTAAAAGTTACTTTGAGCATGGATATCAGAGAAAACTATGAGACCATAGAATCATTTTGAGGTTTTGCATTCAAAAAGCAAAGGTCATTTTGGACCAGAGACTTGATGTTGAACTCTTATTATGTGAGTCCTCAAATGTGTCTTTTGGATGATTGAGAAGAATCTCAGAATTATCAGAAATTCCATCAAATATGTCTCTGAAAGACTCATCAGATTTGGATTTTGTGAGAATGTTAGCTACTGGGAATAGTATCAAATACCACCATGAGACCCCAGATATTAAAGGAGGGACAGATAGGTACACACTATCTTTCATGGTATCTTTCACAACAGTTATCTTGTGAATGATACCCACATTAGGGAGACTTTCTATTGGGAAACCCACATGATAGGCTGATACTCCTTTAACATCGTGGAGATTCATATAGATCTTATTCTTGATCTATGACCTCCCCACTTCAAACACAAAAACGAGCAAATGAATAAAATGAATGAATAAAATCAACTAGACTAAGTAATAGCCCTTCCTTTTAAAAATATTCCATAAAATTCTATCTTCTTATTTTCCCACCAATGTGGTAATGATATTTAAATACCAGTGTCTCACTACTGTCTGTTGCCTCATTGTGGAAGTCTCTCTCTCTACTCAGCTTCAGCACAGTTGCTATCTATGGTCCTGAAATACCTCCTCTCTACAATTTTAATACAGGTTATCTTGAAGAAGGGCATAATCAGGATAGTGGCTATTGCAAGATAGACCAGGCAATCAATGCTGAATAAACCAGCAGGGGAGAAAAGTAGCTATAATCCTTTCTGGGACAAGGATACATTGAAGCAAAGACATCTTCTGATTCAGAGAAGCTTTTTGTTTTTTTTAGTGAAAGGAAGAACCATTGGCTATTTATCCAGGGTGAGGCCAATCTTCAGGCTATAAATTTGGCTATGATTCAAATCTGGCAAATCACCAAATCTAGGATTAATGCTTTCCTAATACTGCAGATGATGGGGAGTGATAGTGGTGGTGGTATGTGTATGTGTGTATGTGTGTATTGGTAGATAAGAAAGATACCTCAGGGAATCGAAAGAAAGTTGGAATTAGAATTAGGAGATGTGTTTCATTGGTTTTGGCTCTGCTCACTCATTTTGTGACCTTTCTCATAGGGAAAATGAAGAATTTCTGGAAAAGTGTTTTTGGCTTTGTCAGTCTTCTCATTCTCCAATTCTCTTCAAAGGTTGTATTTGTATTTTTCATTTGTCTTATGAAATTTCCTAAGTTTCTTCAGGGGAGGCTGTATCCATCTATTGAAATTTATATGTGTGAGGAGACATGATACCATATATTAAGTTATTTCTGAGGAAAATCTCACATTAGTTTGGAGCCCCAATGGTAGCAACAGCATTCCTGAACTTTCTGAAGTGATAGCTAGCACAGTGAATTTTATATGGTAGGCATCCAAAAATATCTGTTGAAATGAAATAATAAGATGTTGGTTGAGTCAGGCAAATAAATGTTATTTTTATTGATTCTCCTTCTCATTTTCCACAGAATGTAACCAGCATTTTCTTCTGTCTTCCAGTCCCAACAAAAACTTAACAAAGGAGACAAATTCCAGCCTCACAAGGACTAAAGGCTTCCAACAGAATTTCTCTTAACTCCTCTTTTCTTAAAAAGTTTTTATAACCATTCCCTTTGGTTTCAGAATAAAAGAATAATCTCTAATTGATTTCTTGATCTCATTCTTCCTGCTTCCTCCTCAGGAAATTTGCTGAAGTGTTTCTTCCCATGTTTTCATTCATCATCAATTTCTCTGCCTTCAGTGGATCCTTTCTATCTTTTCAGGTCAACCCAATGCTGTAAAAATCCTTTGTTGACCCTTCTCTATTCAGGCACTGTCATATATTTATTATCTTCTTTACTTCCAAATTTCTGAGAAAAGAGTCATTGCTATTTCTTCACTATCTACTTACTCCTCAATTTGCTGCAATCAGGCTTCTGTCTCCATGTCTTATGAAAACTGCTCTCTCAAAGGTCATATCCTAATCACCAAACCCAATGACCTTTTCCCAATCTGTATCTTCCTTCATCTCTCTGCAACATTTGATAGTTTTATTACAGCTTTCTCCTGGAAATGCTTTTTTTTCCTTCTTGGCTTCAGAGACATCACTAATTCGTTGGTCCTCTTCTTATAGTTCAAATTAGTTCTTCATTTCTCTTGGCTCCTCATCTTTTTTTGAGACTCTTTACTCCTGTCACTTGTTGAATTACTGATTATCATTCAAGAACAACTCAAATTCTATCTCTTTAGAGAATTCTTTCTGATCAGCTCTGTCAGTAATTATCTCTTCTTTCTTGTACCCTATAATGTATTTTGTTTTGAATATTTCTAATGTATTTGTCACATAAAATTATGTATTATAGCAATCTGTGTATGTACCTTATTCCTCTACTCATTTGGAAGTTTCATGAAAGCAAAGATCATGTCTTTTCTCCTCCTCCTATATGATGGAACGGGACCATATGCTCAATAAGTGTTTAATAAATGTTTGTTGCATTGAATTAAATAAATCCATACTCAAAATGGAATTGAGTCAAGATGCTAGTTCAGTCTGGACCAATAGCTTGTCACTTTCTTTTTTTGTTGACATGCTGTGTCCTGAAGACCGTTCTGGGTATTAAGCAATGTGTGCACCAGGTGAAACATCCCACTTCTTTCTCTTTCGGATGACTGATATTAAAGAAAACAGTGTATATGCAGGCCCCTATATTGACAAAAGCATTCCACTGTGATCTAAGTTAATTACAACTTGTACCACTTGGGGTTTCTGACACTGTTTCTATTCAAGAAGGCAAAGTCTAGCATTGGATGAGTCTGATAGGGATCACTAATAAAGACAGAGAAGCTGTCATTTAGCTTAATTATGGCAAAAAGAAATGAAGAGCTATTGAGGTCGCTCTTCAACGTAAGTCAGGCACAAAGTGGTGAAAAAACTATGATATGAGATTTGAAGATAGAATATGTGAGTTCAAATCTCATCTCCACCACTTATTATTTGTATGACCTTCAACAAAATGCAAGCTCTCTGAAACTGTTTCTTTGTCTATAAAATGAAGACTCTTTACTTAATGAATTCCAGGGTCACATTCCAGTTAAAAATACTATGATAATTTGATGATTTTCATCTTTTAAGCTCTAACAGTAACATAAAAATCAACGTCTTGTATTATAATTACAGTCCATTTAGCCCAGCATTCCATTTCTGATGAGACTCCATGGGTAATGTTAGAAAAGCATAGCTATTCTCCTCCTTGTCAATTTAAATCACTTCAATAAATCTTTATTAATCTCTGGCTCAGTGGAATGAGCACTAGGCTTGGAATCAAATATCTAACACTTTCATGAGTTAAAGTCTGGCTCAGATACTGGTTGTGTGATCCTGGACAAGTCACTCAACCCTATTTGCCTCAGTTCCCTCATTTATAAAATGAACTAGAGATGGAAATGGCAAGTTACTTCAATTTCTTTGCCAAGAAAACTCCAAATAGAGTCTTGAAGAGTCAGACAGGATTGAACAATAGTAATGACGACATTGTCATCAAGATCCTATGCCAGACGTTGATAATACAAAGATGAAGAAAATATAATCTTTGTCCCTAAGGATTTTATGATCTTCACAGACCTCATTCTCTACTTTCTTTTCTATTCAATGATCTCAGGTGCCAAATAGTGGTTTTTATTATGAATTTAATGTAAATTTTGTTGCACCAACAAATACAAACATTTTCATTTACAAGGAAGACTGGAAAAGAGGATTGTTCATGAAATTATGAATGTCTGTTATATAATTTGTATTTTTTAATATTTATATTAAATTTAACATGATAATAACAATTTCTTCATTCTTATTCCATTATGAACTGTTTTGTTCTTTTATACATGTTTTCTAATAATTTATTCATCTTATTTTTGTTCTCTCTCCTTTTTTGCATTTCTCTCACTACATATTAACTCTTCCTTCTCACCTTAGAAAGAGAAGCCCTCCCTTATAATAAATATAGTTAAGCAAAAGAAATCAACACACTGGCTTTGGCTTAAAACGTATGCTTCGTTCTGAACTTATGGTCCATTCGTTCTCTCTGCCAAGAAATTTGAAACATTCTCCATCTGTCTTTTGAAGTCATGAGTGATCACTGCATTGAAAAGGGTGATGATGTCTCGTGAAGTTGTTTTCCTTTAAATCACTGTAGTTATTGTTCTACTGATGATTCTGATCATTTTCCTCTGCATCAGTTAATTTGTCTTCTCAAATTCATCTGAATTGTTCATATTCACCATTTTTTTTGGCATAAAACATTTCATTACATTCATGTACTCATTTGTTTAGCCATTCTCCAATTAGTTGGCACCTAGTTTTTTCTACATTTTTTCCTACAGTGAAAAGTGCATGATGTATAAATATTTTTATATATGTACATCCCCTATTTTTGATCTCTTTGGGAGCATATGCTTAATGATTGAATCACAGAATCACAGAATCACACATAACAGGTATGGCTTGCCGAATGTTTGATTATGAGTTCCAATTTATTTTCTGGAATGAGAATTATTTCGTGTCACCAATTAGTTCATCAGCGTGCCTGTTTTCCCATAGCTTCTTTAACAATCGCCATTTTTCTCTTTTGTCATCTTTACTAGGCTCGTGAATGTGACAATTACTTCAAAATTTTAAAAAAATTTCATTCTTCTCATAACTAAAAATTATATTCTTAGAAATATTTGTAGGGAGGCTGAAAGTTTGCATTCCTTAACTTGTTATCTATATCCTTTGACTACTTATATATGGATAAATATCTCATATGCATATATCTGTATCAATTTACTATATATCTCGGATATTTGTTAAAAAGATTTTCCCATCTCGAATTAACTGCTTCTCCTCCTCTCATTTTAAAATATATTTGTTATTTGTAAATACAACTTTTAACATTTATTTTAAAAATTGAGTTGGAATTTTTCTCTCTTCTTTCTTCATTTTCCTGCTCCCTGAGACAGCAAGTAATTTGATGTATATGTTCAATCATAGAAAACATATTACTATATTAGTCATGTTGTGAAAGAAGACACAGACCAAAGGATAAAAAAACCCAAAAAATACAGAAAGTGAAAAATAGTATGTTTTGATAAGCTGTTTCTCTTTTGATTATAACTGGATTCATTTTGCTTTTGCAAGTATTCCAATTCTATATAACCAAAACTTTCTATTTTATCTTTTTAATAAAACATTTGTCACATTTTAAAATTTTTATTTATTTAATATTTTTCCCTAGCTACATTTAAAACAAATTTGTTTTTAAAATTTTTTGAATTTTAGGTTCTCTCCCTTATTCCAATCTACAATATGAAGTTATGTAAAACATTTCCATAAAAGTCAAGTCTTGAAAGAAAATATAGATTTCTTACCCTAATGAAAGTAAAAATTCTCAAGAAAAATTCAATCTGTATTCAATCACAATTCCTTTCCTAGGTATGGATAGAATTATAAGTCCTTCAGAGTCATCATGAATGACTGTACTAGTGAGAATAACAAAGTCATTTACAGCTGGTCATCTCAGAACATTGCTTTTACTTTGTATATAGTGTATTTCACTTTGTTTGAGTTCATGGAGGACATGCCAGGTGTTTTTTCTTTCCTGAGAGCATTCTGATCAAAATTTCCCATAGAACAATAATATTCTATCACAAATACATACTATACTCATTCCCCAATTGGTGGGCACCCCCTCAATTTACATTTTTTCTTGCCCCAAGAAGAGAGTTGCTATGAATATTTTTTTGTATATATAGGTCATTTCCCTTTTTTTCCTCTGAATCTCTTTTGGCATTCATACCTAGGAGGGCTATTGATAGGTCAAAGAATATGCATAAATTAATAGCCCTTTGGGCATGGATCATATTTTAAATAATTTATCAATTGGGGCATGGCTCTTATTTTTTAAAAATAAACTTTATTCGGTTCCATCTATGTTTGGGAAAGAAGATGTTATCAGAGGAACTTGCTTCAATTGTTGTTTATAATTATTATTGCTAAATATTTCCCCCCATTTATTCTCTCTCCTTTAATCCTGTCCTTCCTCAAAAGTGTCCAAATTTATATTCTTATAGCCTATGTTTGACCACAACATTCCTCTTGTAAGAAATTTCAGGAGAACTTTATTACCTTTAGGATTCTCTATTTGGTACTTAAAGTCCTTCACAGTGAGTTTCCAAATGATCTTTTTTTTTTTTTTTTAAGATATAACTTTATTACTTTTCCATTTAATAAGCATTTAATTTCTTCTCCACCTTAACTAAACAAAAAAGGAAACTTTTATAACAAATATATGAAAATCAAGTGAAGCAAATTTCCTCATTGTTCCTGTCTAAAAATTATATTTCACTCTGAAATTTGAGTCTAACACTTCTCTTTCAGGGGCTAGGAAGCAAGTTCATTGCATTGATTGGAATTGCACAGTCTTTCAAACATATTTTTCTATAAATGTGACTGTATAAATTGTTCTTCTAGCTCAACTCACTCAACATTGTAGTTCATATAGTTTACTCTCAAACCATCCATGTTGTCATCTCTTGTGATACAATAATATTTCATTATATTTATATGGCATAATTTATTTCATCATTCCCTAATAGATGGGTACATTCTTATTATTTAGGTTTTTTTGCTAGTATTAAAAGAGCTTCTATTAATATTTTGTAGATATAGTCTTTTTTCATTGATTCTTTGATTTCTTTGGGGCATAGGCCTAGAAGAGGTATCAAAGGTTATGCATAGTTTACTGACCTTTTTGTGCCTAGTTCCAAAGTCCTTTCTGGAATGTATGGACACAGCTTCAACAACCATGTGTTTTTCGATGTATTTTCCCATGGCTCCTCTAATATTTTTCATTTCCCCTTTTTATCACTTTTGCCAATTTGACAGATATGAAATGGAACTTCAGAACTGATTTAATGTACATGTAATGATTAGTTATTTGAAAATTTTTTTGTATGCACTTTGATAGCTTACATTTATTAACTTGAAATTTGCCTATTCACATACTTTGCCTATTTTTTCTATTGGGGAATGACTCATATTCTTATAAATTTATGTTATTTCCTTAGACAATTTAGATATGAGATTCTTTATCAGAGAAAATTTCTGCATTTTTTCTATAGTTATTTTTTCTATTTTCCCTTCTAATTTTAACTCATTTAGTTTTGTTTGTGTAAAACACTGTACATTTTATATAATAAAAATGTCCATTTTATCCTCTGTGATCTTCTCTAATTCTTCTTTAGTCATTATATTAATGTTTCCTTTCTCCATAGATCTAAACATTTGTTTCTTCCTTATTTTCTGATTTGATTATGATTTCACTTTTTATATCAAGTCATGTATCTTTTTGGAGTTAATCTTGGAATATGATACACGATGCTGGCCTATGACTAATTTCTGTCAAACTATTTTTCAGTTTTCCCAGCAGTTTTGATAAAAAACTGAGTATTTACTTCAGTAATTTTGGTCTTTGAACACTATGTTACTATATTTATTTGTTGCTGTACCTAATCTATTCCACTGATCAACCTGGTTTAGGTTTCAAGACCATATTTGTAACATGTATTCCTTCTTTTGCAAAAAGTTTATGTGATATTTCAATTTATTTTTCTTTTAATGTTTGATAGTTAATTTATGGATTTCCATGCAATTAATTTTTTTAATATTTTATATTTTTGAAATACTTATCCATTTTCTATAAGTTAGTTATAGCTAAAACCAAAATTTATATAGCACTTACTATGTGCCAGGCACTATGATGAACATTTTATAGTCATCTCATTTGATATTCACAAGAGCCCTGGAAGGCTATTATTATCCCCATTTAAATATAGAAACTGAAGAAAACTGAAAGTCTTATAGGTATCTAGAGTCTGAAGCTGGAGTTCAACTTCGGTTTTATTGAATTCAGATCTAGTTCTTGTGAATATTCAATTTAGCAAAAGAGTTTCCTTTAATTCCTCTTTAATTTTGAACTTTTTCCTTTAAAAATTTATATAAAATTTGGTTTTCCTCTCCACTTAAAAAAATCATATGATCTATTTATCTATTTTATCATTTTTTAAAGCTTCTACTTTTATTTTTAAATTCATTATATTTCTTGATTTTGGTTTTGTTAATCTCTTCTCCAATTTTCATAATTTCTACTTATATTGTGTTTTTGATTTGTTGTTGTTCTAGTTTTCTTTTCTAAGTTACATGCCCAATTCTTTGAATTGTTTTTTCCTTCTTTCTTTTTTAAATGAAAATGTAATGTTCTTCTCTAAAATATAATGTTCTCTGGGAGCAGGTTTATTGAGGGGCTTCTGGAGGCAGCCTTTGTTTTAGTTCAGAGTGATCACCCGAATGCAGCCAGGAGTTAAAGTCCAAATCCTTTATCATCTCTTTCAAAGTGTTGTCTCCTTCCTGGGTCCTGGTTAGCTTTCTTAGAGGCCTATCTCTCTCCTTGGTTCTGAGAGCTCTTGCCTAGTCCTTTGCCTCTTCAGCTTCAGCCTCCAGCCAGCACAAAGGTGGAAAATGGAATGAATCTGTCTCCACCTCGGAGAGTGGGCTTGTCCTCTGTGACTTGTGAATCTCCTGGACTGAATCCTGGCTTGTGAACCTAGCCTTTTCCACTGATCCACTAATCTATTTCTTAGCCAATACCAAATGGTTTTGGTGACTGCTGCTTTATAATATAATTTTAGATCAGGTACAGCTAGGCCACCTTCATTTGATTTTTTTTTTTTATTAATTCCCTTGAGATTCTCGACTTTTTATTGTTCCATATGAATTTTGTTGTTATTTTTTCTAGATCAATAAAATATTTTTCTTGGAAGTCTGATTGGTATAGCACTAAATAAATAGATTAGTTTAGGGAGTATTGTCATCTTTATTATGTTCGCTCGGCCGATCCAAGAGCACTTAATATTTTTCCAATTATTTAAGTCTGACTTTATTTGTGTGGGGACTTTTTTATAATTTTGCTCATATAATTCCTGACTTTCCTTTGGTAGATAGATTCCCAAATATTTTATGGTATCAACAGTTATTCTGAATGGAATTTCTCTTTGTATCTCTTGCTGTTGGGTTTTGTTGGTGATGTATAAAAATGCTGAGGATTTATGGGGATTTATTTTGTAGCCAGCTACTTTGCTAAAATTATGAATTATTTCCAATAGCTTTTTAGTAGAATCTCTGGGTTCTCTAGGTATACCATCATATCATACCATATATGATAGTTTGGTTTTCCTCATTGCCTACTCTAATTCCTTTAATATCTTTCTCAACTCTTATTGCCGAGGCTAGTGTTTCTAATACGATATTAAATAATAATGGTGATAGTGGGCAACCTTGCTTCACTCCAGATCTTACTGGGAAAGGTTCCAGTTTTTCCCCATTGCATATGATGCTTACTGATGGTTTTAAATATATGCTCCTGACTATTTTAAGGAAAAGTCCATTTATTCCTATGCTCTCAAGTGTTTTTATTAGGAATGGATGTTGGATTTTATCAAATGCTTTTTCTGCATCTATTGAGATGATCATATGGTTTTTGTTTGTTTGGTTATTGATATAGTCAATTATGCTAATAGTTTTCCTAATATTGAACCAGCCCTGCATTCCTGGTATAAATCCTACTTGGTCATAGTGCATTATCCTGGTGACGATTTTCTGTAATCTTTTTGCTAATATTTTATTTAAGATTTTAGCATCAATATTCATTAGGGAGATTGGTCTATAATTTTCTTTCTCTGTTTTCAGCCTACCTGGTTTAGGTATCAGTACCATGTCTGTGTCATAAAAGGAGTTTGGTAGGACTCCTTCAATCCCTATTTTTTCAAATAGTTTATATAACATTGGAGTTAATTGTTCTTTAAATGTTTGGTAGAATTCACATGTAAATCCATCTGGTCCTGGGGATTTTTTCTTAGGGAGTTGATTGATAGTTTGTTCTATTTCTTTTTCTGAGATGGGACTGTTTAGGATATTTACTTCTTCCTCTGTTAGTTTGGGCAAGCTGTATTTTTGGAGGTATTTTTCTATTTCATTTAAGTTGTCGAATTTATTGGCATAAAGTTGGGCAAAGTAACTCCTAATTATTGCTCTAATTTCCTCTTCGTTACTGGTGAGTTCTCCCTTTTCATTTTTAAGACTAACAATTTGATTTTCCTCTTTCCTTTTTTCCTTCCTTCCTTCCTTCCTTCCTTCCTTCCTTCCTTGCTTTTTTCAATTGAAACATGATATATTCCTAAACCTCATTCTAACACTATGTGAATTTTTATGTTTCAAGTATGATTCTTGTGTACAACATAACATTATATTCTGCTTTCAAATCCATTCTGTTCTTCTCTTTTATTTTTACTTAATTTATGCGATTCATATTCATAGTTACAACTGTTAATTGAGTTATTTCCTTCCATCCAATCCCCTAATTTTTTCCCTCTTTCCCCACCCCGTACCCACAAATAGGAAGAAGAAAGAAGCAAAGGAAAGAAGTTTGCTTAACTTTAATGATCTATTTTTGCTGAAGTGATGTGTTTCTGCTCCACTGCCCCTTCTTTTTCTCCTTGCCCCACATAATCCCTTGTTTCTAGCATTTCTTAATTTCTTTTAAATTTTTCTTTCATACCATTCCTTCTAGCACTGGAATTTGTTTTGTTTACAATAATTTCTTACCCATTTATGCTTTCTTTTATGCTCCCCCTTTCACTTTCTTTTTCTCTATTTCCTTCTATTTTCTTATTGAACTTAATTTTTATACAACTGTCTGCATGTGGGTGTATGCAAGGGGGTGATTGCATTTCACATCCCTTTGTCCACTTCAGATGAATGTTAGGTTCATTTAATGTTCATTTCTACCTGTTCTTCTTTTAGCTATTTCTCCATGTTAGATTTTTCCTTCTTATGAGTCTTTATGTGAACTATTATCCTTTCCTCTGAAGAATAGTTATCTATTGCTCCCATTTCTATCTTCTGAAATGATTGAGGAGCATAAGGGTGGAGGTTTAACAATGTGAAGAGAGGAGAAAAGAGAGTCTCAGACACCCCCTGACCTCCCTCATTGGAGAACAGTTTATCCTAGAACTGAATTTAGTACAGACTTGTATACATAAATTTTGGAGAAGAAAAGTCACTTAGTGGAAAGGATGAAGTTGAGAAGAGAGAAGAGATTTTTATTCAGTGCTGGAAAAGCTTTAGAGTCAGCACTATCCATAGATGGAACCATGTGTCTATATAAGTCAACAGTTCTCTCTTGCTAAAGAACTTTGAGTGTAGATTGGATGACCAATTGTCAGGCTGTGACAAGGTGCGGTCCTGATTAGTTATGGAAGGGACTAGATATCTCCTGAGACTTTTTAACTATGAAATTCTATAATTCTTTGATCTAGGCCAAACCCAAGTATTTTCATTTTTCAGTAAAAAGCAAATTAAAAAAAAGATGTTGCTTTAAATGAGATTAAGGACATTATCATAGAAAACTTGTCAAAGAAGAAGCACCCTTTACCAATACAGTTTGGAATCTTCCTTGCACTTTAGTATTTTTTTGCCTACAATAAATACTGAGAGGTTAAATAATTTTCCCAAAGACATATTTTTCAGAAGTACAACTTGAACCTAGGTCTTCCTGACTCTGAGCCTTGCTTCCTATTTTCTATGCTTCACCATGTCTAATAATAACAAAATAATATATCTATTGGGTGCACCACATTAAATCAGGTATCAGGCCATGTATTTTAGGACAACTGAATTATAAAAACCCCAGAACATCCAGTGTTTTCTGAATCTAAATGAAGCTATTCTTTTGCTTACTTCTGGTTCTGGCTTCCTCTCTTGTCTTCACCCCCACCCCTTTTTAGGGTTTTTGCCCATCCCCAGACATCAGGTTGAGGACAGAGCCTTTAGATTTCTAGCCGCACTATTGCAGCCTTGTGCTCTTACAACAGCAAACACAATAATCCCAGCCAAGCACAACTTTCTGGTTTTGGAGGAGAGAGGATTTGAAAGGCTTAGTCAGAAGATATCACATCACTCCTAGAGAAACACATTTCAAAAAAGCCTACAACAAACAAGCCTGACTGGGGGCTTGGGAGAGGACAGAGATGAGGTCAGAGAGGCAAGTGTGTCACAAGCAGGACTGGCTGTAGGCTTAGGTGGAATGAATAATTCTTTACAATACTTGGTGGGTACCGAGAGTGGCTGCCAGCAGCCTCCTCTACTCTATGATATCTTCTCAAAGCCTATCTTTGTGCCAGAAAGTTCACCACTGCAATTTCATTCCTTTGCTTTTTTTTTTTTTGAGGCTTTTCTTTTTATTTTGAGGCTTCTCTCTCTCTCTCTCTCTCTCTCTCTCTCTCTCTCTCTCTCTCTCTCTCTCTCTCTCTCTCTCTCTCTGTATATATATATATATATATATACATATATATATATATATAAAATTTAAAAAAACACTCAGAGATTTCAGGATGCCATAGCTAGCCTGGATTTCCAATAATAGAATATATCAAAATAGCACGTCACAATATATTAGAACACAAAATGTTTGAGTTGGAAGGACCATTGGTATTATCTAGTCCCACCCTCTCATTTGAAGGATGTCTCTCAATAAAACAACCTTAATTCTGTCTGAATTTCAGACTCTTGAAAGCTTTTCTGACTCCAACTTCAAGGTCCTTTTCCATTGCCTCACTTTATCTTTTAAGCGGACTTCCTTTAACACAAATGTGTCTTGTTGAAGGGGTCACTGAGTGTCCTTGGCTCTCTTTTCTGATATTTTTGGGGTGGCTTTAGGGAGGTGGTATTCCAGAATGGCCTAGAACCCTGACTTTCTTGTCCATTATTTGGAGTCATCTGAACTCTCCATGCCTCTTCGGAACTGCCACCGTGTAGTCTGTGTCACCGACAGATGGAGCGTTTGTTGACGGTTCTGTGACAGCTTGAAAACTTGTCTCTTACCCCTGAGTTGAGGCCGTTCTGCCTCGTCCTCCATCTGCCATCTCATTTTAAAACTAGCAGAACAACTCGAGTGAAGCAATTTCGACTTTTTCCATCTGTGCAGAGTTAATTAAGAGGGTAATGAGAGCTCCGAATGAACAAGCCCTGCATTAATTCAAGATATGATTAAGAGAAACATTTCCAAAATCTATCTATATATGTTTGTATATGTGTATGTGTATGAAGTATATGAATGATATATGTGTGTATTGTGTGCATGAGAGACAAGGGCTTTCTATTTTTATGTAAACAAATGGAGACCTGGCTAATGGCTGCAATAGATTCCAGAAAATATGGCTGCCGGAAGCCATCCCTCTTTTCCCACGTGGCAAACATCTGAAACAGGCTTAGAGGAAAGGGTGTCAAAGCCATAGAACCTGGCGTAGGTGGACTCATTCTGTTCAAGGGCAACGATTTTTTTGGATCAATTTTTTGAGTGGTGTGTGAGTTTTCATGACCTCATTTAGGGTTTTCTTGGCAGAAATACAGGAATGGTTTGCCATTTTCCTTCTCCAGCTTGTTTTACAGATTAGAAAACTGAGGCAAATGGGCTTAAGTGACTTGTCCAGGATCACATAACTGATAGTGTCTGAGGTCCGATTTGGATTCAGGAAGATGAGTTTTCCTCACTTTCCTCACAGTTTCCTGACTCCAGGCCCAGCGCTTTATGCCCTGTACCACCTAACTGCTTTAATGTATAGGGCACAAATAGCAAGTTTGGTCAGAGCAGTGGCTGTAACAAACGACACTGGTGAAAGGCAGTTTTGGATTGAGGGTCTGAGCAATGGCAGGAATTGAGGGGACCATTTGGGTAATTATCCATCAACTGTGAGGATGCGTGACTTCTGACCGCTAGGATCCTAAAATCTCCGAATAGGCACGTCTGGGGGAACAGAAGAGGACTCAGGAGTACTGTCAGAGTCAGCTCTTGTTATCCTTATGCCCCTGGGTCAGCACTTTCCACCCTTTGTTATTAGCTGGGTTTAAGCTCTCCAGTGGCTCAGGAGAACCTGCTTCATGTGATCCCAGGAACATAGACATACAGTAATGGGATGGCAAACACTTAGAGAGAAAGTCACCTAAGTGACTCCCCAGAGTGACACTGCTGTACCACATAGAGATCTTGCCAACTAGTTCTTTTGTTTTCCCTCCAGGGAGAGCAGTTTAAGTTGGCTCTGCAGTCCAAAGGCTAACAAAGGAAATGTTTACCTTAGAAGCCTGGATCTGTTGTACTTGTAAGGCTCCTATAAAGCCTTAAAATGGTACCTTCGTCAGGGTTATTGACAACATCTGCTGCCTTTCTGCCCGAAGAATTAATTGACCTGTCTTCTTGACCTTGGCTAATACCAGCAGATCCGTTTGGTTCTGTTATTTCTGCTAAGAGACTTGAGGAGTGACTAGTCTTCCATGGCTTCCCTTGGAATGTTCCAAATAACCTTGGAGTGGGATAAGGTGCAGGATAATGATATTATTTAATTCTGGTTCCATGTGGACTCCCACAGCTTAGTTGTTAAGAAATAGATTATGATAATACCTTTTGGTCCCCTGTGCTCAACACAATGCCTTGAACATAGTAAAGACTTAATAAATGTTTGTTGATTGATCTGCCAGCTTACGCATATGAAATATACATAAGAGATGGATCCCAGTGGGCCTAGCTCATGGGCTGGGACCAGGGATGGAGTGGGGATTGTTTTCCATAATGGACTACAATTCCATTCAATTTAATTGAATTAACCTTTATTAAGCACCTAGGATGTACAGGGCCCTATGCTATCTATAGCCAATACAGAGATGGAATATTCTCTTCCCCCAAGAAGATTCTAATCTACTAGGAAGCAATGCAATACATATGTTTCCATACTTCAGGGACTGGCAGTTTAATCAATAGTGATTCTCCTTCCACCAGTGAAAATTGAAACCCATTTACAATTTAACAGATTGTTTTTCTGAGTTGCTGTACTAAAAAAAAATCATGAACCCATGGGTGATTAGCCTCTCCAATTTAGCTAGTTGGTCCTTAAATGATAGGCATATAGTGTATCATTGTACCCATAATTGATACCTTTCCAGCTTAGTAGGCCTTGCCAGAATTTTTGCCTTTGAGGATTCAAGGTCACTTTCTGCACCAGAAAAAGCTTTCACTTAGGACTTTAGTGAATAATTGTGTTGCAAAGGCAAGAACACTAAACTTGGATTGACAGGATGAAAGACCATATCCTATCTCAGCCTCTTACTATCAGTGTGATCCTGGGTAAGACCCTTGACTTTTCTGTAAAAAGATTCATGTATAAAGAGAGGGATTTATGTTCAATAACTTTCAAGACAATAGTCCCATAAGCTTACCTAAATTATTGGGTGATAGAGGCAAAAAAGATAGGCAGACAAAATGCTCTACAAAATTTAAGGAGCAGGGTAATGGTTTCAGATGGAGAATACTAGGGAAGGAAGGCTTCCTAGAAGAGGTGGTATCTGAGTGAATCCTTGAATGAAAATTTTTATGAGTAGAGGTGAGAAAGAAATACATTGAAGGAATGGGTGATAGCCTGTGCAAATGCATGAATGTGAGAAAGAGCATTTCAAATTTAGGCAATGGCTACTCCTTCAGTTTGGCTGAGATGTTAATGGAAATATACAGAAAGGAAACTGGAAAGATAGAGAGCAGAGTTGGGATTTGAATCTAGGTCCTTCAACTCCAGAGCCCATCTTCTACCCCTAATACATTATCAGGATGTAGGTTATATCTAGTTTATGGTGAACTTTTAAAATATCAGAGTAAGGAACTCGTAGTTTATTCAGAATCCATAGGGAACCCCCAAAGTTTTTTGAGCCAGGGAGTAACATGGTCAGACTTGTTCATAAAGAAGATTATTTTAGCACTTATGTGAAGAATGGACTAGATGGAGATGATGAGGTAGAAGGTCAGGAAATATTTGAGGCAGAGGACCAAGTAGGAGGCTATACTAATGATTCAGATGAGCAGTGATGAGACTTGGACTAGGCTGCTGGAAAGAATGAGGAACTACAAGATGTAAGAGATATTGAAGAGGCAGAAAATGACAGGACTTAGTCATTGACTGTATGTGGAAAATGGGGGAGAAGGAAGAATCAGAGATGACTGAGATTTGGCATCTGCATGACTGGCAGAGTAATGGTGTCATCAAAAGGAATAGGGCAGAGAGAAACTAGGAAGAAATCCAGATTGGAGGTGGGTGGATAATGAGTTCAGTTTTGGACATGTGGGATTTCTGGTAATGATACACATTTATAAAGCATTTTGGAGCTTGCAAAGCTCTTACCTATGCCATTTCATTGGATCTTCACAACAACCCTGTGCTATCATCGTAGATGATGAAACTGAGACTTAGTGAGGTCAAATCAATCTAGGGTCACACAGCTAGGAAGCATCTGATATAGAATTTGGACCCACGTCATATAGGCAGCTGGATGGTTCATTGGATAGAGTACTTGGCCAGTAGCATAAAGACCTGAGTTCAAATTTAGACACATTGATTTCATATTATAATAGCTAACATATAGTGCTTACTATATGCCAGGTATAATGCTAAAAATTTTACAATGATTTCATTTGATCCCCATTTTACAGATGAGGAAACTGAGACAGGGTTTAATTGACTTTCCTTGTGTCACATACTAGCAAGTATCAGGCTGGATTTGAACTCAGATCTTTCTGACTCATACTGTGCCTTTCTAATCACCATCTCCCACCATCTTCTCATGTGGTTGCTTCAGTTCAATCAAATAGACTTCTTCATTGTGCCTCTAAAATGTTTTGTACTTTCTAGTCTCTCTATGTACCTTTCTTCATTTGAGGGCCCAAGTTGGTCATTATACCTTTCTAAACTTCAGCTTTCTTACCTGTAAAATAGACATAAGAATATGTCTACTACCTCTTTCCACAAGATTGTTATCAGGAAAGTTCTTAATAAATGGAAATGTATATAAATAGGAACTATGATTATTTTCATCTGCCCTCAAGTCATTTATCATCACAATCCTGACTCTGGCTTGTTCCCTGTTTTTTCCAAGGGAGAATGTTGGTGGCTCATCAGAATTTCTTTCATCAGAACACTGTCTTGCAGAAATGCTTTTACCTCTAGGAACCCATTGATTCACCATTCTAAATGACTGTAATTACCACAAATGATTAAATAGCAGCTTTCCCAGTTTTCTTTATCCTTGCCAATTTGCATATGTAAATGTACTAACATTCGAGATCAACTCTGGGCTGGCTCCCCAAGATGTTTTCTTTGATATTTATTCAGTTTCCTTTTACTACAACCAAAGAATAGTTTCCTCATCAGGACGGGTCTGGCTAGTGCTGACTATATGACTTCAGAATAGTCTGAGTTATTTGAGGAAATCTAAAGAACAGATATTTCATAGGCATGGTTAGTCTATTAGGCCAGTATGTGTGCATTCGTTTTTTATTTAAATCTTAGCAAAACCAGGATCTAGTTGAGGTGGCTACTTTCTCAGTGGAGTAAAATTTGACCTTTCCTTTGTTCTTTGCCTCCTGTGATATGCCATTTTCATCCTTCTTCCTCCATAAAGCCTTGCTTTTTATTGCTGACAAATACTTTAATGACTCCATGATCTCACTGATATCAGCACTACTTCCAAAAAATATAGATCAAAATTATCTTTTCATCTAATGTGACTCTTGCCCAAGCTGTCCCATAAATCTTCCATGTGAGGTCTGCTTAGAGGGCCTGGGTATTGGTGGTTTTAAAACATTAGCATGGAAAGGGAATTTGGAGAACTTTTAATCTAACCTTTGTTTTTCACAGGAGGAGAAAACAGACTTAGAAAGGAAGAATGATGTGCTGAAGAACTCAGGTGTTCCCACTCTCCAATCTAGGACTCTTCTTCTTTTTCCCCACCCATGTTACTTCTCTTGGTTGCAACTTTACAATTCACATTATCCTAGGATCCAATACAAATTCTGTCAAGCTACATCTCTCTTCCTTTTTATTTTAAAATGAGATCTGCTGACCCAGCCTGGAAATGTTTTAAGCATGGCTCTCCAATCAAAGTTCAAAGCCTCTCTGTTCCTGCTTGTGTGTTATCTTCAAAAGGCCCTTTCCCATTGGCGCTGCCCTGGCAGGTTCTGTACTGTCCCTTAAATAGAAATTGCCAGGCCAGCTAAATGCTGCCTTTCAACTATTACAATAAATATCTGACAGAGGAGAAAATAAGGAAAGAAGCAGGCGGAGACTGATCCTCCTTGTCGTCTGTTATAGCCTGGGCACTGGGGGCTTCACCAGTCCATTAGCTGTTCTTAATTTCCTTGTTCTCCATGGCAAAAGGGGGACATAATTGGCAGAGTTGCTAGAAATATTATATAAATGGAGTGATTCACACTCAAAGCTGTCAGAATGATGTGAGCCTGTTTAGAAAGCATCTTCACAAACCATCCAGCAAAAGAAGAGAAACTCCAAAGCCATCTTTTCAATCTATATTCCCTTCCTTGACAGTGTGACCTTCAGCCATCAGCTGGGAGCACACAACTGTCCATCTCCTCTGGTCAGCTATAATTTCAAAGGAATGGGGAAGCCTGATGGCCTATAATCAGCTCAAACACAATTGGCTATTTCCTCCCCCCTCCCTCTTTAAAACTTCAACAGACCAGGCTTGTACCAAGGAGACAGGCAGAGATAAATACAAAATGAGTATAAAAACGCTGCCAATTTGTAGAACATTATGGGGGCAGCAGGAGAAACACACACACTCAGAATCAAACATATTCCCATTCTTCCCTTTCCCCTTCACCAAGCTAAAAAAAAAAAAAAAAGAAAGGAAGAAAAAAAGAAAGAAAGAAAAAAGGCTCAGGGACAACTTTATGTGACCTTGTTGTCTAATGTGGGACTATAAAAGGAGCTAGGAGATGGAATTTGGATTTGGAGTCAGAAAAGACCAGGATTCAAATTCTCGTTCTGATAATTACTAGAGTTATTACATTAGGAGAGCCACATAATCTTTTTGAAGCACAGTTTACTCCTTTGTAGAATGGGGATAATAATATTTTAAATACCAATTTCAGTGTTTTAAGGAAAGTACACTGTAAACTTTAGAGCATTATAGATATGGGAATTATCATTATTATTTGTTTAATGATTGGACTGAGATGGGAGGAGGAAGATATCAGAGAAGGGAAGATACAGGTAATTTCCTTTACATAATAGGATTCTAAGCTAGAAGGAAAATATCTAGTCCAACTCTTACGTATAAATGCCTAAGTGGTCTCTCCACCCATATTCTTTCCTGGATCAAGTCTATCCTTCACACAATGCTAGAATAGTTGCCCTAAAGTATTGTCATGTTGTTCTTGAACTCAGAAATCTTTAGATACCTCCCTGCTGCCTACAGGATAAAGTTCAAGCTTCTTAACTTGGTATTTGAGATCTTCAAATACACAAACAAACCTTACCTTGTTTCTTCCGTTCCCTGAACACAAAACATTTTTTTGCTACTTACTATCCACATATATCATGTTAAATTTTGGGAGGGCCTGGGCATGGAATGAAGTGAGTACTTTTTTTTAAAAATCCAGTTACTACCTTGTTTCCCAATTTAATCTAATCTAATACAAGTATTTATTTATTTAAATTCATGCTATTTACAAGGCTCTGTGCTAGTTTCTTAAAATCCAAAAGCAAAAAGAAAATAAATCCCAGCATTCAAACATTTTACATTCTTCTGGGGTAAGCCTGATGAAAAAGAGAGGATTACCAGTTGAGGGAATTCCTAAAGGATGCCTAGAGAAGAAGAAAATGGCCCCTAAGCTGGACTCTTAGGAATCCCCAGATTTTAAAAAGTATATCTAAGGAAGGATTATCTTCCAGGCATGTAGGGCAGCCCATAGAAAGATGCAAAGGTGGAGATGGAAACTGAATTTGGAGAACAGCAAATTGACCATTTGGGCAGGAATGTAGGATGTTGTGAAGGAGAAAAAGCCTCAAAAAATAAACTAGAGCCAGACTGTGAGAACTTTAAATGCCAAATCGGGGAGTTTGCATTTTACTCTAGTGTAGTTCTTTTTAACCTGGGGTCCATGGATGCTCAAAAGGAATGATTTCAGAGGTTTCTATGACCCAAGATGGGAAAAATAATTACATCCTATTTTGATATAATTTGTTCCCTTCATGGTCACATATATTTTATTTGATACATTTAAAAAATGTTCTTCTGAGAAAGGGTCTGTAGACTTCACCAGACTGTCGAAGGAATCCCTGATATCAAAAAAGTTAAAAATCCTTGCACTCTTCCCTTTCTTTTTGTCCAGTTTAAGTTTCACTTAATCCAGTAAATCATCTCTTTCTACTTCACATCCAAGGGATTCTTTCTTTGAGGCAATCCTCTCTGACTTCCCCATCCTACCTAAATGCCCCATCCCCTCCTGAAGCCAACAACTACTTAAAATCCAGAAAAGAAAGTTCTCACCATCAGAATCCTTGGCACTTTCAAATGTCAGAAACACATTTGATTTTGTCAATGGCAATGACTCCTGAGAAGATACATTGCCATCTGTTTTACTGCCACACCCTAAAAACCACTGGGTCTTTCCATTTGACTGTAGCTAAAACTTAGTATACTTGTTGGTTTATTCTAATTAACAGAAGGTGAGCTTCTTAACAGCAGAGGTTATCTATCTGTATACCTAGGGCTTTGTATTTAGTATTTGTTTAATAAATACTTTTTCATTCATTCATTTATTCCTTCTCAGCTTCTATAGCAATTACAAAGCTATATACATGTAATTTAGGATTTAATTATTCTCCAACTCTTTTAATTCCTGTGCCTTTCCTCTTTTATTTCCTATTTATTATAGCTTGCTTTGTATAAATTTGTTTGCTTGTTATCATCCCATTAGATTATCACCTCCTCCAGGTCCAAAACTGTCTTTTGTTCTTTAACGCTTGGCTAGTAATAAGCACTTAATAAATGGTTACTATTTGATTAATTTTTCAATTGTTTCAACTATTATACCTTGTATTGGTCACACTGTTTCACTTTTATTTTTGATTTGTACTCGAAAATAATAATGGCAGTACACTTTTACTTTTCTGTTTATCAAGTGCTTTCCAAAAAAATCACCCTACAAGTTGAATTACACAAATATTATTATTCTGATTTTATCAGTGAAAATGATTGAGGATTAAGGTAAAATGACTTGCCTCAGGGAAAAAAAAAACAATTAGCCAGTGTTGTAGTCAAGTTCTGAACCCTGGTTTTCTGTCTTCAAGTTAGTGCTCTTTCCACTCAGTCCATGTGGGAATTGAGTGAACCATACTGATTTCATCTTGTGATTCAATTCTCAATCTAGCTCAGTTCCCTTTCTATTCAATTATGGGTGTAGTCCAATTTCTGTCCTATGAAAACACTTTCTTCAATTATGAGAATTGTGTGAAAACTATTGCCTTGCTTGAATTTAGCCCTGCGTGACTGGGAAGCTGGACTACCTTTACCTGCTGCTTAGAGACCTTTAACTAAGGACTAAGTCAGATCCTAAAGATTGACACAAGGAGTTTTCTCACAATTAGACATCTCAAGCAACCTGTGTTTCTTATTTGAAAATTGACCCTGGACTGGTCAGTCAATTATTGTTTCCATGTTCCTTTGACTGAATACAGACACTTGAGGAGAATAGAACACTTCTTTTTCTGATTTCAAGGCATTGTACCTATTTAACTCTCTCCTTTCCAACTTGGAAAGTCCTCAATCTTTTCTTCAAGCAGAGATCACATTACCTAATTTTGTATCTTGGTTAACTCTAATTTGATTAATTGTTTTTAATGTATAAAAAAAATCTGTCTCACTCTATATCAGGGTCTTTGGACTGATTGGGGAGTTCATTGAACTGTTTAATGTCTTGTTAATCAATCATATAGCTCAGTCTGTTTGGTTGATTAATTTGTAGCTCATTTTTTCAGTTTTTATCTATCACATGTAAAGAAGTAAAATTATATTTGGTAATTATAAAACTTTAGAAATAATGGATATTTTCAAAATTGTGCAATCCTTTCAATGACTACTTGAAAATGTTGCACAATCTTTTAAAGCATTCTGCTTATATTTTTAAAACCAATATTCTCTTAGTGAGTTTTCCATGGCCCTGAATCACAGAACACCTTGGTCTCAATAGAATTAAACTTGCAAGTGATCCAAAAAGCAATGGACAGATGCATGGGGGTGTTAACAGATTGTAGCATGTGACCAACAATGACTTGCATGCAAGATGTGGTATATAAAAGACATCAACAAGGACATATATGATAGGGAGAAGCAGGGTTCCAGTCATGCAGAGGGGGGCCTTGCAGATGGACAACTCTGTGTTGCTTGGGAAGGCTTCAATACTTCAAGGGTCTATGGCTTTTTCAGAGTTAGCGTTCCCTTATTCAACAGAAATGTAATTCTTCTAAACATTACTAAATGGTCTCTGAGAGACTTTTGGTTTAAAACTTTAGCCATTGCCAAACATTGCCAGTATGTTCTTGAACCTCTTGGTGTGTATCTAGGCTCGTTCTTGTAAATAGAACACACAATTCATAGATGAATAACAGACTATGCCTGGAGGCAAGTAAGCAGAGTTGGGAAGAGTTGAATCCCTTGGTGCCTCCTCCAGACCTCTTGTCCTTCATACCAAAGGAAAGAGAATGAGTAAAGCAGAGGAGTCATGGAAGAAATCAGTGACCTGGACCAGCATTAAGGAAAAGCCAGATTAAGGCAATGTGTATCAAAGTCAAGCCAAAGGGAATTACTGATGGTCTCCTCTTATGTCTGGAATCCTTACCTAACCTCAACTCTTGGAGTCTCAGCTTTTTTTTTTTTAAACATAGCTCAGATTCCAACTGCTGTTGTTTAATTATTTCAAAATGTATTTAACTCTTCATGACTCCATTTGGGGATTTCTTGGGAAAGATGCTGCAATGGTTTGCCATTTCTTCTCCAGTTCATTTTACAGATGAGGAAACTGAAACAAACAGGGTTAAGTGATTTGACCAGAGTCACACAACTAGCAAGTGATTTAGGTTGGAGTTGATTTCAGGAAAATAAAAGTCCTCTTGATTCCAGGTGCTCTACCCACTGTGCCATCTAGCAATCCCTTCTGGCTCCTACATGAGGCCTTTCTGATCTCTCACAGTTGCTTACACACTCTCCCTCTGGAAATCCCTCATATTGTTTTACATATCCATGTATCTACATATCTGTTGCCCCAATATATTGTATTGCCCCAATAAAAGAATGTAAGCCCACGAGGGGAGGGATTTTCTGTTCAGTGTCTAGCACTGTGTCTGGCATATAGTAAATACTTAATAAATTACTGTTGAATTGAATTGAATGACATGGTAGGCCTGAACTGAGTATAAATGGTTATACTACACTTGCAAATCAATTACATTTGCTTTTTTTATTTGTTTCTTCCCAAACCTCAAGAAAGAGGTAAGGGAGGTATTATTCTTCCCATTTGACAGGCTGAGGTCCAGAGAGGTTATTAGCAAAAAATAATTACATAAAATAAAATTAGCCAACATAACCTTAGACTTCTATAATAGAGACAGTAGCCAGCATGAGGCCTGTGATAACCCCATCTCCCTCTCCCTGTGTCTAATATATTGTTCAGTTCTGGGTGTCATACTTCAGGAAATACACTGAGACACCAGACTGCACCTAGAACAGGTCAATGAGAATGACAAGGGTCCCAGAGATCATGCCATTCCAGCATCAGTTGAAATAAATGTAGGATTTTTAGCCTGGAAGGAAAACCAAGTTCTCTGGAGATGTGGTAGCTATCTTCAAGTATTTGAAAATCTGCCATGTGGACGAGAGATTAGATTTGTTCTGTTTGGCTCTAGAGGGCAGAAGTATAAGCACTGGGTGGAAATTGAAGAGAGGCAGATCTGATAATAATATATTGAAAGATTTCTTAAAAGCAGAGCTTTCTCCAAATGAAATGCACTGCCTAGGAACTTGTGGACTCCTCATCACTAGAATGACCACTTGCCTGACATGTTATTGGGATTCTGGTTTAAGCACTGGGTGGGCTAGATGATAATGCTAAAAGAAAGGTTTGCAAAACACTTTTTATACATTTTCTCATTATATCATTCTCATGTTGTGGTCTTCACAACAAGTTTGTGAAGGAGTTGCTATTATCTTCATTTTTCACATAAAGACTCTGGGAGGTTGTGACTTGCTTGGAGTCACACAGCTAATAAGTTTTTGAGTTGAAGTTTTAACCCAGGTCTTCGTGATTCCATTCCAGAGCTCTGTGCACTCCATCACATGGCCTCCTGGACAGATATCTCTTCCAACTCTAAGATTCTGTGATTCACTGAAGATCATACAGTGAGGGAGTAGTACAGCTTTCCTGAGTGTCCAGAACTCCTAATTCTCAGACCTTCAGCCTTTCCAGTAGAGTGCATTCTTTTGCCTCTGCAAACCTTCTATCATTCCGACATTTCAGGATTTCAGGATGGCCTTCCCTGCTCTCAGCTGTTGTTCTGGGGGTTACAGGCCAATAATGTCCAAGTCTCGCCTGCCATGGCCAGCTGTGCCTTTAGATTGGTCCATACCCGAGGGGGTGATGACTCAAGCCTGCTATTCCCATCCTCTTCATTCTCAAGGTTTAGTCATCATGCCGCCAGCTAAGTATTTTAATTGATGTTATATTTCACTGTGCTCACTCCCTTAGGCTACGGGAGTGAAGGGCACAATTTGGAGAAGGAAAAAAAAAACCTCTAAGAAAGTAATAACCTAGCCTCTCCCAGGCTGCTATTTATTAAGCCTCTCCCTGAGCCACTTGGGCGTCACGGGGGAATTTTAGGTGAATGGCACACACAGGGTTCCAAAGCATGTTTATTCTCCTTATGAATTCTTTTGCATCAGTTTTTTTCTTTCCTCTGGCTATGAGTTCAAAAGTGATTTTATATGGTCTTTGAAGGCCAACTCATATCTGACCCCTTTTCTTTTCTTGTTGGTTCAATTTTCTATAGAGTTATAGAATGTTAGAATTGGAAGAGCCTTAGGAAAAACGTGTGAAAGCACAGAATTCTAGATTGTTAGATTTGGAAAGGACTTCAGAGAACACATACTTTAACTCTTTTATTTTGCTGATGAGTTTGGTTGGTTGTACTAGTGATTTAATGGTAAATATTTAACAATTGACAATGAAATAATTGCCCATGCAGACACATTTTAAGTGTTATTTTCATACATACCAAACATACACACACACGCCATCTCCATGTCCTGATTTTAAACTCCTTGAAAACAAAGGTTATATTATTTAATCTTTATATTTTCTTTCATTGTCTAGCACAGGACTTAGCATAGTGCTATATCAAAGAGTTATCAATTGATTTGTAATCAAAGTTAGGTCTATGGGAACAGGATTTATAGGTGGGTGGAGGGGACCAATCTCTGGCTTCTAGTCTTCCTTCTCCAGTCCAATTTATGATATTGCTTTCCATCTTTAGTCCATTTTGATTAAACAAACATTCCAAGTGAGGAGGTTTCCAATTTCTAGAGGTTAGGTGGTTTCTGATAAAGCTCTCCTAAGCAGATGAGACTGAGAATAATAAGATTTAGAGCAAGAAGAAGTTTAGAGATGACTTAGTTCACCTTTGTCATTTTATAGATGAAACAGATTTCTAGAGGTGAAGTGATTTATAGCAAATTGCTTGAAAGGTGATAAGGTATAATGGAAATTACACTGAATAGGCTGCTATACAGCCATGGCTTTGAGATCAGGAACAAGATATGAGTTCAAATTCTGCCTCAGGTATATACTAGGTATATTTAGGTAAATCACTTGAATCTTTGCTTCCCTGAGTTTTCTACCTCTAAAATGGGGACATTAATAGCATTTAACTCCTTATGAGGATAAAACGAGTTAATATTTACAAAAATATTTTGAGGTTTTTTTTTTAATCATTTAAGATTTGAAAAAAAAAACCTTGTAAAAATGTTTTAGAGTCAGGGAATCTGAGTTCAAAACCCATTTCTGTAACTTACCATGTATATGACTTTGGATAAATCATTTCACTGTACTGTGCCTCAATTGTCTCATTTATAAAATGAGGGGATTGGATTAAATGACTCCTACAATCCTTTAGAACTTTGGAGATGATGACACAAGGTCACACAGGTGACCTTGTAGAAAAGACTACTGACTAGTAGTAGAAAAGACTAATGGCTATGGAGAGTCAGTAGCATAATTACAAGTTAAACCCAGGCTTTCTGACTTTAAATAGAGCATTCTTGTCATTCCCAAACACTGCCTTGCTGAGCCAGGGGCTATGGCTGCCATTTTCCCAGTACTGTTGGTTCACAGCCACTGGGACCTACAATTGTTTAGCTCTGTTTGGCAGAGCATTGGTCAAGCATTTGCTTGGCTAGGACCGTCGGCTGAAGAGTTAGAGCAGCTGAAGATCATTTGGGCATCTGGAACAGTGGCCCTGCCCTGCCCTTCCTGTGCAAACATTATCCTTGGAATCAAGCTTACTGTGCAGCTTGTATAGCCCAAGTGGATGTCCTGCATGCCAGCCCTGCCCACTTTGGCTCTTGAACCCTGAAGCTTTATCTTTCTAAATGCTTCTCCTGAGTGCTGAGGGGACCTTCATAGCCACCTGTGTCAGTCAGTCACCAAAGTCCTCAAACATACAACCCATTCCAAGAATTCTTGGTAGATCCTCCATGGTCTCAGGGCTAAACTCCAAAGGGGTGTATCCTTATATGCTTCTCCTTTTGTCTGTCTATTCTATAATTATGCATGAGCTGGGATTGGTTTCTTCCTCCTCTGGGCTCTTCCCAGGGTACTTCTCCCAATTCCCTCCTTCCCCAGAGAATGGGGCTGTTTGCAAATTCTGCACCTGCATTTCCTAAAATATTGATAAAATCATAAAATCTAAGAACTGGAAGGGACCTTAGAGACCACCCATATTAGCGGTAACCAGCCGCCAGTCCACGAATGTGCACCACTATGTAAATTTTTGTCCTGTTAATGAAAATTTCACTTGAAAGTTTCTAACTTCTCAAAATTGATAATTTAAAATACAAATTCCTTATTTTCTCTTTCTTCATTAATCTCTATTAATTTCTTCAGTGAGAAAGAATTGGGACTTCAGTCAGCCCTGACTCAATGAAAGTCAACAGACAGAGGTTCTGGGGACAATTGAACAATTTATTGTAGAGAATTTAGATATATTTTTCATCTACATTAATTATGTTAAAGTCTTTCACTTGAAAGATGAGGAAATTGAAGTCTAGAAAGGGAAACTATGTCCATGAGGCAATCAGAGGGACTTCATAGCCCCCAGAAGCTCCTAAAGTCGTCATATTCATATACTTAGGCTTCTTCTCTGACATATCTTGATCTTCAGAGAAAAGGAAAGATGACAAAATGCATGGTTACTTCTGAATCTTACATTCAGGGGTGTGCTGGGACCAGCTCCAACAGGCTTCTGATAGCTTATTAAGATTGTTTTGCTGATTGTCTGGACTTAAGATATGATGGAGAAAATGTTAATAACAGATTACACTTAAAAATATGTCTGTATATATATTATGTTTTCAGAAATCCTGTTGTGTACGTCTGATACTGATGGCCTATCATAGAACATTGAATGTTAGAACCAGAAGAAAGGTTAGGACATCAGATGCTAGAACAAAAAAAATGTAATAGAAAGAAAGATTTTAGAACATAGAATGTTAGAAGAGGGACTATAGGAAATTAGGATTAGAAGGAATACTAGAACATAGAATGGTATTTAAAGAGATCTAAGAAAATAAAACTCACTAGGACTAAATGGAAAATCTTACACTTAGGTTCAAAAAAAGCAATTTAAAAATACAATATGGAAAAGACAGAGCTTCTTCAAGGTCACACAAATCAGTGGCAGATCTGGGGCTATAACACAAGTATCCTGAGATAGGACTGGGAATACTTATTATCTGTTATTCTCTCATAAAATGTCTGAACTAGGATGGGGTTTAAGACAGTGTTAGAATAGAAAAGACACTATATAAGAGAAAGGAGGGAAGCAAGAAAAGGTCGATGAACAGGCCCTAGAGAATGGTTATCCTATCTGATTATACAAGTTTGGCTTTGACTCTAACAAAACAGGTGAGGCTAGAGAATAATAAGATTTAGATCTGAAAGGGATTTTCATGTCTATTCCAAACATGTGAAGATTTTCCCTGGTTGAATTAATGGATGAGAACAATTTGTCCCAAAGGCTGTGAAGGTGGCTGAAGTAGGTGCTGTATGTAGAGTAGAGAGGTTGGTCGGACATCGAAGATGCTGCGGTCATCCGGAGCATCCCGGGCCATCATTTGTCTTGACTTTTGTTATGACACTGGCTGTGGATGACTCAGGACAACAGAATGAAGCTGGTAACTTTCTGCCTCACTTAGATCTAATTCATGGGCAAGTCAAGACATCACCCATGATGTCATTGGTCCTCTTTGAAAATGAAGTACCACCAACCACTGCCAATGATAGCTGAGCCTTGTGCTCTTTTTGTCACACTGCCCAGCCTTTTAACTTGGTCTCTGCTGAGGTCCTCAGGGAAGCTGGTAACATCTGTCCTAGACCATCAGCCCTGAAATTTTTTATCCTATTAAAGGGAAGGAGGAGTTTGATTCTCCTTAAATACCCTGAAAGCTAACTTTCATAGAAGCCAGACAAGTAAATACAGTATCCAAGCTCATTGGACCAATAAATAAAAAGGTAATGATTTGCATCATAAGAAACATTTGCTAGAATTGTCTAGTCCAAATTTCTAACTAGCATAGCAGTCCCTTCAGCAGTTTATCTAATACCAATATGATATCATCTATATTATTGTTATTAACATAATGATGATTAATTATAATGAATACAATAAATAATAAATGTTAATTATGATATTAATATAATAATAATTATTATTTATGTAGTTCTTATTATGTGCCAGCCCTGTGCTAACCGCTTACAATTGTTATCTTATTTGATCTTCATAACAACATGGGAGAGATGGTCTATTATCACTCCCATTTCAGTTTAATATCATATGATATGTACTCTTCACAATCCCTTCATGTCATAATTGTCTACCCCTAAAATGCTTTAGATTATTCATATATTCTCTAAAATGTGGTTCTGAATCAAAAATAATACTCCAATGTGATCTGACCAGCACAGTGTATTGTGAGACTAGTGTTGTTCAATTGTACCTGACTCTTTATGACCTCCATTTGGTGTTTTCTTGGTAGAGATACTGATTTCCTTTTTTTTACAGATTGAGATATTAAACTATTTTACAGTTTAAATAAAAATAAAACATTTTACAGATGAGGCAAACAGGGTTAAGTGACTTACTCATGGTCACACAGCTAATAAGTGTCAGAGGCAAGATTTGAATTCAGGAAGATAAGTCGTCTTCCTGACCCCAAGTCTAACACTCTATCCACTGTGCCACTTAGCTGCCATGTATATCATTATTCATGGAAGCTATGATTCTCTTAATACAGTTCAGAATCAAATGAGAGATTTTTGTTAGCCATATCATGCTGCTGATGCACATTGAGTGTGTAGCCCTCTAAATCCTTCAGATTTTTTTTCTAGACTTTGGCAAAATCATCCTATTCCTACGCTGTTGAGATGATTTAAACTTGATTAAAACTAATTGAACTCAAGTTTAATAATTTACAATTTTCCTTATTAAAGTTTATCTCTTTAGATTTAACTTAAAGTTCTACTGTACTAATGTCTTTTTGGATCTTACCTTTCTGTCATTCCGTGGATTAGTTATCCTTTCTGACTTTCTGTCATTTTCAAATCTGATAAGCTGCCATCTACATCGTTATTAAAATCACTGATAAAGACCATAGAGTCAAGTATAGATTCCTGAGTCACTCTTCCTCATTTTGTCAGTTCTACTTTTATAGCACCTCTATATCTTTAACGGTCACCACCTTAGCTCAAGCCTATGTCACTGCAATTATGTCCTAAATGGGCTTCCTGATTAAAATCTCCCACTTCTCTAATCCAATATCTATATGGCTATTAAATCAATATTCCTAAAATACAGAGCTGACCTTGTCACTGCCCCATATTCCTGGCTCTCCATTTCCTTTAGCTCAAAAATACAAATTCTTCTGTTTGCCACGTAAAACCCTTCATATTGTAGCACCAGGAAACTTTTCTAGACTAGCAAAGTGGACTATGTGTTTTCTCTTATAAATGGCCTTCTATCTTCTTTGCACTGACCCTCCCTTCCAATCCCTGCTATAGACTTTTTTTTTTTGTCATAACCTCCACTTCTTGAAATGCTTAGTTTCCTTCAAGCCTCAATTCAGCTTTTCTGTCCTCCCTTATTATTATTGGTATTCTCCCTTGTCTAAATTACTTTGTATAAACTTACAGTATATATTGTTATCTCCCTCCAATAGAATATAGGCTACTTGAAAGCAAGTTCTATTTTCTTTTTGTACCCAGTATGTAAAACAGTGTTTTATTGTGAAGACTCAAATATGCTTTCAGCATGACTTAAAAGTTGACAGTAAACCATTAATGACTGCCTTTTGAGTTCAGTCTTTCAACTAGCTCAGAATCTGTTTAATTGTATTATAGTCTAGCTCACATCTCTCCATCTTTTCCACAAGAATAGTTCATGAACAACTTTATCAAAGGCTTTGTTAAAATCTAAGTAAATTATATGTTTCTACTGTATTCTCTTGATCTACCATCTTTGTAAACCTGTCAAAAAAGACATAAGGTTATTGTGGTGTGACTTGTTCATGATAAAGCAACGATGGCTTTTTGTGATCACTGCTTCCTTTTCTATATGTTCAATAACCATTTCTTTAATAATAAGTTCTGGAATGTTGCCAGGAATGTGTCAAATTCATTGGCTGATATTTTGTATTTTTTCCCCTTAAAAAATCAGAACAATGGTTGTCCTTCTGCAGTCCTATAGTACTCCCTCCCATTTCCTATAATCTTTCCAGTACTAGTGGTAGTGGCTCAGCCATCATATCTCTCAGTTCCTTTAGTGTCCAAGGATATAATTTTACTAGGTCAGGTGACTTGAATTTTTCTAAAGCAGCTAAGTACCCTGTTACTATTGCCTTATTTATTTTGGATATTAACTTTCTTTTTAACCATTTTTGTTTTGTCCTTTTCAAGCTGGTTACTCTTCTCAGCAGAGAAGACAGAAGGTAAATAAAAATCTGGAAGCTCTGCTTTCTTTCTGTAGTCAGTTATGATCACATGTGATGTCCTTACAAGCAGTGTTCTAAAGCCTTTTCTGAGTTTCCTTTTTTCTGCAATATAGTTTTTAAAAGCTCAATTCTTTTTATTGACTTTATCTTTCCTCTTTAGCCTCAGCTTATTCTGCATGTTAGTACTTCTCATTCTAGTTTTTTCAACTTTCAATTTATTTTGTTTCTAATTAACAAACATTTATTCTCTTTCTTTCCTAACCCACATTTTTAAAAGAAAACAAATTAAAACAAAACCCTTGTAAGAAATATGCATAGTTGAGCAAAATAAGTGCCCGCATTGTCCATGTCAAAAAATTTCTGTCTTCTTCTACAATTTAAATCCTTTCCTTCTTTATCAGGAAGTGGGTAGTGGGTAGCCAAGGTCATCATCAGTGTTCTGGAATCATGGTTGATCATTGTATTGATCATAGTATATGTTGAAGTAGTTTGTTATTGTAATGTTACTGTTGTGGACACATACTTTGAGTTCTACTCACTAGTTCATTGTGCATTGGCTCATATGCATGTTTCTAGGGTTTCTCTTAGACATGCTTATAGTAAAATACCATGCTTTTATTTTTGTCCTATTATCTGTATTTGCTTTCAACTTCTGCCCCCTCAATCGGTCTAGGACCCACTTTTCAATATTGAAGTGAAAAACAATAATAGCAATAACTAAAAATGACACAAATTTCATTACCTTGAGCCAAAATTTGCCTCTTTAATACTTGTAACTATTCATCCTGGTTCATCCTGGAACTTTTAAGAGCCTATCTCATGTCTTACATAGCAGCCTTTTAAATATTTGAAAATAGTTATCACTCCCTGCCCCATATTCTACCATACTCCATGTCATTTCTTCTCCCAGCTAAAGAACTACATTTACTTCAACTGACCCTTATATAACATCAGTCAACAAGAATTTTCATGACAAGATTTCAATTTCCTTTCTTTAGATGAATATCACTTGCTAAATATCTTTTAAGCAGTAATTTTGAATTGTTCATCATTATAATAAAATAGTTAGGTTGATAACCAAAGATGAAATTCTAAGTGAGGCTTCCAATGGACACAGAAGGATTTGTGTCACTAAAAAGAAACCTTGAGCAAGTGATGCATGATGCAACATGAGTCTACTCCAGCATTCTGTGAAGGAGTCAGACTTGTTAAATATGTTCCTGAGATGTGATTCCATGTAAATTGTTCCTGTTATAGTCTTTAATTAATGATGAAAATTTAATTATCAACCTCCCCCCCGCCCAAAAATGGAAGTAGAAACTAGGTCATTTAGTTCATGTTTAAGTCTTAATTTTGGATAATTTATTTTTTACATTTTCTAATTGACTGAATATTAATTAGCTGGAGTTCCACACAGAAGATGAAGACATTAAACTCTCGTTAGACAAACACCCGCTCATATTCATTCCCAAACATCTCACATCTGCGGTACTGAGCTATCAAGAGAAAAATCTGTTGTGATTTATAGAGTTCTCCAAGGGAAACAGAAAGAGACTAGGTTTGACTTTTATCAGCCAGCTAATCTAGAGACTGATGCAGGGACCCTCCTACAAATGGAGGTGGGGTAGAAAATAGAGGACAGCCTAATGGACTTTCAGGTGGCCTCCTGAGTGAACAGAATGATGAAAATTGGAAATGATCTCAGAGTTGTGTTTAGTCCAGCCTGTACTTGAACAGTAATTCTCCATAGCTCCTCTGATAAACACTCACCTAACCTCTGCTTGAAGACATACAGGAAAGGGGAATTTGCCGTCTTTCCCCTATCCCTGCACCTTTCCTGTCCCCTCCCCACCTGTATCCCAAAGTAGCTCATTCAAGTTTTGGACAGCTCTAATTAAGGGTGTTTTACTTTACAAAGAGCTGAAACATTCTTCTCTGGAACTTACACCCATTGTTCCTTTTTCTGCCCACTGAGGTCAAGTGGTACACATTCAGTCTGTATGACAGTCTTTTTAATACTTAATGACACTAATCATATCTGCTATAATGATTTCTTTTCTTCAGGGTAAAAATCCTTGGTTCCTTCAAACTATATGTAAAGCATGACTTTTATTCCACTCACCATTCTCTGTATATACTCCATTTTCTCAATGCCCTTCCTGATATGTGATACAAATAAAGAACTGGATACAGAACTCCAGATAAGTTTGCATTTTTTAGGGTAGAATACAGTCGAACTTCTACCTCCTTCACTCTAGACCCCAATTCTTCCCTTAATGTAGTCTTCCTTAATATAGCCTAAAGTTTTTGACTGCTGTGCTATTGTATTGACTATATTCAGCTTTTGATTCCCTAAACTCTCTTGACAAATACTTGCCTGATTTTTGACCACTGGAGATTGTGGGCTTATTCAGTGGATACAGACAAACAAGATGACATGAATCTGGTAGACCAGGTCAGTGGAGATATTTTGGTAACAAATCAATTTACCACTTACTGTTACAAAATTCACAGCAGTTTCTTCTTTGCTATGACTTATTTGAATCATAAATAATTAGAGTCAGAAGGAACCTTAAAATATAGGATATTGAAAAGGATCCTAGAAAATAAACTGTTAGAACAGAGAATGTCAAAGCTAGAAGAGCCTTTGAGACCATCTAGTTCAATCAATTCACTTTACAAATGAGGAAACAATACCAGTGAGTAAAATGGTTTGACCAAGATTACACATCTGACAATTGGAAGAAACAAGAATAGAACCGAAGGCTCCTGACTTCTGGTCCATTGCTCATCACACCTCACCATGATGCCATCCTTAATAAAATGATTTCATAGTCAGAATTATATAAATCAATGTACAGAAACTTGACTGATACTAGTGTGTACATGTGTCCTTTTCTTCTCTATTTCCAGTGGAATCTTTTGTTCACATTATGTGGGAAAAGTAAGGGTCTGTCCTATGGTGCTTGTTCAGTCCCTGAATCCCAGCAAACTCGTGCTGTTTTTTTTAACAGAGATCACAGCTAACCAAGCCCGAGTGGCAGAATAGAAAAGCTTTTAGCAGCTCCGGGGACAGGATGGTTCGCTCTCTCACAACCCCTGTGGTTTTGGCTGCAATAACAGGGAGACCCTATGGGGAGAAGCATGTCATATTCAGGATTGTTCTAGTTTAGCTCAAATCTCCCCACTGAATGTGTCACTCTCCTTAAAATAGGTTCCCAGCCCAAAACACTGAGGGCGGGGAGTGAAATTTCACAGTGACTGCAAAGCCCCCTCTTACACCCTGCTTTTTCCATGACATATCTTTTAATTAGTGTGGAGTTATCAAGGGAGAACCACAAACTCCAATTTCGTCAATTGCCTAAAAAAGAGAGGAAAAAAAAGCTAATTCATTTAAAAAACCATAGCTACATAGTCATTCTGGGGGACTTAGCATTTATACATTTTCCATCTGTAGTTATTTTTCTGGAATACCACCTGCTTTTTATTTTTTTGGTACTAGAAAATCTAACAGATCATATCTTAGAATAAACACATTTTATCTATAGTAGTTTTTATATTCCAGTATTTTTTTGTCTCCCCAAATTATTGTTCCTAAATACAATCCAATTTTTTCATAGCTACAAATAAACATAGATTTGAAATAGGAAAAAAATAGATCAAATCTTTCGAGAACTAGTCCTAGGAAGTTATAGGATCTGAGAACTTCAGTGTGGGAAGTTCTTAGAAGTGGAAAGATAACCCAGAGCAAGCAATGTTAGTATGAAGACCATAGAATGTCAGATTTGCAAGGGATCTTAGAGATAATCTAGTCTTCATTTTATGGAGGATCAAAATGGAGTTGGCAAAGGAATTATGACTTTCTCAAGATCACACAGCTACTGGCAGAGTTAAGATTAGAAGCTAGGTTTTTTTTTATCTGTTCTTTCAATGGATCACTGCTTCCTCTGATCCAAGGGAAGAAACTGATACTTTTGATTTGGGCTTTGGGAGACGGCTTTCTTCTCTATCCTCTCTTCTTACTTTCCCTCACATTCCTTTCTTTTTTCTTAGTAGCCCAGGTAATCTCTCCAAGAGTCATGTAACTCTGGAATTTAGGGTAATGGGTTGATAAAATATGGATTCATTGAATTTTAGTTGGACAAATCTTGGGGCAGCTGGTGGGTAGACCACCAGCCTTAGAGTCAGGAGGACCTGAGTTCAAATTTGACCTCAGACACTTAATACTTAGTAGCTGTGTGACACTGAGCAAATCACTCAACCCCAATTGCCTCAAAAAACAAACAATTAAAAATGAGAAAAATCTATCAGTCATTTATTAAGCACTCACTATATGCTATGCACAATGATAGGAGCTGGATATATTAAAAACAAACATGAAACAGTCTTTTTGAGGAGCTTACAAGCAATTGGGGGTGACAACTTATACCTACAGAAATGTATATAGAATAAGTACAAAAATTATGGTAATTTAGAGAAAAGAGGGTTTAGCAATGGGAGGAATCATTGAAGGCTTCATGTAGATGGTATTATATGAGATAAGTCTTAAAAGAAGCAAGATTTTTTCTAAAACACAGATGACCATGTAGAACATTCAAGCCATGGGAGATGGCCAGTTCAAAGCCATGGAGGAAGGAAATGGAGTGACTTGTGTGAACAGTAGCAAGATGATTATTTGCCTAGACTATAGAGTATAGAGATGGGAGTAATATATGACAAGGCTGGAATGGTAGGTTTTGGCTAGAGTATGAAGGAATTTTAAAAGCCAATGAAAAGAGTTTACATTTTACTCTAAGGCATTAGGGAACCACTGGGATTTCTTGAGAAGAGCAGTGACATGGTCATAATTGCATTTAATAAAAATCATTTCAATAGCTGTGTGAACAATGAATTGGAAAACTTGGTGCTGGGAGACCAATTAAGGATTCATTACACTAATTCAGGCAAGAGATGAGAAGGACTTGAAGTTAGGTGGTGGCTGAAATTGTGGGAAGCTATCAGATACGAAAAATGTTATTGAGGCAGAAACAGTAAGATTTGGCAACTGATTCGATAGATGGGGTGAGGGTGAGTGAGGTGTCAAAACACTGCGCTTACAAAGTTCAGAGATTGGAAAGATGATGGTGCCTTAAACAGAAATAGGGAACTTTGGAAAAAATAATGAGTTCTGTTTTGGGCAGATTAATGGACTATGTCTCTGGAACCTCATATGAGATGTCTAATAGGTTATTGGTAACTCAGAAGTCATTGGTATAGAGATTTTGGAGAAAAAATATGTTTAGACATGATAATTAAGCCAACAGGAGTGGAAAAGGTCATCTAATCTAATTCCCTTATTTTTTAAAATGAGAAAACCAAGAGGTGAAGTAGATTTTCTAAGGTCATACAGGTGGTAAATAGTAGAACTGGGTCACTCTGTAAGATTATTATCTTGTAGAGCAGTTGCCTATCTCCATTGGCACAGGAAATTCTGCACAAGGCACTACATACACACTGAGATCACAAATCTGTTAAAAAGGGACTAGTTTCTCAAGTTATTTGGCCACCATGTGTCTCTTAACATCCGTGGAAAAGAAAAGGATTTCGTTGATGCATTATTTTTGGGTAAGAAAAAGACTGTTAGTGAAAGAGCAACTGCTATAGTTAATTATAGATATTGGAACTTACCTAGTTGGAATGAATCTCAGAGGTCTTTGAGATCTAAGAATTTCTCCTTCTTAAACTTTTCCCTGTTCCCTAATGATACCTTCAGGCAAACCAATTTTACTCCTATCATGAAAGGTAACCTTAATATGTGAGCTTCTTCTTCTTCTTTTTTAAAATTATTTAGTATTTTATTTTTCCCTAGTTATTTGCAAAAATAATTTTAACGTTTGTCTTTAAAACTTTAAGTTCCATTCTCTTCTTTCTTCCTTTCTTTACCTCCAGTGGAGAAGGCGAGCAAGTTGATAGAGGTTATATATGTACAGTCATGAAAACATTTCCATAATAGCCATGTTGTGAAAGAAAACATAGATCAAACAAACAAATCCTCAAATAAACAAAAACCCAAACAAGCCACCAAACTTCAAGAAAAATAAAGCAAATTTAAAAAATATGCTTCAATCTGTATTTAGACACCATTAGCTCTTTCTTTTGGGTATAAATAACATTTTTCATCATAAGTCCTTCAGAGCTATATTGGATCACTGTACTGCTGAGAATAGTTATGTCATTCACAGCTGATCATCTTAAAATATCACTGTTATTTTGTACACAGTACATCTTACTTTGCATCAGCTCATGGAAGTCTTTCCAGGTTTTTCTGAGAAAATGCATAAGCTTCTTTCTAGTGAAAATGACTTGACCCAAGTCTCTGACCAAGAAGACCTACAGTGGATGTGGGTAATGACCAGCTCTCTTTACAAAGTTATGTAGCACTTTGGTAAAAATATTCTTTGTCCAAACTTTTGCCCATTCCCCCTCCTTCCCCAAAGACACAAGCCAAGCTTTTAAATAAGTATCCCTGTGTCTGACTCCAGGCAAACCTTCTGCATGATTTCAGCAAGGGGATAATATTTCTTTTTTACTGGCGCTCCTCTCAGAATACTCAGGGATGGGCTGATTAGCTTTGCAAAGTGGAAAATGAGGCCGGCTGCATCAGTCCTCCAGAAGGATTTTTCGGGACACTGGACAAGGGGATTAAAAAGCAGGATAATCCTAGGGGTGAAAAAATACAACCTGATGACTGGTCACCTGAGCCCTATGATGCCTGGAATAAAAGGTGAAGTCTTAAAAGCTAAATAAAGGAACTTCCATTATGAATGCAAGGTACAAAGACAGATGGTTATAAAAATATTACTTTATAAAGGGACCATGCCTAATCTGGAGGATATACTAGAACATAAAATGTCAGGACTTAGAATATTGAATGTTTAGGCTATGAGGGAATATTAGAATATAAAATGTTGGAACATAGTGTTTCAATTAATAAGCATTTATTAAACACTTATTATATGCCAGACACTGGACTAAAAACAAAACAAAACAAAAAACCACAGTTCTTGACTTCAAGGAGCTTACAGTCTAAAAGAGAAGCCAATTTGCAAATGACCATGTATAAATATAGGATAAATTGGAAATAAAAGTTATTAATATTAAGGCAGACTGGGAAATGCTTCTTGTAGAAGGTGTAATTTTATTTGGGACTTGAAGGAAGCCAGAGAGGCCAGGAGAATATAGAACAGAATGTCAGGGCTGAAAAGGCCCTTAGGGCACAATAGTGTTAGATGGCAAGTCATAGAAGTGGATAGCAACTCCAAATAAATATAATACCCTGGAGCTGGAAAGAATCTTAGAACTCAGAGTGTTAAAATCTGGAGAAGGGCCCTTAAAACATAGAGCATTAGCAATATAAAGAAGAATGGGTCTTATTTAGTTTTTCCTATTAGAAGAAATTGAGGATCATAGAGATGAAATGATTTATCCAAAAGCACATAGTGAATTAGAGGCAGAGTTAGGATTAGAGGAAAGGGCCTGACTTGCAAACTGGTAACTGACAATCATAAAATGCTATTTTCCATGAAAATCTAAATTCATCCCTCCAAGATGAAATTTATGATTTGCAAAGGAATGGATGAGCTTTAGGCATCTTTCTGTTGATGTATAAAACAAAGGGATTAAGGAAAACATCATCTAATTTAACTACATTTCTGTTTATTCTTATCTCTAGTATTCAACCAAAGGTGCCATATGACCCTCAGGTCACACATACTACTTGAAATTCTGGAGAGTCAGCTTCAACAAGTACCCTTCCTCCAAAATGATCAAGTACAGTTTTAGTTGTTTGTAATGATCGCGTATTTAAAATCAGCCGGAGTCAGGAATTCAGGTTAAGGGAAAAATCTTCAATATTTATTGAAGTGAAGAGATGAATAAGGATTGTGATAGCAAATATAGGCAAGAAAGATTGCGATAGCAATATGGGCAGTTGCGACAGGAAGCCAGCTAACAGAGAGAGATCTGAGCTGAGCAAACCGTCGCAATGGCAATGCAAAAAGTCTCTCCTTCCCCTTCCTTTTCTACTCCCCTGCCTCCACCCACCAAAATTGTCATTTCCTATACAACACATCAGAACTTACACAAAGAGTGGGCGGGGGCCATTCTTTCTCCAAGCTTATATATTAATAGAGTATGGTCCAATTACTATTATGCCTCATATGCTTGGGACCTCAGTGCATCAACTCAAGCCTCAGCCCATTACAGTTGTTGATGATAGATGATAGATGATAACTAGAATATATCACATGTCACTGTTAAAAAAAGCCATCTCTATGGGCTTCTGGGATAGTGGAATTCTAGTGCTGGGAAAAAAAAAAAAGATCACTAGATTTGGAGTTAGAAAGTTTTGGTTCTAATCCCAGTCCTGCCATTTGACAGCTGTGTGACCCTGGGCAAATCACTCCAAATCTCACTTTTCTCATCTATAAAATTGAAGAACTCAGTGTAGGGAATATCCAAGGTCTAACTCTCACATTCTATGCTCTAAATTCTTTTCTGGCATTAGCTCTCCTTCAGCATATTATGTACTCTATATTTCCATATTTTTTGTTCATCAAGGTATCAACAAAGAGATGATGGCAAAGTAGGAGAATGTTGCGATCTTTATCCTTGGTTGTGAAAGCTTTCTGGTATGGAGGAAACTGAGGCACAGTGCTTGGAGTCACTGAGCAAATTTAGGTAGATAATTTTGGAATTCACCATTCACTATAAATATTAATTGGAGGCCTGCTATATGTCTGACCTTATGTGCTATTACAGATTATGAGGAGCAAAGAAGTAAAAGAAATTAGGTTTGCTCCAAAGAAGCTCATGATCCACTGGAATTTTGAGATAATGACATCTCTTTTTAATTTTGATGTTATGGAACAGGAATATCCCTTGTATTATATGCTGACCATGTTAAGCCAGGCTTCAAATCAATTTTTTTAATTGTATTTATAGTCTCAAACTCCTTTACCTACATTAGTAAGCAGAGTAAGTATTATTATATCCATTTTAGAGAGGTGGAGTTTGAGGTTTGGAGGGAGGAAGTCACATGCCCAAGTCACATATCTCTACTTGTCTTTCAGGATATGGGATGGGATATCCATGGAATTCCTGAACTTCTTACTGGGGGAGTTTTCTATCAGTTCAGATTACAAGCCTTCTTAGGATTTTGCCATTAGTTTTCATAACTTGTAATTTTAATTTCTTTGTCCTAGTTTCCCTATCTGTAAAATGGGAATAATAATACCATTTACCTCCCAGGTTTGCTATGAGCATCAAATGAAATAATAATTATAAAGCATTTAGCACAGTGTCTGATGCATAGTAAGTGCTGTATAAATGATAGATATTATTATTATTATTATTTTAAAAACTCTTAAGATCTTGCAGATTAATGCTTTCCTTGGTTAGGAAGCTTCCATTCAATCAACTTTTTTTTTTTTTTTTTTGTGCCCAGACCTATGGAGATTTAATAGAAAGAAGACATACAAGGTTTGTCTTTGGGATTGTAATAAAATCAGGAATTTATATGAAATAATTGGAAAATACTTCAAAAACAAAACAAAACAAAGCTCAAATGTTAGCTTATGATTCATCAAATCTTAAAGCTAGAATGCAACTTAGATATCTTCTAGTCCTTCCCTTCCTCCCATCCTCCAGGCAGTACAGCACATATGGAGATGTTTTCCAAATTCAGATAGACCATTTAGTCTCTGCTCAAGAAATCGAAGTGGATATGTGTAATGACCGCGTATTTAAAATCAGCCGGAGTCAGGAATTCAGGTTAAGGGAAAAATCTTCAATATTTATTGAAGTGAAGAGGTGAATAAAGATTGCAATAGCAAATATAGGCAAGAAAGATTGCGATAGCAAATATAGGCAGTTGCGACAGGAAGCCAGCTAAGAGAGAGCGACGCGAGCCGAGCCAACCGTGGCAATGGCAATCCCAAAAGTCTCTCCTCCCTTTCCTTTTCCACTCCCCTGCCTCCACCCACCAAAATCGTCATTTCCTATACAACACATCAGGACTTGCACAAAGGGTGGGCGGGGGCCATTCTTTCTCCAAGCTTATATATTAATAGAGTATGGTACAATTACTATTTAGCCTCATGTGCTTGGGACCTCAGTGCATCAACTCAAGCCTCAGCCCATTACAGATATGTAGAAAAAGAAATAGAGGGGAGAGAGGAGTGGCAATACAACCTTATGAGGCAGCCCATTTTGTTGGGGGAAGAAGGTGGCAGAATAAAAATTTATAAAGTGCCTACTATATTCCAGGCATTGTGCTAAGGTTTTTGCAAATATGATCCTATTGGATACTTCTAATACCTCAGGGGGAGGAAGTGCTATTGTTACCCCCTTTTTACAGTTGGAAGAACACTGAGGCAGATAGAAATTAAGTGACTTGCCAAGATAGTATTAAATGTCTGAGGTCAGATTTGAACTTGTGTTTCCACTTAGTTGTCTCTGGATTTTGGGAAATACTTTTAGCACCTATCTTCCAAGATTGTTGTAAGGATTAAATGATTTAAAATATGTAAAGCAATTTTCAAATCTTAAAGGCCACACAATGCTAGCTATTCTTATTGCTAGTTATTAAGAAGATTTTCCCCTTATATTAACTTAAAATTTGCCTCTCATTTTGGCCTCTTGAAACACTAAGATAAATTTTGCTCTGGTTTTTCTAGTTCTGCCCCTCTTCCCTTGAAAATTAAAAAAACAATCACATCCCTTCAGACTCTTCTCCAGACTAAATATTTCCTATTCTTTCTGTAGCATGGTTTCCAGACTCCTCATCAACCCAGTTGCACTGTTCTCTCTGGATTAGATAAAATAGAAGAAAACAGAGCCTTTGGTACTACGAGTAGATGGGGGTGGGAATGTACAGGAGCTCATCAATTTTAGTTTACTTCATTAGGCATTAAATTCTTTACACTATTACAAGTTTCTAACTTTCCAAGGCCTAACTGACTGCTCACTTGCTGCACAAGAAAACAGCCCTTGAACGTCCTAATGGGATGAAGATGCTGAGTAAGCAACTCCCCAATTCCAATTCCATTTCAGGGGAATAATTACAAGGATGCCTTCTGCTAGGAAAGCCCGCCTCAGCCAGGGAGTGCAAGGGAGAGCAAGCCAGCCAAATCCCAAGGGGAACACAAAACCTCGAGCGAGGAGTTTCAACAAAATGTCTGACAAAGAGTATGCTAAAGCCATGTCAGGCTGCCAACATCGTTCTCTCTCATCACAAAGCACAGGCGGGCAGACAGGAAAAATACAACGAGGGAGAGACAATCGACTGAAAGACAAAACAGAAGCAAGAAAGGGGCTACCTTGGGAGTACAAGACAAGGGTTCCAAGGCAAGGAAGTCTAAGGCATGTTTGTATGCCTGAAACAATAAGGAAAGTATTAAACCAAAAGAGCCAACAAACCAAATTTAGCTGTTCACAACCATGCATGATTATTTTCAATTTTCCATGCACATGAAGATGAATCTTAGTCTGGATAATTAAAAACAAAAAACAACAAAATATCAAATACTACTCCTTCCATTCTTCCAGTGCAAATCCCAAATTATTCCTGTTTGGCTCTGAAATGACAATTTTAGAATCTCAGAGTTGGGAAGTATATTATAAGTCGTATATCTCAGCTTTTAATGTCATTATAGGAATCTTTGTAATGTGCACCTATTTCTTTCAACTCCTTATCCCAGCATCTGAAGCTTCTTCCTTTATATGAATCCTCTGATCCCACTCATGGTTCCCCACATGCAATTTATTCTTTCATATCTTTTTTTTTCCCTCCATGATGGTCCCTTCTCCTAAAATGCCTTCTTTCTCTCTGATAATCTGCATTTTAGTCATCCATTATGGTCTTGCAAAAAACTTACTATTTTCATGGAAATTTTTCCTAATTATTCTAATTGAAAGTCATTGATATGGAGAGTTTCTGGACTAAAAAAAAAAATCCTTAATAGTCATCTAGTAAATCCCTTGTTTTCCAAATAAAAAAGTGAGGACTATATAAAGAAAGGGACTTATTTAAAAGCACATAGTTAGGAACAATGTTAAGCAATGGTCAAACTCTTTTTCCTTAAGGCATATGTTGTCTGGACCTCTCATTTGATATAACATTTCTCTTTACTAAGTACTGTCCTCTTCAAAACTGTCCATAGCTCCTTATAACATGCTTTATAAAGGACATATACTCAATTAAATGGTGAATTGAACCAAACAGAACTGAACCAAGACTAAAGGTCTAGAAAGGATATAGCTAGAGGCTAACCCTTCTTAACAAAAAATAGACCATGGTAAAAAGCATATTCTCAAAGCTTGGAGCTGCTCAGCAAGTCCAAAAAGCCCTGGAATTCTTGCACCAAATAGTATTGAACTAAGAAAAAGATAACTGCATTCATTCTGGTGTTAATACAGTTTTCCATTTATAAATATTTCCCCAAACTTCAGGACTGAGATCATACTTTCCTGGAATTAGAAAGGTTGACATTTTAAAGTACTAGGGTATTTTTTAACTTGCTCTATCCAAAGGATGCTCTCAGTACTACTGATTTTGTCCATTTTGTAGAATAGGCTTTTCCTAATATTTTAGATGACAAAGCCATGTTGTTTGGCTTAATCAAGGAACTGATCACAATGTCTGTCCTGTGTTCCTTGAGATTTATGTGGGTACAGGATTGAGTGTATGTATGTGTGTGTGTGTGTGTGTGTGTGTGTGTGTGAGATACACACACACATATATACACATACATACATGGAAAGTAGACAAGTTTCATCTTCCATTTCTTTCGATTCCTACTCCATAAAATCACTGCTCTTTTTCCTTCTCTCCTTTTCAACATTCATTTTCTTTTTACCCTTTTTTCATTTTGTGTTTTCCTTTTTCATTCTCCTTCCCAATTCCCTGCTTCTTTTTATCTGTCCCTTTTCCTTCACAACCACAATCTCCCTTTCCCTTTCTCCACATCAGAAATAGGAGCTGAGACCCTGAATTCATGGTCTGAGAACAGTGTGCTTTATTCCCTCCTGGCTTGGCATCCCTGTTCACTTACCTGGGAGGAGTTCAAGAGTGTTCCTTGCCAACCTAGTTAAATGGCCAGAGTCTATAGCCACAATAGGGAAAAGAAGTTCCTGATGCAGCACCTAGGATTGTCCATTAAAAGCGGCAAGCAATGCTCTGGTGCCTTAAATTTGTTGGCTTGTCTAATTTCAGGAGAGAATGGATGATCTCCATCTTGGAGTCAGTGTTTGGAAACATACAACAAAAAGGAAAGCTTTATTAACACTGGAAATGTACTCTTAGCTTGGATTTCCTCTTCAACACCCATCTTGTTCATCTCACAGCTCAATGAACTGTTAACATCACATATTTCTTCTGTTCCAGCCGCAAGTCCAGTTACTCTAGCTTCCACTAACTGCAGACAGATGAGATTTAGCTTTCCTGGGGAGAGGGAGAGAGAGAGAGAGATTAAGTCTGTGTAGATGGGTCTGGCAGCATCAACGGGCTGCCGGTTGGACTCTTGATATATTGCAGGGTAGAATGTTTCCATCTTTCTATTGTCTGATTGTAAACCATAGATCAGTTTTCCTATATCGATGAGTGCTTCCATTCAACTGGTTCTTTAGCATGAAGGAAAGCAGCAGAATTGTATATGACCAGTGGCTGTTATCTAGCATGGCTTCTTGGGCTAAATATTCTATGCTTGGAAACTTTTGTCCTTCAATAATTTGTGGAAAAGCTAAGAATAATATGAACTATAAAAAGGTTTGCTTCTTCCCATCATTCAGCTTGATATAATAGAAAGACAATGATTTTGGAGTCAGAAGACCTGGATTCAAGTCTTAGCTCTTTCATTGATAAACTAAATGATGTAAGCCAATTAGAATAGTTCCTTCACCCTGGGTGGGTGAATGGAGTGATGTACAGGTAGAGCTAAGTGGAGTGAGTGATGAATATCCATGAATACTTCTGACTCCAAGGGTATTTTACCAACCCCTTATTTGATCTATTTGAGAAAAAAGAATTTGTAAGAGGTTCTAACCCACTTTGTGTAATTTAGTATAAAACTACTACCCCTAAGATGCATGGGTTACCTGGGGTTGTTGGTCTGGAAAGGGCCAGCCTTTTGGGAATAGTAATATAGTTTCATTTCTTCAGGTAAAAGACAGAAACCAGACAGTGGCAAGAAAGTAGACCGAGGAGCTATGTTCTATGTGAGTAAGTCCATGTGGTTTGTATATTATTCAATAAGTCCTGTCATTAGACCAATTCAGTATAAAACTTTGTCTATATTCTTAAAATCCTAAATCTGACCAGTCTGCCACAGAATCTGGGAGAAAAACCACTTAACTTTATATAGTCTCTATTTCTTCAATTGCAAAAGAGTGATAATGATACTTAGAGTATTTACGTTTCAGTATTGTCATGGGGAAAGTGCTTTGCAAATTGTTACCTAAAGGGAATATCTTTGATTATTCTAGAAACATAGAGCTGGAAATGCCAATTCCACCCTTTTCATTTTATAGACAAAGAAACTGAGGTTCAGAAGTCTTAGTTGACTCACTTTTACTTTATAGACAGGTGATTCCTACTTTAGGAGCGAACATGAAAACAAAACACAGAGTAAGTTCTAGTTAGAAATTTAGAGATTTTATCTGACTTGCCCTAGAAACCTTATTGTCTCAACTTTGGAAGTATTCATAGCTCATGTCAATCTCTTTTCCCAAACCTTAACTATTCCTACTTTCCTATCAAAACTCCTTTTTAACTCTTCAAATACAACAGTGTGAATGCATCTGAAAAGGGAAAAAACACACATTGAACTTCCAAGCTAAATTCTCAATTCTATGGAGTTCCTCCGTACTCAATTGGGACTTTGATTATATCTATGACAATTATGATTATATCTCATTGAGATCAGAGATTTAGAGCAGGAAGGGACTTTTGAAGACATTTAGTCTCATCCTCTCCATTTTATATACAAGAGATCTGAGGCTTAGGCAAATTAAATGATTTGCTCAGAATCACAGAATGTATGTGGGGCAGTCGGGGGTACAATGCTCTATTGGTCCTAGAGTGAGAGAAATATGGATTCAAATTTGCCTTCATACACTTATTAGTTGGGTGACCCTGGGGAGGTCATTTAACCTCTGTTGCCTCATCCATAAAATAGGGATAATATCAGCATTTACCTCCCAGGATTTTTGTGAGGATAAGATGAGGTAATCTTTGTAAAATGTTTAACCCAGGATTTGGCACACAGTAGGTGTTATAAAAACACCTTGCGATTGTTATTATTATTATGGATTTAAAATCAAGTCAAGGAGACTTAGCAGCACTCTATCCATTATGGCATGTGCCCCCAACTTTCCAGCCTGACTCTTTTACCTGAATCCTTCAGTTTGTAGGATAGAAATGATAGGCAATATGACCATGTCATGCATAGCTGCTTCTTTAATAATTACTTTCATTTCTACAGAGCTTTCTAGTTACAAGGCACTTCCTCAGCCAGGATCTTATTTGCTTCTCACAATGACCCTGTTAGGTAGAAAGTATCAGTGAATTATTATTCATATCTTACAGGTGAAGAAAATGAAATCTAAAGCAGTGAAGTGATTTACCCCATTTTACAATCAATATATGGGAGAGTTGAGACTTGGAACCAGATCTCCTAACTCCTAAATCCTAATCCTTTACTCTTTCCACTGTATTTTGCATCAACATGCTGCAAATACACAGGCCCCCTTGTGTTCCTTGTCTTACCTGACTTCTCTGATCTGTGTCTATCAAATAGAGGCAGCAAGATGCAGCAAAAGGAAAGCTGGTATTGGAGTTGGGAAGCTGGAAATCTTGTTCTGCCACTTTTTCTCTGCATGTTCTTGGCTAAGTCATTTATCTTCAAATCAGTTTCCTCATCTATAAGATGAGGGTGGTTAGATTGTCTTTAAAGTCTTTTCCAGCTCTGTTTATGATCTCATGATGATCTCTGATAACCTTAATTTTTTTTTTTTTTGTAAATGCTTGAGTTGAAGTGAATAAACATCCATGCATTTGACTGTAGCATCCTATAGTTGAGGTCTTCTTCTGATCCTAATTCTTTTTGATAACTCAGCTTGCTTGATGAATGGGTACTGAATTGAATGGAAAAGTCTTTCCTCTTTTGGCTTTTATGATGCTACATTATATCAGTTCTTCCTCTGTTTCAGGACTCTAAACCTGGCCCTCTCTTCATTACATTATAGGTAGTGAATCACTCCCTGTCTCAGTTTCTTGGTCATGTCTGATACTTTGTGACTCCCTAGACTGTACTGTCCATGAGGTTTCCTTAGCAAAGATACTGATGCTGTTTTCCATTTCCTTCTACAGTGGATTTAGACAAACAGAGCTTAAGTGACTTGTCCAGGATCACACAGCCAGTAAGTATCTGAGGATGGATTTGAACTCGAGTTTTCCTGATCTGGACCCAGCACTCTATCCAAGGAGCCATAGATTTAATTAAATAAGTACATGCCTCTTGTGTACAGAACTTTAAGATATAGCTTAAGTAAGATAGGTAGCATGGTATAAAGGACAGAGACCTTGCCTTGGGACCAGAAAATCTGGGTTCAAGTTCTGCCTCAAGGGCAATGTGACTTTGGATAAGTCATTTACCCAAAGTGCTCTGGGCAGCTGTTTAAAGCTCTAAGTTCCTCAGGAGGTGTTGACCTGAGTTAGCTGAGGAATTTTCTCCCTAGTGAGTTTCTCTATATCATTGGAATCAAACATCAAATCCTTATTCTTAGATAAGCTAAGGTTTCAACCTTAAGCTTCTTCCCATCATTCAGCTTGATATAATAGAAAGACAATGATTTTGGAGTCAGAAGACCTGGATTCAAGTCTTCTTGAAGCAGTTTACAAGCTTACTTAGTATTATCAAAACAGATAACTATAACATATAGCATTACATGAGAAAAGCAATAGAGAGTTATAAGATACAGTGGTATGAGGAGCCAGAAGGGGAAGGTCATGACTGACCAGGGAGATCAGGGAAGGCTTTTTAGAGGAGGTGACATTTTTGTTAGATTTTAAAAGATGGATGAGATCAAATGAGATAATATATGCAAAACGCTTATAACCATAAAGCACTGTCTAAATGTGAATCATTATTATCATATGCCTCCCCCATGAACACCTCAAAAGGCAGAAAATAGTGATGTTTAATCAGGGATGTCAAAGTTAGAGACTCTTGGGAGCCTGGGTGTCTCATTTCTGTGCTTAAGTCAACTTGCTAATGCTAGGTTACCCAAGGGCACAGAGCCTACCCAGATCTCCTGGTTCAATTCCAATGAAACAAATCCTCTGACACTAAGAACTCTAATCCATTGCTTTGCCCAATTATACCAACACCACCTCATGTTTGTACAACCGCTTACAGTTTACAAAGTGCTTCCACATACATTATCTCATTTAATCCTTACAACAGCCCTTGGAGGCAGGCAGAGGAAGGATTATTATTAGCCCTATTTGTTATCTCAGGAAGTGAGAGGGGTTAAATGTCTTGCCCAGTCACACAGTGATTCAGGAAAAAAGCAAGGACTGGAACACAGGTCTTATTAATTCTAGTCCAGGGAGCTTTTACCCATTCATATCTCAGACTGCTCTATGGTGCAGCAGATCCCATTTAAAGATGATGATGATGATGATAGAGATTAATAATAATAATAATAACCAGCATTATGATTTCAATGGTATTGAGTACTCCCGGTGAGAAACTTTCTCTATATTGCTGGTCCAACATTTCTCTATAATTTATAGTCACAGAGAGTTGTCTGCGGCAAGTTCTCAACCTTTGTGGGTCAGAGGCGGATATTGCATCCACATCTTCTTGACTTTGAGGTCAGTTTTCTATTCTTTAAGCAGCACTGCTCCATTAATGATAATGATAATAATATAATAATAGCTGGCATACCTTTCAAATCATTTTACATATATCATTCAATCTTCACCATTACTTTTTAAAGGTAGATGCTATTATTACTCTCATTTTACAGATGAGGAAGCTGTGAAAGTATAACTTCTGCAGGATGTACAATTAATACATTGTTTTAATATTTTAATTAAACATTTTGTTTTGAGAAGTTTTGAAAAAAAGGGAGAAAATATCTCCTCATGATTCCTGCCCTCAGAGAGATTATATTCTAATGAGAGAAACAAACACAATGATGATAATGATGATAGCATTAATATAGCACTTCAAGGTTTCCAGAGGCTTTTACAATTCACCTGATCCAGGGTTATTGGGAGCTATTATTATCCTCATTTTACAGTTGATGAAACTGAGACAGAGGTAAAGTGTTTTGCTCAGAATCAAATAACTCATAAGTGTCTGAGATCATATTTAAATTTAGGTCCTTATGATGACAGGCCTAGAGCTCTATCTATTGCTCCACCTTAGCTGTACAATATAGAGGGAATTTGCCTTGGTCAGGAAAAGGGCCACATCAGAGTGAAGAAGTGATGAAGATGAAGAGAAGGGGAGTAGATAGAGCTCTTAAGAAATTACCATTTTTTCAGGGAAGTATGAGGCAAGGTCCCCAGCTGAGAAGGTGAGGAGAGGGGACAGTATGAAAGGGTACAGGAAAAATAGCCACTGTAATCAGTTGGATAGTGAATCAACTGGGGGCTTTCAAAGAATAGAATTGCTGAAGTGAGGGCCTAATTGAGATTGTGCAACATAAATTCATAGTTGACCCAGAAAGTATGGTTTCCTCTGTTCTGTCATATAGAAATAGGAACAAAGGATACAGATGGTGGAATTAAGTCAAGGCTGGAGTCTTGAAAGATATGATTGAGGATAGAACAAGGGATTGAAGATAGAGAATAGAGTAGGGTTGAACTGGATCACCAAAGGATCAAAATAGGGAAGAGAGAAAAGTATAGCCAATGCAGCAATCATGGCCTAGGAAACACCTAAAAGTCTGAGGGGTTAAAGGCCATGGTGAAGATGAAGAATAGGAGATCATAAGGTATAAGGAAAGATGGAGTGAAATGAATTTATCAAATGAAGAAATTTTAAAGTAAATAGATAGAGAAGTGAAACAGTTATGGGTGATTAAGGGTATAAATATTTCTTCATGTATATGAATTGGAATGGAGGAGTAGTAGATCATTAGGAATTGAATAGCTTGAGGATATGGGATATCAGGGCATTTGAAGGAATGTCAATCTATCTAAATAATCTATCTATGTATCTACATACAGGTATACATATGTACACATATCATAGACAAACATATAAAAATCCTGTGTATGAGGCCAGGATTTCAGTGGAAAAATTGTGATCCAGGCACCAAATTCATTGGAGAGGAAGAAGAATGTCTTGGGAGTCAATAGATAACAGCCATCAGAACATGAATTGATAAACAAATTTGAATAGTTTGAACATCAAAAGGAGAAAAAAAAACAACTGATGATTGTTTGGTAATTGGTGGAGTGAGTCTGACATGCAGAGGAAGGAATATTTTGAATCTCTCTTAATGAAACAATGGTTTAAGAATATGAATGAAAATTCAGTGGGTACTGGAAAAGAGGTCCAAGGAAGTAATGTTATCAGGAGAGATTCAGATCATAGTGAGTGCCAGAAGATGAAAGGAATGAGAAAAAAAAGAGATAATAGAAGTTTATTAATTATGGGGCAGGCATTTCAGAAAGCACAATGGAAGAAGAAGGCAGATCTGAACTGGTATATTGAGAGGGTGGTATGATTGAGGAGGCTGGAACAGGCGTCCTCAGTTGTGGTGAGAGAACAAGATTTGTACATTGATGTCTGAGAATTGGCAATACTGTACTGGGAAGAGTATGAGGGGGTGTGTGTGTATACTAATCTTTCAGGAATGAATCAAGGTAGAGTATTAGTTGGAGAGAGAGTTCTTTGAGGAAAGTGGGTAATTATACAATTCAACATTCTATCTTGAGGTCCAACCTCGGGACACTTGGCAATTTGTGCTTTGTGAGGGCCAGGAGGCCTGCTTCACAATAATCAGGAGCAGTTGAAGTTATGGCCTAATGAACTAGATCAGGAAGAAGGAAGTGACAATGTGAGATCAGTTAAGAGATATGTGGTAAGTTTACTTTCAGGGACTTGAAGAAGGCCTAGGCCCTAGGGGGTGAAAACAGAGGCTAAAGAGTAAATCAAAGATCTACTAGGATCAAGACTGACATTGGGAAGCCCTGTTAGATTCTGTGCACTATTCTAGGTTCTGGAGATAGATGTTAAAGAATGAAATCTTCCGTGTTTTCAAGGAGCTTTCATTTTAGTCTTTAAAACACTTATTTCTAGGTCTAAGTTACGAGGTCTTCATGAGGGTGAGGGAACTCCATGAGGACTTTATTTAGTTTTTGTATTTCTTCCAGTGCCTGGAATGTGGCTTTATATACACTGGACATAATCAATTGAATGAATAACAAATATACAAGAGTTGTGAGTGATCACAAAAAAATATTATCCAAGAGCCTCTTGGTGTTAGTTGTTAAGAGTCACTGTCACAACAAAGACTTCACAAATCCAGAAAGAATGCTGATATGCCTAGTATCAGAGGCTCATATTTGTCTTGATGCTCTATAGAAATGAATTTTCTTTTCTGAAAAGAGAGCCTGATGCATCCAAAGTCCAAGACACAAAGTTCCCGTATATTCCAAAACATCCATAGAACCATTGTTTTCCTTTTAAACCTGTTTGAATCTGAAGATGACTATTCATCATATTCATATTCACAGTACTTTTTTTGATAGCAAAAACCCTAGCCAAAACAAAAACCTAACCTGAAAATGTAGGTACCTATTGATTGTGGAATGCTCAAAAAATTGTGGCCTATGAATATAATGAGATATTATCATACTGTGAACAATTAGAAATAAGAGAAATTCAGATAAATCTAGGAGATTTAGATAAACTGATGCAGCATAAAGACAACAGAGCACCTCTTTACTTTAATCTCTTAGAATCCTGGTTTCCCCAAAGTTTAGCTCCAATATCATCTCTTACATTATTAATTCCAATCCCTTTAGTTAGAACTCCTCCTTCTCTAAATTATCTTGTTTTTATTTTGTATATGCTTATTTGGGGCATGTTGTCTTTAAAGGCAAAGGATGTTGCTTTTTTAATGGGTGTCTGCCCTGTGTCTGGAACATAGTAGGCATTACATAAATGCTTGTTAATGAAGTGATTGAACCAGCAAAATGATATTAACCAACAGCTATATAATATATAATAATATATATCTTCCAGAGCAAAAAAGCTCTGGAGGATAGCTGAATATAGATTAAATGAAATGACAAATATTGGATCCCAAAGTGAGAAAATAAAACATCTTTTTTTTTTTTTTTTTTTTTTTTTTTTGCTCAGCAGAACTGTGGAGGACTATGGATGCCCAATGGTGAATACATTGTCAGGTGTGCTCGCTCTGTTTGTTGGTTTTGCCCTACTGTTTTTGGTTCATGCATTGAAAGGATTCTGTCAAAGGATACATTGAGAATGACTGGTATGAAAAACAAAACTAAAAAAAGCATCAATAAAACAAAGCAAAAAAGGAGCAATTCTGGTGCATGAATAAGTGTCATAAGCAATATCTCAGGAGGGATGTCTAATGACTGTGGAGAACAAGATGTTTTCTAGCACTTGAGAAGCATCCATTTACATATGATCATGATGCCAGTTATAGCACATCCTTACGTGTTTGGTAAGTCATGGTCTGGAGGGCTGGCGATTTTTTAAAAACTTTCATTGGTTTCTTGGAGAGGTGAGGGCCAAAGTTGCAGAGTGGGCAAATGAGAGATCCAGCATGGCAAGCCAAGCCCTCTGAGCCTAAATCAGACCTGCCCCCAGGATATGTAAAATGAATCCCAGAGAAATCCCCAGATTTATCCAGAGCTATCATAGCATCACAGACTCAGGGCTAAAAAAGGCAACTAAGCCTGCAGTGGATAGAGCTCAGGACCTGGTAAGGAAGGAAGACCCAAGTTCAGGTATGGCCCTGGCCCTTTTAATGCTGGGTGATCCTTAAGTTTTGTTTGTCTCAGTATTTTCAGCTCTAAAATGGGGATGATAAGAGTACCCACCTCCCAGAGCTATTATGAAGATCACCTGATGATATTTGCACAAGTACTTAGCACAGTGCTCAGATGGTACAATTCCTAGCATTGTTACTGAGGGATCTCGGAGGCCTTTGAGTGCAAACTCTTCATTTTTATAGCTGAGGAGACAGCCTTGTGTAAAGGTAGTGACACACCCAGGTTCACCCAGCGGTAGGACTCAGATTACAGTCTTCGGACCTGAAGCTCACCAGGGTGAGTTCCATCTCTACCCGAGACCCTGATTATGTCGGTATCTATGGGCAAGCCATTCTTGTTAAAACCAGCTTTGGGGAAGAAACCATCCTTTCCCTCTTCCACCTCCATTTGTATTCTGGAGATGACTGTGAGCTGTAAGTATCCCAGAACCCACGAGGAATGGACTCCTGGTGTGGTCATCACGGAGGCAACGCGCTAATTACTGGGGATCCTTCCCAAATCCAATGTATTCATTTGAATGGGATCTGCCACCCTCTCCTTTCAAGCACTTGACATCACAGGCCATCTCCCCGATAATCCTTTTTAGATTAGTGTCAGACCCTAGATGAATCCCGGCTCATTCTCCTGCCATGTTTACCAGGCAGATTTCCAACACTGTTTCATATGGATTAGGCTGAGCAACTTAGTGCTCGTATGTTTCTCAGTGCATTTCAGAACCTCATGAAATTACATTATAGATTCATTGTATAAATAGAAGACTGAACACAATTATAGTCTGAAAGCCCCCAAGCAAACGACCAGAATCTGAAAATAGATTGGGCCCAACCTGTCTGGGTGCAAACATCTCACAATAAATTGGTCACACATTTGTTTACTTAATCTCTGATTTCAAAATGCTGATTTGGTATAGAAAATAACCTTTTTTTTGGTATGTTCTAGAGAGGATCAATAGGAAGAGGGAGGTGATAGATGATATGGAGGAAGGGGCCTCCTTCCTCTTCTCCCCTGTCTGCTTCCCAATTTAAGATTAAGGGAATCTGACTTCCATATTCAATAAACATCTACAGAGCTCTTATAGTCAAGACCTTGAGTCAGTGACCATAAGGAAAATATGAGGGAACGTAGTGTCCACACTCAGTGAGCTTATAGGTTGATGGCAGGGGCTGCCATGAACTATTCATACTGAATTATCCTGTTGGATGGGGTTTTATTGTGTTATCCTCAATTCCATTGGTTGAAGATATTGAAATTTGGGTCCAAAAGTAGAGTCACATTTTAGGAAGGCCATTAACAACAATATCTTTGTCAAGTAGATCATTTTCTCCAGTTAACCTTCATGATAGTCCATAGGCTTTTAATGGGCCCCAGAAGCATGGTCTCTAGCTCTTGATATATTTCTTTATTTTTCATGAAACATGAAGTTAGGTAAGGGTGAGTTGCAATGTCCCATTTTCATTTTTTTGAATTTTTGTAATTTTTCAACAATTCTGCTTCTCAGAATATTAATTTATTTATCAGAGTTTGTCATTCAAATAATAAAAACAAGACATCTAGGTTCATTAGAAGGAAAAAAAAACTCCCTAAACTCTTTTTGAGAGAGATGCTTTAAAGTCTAATGAGAATGTACCAATATTTCCATCTGGCCTAGACTTCTGACACTGGTTTTGTAATAGTCTTGAATGAAAACATGTTTGCTATCAGGGAAAAGTACTTTTCTTCCCCAATTTTCAGTATTCTGAACTTTATATTACCTTGCCAATGACAGTTGTTTTTTTCTTTCTTTCTTCATAGCATTTGTGAGCAACATTTTTTTAACTGGTCTTTTTGATATTTTCCAATTTTAAGAAACCTAGGCTACTTCACAAAAGAATCAATTACAATCATTCAAACTTCCAGGAACTTTTGAAGGCATTTCTTTATTTTCTGAGAATTAATTGGTGTGTCATATGACAATTTTTTGCTGTTCATTTTGATTGTTTTTAACTTCACTTTCCTTGGTGCATACGTGTGATTGATCCTAATTTAATTGTGGCTTATATAATCCTTTGAAGATCTGACTTCTATAGACCTACAGCTACTGTAATATCTCTGTATGTCATTTAAAGATGTTTTTTAAGACCTGCAAGTTTTGCATGTTTGTTTGGAATAAAATCCAAATTTAACAAAAACAAAAACAAAAAAATAATATCCAAATTTAGCAAAAGAGAACAATGAAGTACATGTGTATGGCACAAAATCCAGTACCCAACTAAGAGAAAATTAATTATAAGTTGGAAAACTTGGCTCAATTCAATTTCATCTTGTAAAGGTCAGACTTCAGTCAGCTTAGTGTCAGTAGAGGCGTACATGCATGACCATTGCTATCATAAAATATAATCATATTACAATTATTACGTTTCCTAGGTAATTCACAAGCCTTTGTGTTTAAAACCCTTACATCACTCCTCTGGACAATTATGATAAACTCCCTATTTGTTTTTCTGTTTCCATTCTCTCCCCTCTCCAATTCATTTTTCATGTAGTCACTAAAATGGTAGCATAGTAATTAGAATGCTAGACTTGGAATGAGAATGATTTGGATCTTGCCTAAGTTATCCTTTGGTTACTTGGCCCTGGACAGCCTCTGTTTCTTTATATATAAAATAGGAATAATAATAGCACCCACCTTACAGGTTTGTCTGGGGATCAGATAAAGATTTTTAATATCTATCTTCCTATCTCTATAATACATATGCATATATATGCACACATATATAGATATATAGATAACACACATGTATCTATATATGGTAAAGTGTTTTGTAAGCATTGAAGTGCTATATAAATGCTATTTTTATTATTAGTAGTACTAGCATTACTAAAACATAAATTAGTCACCTTACTTCTATCCTATTTTTTAAAAATTCAGTTTATAATGTCCATAGATTAAAATAAAAACTCTTTAGTCTGGCATTTAGGATTCTCCACAACTGGCTCCAGAACTCTTTTCTAAACTTATTTTACATTGTTTCACTTATCTAGTTAAACTCTTCTATATACCATTACTTGAATTTGACCTTGAATCTCCTGCCTTTCTGCATTTATGCAACCCATTCTCTTCCTAGAATGCCCTTCCTCCTTATGACTACTTTCAGATTTCTTACCTTCTTTCAACGCTCAACTCAGGAACTGTTTTGTTTTTGTCTTTGTTTTTTCCTGGGCAGACTTCTCTACTCCTCCAGCTCTAAATTGTTTTTATTTTCCTAAAATATCCCTAAAGCTGTTTGCTTGATTTCATTTTTGTCCATATTACCTCTGACCTCATCTTGTATTTAACTATGTCATTCTCCCAGGACAACATGAGCTCCCTGAAATTTGTTTTTGTCTTGGTACCCCCAGTAACTTACATAGTGTTTTGCCCATGGAGGCTTTTAATAAACTTTTGAAGTCATTGTGTGAATCTTCTATTCATCTGACTCCAGTGGCTTACCTCTAAAACAGAATAAAAACTCCTCTCTTTAGCTTTTAAAGTGCTATACAACTCGGTTCCAACCTATCTTTCAAGATTGGCTGGAAATGAATCTCCCTGCTGTAATTTGTCATCCAGTTTAACTGGCCTTCATTCTGTTCCTCCCACTCTATCGCCAGCCTCCATGCCTTTGGATGGGTTAGCTGACATGCCTGAAATGTCCTCCCTCCTTACTTCTGACTCCTGAAGTTTAAGATGAAGCTCAGGCACTGCCTTCTGCATGAAGCCATTCTGTCCCCTTCAATTTGTAGCACTCTCTCAAACTACCTTGTGTTCAATGATTTTGCATACATTTGTATTTATTCATTTTATATTTATGCTGTATATATTTGTATTTGTTGAATCCCTCATGAGAATGTAATCTCCTTACAAGTGTTTTTTTTTTATTCTTTGTGCCTAAATTTCTAGCACCTAGAATGATGTCTGAAACTTAAAACATACTTGATTATTGATTAATGGAGTTAGATTGGATTGCTGGCCCTCCAAATTTTGAGTGGTCATGGATTTCATGGAGGGGACCTCATCATGTCTCATAGATCAATGTAATCATCATATTCTCCATAAATAGAAGAAAAAATGAGAGAACTTCACTATCTATAAGGAATCCACTTTTCATTTGATTTTGTATAAGACATCGTCCTTGAGCATATCTTTGGAGAGTTTTCTTATTCTGATTTATGCTTTGCTTGATCATATTTGGAGGCTTGTTAAATAATGATTTCCCTTTTTTCTTCTCAATGATATCTTCTGATCTTAGCATAGATCTGGTAGACATCATGTTAGAGATGAGTCTGCGTTTTGCTTTACCAGCCAGTAAAATGCAATGAAATCATGATATATGTTTGGAAATCAATAATAACTAGGAAAATAAAAATGGATAAAGAAGATCTGCTCTGAATGATGAGCAACCTGAATTGGAGAATGTATTTCTTTAGAGCAATTTCACTTTATTATTTTCAATGGTATACAGTAAAAGAAAATTAATATGTTTGGTTGGCTTGGACCTATTACAATGAATTTATAAGAATAATTTGCGATAACTACATTGCAAGCTTCATGGGTCACCATGGCCAAAGAATCCATCATTTCGTGATATTAGTGATAGACATCTCTGTGTTTGATCAGGTCAGTCCTTATATAGCAGAGTCCTTTGTCAGGATCCTGTTTGAAGCATTTTTAGTTTATTAAAACCTTCAAGAGATTGCATTTATCCTGGAATGGGTGTAGAAGACCTAGAATTACCTGAGACTCACTATGATGAAACTTCCATGGGACATAGGACACAGACAGATCACCTAATTATTATTATGTTGGTCTCAAAGGACTATTAAAATATTTGGATAAAGTACTTCAATGCAGAGCCAATCCCAAAATATGGAATGGGAACACATGTATAGGTTATGACTACGCATATGAAAGGGATATCTACATTGATGAGATTCTGAGCCTGTTTTTTAGGTTAGGGGCCTATCAAAATATAAAAACAAGGGCCTATCAAAATATAAAAACAAACTTTTATATGAAAATGGATATGATAAAAATGGCTTTAAGAATATATGAATAACCATTTATGCTTGTATTAGATGTAGGAAACACTTTGTGGGATCTAGAAAAGTAGATCAGGGTGTGATGTCATTGACTTGCAATTTCTCTTACTTGGGGCTACTGAGACTGTTGTATTATTTGAATTCAAGAGTTCTGAACTGCAATAGGGCTAAAATAGATCATATATTTACCTAATAATGGCACCAATATTGTAAAACCTCAGAAGGAGAGGGCTAAGGAGTACTGAACCACCACAGTTAGGAAAAATGAAACATGTTAAAACTTCTGTTCTGATAAATATTGGGACTGGGCAATTGGAAATGTGAATAACCTCTGCATGGCCAGTTGAGGAAGAAGAAAAAGGAAAAGAAGAAGAAAAAGAAGAAAGAGAAGAAGAAAGGAGAAAAGAAGGAGGAGACAGAGAAGGAGAAGAAGAGGAGAAGTTAATGTTGTAAACTATATCCAAGTTCACCCAAATAGTGAACACTTCAAATGAATTAGGTTCAAATGAAAGAAGTATTCTCCACCTTTTTTTTGTTCACGTGGTTAAAAGAAACTTGGCATTAGACTGGCACCCAGATAAAGAGAAGCATGGGGACTCCTGAATTGTAACAATGAAAGATTCAAGTCTATTGTGAAAAATAAGCGTCAGAGTTTAGATAAAGAAACTTCAGACGACAAAAAACAATTTGCTTCTCCTGAAATCAGCTTGCCTCAGTGGTTACACTAGATAATGTGTATAGTAAGCAGCATTTTATATAGCTAGGAAGTTTGTATTTTATTCCAGGGTTTTTATTTCTTTGTTGTAGGGAACTCCCAGTGTGGGAACTTCCTTTAATGATTCAGGTTGACATGTTTTCTGCAGCTTAGACTTTTAGAGGAAAATTTCCTGGACTACTGGTGCTTTCCCAGGATCACATGTGCCAGAGATAGGATTTAAAAACTTACCTTTTTGACTCCAAAGCCACCTCTTCTATCCACTGCTCCAAGCTGCCTCTCCTAGTTGGGATAACATACTACAAAAAAGTGGAGAGGCAGTAGAAATTTTCACTTCGGTCACATTCTTGCTTTCTGTTCCCTCACACTATGAATCCTACCACATCCTGATCATGTTCACTAACTTCGCCTGCTCCCCTTTTCCCTTGGAGGGTATGAACACCTGTCAATATCCAGGAAACTCAGCCGTCTCTTTTCAAATTCAAATTCAATCAGAGAAGCATTCATTCAACAAAAATTTATTGAGCATCTACCATGTGCTGGGTACTGGAAGCTGAGTTTACATTCTCTTATGCCTGCTGTTTTATATTTTTAGGCTCATATGGACTTGTAGGCCTGAGCATGACTGGATTTTTTTGGAGTGGATTTGGGAAAGTGATATAAGTATTGATCCATAGCAATTATGAATACATGATAATGTGTTGAGCTAGTTGGAAATGAAGCTACTTTCAGATTTTATACCCCCCTGTCAGGGATAGGTCTATTTTCAGCACTTGTGACCTTCCTCTCAAAATGTTGTATTCAGTGTCACAGACCAGAGTCAGAAATGGGAGAAGTCATGTTGATATAATGGGGGGATAGGACATTGAGGGTCATGGAGGTAGACAGAGGTACAGGTAGCTAGTTAAACAGTACTCAGGTGATGCTTCGAGGATACTTCTAGTATTTTATTGCTCAGAAAAGGCAAGCTTAATTACTCATTCAATCAATAAGCATTTAAATGTGCCAGGTCTTGTTCTAGGCACTAGGAAGACTATAAAGGCAAAGGTACAAGCAATCTCTCAAGGAGCTAACAATGTACTAGCTGACTAGAAGTAGTCTGGAAGTCAATTGTATTAAGGAAGGATTTATTGGCCCACCCCTTTTGTTATAGTATTTAGAAGAATGGGAGAATGGGAAGAAGACAATGACTTGAAGTCACTTATTGATACATAGAATCCTACATTGTTAAAGTTGAGAGCAACCTCTTTGACATTTTATCCAAATTCTTCATTTTATAGAAACTTAGGTCCAGAGATTGAATAAATTGACCAAAGTTACATAGCTAGTAAATGGCAGAGTTGTGATTTGAATCCTCATCTCAAGTTTATTTTCTGTGTTTTTCCCACTGTACTATATTGGATCATTACTAATTTATATGTGGTAGTAAGCAGATTATGTTATGAGATTGAGTAGAATAGCACAGGTAGATAGAGACCGGCTATGGCTGAGAGTATCAGGGCAAGGCCTGCATCCCAAAGTCCTGGGTCCTTCTCCTGTGGTGCCGTCATGGTGGTGAGTGAAGGAGGATAGAAGAGAGGGGGAGAGTCATGTGTCTTTATTGGTCCAGAATCGTATAGCTCATGTTGCTCTAGAGCCCCCACATAGCATGAACTGAAGCTTAGAGGAGAAGTGATGAAGCTCTAGCCTAGAGAACTTATCTCAATTGTGTTATCTACAATTCCTAGTTCCTAGAAAAGGAATTCCTGCAGGTGGTCACTGTGCAGGTGACATTGGACTCTAAAGAGTGTTATCAATCAAGATCAAGAAATCAAGGTGGAAGGGGGAACACATGAGATTTAGGAACACAAAAGCAAGAGTCTAAATGAAAAGTAATATTAATAATTTGGAGATAACAATAAAGAATGAGGCTATGGCTAAGAACTGAGAAGTCTATAGTAAAGAGAGAAGATAGAGGCCATTTAATCTGTATGTGAACAAATCCCTGCAAATCCCTGAGACATGGTCATCCTGACTCTCCTCGAAGACCTCCATAAGGAGGATTTCCTGAGAGTCCTAAAGTTTTTCCTCAGTTTGGTTTGGACTCATATGTTAATCTTCACTCCCTCAGCTTGGCTGTCATTCTAGCATACTACAGCAGCCTGTAAATAGAAATGCAGAGGTTTACAATATTCTTTCCCTCTCTATTTCTATTTTAGTATAGAGACCTAGCTGATTTCTTGATATACTAAAATCCTAGTCAAATGGAATCTTGAGAGAATAGTCTATTTGAATTTATGTCCTGTTTTGCTGATTAAGTAGGGCTAATCGAAAAAGTCTATTTTCTTGTTGGAAATCTTTCTAAAATGACTCAGTTTGTATTACTGTTTTAGTAGACAGGCTCTAGGGTGCTGCCCTACAAACTTTTTTGATGATATAGTAGTATTTATTAATATTTTAAACATGGACCTTCAACAGGAAAAAAAAGTTGTTCTTGTTCTTATTCTTATTCTTGTTGTGTCTGATTCTTTCTGATCCCATTTGGGGTTTTCTTGGCAAGGATACTAGAGTAGTTTGCCATTGTCTTCTCCAGCTTATTTTTACAGAGGGAGAAACTGATGCAAACATTACTAGTAAATGATGAGGCTAGAGTTATCTTCCTGACTCTAGACTTGGTGCTCTCTCCATTGCACCATCTAGGTATCCCAAGAAAAATAGTTATTTATCTATAAACTATATAATGCTTTAATTTATTAATAATTATGTATATTTGTATCTTATATTAGAATAGAAGTTTAAAAATTAAAGATAAAAAATTAACTCCTACCTATAATCTCCCATTGTAGCAGAGAGCCAGGGAGCCAATGAAGTTAATAGGGGAAGTGACATGTTATTAGAAACTGTGCATTAGAAAAATCATTTTGGCAGTTGTGCGACCAATGGATTTGAAAGAGGAAAGATTTGGGAAAAGAAGATCAAATAAGAAGCTTCTGTAATATTTTAGGTAAGAAATGATAAGGACCTGAACTGGGTGATAGTTAGTGGGAAGAAAAGGACAGATGTGATAATTCTGGAGGTAGAAAGATAGAAAGGACAAAATTTGGCAAAACACTGGATTTGTGAGATGAGGAAAAGTGAGGATAAGAGAATAATATTGAGATTTTGAATCTGGGAGACTTAGAAGCTTGGCAGAACTTTTGAAAGAAAAAGAGAAATTTATAAGAAGGATAGTTGGGTAGGAAAGATTATGTAATAATATTCACAAGGCAAATTGCAGCTTATCTATTCTTCTCATTCTATGCAACCCATTCTATCCCATAGAAAATAAAAAGGGGAAGAACTCTTGCACACTGGTCACTGCCCAGGGCACTGAATCTAGCAGCCCATCACAATCATGAGATAATCTGAGGCTGGAAGGGGGAGGGTTGGGAAGTTTGCTTCTGTAGCTGAAGTTCCTGGGTTGTGCTTAGGTTTTATATGCCCTGAGAAGCAGATGCCTGGTTCAGTCATGGGGAAGCCTGTGGTGGTGGGTGGGTGGATGGGGAGAGAAAAGGAAGCAAGAAAAGAAGTAATGAGTGAAAGGCATGATGTAGTTGTTTTGGAGACGTGCCCATGATTGGTTTTGTGGAGAAGGTGTCTTGGAACATTTCCTCCCACATCTCCCAGTATGTTGATTACCTAGAGTCATGTTGCTATTCCCTGATTTAGACATCATTGGTCTACAAAAGAAAATTTGGTCTTTGTTGATGGAAGATCTTACCATAGTCTCAGGTTTGTCTTTCTTGGCAGAATTGTATAGAACTGTATGATACTGGAGATGGAAGGAGCTTTATAGATCATTTTGTTTGGTGCTCTCATTTTGCAGATGAAGAAGCAAAGGAAAAACAATTAGCCAAAAATCACCCAATTAAGGGGCAAGTTGAGATTTATATGACAGTTTAATTCTCAATCTTTTTTCCTACTTTTTCACACAACATGGTATTCTTTTCTGAGGAAATCACAAGGCATTGGACGTTAAGCAATAAAGAAGTGTTTGCATAGGGTCTAGTTTCTACAATCAATTCCTAAGTCTTTGGATAGATCTCTTGATCTCTCTTGACCCTCCTCAGACACACTTTCTACTTTCTTTGTTTCCCCAGGACTCAAAGCATAAGAGTAGTCCATGCCTCCAAGAACAGGACTGCTATTGTGACCTTCTCCATGGCAAACTAGGATAAGCAGTCCAAAAACTGCAGCTAGAGACAGGGGGTTGTGTCAGGGAATATGGAAGTCTCAAGGTTTGGGGAGGAATTTCATAATCTGCCAAAGGAAAATTGTGGGACACCAGCGTTGCTGCTCATCCTTTAAGAATCCCTGATATAAGATTATATATTTTGAACTGGTTACATGAATCTTAGTTAAAGATTCTCATAGTCTTTTGACTATTATCACTCTTCAGGCTATGCTGTAAGTCCTTATTGGCTATGTCCACCCATACCCTACCCATTGCAAAGTACGTACAGATGAAGACCATTACCAGGATTAGACTGAATTTCTGATTTCCTCTTTTCTTCACTCACAGATACATTTATTTATTTTTATGACACATCTTTTTTTTGTCCTAAAAACTGGATTGTGGGAGAAACAGAAACTCCTTAATTTTAACTTGCCAATAGTTTTCCCAGATTTCCTTTTCTGTGCTGCATTTGTAGCTATGAGTATGCTCACGCTTCACAGGAATCTTGTGTCCAATGTCCTTTGCTGTAGAAAGAAGGAGATATCACTTGAACTTAAAAAGACCAATGAAATCACTCATGCCTTCAAAAGATCTAGAAGTGGATGACAGATTGAGTGGTCATTACTCAGCCTATTATTGTTCTTTGTGTGAAGCTGGAAACACACTCTGACTCACCAGAAGAGTACCATTGGTATGAGAAAGCATAGCCAACAGTCATATGCTTGAGAAAAAGACTTAAGTAAAGGAGAATGGGGATTCTACATTAGCTACTCTACAGATACTCTGCAGATCCTTGAAGGATGACCACTACATAAGCCACAGACTATACTTGAAGGTGAAAAGAAATGTATTCAGAAATAAGCATATCCTTATGAAATACATTCATAAAATGAAGGTAAACAAGGCCTGCAAGAAATTCTTAGCTGCCTGGGGCTAATGGAAAACCAGAAGATTCTATTCAAAGAAGAGGAAGAGATAAATAATGATTTTACTTTCTCTTTTCTATATATAGGGAGGTGTAAATATAGCACAAAGCTCATTCAATAAAACCTACCAAATTATGAAAAAGTTTTTTTTTTTTAAAAACCCACCCCAAACCACCCCACTTTCTATTCTCTCCTAAAGCTATTATATAGTTTTCACTTATTGAATTTTGGCTAATGGAGGTTTTAGTGTTGTATTTGTTGGTGGTAATAATGAGCAATAATAATTAGACAGGGATAGGGTAAGAGTGGAAGAAGGGAAATCTGTAAATAGATAAATCAAAACTGATAATGTTACATTTTCCCAACGTGCCTATAAATTCACCTCAGCATTCATAAACATTAATACTAATTTATGTAAAGAAAAATGGGAGTGCAAAAAAAAAAAGAAGAGCAGTTCAGAGAATTATACAGAGTGGAAATACATTCACCATCATAATTACAAAGCCTCAGGTGACTCATATTCAAGTTATGAGTTTTAATAAATAATCACTGCATCGATATATAGTGGTTCCATCAACCAGATGATCTAAGAGGAAAGTATTGTCATTAGACATATGAAGATAGCCACTGGAGAATTATAGTCAAATTGCCAGACAGAAGGCCGTGCTTCCTCCCCTGACATCCCTTTCATTCCAAATTGAAGTAGAACTTGAATGTAGAGAATAACTAAAGAAAATTAATTTAAAAAGCAAAATACTGAATTGGTAGTCAGGAAATATGAATTTTAGTCTCAGCTCTGTCATTGAATTTATGATATTGTTGTATGCCCAGGCAACTTGAAATGGTGCTGGTGGTTGGGGTACTATTTTAGGTTGTCTAGACATATGCCAAACACCTTTGTTACTCTTAGAAAAGTAACTTGGCACTTTTGGACTTTTTTATGCTTAAAATGAGTAAGTTGTAATTTTTTTTAAACAAAAAAGTCTAATGTTTTACTGATTTTTGTTTCTTCCTTATGACTTTGTGGAATGACAGAATAGAAGGATGAAAGGAAGGAATTGGATTACATTGTCTCTATAGTCCCTAGCAGCTCTAACTTCCTATATTTAGGGTCTCTTCAAGCTATAACTTTCTATGTCCTAACATAAAATCTTCTAAGAACCCCTTCAGAAGTAACATTCTATGATTTTATGAGAACAAAACCACCTAACAAACAGGTTAAAATGAGTGCTTTGGTATTGCAGTGTAGCAAACAGTATAGATGGTCCAATTCCTGGAGTTTGAAAATTACTTTTTTGCAGGCTCTCTGGAATTGCTTATCTAGTAAGGTGAAAAGGTGAAGAGTACCTCTAGATAGTCTACTTGGGAAGGTCTGAAAGGAAAAGACAAATACTTATTTGCTGTTATTTCAAATTGGAAGCCAATTGTAGGTGTGCCTGTGGGTGGGATGCTCTGAAAATGGGAAATGGTGAGTGATGTGTTCTTAGGCAATAACTTTTTCCTATAACTGAATCAAGTGACAATAGGAAGATCACAAGGTGAGTTAGCTCTATATTCATTGCCATGTATCAATTTTATTCTGGTCCATGTGATCTGACTATGTTATAAACAGTTGTAAATTATCTCTCCTCCCCATGCCTAAGTAATTCTAAATCAATAGGGGCTGGCTTGACTCATTTTGAGTAGCCCTTCAGGAATACACATTTGAATGGGAGAAACAAGTAAATAACTAGGAACAGGTAAATTATATACAGAGTAGGTGGAAAGTTGTGCTCTATGAGTATACTTGTTAACCTGGATAGTGACAATTATAATTAAGTAGCTTTTGTATAGTTAAGGTAATCAACTACATAGTGTATTGCTATGAGTCCTTACTCTTGCCTTAGGAAAACATTATGGGACAAGGACAGGTGATGACAGTTTTTTTTTTTATTGGCTACTTCTTCTCAAAAGGAGAGTGTGAGAGAGGAGAGGTAGTAGACTGATTACCAAATTGAGGGTCTACAAAGCTATTGTGCTGATCTCTTATTATATGTCTGGGAAACCTGGACAGTATACCTGTGCTATGCCAGGAAACTGAATCACTTCCATTTGATTTGTCTTAGGAAGATTCTGAAGATGTCCTGATAGGATAAGAAATCAGACATTGAGGTTTTTTCAACCTTTCAAAATTTATGACAGAGAGTATGTTTCCATTGGGCTGGCCACTTTGTTTGAATACTAATAGACTTTCCAAAAAGACTGTTTTATGGAGAACTCACACAGGGCAAGTGCTCATAGTGGCTAGAAAAAAATAATACAAGGACATCCTCAAGATTTGTCTTAAGAACTTTAGAATTAATTGCATAACACAGGTGTGCCCTGCTGTGCTCTATGAGCAAAGTAGAATTGAATTAGTGGAAAAGAAGGGTGAGATGCTCCAAGTTAGAGAAACCCTCCAAATGTTCACATGGATTATTTGTGCCAGACATGTGGTAGAACATTTTGAATCTGTATTGGTCTGATCAGCCACAGTTGTACATTATAACTTGGCTCTAATATAATGATGTCATCTTGGTCCTTTTTGAGAATGAAGGACATGTAGAAAAACATTATGGGACAAGGAAGGATGATGACAGCGTTTCATTGACTATAGCTCCTCCTAAGTACAGGCAATGACAGTGAAAGTGGTAGTAAAAGCAGATAATTTCATACTACTCTCCACAGAAATTTTTTTTAAATTAGATTTTTCCCCTCAGATTTTCCTTCTCTCCCTTCCACATCCTCCCTCCATTCAGAAAGAAAGAAAAACTTTTTTTTTGTTTCTTATAACAAAAAACCTTGTTATAAGCATGTATAGTCAAATAAAATAAATTCCTGCATTGACATATTAAAACAATAGCAAATCATGTCTCAGTCTGTAGTCCATCACTTCATGCATAGTCTTTTAATGCATGTATTTCAGAAGTTTTTGCTTACCTTCACTAAGTGATTCCAGTGTGATAAGTGGAAAGAAAATTGGACTCATGTTTTGGTTCCATCTTTATTATCACTAGGATGAAAAATAATAGTTTGCATTTCTATGTAATTTTATTTGCAAAGTGCTTTGCTAACTCTGGGCCTTAAGGATTAGGTAGTAAAATCTCCCCAATTTGCAGACAAAGTGTCTTGATTCTAGGAGCAGAGGGAACTATTAAATGTTAGGGCCTGGACTTCTTCTTTTCATTTCTCTACATCATATCTTGATTCATCATTCAGAAGGAAATGAAATGATTGGATGAGATAATCATAGAATTATAAATTTAGAATTTTCTTTAAGGCCCAGCTCTGTCACTTATGAGCCATGTGACCTTTAGCGTATCATTTTACTCTCCTCAATCTCCATTTTTTAAATCTGTAAAATGGACAAAATACCCCCTGCTCAGACAACTTCAGAAGTTTATTGTGTGATATCAGAGCTAAGAATCATTCTGGAAGTTTATGGCTGTATATGAACATGAGTCCGACCCACAGAGAAATGATATGTATTCCACCATTCAAGGGGACCCTTATGATACCTGTATATTATTTAGGCTAGTCTTACCATTTTATAGCTGAGAGAACTAAGGCACAGAAAAAATAAATAATTTGTCCCAAGGTCACATCATCAATGGCAGCAGAACCAAGCTATCCTTGGGATGCAAATTTGGTGACTTTCCCCAGGTTGCCTCTACAAGTCTTGAATTCTTTGGCTCAAACTGGTTCTAGTGCTAGTTTCCACCAGGAAATGAGGCAAATGTTATCAATATTTCACTAATGATCACTGTTCTTCATTTTCTCCAGAGACAGGAATGAAAAGTAGCTGATTTTTCCAGCTGTAATTTCATCATAACTGTGGTCAATACTTTTAGATTAAACAGGAATGAGAGGGGGGCGGTGTATGATGGTCTTTGTGATGAGGATTTTGGCATAAGGATCCTGTACATATTTGGTTGGATGAATCACAGTTAATGGTTCTCATGTTCTTTTAACTATAGCTACTCTGAAGGTGGAATCTCCCTTTCTTCTCTTCTCTCCCCCATACTTCCTCTCCCTTTACCCCCACAATAAGTCACCATGGACTATGCCTACCCACATCCTACTCATTGCTCAAACTAATTAATTCATTGTTAATGAATTCATTGATTTTGCCATTAAAAATCACAACAGTTATTTTAGAGATAAATGTCTTGCATTTGCAAGTTATTAAATGTGCCAGTTCTGGAACAGAAACTTTTTGGCATTTTTTTTGTTTGGAGTCACATTATTGACTGAGAATCAGGAGACCTGGGTTCTAATCCCGACTTAACAACTAACTGCTGTGTGAATCATTTCATCTTTCTGAATCCAAGTTTCCATATCTGTAAAATGAATATAAGAGGATTTTATTATTTAATAGGGGATTTTGAAAAGTTCTCTTGACTGAACAAATAAATTCCCTCCACCAAAAGCAATAATAATAACAAAAGAACAATTTCTCACATTTCCCCAGTTTATTCTTTGTTGCCAGAATTCCTTTTATGCGGAACAATTCACTTTATAAAGGAGGTTTAATGAGAGGAAAAACTTCTAAAAAGAAGAACCTGACTCAAATTCACACTATTGTGTAAATGACTAATAAGAAATTCTATTCACTATAGGGGAGGGAGGGAGAATTCATAGAAAAGAAGGGCTAAAGGCATCTCAGGCAAATTAGACTATTTTTTCAATTTTGCTACCCATAGGCCAACCCTAGGCATCTGTGATCTACCTCTTATAGAAAAAAATATCCTTTCTTCTAAACTCACATCATCAAGCAGTGCAGCAGACAGTAAGATGAAATTATGTGCACTCTTATGGCATGAAGGCATGCTTGGATGCCCAAACCAAAGTCTGTGTTTTGAAGCTGGTGCTATTCAATAGCAGGAGTGTTAGCAGCCCGTGTACCTACACCAGTCAGCCAATGAATATTGATGTTGGGGCAGGAAAAATTCTGCATATTCATCCCCCTTCTCCTTTATCACTTATTCTATAACAGCTGTTTAATTAATTGCTTGAACAACTTCCTAATACATCTTATTTACATACAAAATTACAGAATAATGGTTTGCCTTGAGTTGAGGGAGAATTAATGTCCACTGCCCACATGTAGAATATGGTTACTCAAGAAGAAATAAAGTTTGGGTCCATTGGGGATGTTTTGATTTAGCTTTCATTTCTCTTCTCTTGACCCCAGTGGATTCTATTAATAACATTCCAAAAAGAATCATAAGGTCCTTAGAATGATAAAATTCATATTTCTCTGTAGAGGAGTTTACTTTTACATGGAACTACACTTTCAGAATGCTTGCTAGTTTTGGTCTCATTTGATTCAGCTATAGTTAGGTAGAGCAGTATTATTACCTCATTTCATGATAAGGAAAGTGAGACTGAGAGAGGAGATAAAGTTACTTGCATAGGGTCACATGACATCTAAGTGATAGAATTGGGTCTCAAAGCCATTTCTTCTGACTCCCCGTCCTAGGTTCTTCACTTTTTATTGCCCTCCATTGTTCTCAAAATTCAGACTAATTGGGGTCCTCTCAGCATAGTCCTCAAGGATCAGGTCTACTTCCTGCTATAACTGCACTCTTCTCTTTTCCCAGGAAAGGCCCTTGATGCTCTGGAACCACAGATGTTAGTGCTTCTCTTGGTCTTGGAACTACATACATCTATGGCCCTTGCTAATTTGTGAGCAATTAGAAGCATTCCTCTCTGCTCTGAAATTGTGATCCAAAACTGCTTATGAACAAGAGCTGCTAATCAAAGCTAACAAAGGTCCCCTGTAATCTCTTTTTGACCAATTATTCAATGTCCCTTACTGTCTCTGAGCTGGAAACTCCTGAAGCAGCTGTTGCTGCCTCTTTTACCCAAATCCTTCATTTTAAAGATTGAAAAAACTTAGACTGAAAAAGTAAATGATTCGCCAAGGTGACATAGATCATAAGTGGCAGAACTGAGCTTTGAACTCACATCTTTCATATTTAAACTCGTTATTTCTTGAATATAGAAAGGTTTAAAAATGAAGAATATCTATTGGGAATATCCATGTAGATATAGATTATTGGACTTTAAGAGAACTAAAAGAAGCATTAAAAATCCATATCAAAAGTTCAAGTTACTCTGAATCATCTGTTGATCAGCTCATAGTTTTCAGTGTTGGATCTGTATCATGGTAGCAAGTGGATTTCCATAATGATAAAAGATAAGGAATCCTCATCTAGGTGACTAGATTTCACCAGTTTGATATCTAGCAAGGTGGGACTACTTAAGTACTAGGCAAGTTAGAAGATATAAGTTGCTAATTGATAGGCAGCAATCACATCTATAACCTCTCAAGTATGTAGATCACAGAGTATCTCAGCAGGGAATGAGTGTTGACTCTTGACTAATAGAAACTGTTGATATTGGGCCACAGTTGAAGAATTTTCAAGAGTTAAAATTTCTTCTAAGATTTGGTGGTTGATTGTTGGAAATCTATAAAAAATTATGCCATCATTGCCAAATCCAACAATTAATTCATTTGTGGCCTGAGAAGACCTGGAAATAGGTGGACAAAAAGGGAAAATTTCTTTCTTTCTTTCTTTTTTTTTTTTTTTTTACATTTTAAAAGCTTTTTATTTTCAAAATATATGCATAGATAATTTTAAACATTCACCCTTACAAAACCTTGTGTTCCAAATTTTTTTCTTTCTCCATTCTCCCACCCCTCCTTTAGGCAGCAAGTAATCCAATATATATTAAATATATGCATTTCTTCTATAAATATTTCATTAATTATCATGCTGGACAAGCAAAATTAGATCAAAAAGGAAAACATTTAAAAATCAAGCAAACAAGAACAAAAAAGTGAAAATACTATGTTGTAATCCATATTTAGTCTCCACAGTCCTCTCTCTGGGTGCAGATGGTTGTCTCCTTCACAAGACTATTGAAATTAAACTGAATCACTTCCCTATTGAAAAGAGCCAGGTAGATCAGAATCGATCATCATGTAATCTTGTTGCTATGTCTCTTGTGCTATGCTAATGTTCTTTTGGTTCTACTCACTTCATTTAGCATTAGTTCATGTAAGTATCTCCAGGCCTTTTTGTTTAAAAAGGGACAACTTTGTGTGAATTCTCTTTGTGCCACTTAAAGATTGCAGGGGTAAAAAATGTGAATGGGCCTTCAAGGACATGGTCAACTTCACAAAAATGGTTTTGGATATCCATATTATTCCTTTATTTTAAATTCTGATGCCAGCCTAAGGAGCATGGATCTATTATGTGCTAGGAGAGTTATGACCACCTAAAGCTAATTACATTTGTCAGGAGAGGACTTACTGAAGTTGAAATCACTATCTTGTACACAAATCAATGTTCTTGGCTTTATTGTATACTATTTATGACTAGTCATGAGATTGTGTGTGTGTGTGTGTGTGTGTGTGTGTGTGTGTATTTTGAACTCATTTTCAAATTTGGATAGATAACAATCCTCTGATAGATTTTTCAGAAGCAATAAGTTGGGTGCTGTCTACAAGAGATGAGCAATAGCAGTATCCTATTATAAGTTCAGGATTGTCAACCAGGGAAGACTAATGTGGGTTCATATACCCTAAGCCATAGTCCACATGTGGTTGAAGCCATGGTAATATCCATAGGATAAAAGAGGTACTCATCATGCATGGAGTTGAGCCACTAATATATAAAAAGTGTATTAAAAAGTCTGGGGTATTCTTTGGAGAGTTTGTCAAAAGGGAGTATGAATTTTGTTGTATTGAACAAATTCTTCCCTGCCTTGGATGGCTGAAGAAGGAGCTCCATGACAAAGCTCAACATTAAAAAATATAGTTGTGATATTGGAGAAACAATGTGCAGGAAATTAAGTTTTGCTTCTCAGAGGGTTGTTATTGTTTGTCCTTTGTTTTTGAGGAGAATCAATGGCTTGACTTTTTAAGCAAGGAAAAGATTGACAAAATTGTCAATCTCTTTCTTAGACTCATAAAAGTTTAGTGGCAAGGCAAAAGCCAGGCGATGGTTTGGGTGCAGTAGATATCCTTGCCATCTTTGCTGTCTGGTCAAACTCTAAGCTTTCCATAGTGTCTGCTTTGTCTTCATGGCTTTTGGAATAAATTGTTCCCTTCTGCTCTCTCTACCAGGGGCAGTCTGCACAAGCTCAGGGCAGATCCCCTTTTAACTCACTGATGGCTAGTCTCAGTTTATCTCAGTAGCTGATATGTTTTTGGTTGTGAGATTTTTTTTTTTTTTAACTGGAGAGTGTTCTCTGGGAATTCCATAGCTCTCGGAGCCACAAGTGAGAGCTGGGTGAGTGGTTGGCCTTAAAATGTGAATGAGCAGCTCTGAATGGCTCAGTATATTCATGCTGGTCCCCTTTAATATCTCATAGTCCAAACTTTGCCATGGAGTGCTGGACCAGATCTCAACAATGTAGCATTTTAAGGGGATGTCACACAGAAGAGGGATTAAACTTGTCTTCTTGGGCTCAGGAGAGAGAGTTAAAAGTAATGGATAGAAATTATAAAGAAAGAAATGATAGGTTTCATGTCAGGGAAAACATCTTAAATACTTGTAAATTTGCTAAAGTGAAATGGGCTACTTGCGTTCCACTATGGGATGACCATAAGTGGGTTCTCCATCACTGGTGGTCTTCCAGATGAATACTTTTTCAATATATTGTAGAAAAGATTCCTTTTCAAATATGGATTGAAGTATATGACATTAAAAACCCTCCTATTTCTGAAGTTCTGTGATTTCCATGGTCCAAAATGAGGTGCATGAAAGAAGTTAGAGTTCAAGGCACACTGCTCCAATGCAGAATGATGACCCTTGGACATATGGACCAACTCTGTCTCATGCAAAATTGATCTTACAGGCCTAAAGATGGAACCTGAACTCACATTCATTTGATTTGAACTACATTTTTGGAGAGCTTATTTTAATAAACTTTAATTTCTTGAGAAAGGCAATTCCTTGGTAGTAACTAAACATTTCCCCGGGTTGTATATGCATGCTCTTCTAAAATTGCCAAAGTCCTGGAGAGACTTACATGAACTGATGCTGAGTGAAATGAGCAGGACTAGGAAATCAGTATATACTTCAATGACAATACTATAGGATGATCAGTTCTGATGGACATGGCTCTCTTCAACCATGAGATGAACCAAATCAGTTCCAATAGAGCAATACACCCAACGAAAGAACTCTGAGAGATGACTATCAACCATTACATAGAATTCCCAATCCCTATATTTTTGTCCACCTGCATTTTTGATTTCCTTCACAGGCTAATTGTACACTATTCCAAAGTCCGATTCTTCTTGTACAGCAAAACAACTATACACATATTGTATTTAATTTATACTTTAACATATTTAACATGTATTGGTCAACCTGCCATCTGTGGGAAAGGGTGGGGGGAAGAAGGGGAAAAGTTGGAACAAAAGGTTTTGCAGTTGTCAATGCTGAAAAATTACCCATGCATATATCTTGTAAATAAAAAGCTATAATAAAAAAATAAAATAACATCTGCCTAAAAAAAATTAAATTGCCAAAGTACTATACTAGACTTATTCTTTGACCCATGACTTCCCTGCCATGGTCTGTTCTAATAAATGGCAACTTTTTTGGATGGAGGGCAATTGGGGTAAAGTGACTTATCTCAAGTCACACAGCTAATAAGAATCCAAGGCTGTATTTAAACTTATTTCTTTCTGACTCCAGAGGTGGTGCTATCAATATCAACATTTTGAGATCAAGTTACTTAAGGATAACTTAGTTGGATAGGAATCAAGATTTTTGAAACTAAACCGAGAGATATTGAGGATAGGCTCAGGCTCTGGTGAATTTTGGTTTTTGAGTTGTGCCTAGCAAAATCAGGGTTAAAAAAAGATATAGAAAAAAAGAGGAAGAGAAAAAAAGGAAAAGAATTAAAAGACAGAAGTGGACAGAAAAGGAAAGGAGAAAAGAGGAAAGGAGAAGAGTAGATACGACAAGACAGGATAGGACAAGAATATTGCACAACTACTAAAAATTTTTGCAGGGTATTTGTGCAAATCCTCCTCTTCTCCCTCCTCAAATATAACCTGCCTGATATACAAGTGAAACAAAGAATGGAAAGAGAAAACAGTTATTTTTAAAGAATATATAAATATGACAAATTAAAGAACATAAAAATAAATTAAAATCATATGTAGCACATCATTACAATTTACACTGTAGTAAAAACTCTCAAAAGGCAATGCAAGCAATTCAGCGTTTCTTTTTTTCTTCATTTTTATAGAATTTTTACTTTCCAAGCATTTCTGTATCCATGTTCTCATTTTCTCTTCCCCCCTATATCTTTTTTTTTTTTTTTTTTTTTTTTTTGTTTTTTTTTTTTTTTTTTTTTTTTTTATTAATTTTTTTATTTAATAATTACATTATATTCACACTCATTTCTGTTCCGATTTTTTTTTCCCCTCCCTCCCTCCACCCCCTCCCCTAGATGGCAAGCAGTCCTTTATATGTTGGATATGTTGCAGTATATCCTAGATACAATATATGTTTGCAGAACCGAACAGTTCTCTTGTTGCGTAGGGAGAATTGGATTCAGAAGGTATAAATAATCCGGGAAGAGAAACAAAAATGCAGATAGTTCACATTCGTTTCCCAGTGTTCTTTCTTTGGGTGTAGCTGCTTTTGTCCGTCATTTATCAATTGAAACTCAGGTCTCTTTGTCAAAGAAATCCACTTCCATCAAAATATGTCCTCATACAATATCGTTGTCGAAGTGTATAATGATCTCCTGGTTCTGCTCATTTCACTTAGCATCAGTTCATGTAGGTCTCTCCAAGCCTCTCTGTATTCATCCTGCTGGTCATTTCTTACAGAACAATAATATTCCATAACATTCATATACCACAATTTACCCAGCCATTCTCCAATTGATGGGCATCCATTCATTTTCCAGTTTCTAGCCACTACAAACAGGGCTGCTACAAACATTTTGGCACATACAGGTCCCTTTCCCTTCTTTAGTATTTCTTTGGGATATAAGCCCAATAGAAACACTGCTGGATCAAAGGATATGCACATTTTGATAATTTTTTGGGCATAATTCCAGATTGCTCTCCAGAATGGTTGGATTCGTTCACAACTCCACCAACAATGCATTAGTGTCCCAGTTTTCCCGCATCCCCTCCAACATTCATCATTATTTTTTCCTGTCATCTTAGCCAATCTGACAGGTGTGTAGTGGTATCTCAGAGTTGTCTTAATTTGCATTTCTCTGATCAATAATGATTTGGAACACTCTTTCATATGAGTGGTAATAGTTTCAATCTCATCCTCTGAAAATTGTCTGTTCATATCCTTTGACCATTTATCAATTGGAGAATGGCTTGATTTCTTATAAATTTGAGTCAGTTCTCTATATATTTTGGAAATGAGGCCTTTATCAGAACCTTTAGCTGTGAAAATGTTTTCCCAGTTTGTTGCTTCCCTTCTAATCTTGTTTGCATTAGTTTTATTTGTACAAAGGCTTTTTAATTTGATGTAATCGAAATTTTCTATTCTGTGATCAGTAATGGTCTCTAGTTCATCTTTGGTCACAAATTTCTTTCTCCTCCACAAGTCTGAGAGATAAACTATTCTATGTTCCTCTAATTTATTTATAGTCTCGTTCTTTATGCCTAGGTCATAGACCCATTTTGATCTTATCTTGGTATATGGTGTTAAGTGTGGGTCCATGCCTAATTTCTGCCATACTAATTTCCAATTATCCCAGCAGTTTTTATCAAATATTGAATTCTTTTCCCAGAAGTTAGGGGCTTTGGGTTTGTCAAACACTAGATTGCTATAGTTGACTATTCTGTCTTGTGAGCCTAGCCTTTTCCACTGATCCACTAATCTATTTCTTAGCCAATACCAAATGGTTTTGGTGACTGCTGCTTTATAATATAATTTTAGATCAGGTACAGCTAGGCCACCTTCATTTGATTTTTTTTTCATTAATTCCCTTGAGATTCTCGACTTTTTATTGTTCCAAATGAATTTTGTTGTTATTTTTTCTAGATCAATAAAATATTTTCTTGGAAGTCTGATTGGTATAGCACTAAACAAATAGATTAGTTTAGGGAGTATTGTCATCTTTATTATGTTCGCTCGGCCGATCCAAGAGCACTTAATATTTTTCCAATTATTTAAGTCTGACTTTATTTGTGTGGAGACTTTTTTATAATTTTGCTCATATAATTCCTGACTTTCCTTTGGTAGATAGATTCCCAAATATTCTATGGTATCAACAGTTATTCTGAATGGAATTTCTCTTTGTATCTCTTGCTGTTGGGTTTTGTTGGTGATGTATAAAAATGCTGAGGATTTATGGGGATTTATTTTGTATCCTGCTACTTTGCTAAAATTATGAATTATTTCCAATAGCTTTTTGGTAGAATCTCTGGGGTTCTCTAGGTATACCATCATATCATCTGCAAAGAGTGATAGTTTGGTTTCCTCATTGCCTACTCTAATTCCTTTTATATCTTTCTCGACTCTTATTGCCGAGGCTAGTGTTTCTAATACGATATTAAATAATAATGGTGATAGTGGGCAACCTTGCTTCACTCCAGATCTTACTGGGAAAGGTTCCAGTTTTTCCCCATTGCATATGATGCTTACTGATGGTTTTAAATATATGCTCCTGACTATTTTAAGGAAAAGTCCATTTATTCCTATGCTCTCAAGTGTTTTTATTAGGAATGGATGTTGGATTTTATCAAATGCTTTTTCTGCATCTATTGAGATGATCATGTGGTTTTTGTTTGTTTGGTTATTGATATAGTCAATTATGCTAATAGTTTTCCTAATATTGAACCAGCCCTGCATTCCTGGTATAAATCCTACTTGGTCATAGTGTATTATCCTGGTGACAATTTTCTGTAACCTTTTTGCTAATATTTTATTTAAGATTTTAGCATCAATATTCATTAGGGAGATTGGTCTATAATTTTCTTTCTCTGTTTTCAGCCTACCTGGTTTAGGTATCAGTACCATATCTGTGTCATAAAAGGAGTTTGGTAGGACTCCTTCAATCCCTATTTTTTCAAATAGTTTATATAACATTGGAGTTAATTGTTCTTTAAATGTTTGGTAGAATTCACATGTAAATCCATCTGGTCCTGGGGATTTTTTCTTAGGGAGTTGATTGATAGTTTGTTCTATTTCTTTTTCTGAGATGGGACTGTTTAGGATATTTACTTCTTCCTCTGTTAGTTTGGGCAAGCTGTATTTTTGGAGGTATTTTTCTATTTCATTTAAGTTGTCGAATTTATTGGCATAAAGTTGGGCAAAGTAACTCCTAATTATTGCTCTAATTTCCTCTTCGTTAGTGGTGAGTTCTCCCTTTTCATTTTTAAGACTAACAATTTGATTTTCCTCTTTCCTTTTTTTAATCAGATTTACTAAGGGTTTGTCTATTTTGTTGGTTTTTTCATAGAACCAACTCTTAGTTTTATTAATCAATTCAATAGTTTTTTTACTTTCAATTTTATTGATCTCACCTTTTACTTTTAGAATTTCAAGTTTAGTGTTTGACTGGGGGTTTTTAATTTGTTCCTTTTCTAGCATTTTTAATTGCAAACCCAATTCACTGACCTTCTCTTTCTCTATTTTATACAAATAGGCTTCTAGAGATATGAAATTTCCCCTTATTACCGCTTTGGCTGCATCCCATACATTTTGGTATGATGTCTCATTATTATCGTTTTCTTGGGTGAAGTTATTAATTATGTCTATGATTTGCTGTTTTACCCAATCATTCTTTAGTATGAGATTATTTAGTTTCCAATTATTTTTTGGTCTACTTCCCCCTGCTTTTTTGTTGAATGTAATTTTCATTGCATCGTGGTCTGAAAAGGATGCATTTACTATTTCTGCCTTACTACATTTGAGTTTGAGGTTTTTATGTCCTAATATATGGTCAATTTTTGTATAGGTTCCATGAACTGCTGAAAAGAAAGTGTATTCCTTTCTGTCTCCATTACATTTTCTCCAGAGATCTATCATATCTAGCTTTTCTAGTATTCTGTTTACCTCTTTGACTTCTTTCTTATTTATTTTCTGGTTTGATTTATCTAATTCTGAGAGTGCAAGGTTAAGATCTCCCACTATTATAGTTTTACTGTCTATTTCTTCTTGCAGCTCTCTTAGTTTCTCTTTTAAGAATTTAGATGCTACCCCACTTGGTGCATATATGTTTAATATAGATAGTGCTTCATTATCCATGCTACCCTTTAGCAAGATATAGTGTCCTTCCTTATCTCTTTTAATTAGGTCAATTTTTGCTTTAGCTTGATCTGAGATCAGGATGGCTACCCCTGCTTTTTTGACTTCACCTGAAGCATAGTAGATTTTGCTCCAACCTTTTACTTTTAACCTGCATGTATCTCCCCGCTTCAGGTGTGTTTCCTGTAAACAACATATTGTAGGATTCTGGCTTTTAATCCATTCTGCTAACCGCTTCCTCTTTATGGGGGAGTTTACCCCGTTCACGTTTATGGTTAGAATGACCAATTCTGTATTACTTGCCATCTTGTTAACCCCGGTTTATGCTTTCCTCCCTTCTTTCCCCTTTCCCCCCCTTCCAAGTATTAAGCTTGTGAGCACCCCTTGCTTCTCACAGCCCTCCCTTTTTAGTGTCCCTCCCCCCGCCTTAGAGTTCCTCCCCCTATCTTACCCCTTTCCCTCCCAGTTCCCGTATTCCCTTCCGCTTAGCTTATTCCTTCCCTTTCCACTTTTCCCTTCTCACTTTTCAATGAGATGGGAGAAGTTTCACCATAGATTGAATATGTCTTAAGATTTTTCACTTAAAGCCAATTCTGAAGGCAGTAAGATACCCACTATATTCATCCCCCTCCATTCTTTCTCTCAGATATAATAGGTTTCCTATGCCTCTTCATGAGATGTACTACCCCCACTTTACCCTTTTTCTGGTACAATGTCCTTTCCACATCAATTTCTAGAACAAGGTATACATGTATTCTTTATACATCTATATAGTCAAAATATAGTTCCCAAGATTAATCTTTACCTTTTTAGATTTCTCTTGAGTTCTATATTTGTAGATCAAACTTTTTGTTAAGTTCTGGTTTTTTCATCAGAAATAGATGAAATTCGCTTACTTCGTTGAATGTCCATCTTCTTCCCTGGAAAAAGATGCTCATTCTCGCTGGGTAAGTTATTTTTGGTTGCATACCAAGTTCCTTAGCCTTTCGGAATATCATATTCCAGGCCCTTCGATCTTTTAATGTGGATGCTGCCAGATCCTGGGTGATCCTTATTGTGGCTCCTTGATACTTGAATTGGGTTTTTCTAGCCGCTTGCAATATTTTTTCTTTCACCTGAGGGTTCTGGCATTTGGCCACTATATTCCTTGGTGTTTTGATTTTAGGATCCCTTTCAGTGGGTGATCGATGAATCCTTTCAATGTTTATTTTTTCCTCTGTTCCTATGACTTCTGGGCAGTTCTCTTTGATGATTTCCTGGAAGACAGTGTCCAGGCTCTTTTTTTCATCATGTTTTTCTGGGAGTCCAATGATTCTCAGATTGTCTCTCCTGGATCTGTTTTCCAGGTCTGTTGTCTTCCCCAGAAGGTATTTCACATTTTTCTCCATTGTTTGATTTTTTTGGATTTGCTTGACTGATTCTTCTTGTCTCCTCGAGTCATTCAATTCCACTTGTTCAATTCTGATTTTCAGTGAAGTATTCTCTTCACTCACTTTTTTAAAATCTTTCTCTAATTGTCCAATTGAGTTCTTTTGTTCTGTGGAATTTTTTTCCATTTCGCCAATTTTGTTTTTTAGAGAGCTGTTTTCTGTTTCCAGTTCACTAATCCTATTTTTCAAGGATTTTACTTCTTTATCCACTCTCTCTTTAACTTTCTCCAGGCTCTTTTGCCAAGCCTCCCTCTCCTTTTCCCAAGCCTCCCTCTCCTTTTGCCAAGCCTCACTCTGCTTTCCCCATTTTTCTTCTAGCTCCCTTGTGAGAGCCTTTTTAATCACTTCTATGAGGTTCATCTGTGCTGAGGAACAGATGATTTCCTCCTTTGGGGAATCACCTGGGGACTGCCTGTTTTTAGTCTCCTCAGGATTTAGAGTCTGCTCTCTATCTGTGTAGAAGCTGTCAAGGGTTAAAGTCCTCTTCAGCTTCTTGCTCATTCTGTCTATTAATCAGAGATAAACTACCAAAGAAAAACAGAAAAAACTGGAGTCTTTCTTTGGGGGGGGGCTGGGTGTGTTATCGAGCTTCCTCTACAGACTGCAGGTGGCAGCAGTGAGGCACTAGCAGGACTGTGCTGCGCCTGTGCTCTGAGATCCCAAAGCGTGCTGAGTCACTGAGGGGGGGGGAAGGGGGGGGCAGGTCCTGAGAGACTCCAGCTGTTTGCGGTTGTATTCTTCAGCCCCGGTGTTTTTAGCTTCTCTGCTGGGCTGTTGACTTGCTGCAGGTTCCAAACCTGTAGCGAAGCTCTCCCCGCAGAGACGGCTACGATCACTCCCCACCCCCTCTCAGCTCTGCTCCCGTGCTCTCACTGCCGCTGCCCTCAGCCTGCGCCCGATCTAAAACCGCCCCAGCCCTCCAGTAAAGACAGACCTTTCTTGGCGGATCTCAAGGATGGCTTCTCTTGGTAACTATTTGTGGGTTTTTTTCAGTCAAGCATTGATTCAGAGGCTTGTAATGAAGTGGATAGTGAGAGAAAGCGCGGAGCTTATGCAACTGTGAGCCTCCTCTCCGCCATCTTAACCGGAAGTCCCCCCCCTATATCTTTTGAAAATAAAAAGGTTTTTCTTTTAAAGAAAACTATCTTTACATACATTTAGAAAACAAAATTCTATTGAAAATGAAAAAAGAAATTTGAGTTCTAAATTCTATGCCTCCCTCCATCTTATACATAGGTTATACAGGTGCAATCATGTAAAACACTTCCATACATTTCTTTTCGTATATGAAGATAACAAAAAAAGAATAAAAGAAAGAAAAAATTAAAAAAAGACTATTTCAATCAATATTCAGACATCAGTTCTTTCTCTGGAGGCAGATAGTATGTTTTATAATTCATCCTTTGGGATTGTTGTGGATCATTATATTGCTGAGAATAGCCAAGTCATTCACAATTACTTATTGTGCAATATTGCTATTACTATGTATATTCTATGTGCTTTCTTTCTCTTGCTCACTTCATTTTGCATCAGTTTATGTAAGTCTTGCTAGGTTTATCTGAAATCATTCTATTTGTCATTTCTTATGGCACAACAATATTCCTTCTCAATAATATACCATAGCTTGTTTAGCCATTCCTTAATTGATGAGCATACTTTCAATTTTTAATTCTGAGCCATCACTAAAAGAACTATTATAAATATTTTTGTACAAAAAGATACCATTCTCTATTTAAAAAAAACTCTTTGGGATATAGACCTTTGCTATATCAAAGAGTTTACAACCATTTTATAGCTTTTGGACCTATATACTACATGATTTTGAAAGTCATTGTATCTCTAAGATTCTATAAGCTTGTCTCTGCAAAATATAAGGTCCTTGAGGGCAAACAACCCCAAAGGATTTTTAACTTTTTTCTTTGTATAAATCCCTCAACCACCAACACAAAATCACACATGGAATAGTTATCAGGGTTGTTTTGGATCTAGCTTTAACCAGACCAACTGTGAGGTTTTCAGTATTAAACTATACTGCAGAAATTAGTAATGGCTTTAAATTAGTGATGATATTATTGGTTTCTAGACTTAAACTGTTATTAATGAGGATTAAATTAAAAACTGGGATGAATACCACCCCCCAGTTTGGTTGTTAAACATTTAACAGTACACCCCCATAATTCCTCAATGCAAGCAATTCAGCTTTTCACAGATTGAAACATTTGTAAAATACAATATACTTAAAATGAACACTCACAAATGCAATTTCTTTTAGTTTTTAATGAGAAATTTAAATTTAAAATGTAAAATGTTTAAAAATAAAAATTTAAATTTAAAAGTAAAATTTAATTTTTAGAATTTTGACATGAAACATTCAATTGAAAATTAAAAGAAAAATATTTTGTAAACATATTCAGTCATCTGCAATTTAAAAAAATATTTTATTTTATTTTATAATAACTTTATATTGACAGAATCCATGCCAGGGTAATTTTTTTTACAACATTATCCCTTGCACTCGCTTCTGTTCCGATTTTTCCTCTCCCTCCCTCCACTCCCTCTCCTAAATGGCAAGCCGTCCTATATATGTTAGATATGTTGCAGTATATCCTAGATACAATATATGTTTGCAGAACCAAACAGTTCTCTTGTTGCACAGGGAAGTCATCTGCAATTAAAGAAAAATTTAACAAATAATGTATACATATAATATACTTTAATTCATAAAAATTACATTTTGAAAACAAATTGGTAAAACTGCAACTCTGCATAGCAAAAAAAAGCTTCACTCTCATATGTCAAAGTTCAGAAGAAAATGTTTCTTTAAAATCAGAAATACAATGCTCATTTCATGGTACAAGTTCATAAGCTATTTTCAGAATCGTGAATGCACAGAAAATGAAATATATATTATATAGTTAAGAATTACATTAAAACATAATTATATTCTGTTCTTAATATAGAAATAGGAGTTCTTAGGTTGATTAGAATCTATATTTTCTGCCTTTTACAACCAACAGAATTTTATAAATCATTATTTTCTTTAAAATTTACCAATATTATAATGAACATAAAACACAATCAAGTAATGAAACTACCAAAAATGAACCCCCTCTCTCTCTGACAAAATATATATTCAAAATAGGCCCTATATTCTATTCTGAACTGTGTGGCTTAGTCAGTTATTTGTATCCCCTTTCCCTCCTTCTCCATAATTAGTCTCAATGTCATCTTACTATACATAGAGAGAAATCCTACCTTTAATTCAACCCAAATCAAAGTGTTTTAATCATATATGTCTGAACATAATGGGGACCCTAAGTGGAGGAAAATCCTAGTGGAGTTAGCAGACATTTCTTGTACCCGTCCACAATGCATTCTTGGAATGCTGCCATGGTCTCACTCCTTCCCTGCTGATGTTTGGGTGTCAGCCACACATACCTAATAATTTGTCTTTGGAGTCCCCAGTGATAAGAAGGTGTGTACACTCAGAACCAGCTACCCTTTGGCTGAGAAGACCCCTTAGCAATGGCAAAATTGCCAGCCTCGTGTTTCCTTTGACATCTGAGTCCAGGGGTAAGATATGGATCAGGACCACTGGAGATGGTCGAGCAAGACTGCCCTGGCCTAGTGTGGACCTTTATCTCTAGTGGGGAATGAACTGAATCCTAAAACCACCCTTTTCCTGCCAGCTGTTTGAGTTTACAAGGGAACAGAGGCCACTTCTAGGCCCTGTCTCACTTGGGACTGGAGGAAATAAAGACAACCTGGACCAGAGTTCCAGTGGAGCCATTATGGTGCTGACAGTTGGCTTAACCAACTCAAGATTAGGATGGTCTGTGGACATTTAGGGTGCAGAGCTGACACTGAAGGAAGAATGAAAGAAGAGAAGATGCGCGAAGGGAATAGGCATTTATATAGGACCTAGCAGGGGCAAAGGGATTATGCTAAGAACTTTACAAATATTTCATTTAATCCTTACAATAACCTAGCAAGGTGGATGCTGTCACTATCTGACTTTTACAATTGGGAAGGTTGCCCAGGGTGACAGTAAACTTCTGGGACTGGATTTAAAATTAGGTCCTGCTGGTTGTACCTATGCCTCAGACTCCTAGTGGATTAACATTTGGAATTGGATAGCTCTTAGGTATTTAAAACTCCATATTTTCAAAATAGAATTCATCATATTTCCTTCTATCCCTTTCCTTTCCCAAAGTTCCCTATTAATGTCAAGGCCACCGTCATCTTCCAGTCATCTGCATATTTCGTCTAAGTATCATTCTTAATTCCTCATTTGAACTCACTTGCCCACTCTATTGGCAAATCTTTACATATTTGTAGCTTTACATCTCATTTATAGGCCCCACTTTCCCTTGATACTGTCATCATCCTGGTGCCAGTCCTTATACTATATTCTGGAATCATTGCAATAATTTCCTAATTGATACTCCTGCTTCAAATCTCTTCCCACTCTAAGCCATTGTCCATTGCTGCCTAAATGATTTTTTCTACAGCATGGATCTGACCAGGTTCTAGTATTACTCAACAAATCCCAGTGATTCCTTACTCCTCTCTCTGTCTCTCTGTCTCTGTCTCTTTCTCTCTGTCTCTTTCTCTCTCTGTCTTTCTCTTTCTTTCCCTCTGTCTCTCTCTCTGTCTCTGTCTCTCTTTTTCTCTCTCTCTTTCTCTCTGTCTCTTTCTCTCTCTGTCTCTCCCTCTGTCTCTCTCTGTCTCTCTCTGTCTCTGTCTCTCTTTTTCTCTCTCTTTCTCTCTGTCTCTCCCTCTGTCTCTCTGTCTCTCTCTGTCTCTGTCTCTCTTTTTCTCTCTCTCTTTCTCTCTGTCTTTTTCTCTCTCTGTCTCTCCCTCTGTTTCTCTTTCTCTCTCTCTCTCTCTCTCTCTCTCTCATTATATATACCTTATATTCCACGATATCTTAATAACCCCAAGGACTCTAATTAGCATTTAAAGTCCCTCACCATGTAGCCTCTTCCTACTTTTTCAAACTTTCTACACTTTACTGCCTTCCATTTACCCATCAACATTAGCCTTCTTAATGTTCATTATACACAACATTTCATCCTCCGACTTTTTGTTTTTTCATTGGCTGTTCCTAATGCTTGGAATACTCTCTTCCCCTCATTTCCATCGTCTAGCTTTCTTCAAGTCTTAACAACCTCCTTCTATAAAAGGTCTTTGATGCTCCTTCTTCACATCTCAGTCCCTTACTCCCTAGTGACTTCTCCTTAAGATTACCTTACATTTTATATATCTAGTATGTGTAGCTATTTGGATTTTTTTTTCCCTAATAAGCTCCCTTAAGAGCTCCTTGTTTTGATGTTTCTTTGTATCCCCAGAACTCGGTACAGTGCTTGACACATAGAGGCATTTAATAAATACTTGTTGACTGATTGGGAGTACTGTAGTTAACCAGGGTGACTTATGATACTGCAGGCATAATCAAAGCTAAATGTTGCCCATCAATAAAGTATATGTCCTGTATACTTGGCATATAATCTCAATATTTGATTTTATACATTTTATGTACCTATGCACTTAAATAATTGTCTCTGATTTTGCTACATGCACATTAATTAATGTACATGATAAAGGCTCATAGATATACCTGGATATCCAGTGATATTTTGCAGGGACTTCAGAGTTTTATACTAGTGGGAGAGTAATAAGAGTGGAAAACTTCTCTGCTCTTAGCAGATGATCCCAGTTAAGTTTTAGATTTCCCACAGCTCTAATATGGGTAAAATGGCTACTTATTGGTGGTTAGGTAGGCATGGGAGACATCCAGGGTACCCTAAATCTAGTAAAGGTATTGAATCAGTTAGATAACATGGATAGAGACTAGTGATAGTATGTACTGGTAACAGCTGAATAAAAACAAAGAGTAAAAAAAAAGAAAACCAGAAGAAGAATACAAAACAAAATAAAATAAAACAAAAGCGAACATTGTCATGGGACTAGTGGAATACCAGGGAGGATCCAAAATATATAACAACAAATTACTAGATCAAGAAAGTTTATATATAAATATATGTAGAAAAATTATATTCATGAATGACCATTTTTCTTTACTTTTGTAAATTGTTCTTTTGTCCTCACTGTGCAACTTTTTAACTTTATCCTTTTTTCCCCTTTCCATCCTTCTCCACTCTTAAGCAACCTACATTTAAGAAAAGATTTATTTATGCATTCACAATATCTTAATAGAACTGTGGACCTATATGTCTCTGAAGGGGGGGCCACAATGAGAGCCCCTAGGAGTTAAATTGTGTTACATGTTATGATGCTATTGTGAGGAATGTACTTGAAAAAAATTATTAGCATCATGTAGTCCAGATTTTCATTTTACAAATGAGGAAACTTAAGCTTACAAGGGTTGGGTGACTTTTTCAAGGTCACCCAAACATCAAGTAGTGAGTTGGATTCAAACCTAGTCTTCTGATATCAACTTTAGTGTTCATTTGTACTGTATCTACTGGGGCTATCCTGCTTCCAACTTTTCTTTTTCTGAGGTTAAGCTCAAGGAAAACTATTCTCTTTTCGCACAAACTCTCTCATGGTACTCTCATCAGAGACAAATCCTTTGGGGTTGTGGAACAATGGAGTTGACTGTGGAAAGTCAGTTTTCATGTCCTTGATACATTGTGGATACATGGCAGAATTCTCTAAATTTTCATATCCAAAGCTCTGAGGCAAATACTAAAGGTCATTGTGGGACAAGACATAATGGAGGGGACAAACAGAAGCCTGTTTCTACATAATGTCAGTACAATGATCCTAAAGCTCTTATAATCTAAAATATGATATTAAGCCTAGCACCTTGGCCCTATTCCAATCTGTAAAAGCACTTTATAGCTGTTAAAAACCTCTCATTGATTTGGACATGCTATTCTTCTCTGTTTGCTGAAATCCAGTGTTGTAGCTGAGCACAGTTGAACCTCTTCTCTAATCCATTCCAAAAGATGATGATAATAGTTAGCATTTATATGATACTTCAAAGTTTGCAAAGCACTTTACAAATATGATCTCATGATCTGCTCTTCTTGATTCCAAGACCAGCCCTCTATAATCTGTACTATAGGTCACATAGCTTCTGTAGACAACTTGGAAAAGAGACTTTTGGGGTCCATCATGTTTATATTATAGCTCTGAAAAGGTCTACATAACTGTTTCCCTAAAGAAAAAGTTAGCATGGGCTGAAATGTGAGATTTCCATGAATTTAGAGTTTTTCTTTAGTCACTTAGAAAGTTCAACTTTAAGTCCTGGAAGGGACTTAAAGAGCTCATCCAATTCAGTCTCAGTTCCCTTGATCTGTGCCTTCACTCACATTACACAATTACACACAGTATTGATCAAAACCTTGATCTTATTATCTCCCACGAAATTCTCTAGTTTTAGAAGCCACAATTCAGAAATTCTCCTATCCAAACATTATCTATCTTCTCTGTTCCTTACGACTATTTTCTATCTTCACAGAAATTTCAAGTCACCTATTCCATTCACCCAGGCCAATCAACCAATAAATTTTTAAGAACCTACTCTCTCTGCTAGGCAATGTACTAGTGCTAGGGATGCAGATCCATAAATGAAATAATCCTGATTACAGAGGGTTTACAGTCTCATCCCTGTTCTTGTTTCAATTTTATCTCTTTAAAATCCTGGCCATACATCAAACTAATTCAACTTTACTGTTATCTGCCTTTGATTTGTTTGCCACCGTGTCCTACCACTACTTAGTCTTTTTCAAGATCAAAATCTGGATTGCTTTCACCATTCTACTTCTCTCCTCCTACTTGTGCGTTTCTGAATGAAGCTAGAAAAATTCACATAACTGTACCGATTCAGTCCATGAAAATTTTTATCTAATCTGAATTGGATTCTCATTGCTTCATTCACAAATGCTTTTTTGATTGATTGGTGATCTCATCATCTTCTATGCCTTTAAGCATCGTCTCTTTGCACACACCTCCATGTCTAACGTTCATTTCACTTCTTCATTCTTTCCTACTTGACTTTCTATTTCACTACCCATAATATCTGTTTCAAACTTTGTCTACTGTTCTGAAGGCATTGATAATGCTCATCCCTCTCCCTTATAGCAGGAAATTTTGTCAGTTGAAGCTGAAAAAATTGAGGCTATCTATCTCTTTCAGGTTTTTCCCCTTAATTTCATATCTCAATTGTCATTTTTTCCTATTCTTTCCTATTTTGTTATAATTTCAGAAGAAGAAGTGGTCTTTATTGACAACACCAATCTCATTATCATTATCCTTGACCCAATCCCCTTTAATGTCTCCTGGAACTTTATCCCTTTGATTATCTCTTTTACCCTCTCTCCCAGTTTTCATTTTTCATTATCTATTGGCTTTTGCCGCCTACAATCATGCATAGACACTCACATTTTCTTCTGCACTTTTTCACCTCCTACTCATTTCTCAATTCTTGATTTCAGTATCTACCACAAAACTGAAATTCTCCAATTATCTCAATATTGCTAAAACAAGTGGTCCTTTCTCTTAGTTTTCATGACATTATTCTTATTTATTTCTTCTATTTGTCTGATCATTCTTTTCAATCTTCTTATAGGATCATCATCAATAGCCAACTTCCTTTGTGTGGAGCAATCCAATGCTCTGTCCTAGACCTTTTAAAAAATTCTTTCTTCATCCCCCCCCGCCCAAGACCATTTTATAGATTTTTTTCTTTATTAATTCTCTTCTGACAATTCTCCTCACCTAACTCATACAACATTTTCTAATTTTTTTTCCATCCTTGGGAATTGATCCTCAGAGTAGGTGGTGAAGAAGTGGTGGTTCTTTGAGGACAAGTTGATCCTTCTGTATAAATCTCATCAGAAAATATTGTCTAAGTTAGCTAAGAGGGGGAGGAGAAATGATCATCAGAAATGAGAGATAACAGTGCGGAAAATCTTCTGGAGAACATAATAGGAGGTGCTATTATGTGTACAAAAATTCTGATGATAATTTCTTATGTATCCATTTCTTAAATACAGCCTACAAACATTTCCATCTTCCTCATCCGACCCTTCCATTCTGTCTAGATCCAACAATTCCTGCTAACTATAGTCCTCTTATCTTTCCTCCCTTTCTTCAGCCAAGCTTCTTATAAAATCCATTTACATTTAGTATCTTCACTTCCTAGCCTTAGTATCATGCTTATATGAACTGGCTTTTACCCTTACTTCTCAATTGGAATTGCTCTCTCTGAAGTTATCAGTGAATGTTTTATTGCTAAATTTAATGGCTTCTCAGTCCTCATTCTTCTTGTCTTTTTGCAGCATTTTATACTATTGACCACTCTCCCCTCCTGTGAACCTTTTCTTCTTTTCTTTCTATATACTCTCATTTAGTGACTTATAGTTTCCATAGCTTCAATTACCATCTTGTTGCAGATAATTTGCATTTCTATTTACCAAGACCTTATTTCTTCTCTTAGCGCTTATATTGTATGAATAACTGTTTTTAGACTCTGAAACAGGATGTCATGTAGGTTTTCCACATTCAGGATGCTCATAATAGAACCCATCTTACACCCAAATTTAATCATCTCCCAAACTTCCCTATCACTCTTGAGGACACTACCATTCATTCAGTTGTTTAAATTTGCCCCTTGAAGTCATTTTCTACTCTTCAGTCTCACTCAAATAATCAGTTGCCAAATGTTATCACTTCACTCTTTGTAACAGCTTCATCTATGTCCCCTGTACACACTAATATGACCACTGCCTGAGTTCAGGTACTCATCATATCTTGCTCAAGCTCACATGTCAAGTGGGGGAAACTGGGAGTTGAACCCACATCTTCCGATTCCAAATCTAATAATCTTTCTATTGTATTATACCGCATCTCCTAGACACACATCTCTTCTTTCATCAGAACTAAAGTTCCTTGAAAACGGAGACTGTTTCATTTTTGTCTGTTATGTTTCTTTTCTTTATCATTATTGTTTTTAACGATGAACTTAGCCATTTACAGACATGAATATTTCAGGATGTGATGAATAAAAAGATTGCAAATGAAATCACGAACTTTTGATATTTTTGTGCATCAGTTTTAACACAGAAGTAACATAACCACTTTTTTTTGTTTCTTTCTTCGAGCTTCTTTTTATTGTCTTTGAAGATAGCTGGTTGGCATAATGAAGAGCGAGTTGGACCTGGAGTCAGGAAAAATTGAGTTAAAATAGTGCTTCATAAATACTTTTTGATTAATGACCTCATCAGCTTTTATGGATTTGATCATTATCTCTATGCAGATGGCTCCCAAATCTCCATATCCAACCTTCATTTCCCTCCTAAGCTTAAAAGTTCCACATTTCCAGTTGCTTAGTAGACCTCTTCACCTGAATGTTCCAAAGGCATCTTGATCTTAATATACCCAAAGTAGAATTTATTCTATTTTACACTAAACCCACTTCTACTTCTAATTACTCTACTTATTACAAGGGTATCACCATTATTCTAGTCACTCAGGTTTGAAATGTAACAAGCAGCCACTTCCAATTAACATTTTCAATGGCTTGTCAATTCCACCTATATGGCATCTCTCACATCCTTTTCTGTCTACTCACACTACAGCAACAGGAGTTTAGACCCTCACCACCTGTTGTTTGAACTCTTGCAATAGGCTCCCATTTGCTCTTTCTGTACCCAACTCTGGCTCTCTCTAACACATCCTCTACATTGATGCCATAGTGATATTCCTGAGATGCTGGTAGGATCACTTCATTCTTTGGCTCAAAAAGCTCCTAATGGCTCTTTTTTGCTTCTCATATAAAATTCAAACTTCTCTGCTTGGCATGTAACAATAGCAACAACAATAACAATAACAGCATTTATATATCTCTCACTATCTATCAGGCAATATGCTTAGTGCTTTACAATTAATATCTTATTTGATTCTTGAAACAGTCCCGAATAGTAGGGGCTATTATTACGTCTGTTTTTCAGTTGAGAAAGCAGGTAAATAGACAGACATTAAGTGATTTGCCTGCATCACTCAGCTAGTGAGTTTCTAAAGCTGAATTTGAATTTAGGTCATCTTGACTTTAGGTCTAATGCTGTATTTCTTTTGTTACATATTTTATACTCTGGCTTCAGTTTTCTGTTTTTAGTTTATTTTTATTTTCTTTATTATTATTATTTTTAACTATGAACTTAGTCATTTACAGACATGAATATTTCAGGATGTGATGAAGAATAAAAAGGAAGATTGCATATAAAATCATGAACTTTTGATTTTTTTGTGCATTAGTTTTAACACAGAAGTAACACAACCATCTTTTTTTTTTGTTTCTTTCTTTGAGTATCTTTTTATTGTCTTTGAAGATAGCTGGTTGGCACAATGGATAAAGGGTTGGACCTGGAGTCAGGAAAAACTGAATTAAAACCTTGTCTTAACATTTATTAGCTATGTGACTTTAGGCAAGTCACTTAACTGCTGCGTAGCTCAGTTTGCTTATCTGTAAAATGAGGACAATCATAGTATTATACCTGTCTCTCAGGGTTGTTATGAGGATAAATGAGATAATGTGCATTGTTATATAAATGCTGATTATTATTCTTTGCATGTATAAAGTGTTTTAATGATTTTTTGCTTTATTTTTTGCATCTTTATCACCTACTAAATCCTTTCTTATTTTCCCATCCCCAGAGAAAGCTCTTTAGGGTAACAAATAGATATGTTTAAAGAAAACAGGTCAGCATATTGCCAGCCTGTCTTTCTAGACTGATTTTCTGTTATTTACCTCACATGATCCACAATCAGATCAAATTACCCCATTTGCTCTTCCTTATCCATGAGATTTCTATATTTGTCTCTGGGTATTTGCATAATCCTGTAATGTTCTATACTTGTACTTTCTCTCTTGGAATTCCAGTTTCCCTTAAAACTCATCTTGAGTGTCATCTTTTACATGATCCTCCCTGATCCCCATAGTATTATTAACCCTTCCCCCTCTGCCAATTACTTCATGCATATAATGTATCTCTTTATGTACATGTTTTTGGAAGTAAAATAGATGCTCATTGTGGGCAAGAACTTTTTGTCTTATGTCCTACTTTTGTCCCTGAGTTCCATGGCACATAATAATTGATCAAGAAATACTTGTTGAGGTGAATGCAATTGATGTACTTTATTTCATAGAGAAGGGGAAGTAATCTGCTGAAGGCATGCAGGTTGGTTGTTCAGCTGAGACTAAAACCCAGGTTTCCAAACCCCTAGTCCTGTGCCAGACAGACTTTTAAAATTTTTTTTCACCTGGGATTGAATTCCAGGTCTGCTATTTGCTACTTATGCTTGCATTTCATAGTTATCTAGAAATCCATAGAATTTTTAGCTTCCATTGTACAAAGCATTATTTATAATTTTCCAACTCAAACCATATTCCCTTCCTAATTATTCCATTTTTGTTAATGCAATACAACTTTTCAAAGTCCCCTAGATGGAAACTAAGATTGTGGCAATGATCCTTTTCTCTGCTCCATTCCCTCTAGCCCTGTCATTTCTTCCTCTGTATCTCTCTCTCTCTGTCTCTGTTTGTCTCTCTGTTTCTGTCTCTTTCTGTGCTTCTCTCTCAGAATCATATTCCTTTCATTGCTACTGCCCATTTCCTGGCCTAGACCTCATTATCTCTCATAACTTTCATTCTCTACTTCCCAAAGCTAGTGCTTTATTCACTGTAGTTGTTCTGAGAAAATTCTTTTTCAAGTTGAGGCAACATCTGCCTGTGTGTAACTTCCACTCTTTTTTTTTTCCTTTGAAATTTGATTTTTTTTTATTTCATAGCTTTTTATTTACAAATTATATGTATGGGTAATTTTACAGCATTGACAATTGCCAACCTTTTGTTCCAATTTTTCCCCTCCTTCCCCTCACCCCCTCCCCTAGATGGTAGGATGACCAGTAGATGTTAAATATATTAAAGTATAAATTAGATACACAATAAATATATATGACCAAATAGTTATTTTACAAAAAGAATCGGACTCTGAAATATTGTACAATTAGCCTATGAAGGAAATCCAAAATGCAGGCAGACAAAAATATAGGGATTGGGAATTCAATGTAATGGTTCTTAGTCATCTCCCAGAGTTCTTTCGCTGGGCGTAGCTGGTTCAGTTCATTACTGCTCCATTGGAACCGATTTGGTTCATCTTATTGTTGATAACTTCCACTCTTTAGACAGATACCTGCTTTCTGGATTTGGACAACCTAGCCCTGAATTCATTATTCAGAGGGACACTGGTACTTTCATTTAACATGGTGTCTCTGTTTTGCCATCCTCAGATCATAGTTTGTATTTCTTGATTTAGCAAACTGTTAGTAATGATTTGGGATTATTGAATGAAAAATAATTTATTAAGCATTTAACAGTGTGGCAAACATTGGGTTAATGGCTTGGTATATAAACACATACATGTGATAGCCCCTGACTTGAATATAAAGCTTATGTTCTAATAAAGGAAGACAATTCATATAGGATAATGACAGTCAAAATGAAATGTTTCAGTGTGGGAGATCACAGGGATGTTGAGTGGAACCAGTGTCAATGACAATTAAAGATTTATTTATTTGTTTGCAGTCATAGAGTTGGAAATTACATGTTGAGGTCATGGGTTATACAAAGACTGGCATGGTGGATGGCAAGATAGTTAGTGGAATATGGATGAAGTTAATGAAATATAATGGACCAAGTGACATGCTCCTCAATCAGAATAGAATAGATCCCAAATTGGGATTTTCAAATCTGGGAGATTATATTCCCTAGGGTTTGATCTCTAGAAAGTGGATATATCAACAGGGCAATATCTGGGGTAGAATAGAAATTTACCAACTTCCCCTTTGCTTTTATCTCTTCCTCATTGCTTATTGTCCTTGCACATGTGTCCAGATAGTTAAAAAACAGCATGTGGAGAGGAAAGAACCTTAGATTTGGGCTTGGTTCTTAGTTTCTTATCGCTACTTACTCCCTGTATAACTAGTCGATTCACTTAGCTGATTTTCATTTTCTTCATTTGCCAGATGAGGATGTTGAACTAGAAAGCTTGATAATATTGCTTCTCATTCTGACATTCTAGATTCTAGGTTCTAGGCTCTAGGTTCCTTTTGGTTCTAAACTCTTTAATCCTATAATTCTATGTTTTGAAGACATAGCATGATGCTTTAGATAGCATTGCTCCCCTGGTGACCAGTATTGAATTCTCCTTTCTCTATACTTCCATCTCTAAGTTAATTTCCCCTACCTCTCTTTCTCTGTCTCTTTTGGAGGGTGATTGCTTTTCTGGGCAAAGAGCCCATTTTTTTGTTTAATTTCAAGATTGTTCAGCATCCCAGATAGTTATCCAGAGATGAAGCAATACATAAATAAATGCAGCCTATCTATTCATACACACACGCTCTTACACACAGACACATACACACAGCATACATATATAGCCTGATACGCAGGAAGGTAAATATGTGTGGCATTAGTAAACAGACCCACATCCGTGTGGAGGCAGCCACCTTGCCTCTTCCTTCTGCCAGACGGTTGTCATAAAAATACCAATAAGGAAGAGGAGAAGTGTGTTTGACTGTTAGAATCACTCCTGCTTCCTTTTCATTATTCTTAATAAAAGGAGATGGTGCCGAAAAATTGTGTTTTGCTAGTTATTTTCCCCAAGAGATGTTTTATAAAACACGGATGCAGAACAGACTATATTGGAAGCGAATGCCTTATTAAGTGAATACAGTTAGAAAGAAGTCGTAACCAAAATGAACAGTTATTTTCTTGACTTTTTTTTTGCCCTCTGTAAAATAGAGAAATTGGACTCAATATAAATTTAGTAACAGCTCTCAAATGATACCAGGGAAAAATAACGCTTGCGCAGTGAGATGGAAGTTTCTTTAAATAATGATCTGTGTAAAAAGAGTGGAATTGGAAAAGTACCTCCAAGTACCTTGTAGGCAGTGCTCATCTACTGGGGAAGTATTTGCCTTGTTATACAGCTCAGTTCTTCTTCAGCTGGCAAGTATCTCATTAGGAGATCATAGAATTTAGAGCTGTTATGTGACTTAGAATTCATCTTATACTGAGAAAACTGAGGCTTGGAGAGATTAAGAGACTTGTATGAAGTCATAGAGTGGATGAGCTAGCTATTCTCATTTCATATCCAGAGTTTTTTCCAAAAAAATTTTCCCTCTGATTTAAAGAATTTTCTGCATAGAAATAATAGTTGGAAGCATGAGTATTAGTTATCCTGTTTGAGACCTACTAAGTCAATCTTGTTTTCCTTTTATTTGTCCTTAAATTTCCTTTTTCTTTTCTTTTTCAAATTATTGTTATTATTTTAAAACTGGGTCTCTATCTGACTCAGATTACTTATAGGCCCTATACTACTACTAATCAGAATGATAGCTTTAACTTGCTATCTTGTTCAAAAGAAGAAGATATAAAGACTTATGTCCCCACTAAAACTTCCTATCTTTGGACTAGATATCCCTACATGCTCTAGATATTCCTCAGGTGTTGTAGTTTCCAGTCCCCTCACAATTTTGGTCTCTCGATACCCTGAGCATTTTCTCTGCCTGTTCTCAATGTCTGAATGCCATCTCTCCTTATCTCTGCCTGTTGGCTTACTTAGCTCCCTTTAAATTCAAACTAAGATACTATATTTTATACAAAAGTCTCTTCCAACCCCTCTTAATTCTAGTACCTTATCCTTTTACAATTGTTTTCTGTTTGTCCTGTAGAAAGCTTGTTTGTGCATATTTGATTGCTTGTTGTGTCTCCCATTAGATGAACTATCTTTTTTTGTGTCTCCAGAACTTAGCATAGGGACTGACACATAGTAGGTGATTAATAGATGTTTACTGACTGAATGTCCTCTGGATCCCAATTTCCATCTGAAAATATAGTGCCCAAAATTGAACACACTATGCCAGTGGCCTCCACAGACTTAGGTCAGTGAGATCATTGCCTCCCATACCTTAGATTTGTTTGAGGAACATTCTGCATCTTTTAGGGTTGAGGTTTAAGCTGGCCTTTTCACCATATCTTCCTTGATGCTCCTTCCAGAAGCAGACTCTTTAGCTGCTTTCTTCACATTAAGCATCCACTTATTAGAATAACAAACTATTTCTGAGCTCCACAAATAGTCAAACTCTTCCTAGACTCATTGGTTTCCAATGGACTAACATTTTGGTTACTGATCCCAGCAGGAGCTTAGGCAATTGGGTATAATGGAAAGAATAGTTAACCTGAAAGGTGAAGTACCTCTATTTGTGTCCTGGTTCAGATAGATAGTTGCATGACTTTTGTCCACCCTCACCTCCTCTGGACCTCAGTTTCCTTAAGTGTAAAATGAAGAAGGACTAGAGCATTTCTGAGGTCCCATCCACCTCCACCATTCTATGGTTCTAGGCCAAATATCTAATCCATTAAGTCCCATCAGGACACTCCCTCCTCCCACTGAGACTCGTTTGAGCTTTACCTGATGAGTACCACTAGGTCTTCCAAAACCATCCCTTGACTCTAGGGCTTCCAAGAGCAGCTGGCCTATAGATATCAGCTGCTTCACCAAATCCTAATAGCATCCTGCTCTGCCAAAAGGGAGTGTGGGCCAAATGATAGCAGTTAATGGAGGCTTCACATCATAGTCTTGTCTCTTTACCAAGTTCCCAGTAGTACAGTCCCTCCCAATCTGGACCTCATCTCTATTACTCTTCATTTCCAGTGGTCTCCATGACCCCTCTAGGATCTCTGAGAGCACTATCCAACCTGCTGTACAGGGAACATGTCCCACCTGGGCATAGAAACCTGGTGAAAGTCTGGCCCCCGCCTAAGGCCCAGGCCTATCAGTCCTCTGCAAAATGCTCATCTTTCAGGTTCTGGGCTCTGCTCTGATATTAAAGCTGTAATTTATACACTTGGCTCCAAAGCTTGTGGCTGTTTTTAAGGCATTGATCACCCCTGAGCGCTCATACATGATTCAGACTTACTCTACGGACTCTGCTGCCAGCTATCGATTCCGATGACATTATTTATCAATTACGAAAGGTTTATTCCTCGCTAGATTCTGCACAAAAGAATCTGCCCATTTATTTTACAGCATGATTTATTGACATGTCACCACACATTACATGGAAAATTGAATTTTTGGAGGCTGGAGAACCTTAGGAAATTTCATGGGTTCAATTAGACAGGAGCACATCAAAGGACATAATGACACAATTTTTTATCCATTTGCTTCAACATAGGAAAGTGGAGGGACCTTCAGACCAAGTTGGGTTTAAGAAAAACTACTGCATACTCTAGAAATACATCTGAGAAAGAAGCCATCAAAACCACAGCTCAATATCAGGAAGACCTTTCTTAATGATCTGAGATGTCATAAAATGGAACAGATTGCTTTGGGAGGTAGTGAGGGCCCTGTCACTAGATGTCTTCAAGAGGAAGCTAGATGACTATTTATTTGGCAGGGATATAGAAAAGGGAATTTATACTTCAGACAGGGTTGTTCTAGATGGTCTCTGGGGTACCTTCTAATCTGAAGCATCTATAATTCTATGATTTTGCTCCTCTCTCTATTTCTCACATAAGGCCTTTCGTAGACCAATACAATTTATTCTATTTTACACTAAACCCACTTCTACTTCTAATTACTCTACTTATTACAAGGGTATCACCATTATTCTAGTCACTCAGGTTTGAAATGTAACAAGCAGCCACTTCCAATTAACATTTTCAATGGCTTGTCAATTCCACCTATATGGCATCTCTCACATCCTTTTCTGTCTACTCACACTACAGCAACAGGAGTTTAGACCCTCACCACCTGTTGTTTGAACTCTTGCAATAGGCTCCCATTTGCTCTTTCTGTACCCAACTCTGGCTCTCTCTAACACATCCTCTACATTGATGCCATAGTGATATTCCTGAGATGCTGGTAGGATCACTTCATTCTTTGGCTCAAAAAGCTCCTAATGGCTCTTTTTTGCTTCTCATATAAAATTCAAACTTCTCTGCTTGGCATGTAACAATAGCAACAACAATAACAATAACAGCATTTATATATCTCTCACTATCTATCAGGCAATATGCTTAGTGCTTTACAATTAATATCTTATTTGATTCTTGAAACAGTCCCGAATAGTAGGGGCTATTATTACGTCTGTTTTTCAGTTGAGAAAGCAGGTAAATAGACAGACATTAAGTGATTTGCCTGCATCACTCAGCTAGTGAGTTTCTAAAGCTGAATTTGAATTTAGGTCATCTTGACTTTAGGTCTAATGCTGTATTTCTTTTGTTACATATTTTATACTCTGGCTTCAGTTTTCTGTTTTTAGTTTATTTTTATTTTCTTTATTATTATTATTTTTAACTATGAACTTAGTCATTTACAGACATGAATATTTCAGGATGTGATGAAGAATAAAAAGGAAGATTGCATATAAAATCATGAACTTTTGATTTTTTTGTGCATTAGTTTTAACACAGAAGTAACACAACCATCTTTTTTTTTTGTTTCTTTCTTTGAGTATCTTTTTATTGTCTTTGAAGATAGCTGGTTGGCACAATGGATAAAGGGTTGGACCTGGAGTCAGGAAAAACTGAATTAAAACCTTGTCTTAACATTTATTAGCTATGTGACTTTAGGCAAGTCACTTAACTGCTGCGTAGCTCAGTTTGCTTATCTGTAAAATGAGGACAATCATAGTATTATACCTGTCTCTCAGGGTTGTTATGAGGATAAATGAGATAATGTGCATTGTTATATAAATGCTGATTATTATTCTTTGCATGTATAAAGTGTTTTAATGATTTTTTGCTTTATTTTTTGCATCTTTATCACCTACTAAATCCTTTCTTATTTTCCCATCCCCAGAGAAAGCTCTTTAGGGTAACAAATAGATATGTTTAAAGAAAACAGGTCAGCATATTGCCAGCCTGTCTTTCTAGACTGATTTTCTGTTATTTACCTCACATGATCCACAATCAGATCAAATTACCCCATTTGCTCTTCCTTATCCATGAGATTTCTATATTTGTCTCTGGGTATTTGCATAATCCTGTAATGTTCTATACTTGTACTTTCTCTCTTGGAATTCCAGTTTCCCTTAAAACTCATCTTGAGTGTCATCTTTTACATGATCCTCCCTGATCCCCATAGTATTATTAACCCTTCCCCCTCTGCCAATTACTTCATGCATATAATGTATCTCTTTATGTACATGTTTTTGGAAGTAAAATAGATGCTCATTGTGGGCAAGAACTTTTTGTCTTATGTCCTACTTTTGTCCCTGAGTTCCATGGCACATAATAATTGATCAAGAAATACTTGTTGAGGTGAATGCAATTGATGTACTTTATTTCATAGAGAAGGGGAAGTAATCTGCTGAAGGCATGCAGGTTGGTTGTTCAGCTGAGACTAAAACCCAGGTTTCCAAACCCCTAGTCCTGTGCCAGACAGACTTTTAAAATTTTTTTTCACCTGGGATTGAATTCCAGGTCTGCTATTTGCTACTTATGCTTGCATTTCATAGTTATCTAGAAATCCATAGAATTTTTAGCTTCCATTGTACAAAGCATTATTTATAATTTTCCAACTCAAACCATATTCCCTTCCTAATTATTCCATTTTTGTTAATGCAATACAACTTTTCAAAGTCCCCTAGATGGAAACTAAGATTGTGGCAATGATCCTTTTCTCTGCTCCATTCCCTCTAGCCCTGTCATTTCTTCCTCTGTATCTCTCTCTCTCTGTCTCTGTTTGTCTCTCTGTTTCTGTCTCTTTCTGTGCTTCTCTCTCAGAATCATATTCCTTTCATTGCTACTGCCCATTTCCTGGCCTAGACCTCATTATCTCTCATAACTTTCATTCTCTACTTCCCAAAGCTAGTGCTTTATTCACTGTAGTTGTTCTGAGAAAATTCTTTTTCAAGTTGAGGCAACATCTGCCTGTGTGTAACTTCCACTCTTTTTTTTTTCCTTTGAAATTTGATTTTTTTTTATTTCATAGCTTTTTATTTACAAATTATATGTATGGGTAATTTTACAGCATTGACAATTGCCAACCTTTTGTTCCAATTTTTCCCCTCCTTCCCCTCACCCCCTCCCCTAGATGGTAGGATGACCAGTAGATGTTAAATATATTAAAGTATAAATTAGATACACAATAAATATATATGACCAAATAGTTATTTTACAAAAAGAATCGGACTCTGAAATATTGTACAATTAGCCTATGAAGGAAATCCAAAATGCAGGCAGACAAAAATATAGGGATTGGGAATTCAATGTAATGGTTCTTAGTCATCTCCCAGAGTTCTTTCGCTGGGCGTAGCTGGTTCAGTTCATTACTGCTCCATTGGAACCGATTTGGTTCATCTTATTGTTGATAACTTCCACTCTTTAGACAGATACCTGCTTTCTGGATTTGGACAACCTAGCCCTGAATTCATTATTCAGAGGGACACTGGTACTTTCATTTAACATGGTGTCTCTGTTTTGCCATCCTCAGATCATAGTTTGTATTTCTTGATTTAGCAAACTGTTAGTAATGATTTGGGATTATTGAATGAAAAATAATTTATTAAGCATTTAACAGTGTGGCAAACATTGGGTTAATGGCTTGGTATATAAACACATACATGTGATAGCCCCTGACTTGAATATAAAGCTTATGTTCTAATAAAGGAAGACAATTCATATAGGATAATGACAGTCAAAATGAAATGTTTCAGTGTGGGAGATCACAGGGATGTTGAGTGGAACCAGTGTCAATGACAATTAAAGATTTATTTATTTGTTTGCAGTCATAGAGTTGGAAATTACATGTTGAGGTCATGGGTTATACAAAGACTGGCATGGTGGATGGCAAGATAGTTAGTGGAATATGGATGAAGTTAATGAAATATAATGGACCAAGTGACATGCTCCTCAATCAGAATAGAATAGATCCCAAATTGGGATTTTCAAATCTGGGAGATTATATTCCCTAGGGTTTGATCTCTAGAAAGTGGATATATCAACAGGGCAATATCTGGGGTAGAATAGAAATTTACCAACTTCCCCTTTGCTTTTATCTCTTCCTCATTGCTTATTGTCCTTGCACATGTGTCCAGATAGTTAAAAAACAGCATGTGGAGAGGAAAGAACCTTAGATTTGGGCTTGGTTCTTAGTTTCTTATCGCTACTTACTCCCTGTATAACTAGTCGATTCACTTAGCTGATTTTCATTTTCTTCATTTGCCAGATGAGGATGTTGAACTAGAAAGCTTGATAATATTGCTTCTCATTCTGACATTCTAGATTCTAGGTTCTAGGCTCTAGGTTCCTTTTGGTTCTAAACTCTTTAATCCTATAATTCTATGTTTTGAAGACATAGCATGATGCTTTAGATAGCATTGCTCCCCTGGTGACCAGTATTGAATTCTCCTTTCTCTATACTTCCATCTCTAAGTTAATTTCCCCTACCTCTCTTTCTCTGTCTCTTTTGGAGGGTGATTGCTTTTCTGGGCAAAGAGCCCATTTTTTTGTTTAATTTCAAGATTGTTCAGCATCCCAGATAGTTATCCAGAGATGAAGCAATACATAAATAAATGCAGCCTATCTATTCATACACACACGCTCTTACACACAGACACATACACACAGCATACATATATAGCCTGATACGCAGGAAGGTAAATATGTGTGGCATTAGTAAACAGACCCACATCCGTGTGGAGGCAGCCACCTTGCCTCTTCCTTCTGCCAGACGGTTGTCATAAAAATACCAATAAGGAAGAGGAGAAGTGTGTTTGACTGTTAGAATCACTCCTGCTTCCTTTTCATTATTCTTAATAAAAGGAGATGGTGCCGAAAAATTGTGTTTTGCTAGTTATTTTCCCCAAGAGATGTTTTATAAAACACGGATGCAGAACAGACTATATTGGAAGCGAATGCCTTATTAAGTGAATACAGTTAGAAAGAAGTCGTAACCAAAATGAACAGTTATTTTCTTGACTTTTTTTTTGCCCTCTGTAAAATAGAGAAATTGGACTCAATATAAATTTAGTAACAGCTCTCAAATGATACCAGGGAAAAATAACGCTTGCGCAGTGAGATGGAAGTTTCTTTAAATAATGATCTGTGTAAAAAGAGTGGAATTGGAAAAGTACCTCCAAGTACCTTGTAGGCAGTGCTCATCTACTGGGGAAGTATTTGCCTTGTTATACAGCTCAGTTCTTCTTCAGCTGGCAAGTATCTCATTAGGAGATCATAGAATTTAGAGCTGTTATGTGACTTAGAATTCATCTTATACTGAGAAAACTGAGGCTTGGAGAGATTAAGAGACTTGTATGAAGTCATAGAGTGGATGAGCTAGCTATTCTCATTTCATATCCAGAGTTTTTTCCAAAAAAATTTTCCCTCTGATTTAAAGAATTTTCTGCATAGAAATAATAGTTGGAAGCATGAGTATTAGTTATCCTGTTTGAGACCTACTAAGTCAATCTTGTTTTCCTTTTATTTGTCCTTAAATTTCCTTTTTCTTTTCTTTTTCAAATTATTGTTATTATTTTAAAACTGGGTCTCTATCTGACTCAGATTACTTATAGGCCCTATACTACTACTAATCAGAATGATAGCTTTAACTTGCTATCTTGTTCAAAAGAAGAAGATATAAAGACTTATGTCCCCACTAAAACTTCCTATCTTTGGACTAGATATCCCTACATGCTCTAGATATTCCTCAGGTGTTGTAGTTTCCAGTCCCCTCACAATTTTGGTCTCTCGATACCCTGAGCATTTTCTCTGCCTGTTCTCAATGTCTGAATGCCATCTCTCCTTATCTCTGCCTGTTGGCTTACTTAGCTCCCTTTAAATTCAAACTAAGATACTATATTTTATACAAAAGTCTCTTCCAACCCCTCTTAATTCTAGTACCTTATCCTTTTACAATTGTTTTCTGTTTGTCCTGTAGAAAGCTTGTTTGTGCATATTTGATTGCTTGTTGTGTCTCCCATTAGATGAACTATCTTTTTTTGTGTCTCCAGAACTTAGCATAGGGACTGACACATAGTAGGTGATTAATAGATGTTTACTGACTGAATGTCCTCTGGATCCCAATTTCCATCTGAAAATATAGTGCCCAAAATTGAACACACTATGCCAGTGGCCTCCACAGACTTAGGTCAGTGAGATCATTGCCTCCCATACCTTAGATTTGTTTGAGGAACATTCTGCATCTTTTAGGGTTGAGGTTTAAGCTGGCCTTTTCACCATATCTTCCTTGATGCTCCTTCCAGAAGCAGACTCTTTAGCTGCTTTCTTCACATTAAGCATCCACTTATTAGAATAACAAACTATTTCTGAGCTCCAAAAATAGTCAAACTCTTCCTAGACTCATTGGTTTTCAATGGACTAACATTTTGGTTACTGATCCCAGCAGGAGCTTAGGCAATTGGGTATAATGGAAAGAATAGTTAACCTGAAAGGTGAAGTACCTCTATTTGTGTCCTAGTTCAGATAGATAGTTGCATGACCTTTGCCCACCCTCACCTCCTCTGGACCTCAGTTTCCTTAAGTGTAAAATGAAGAAGGACTAGAGCATTTCTGAGGTCCCATCCACCTCCACCATTCTATGGTTCTAGGCCAAATATCTAATCCATTAAGTTCCATAAGGACACTCCCTCCTCCCACTGAGACTCGTTTGAGCTTTACCTGATGAGTACCAGTAGGTCTTCCAAAACCATCCCTTGACTCTAGGGCTTCCAAGAGCAGCTGGCCTATAGATATCAGCTGCTTCACCAAATCCTAATAGCATTCTGCTCTGCCAAAAGGGAGTGTGGGCCAAATGATAGCAGTTAATGGAGGCTTCACATCATAGTCTTGTCTCTTTACCAAGTTCCCAGTAGTACAGTCCCTCCCAATCTGGACCTCATCTCTATTACTCTTCATTTCCAGTGGTCTCCATGACCCTTCTAGGATCTCTGAGAGCACTATCCAACCTGCTGTACAGGGAACATGTCCCACCTGGGCATAGAAACCTGGTGAAAGTCTGGCCCCTGCCTAAGGCCCAGGCCAATCAGTCCTCTGCAAAATGCTCATCTTTCAGGTTCTGGGCTCTGCTCTGATATTAAAGCTGTAATTTATACACTTGGCTCCAAAGCTTGTGGCTGTTTTTAAGGCATTGATCACCCCTGAGCGCTCATACATGATTCAGACTTACTCTACGGACTCTGCTGCCAGCTATCGATTCCGATGACATTATTTATCAATTACGAAAGGTTTATTCCTCGCTAGATTCTGCACAAAAGAATCTGCCCATTTATTTTACAGCATGATTTATTGACATGTCACCACACATTACATGGAAAATTGAATTTTTGGAGGCTGGAGAACCTTAGGAAATTTCATGGGTTCAATTAGACAGGAGCACATCAAAGGACATAATGACACAATTTTTTATCCATTTGCTTCAACATAGGAAAGTGGAGGGACCTTCAGACCAAGTTGGGTTTAAGAAAAACTACTGCATACTCTAGAAATACATCTGAGAAAGAAGCCATCAAAACCACAGCTCAATATCAGGAAGACCTTTCTTAATGATCTGAGATGTCATAAAATGGAACAGATTGCTTTGGGAGGTAGTGAGGGCCCTGTCACTAGATGTCTTCAAGAGGAAGCTAGATGACTATTTATTTGGCAGGGATGTAGAAAAGGGAATTTATACTTCAGACAGGGTTGTTCTAGATGGTCTCTGGGGTACCTTCTAATCTGAAGCATCTATAATTCTATGATTTTGCTCCTCTCTCTATTTCTCACATAAGGCCTTTCGTAGACCAATACAATTTATGTTATTTAGCTGATACCTCCAGTCTATGATTAGCATTGTATTTGTCCCATATACCAGCATAATAAACTTTTCACAGGTCTTCCCGTCTGCAGAGTCAGATGTATCTTTTCTTGCCTAATGGTGAGAGAGAGAAAAAATGATGAAAGGTCAGCCAGCATGGGTGAATGATTATAGTGACTCACAGTATCATAGGGCTTTGTTCTTTTTAAAGGGTTTAAACATCCAGGATCTTAGTTGGTGCTCATGGTACCATCCTGGGGTCAGGAAAGACAAGGATTTTTTTTACTTTTATTGAATAGATGAAGAAATCAAGGTTTAGAAAGGTAACTTGCCTGAAGTCATGTAATGAATTGGTGACAGAGTTAGAAATACGATTTACCTTTTCTAACTTCTGTTCTGGTGCTCTTTCCATGACCTTAGACCTACTCAACTATTCAAATGAGTCTGTGATCATATCAGTTTGAATGTTCTATCCAAGCCATCATCTATTCATGTCTTCTTTTCATGTGCAGCTTATGTCTATGTTCTCCCATAAGTTTAATCCAGGGGAGAATGTTCAGTGTGATGGAGTGCTTCTTTTCCTCCTGATACCATGAGAGCATGTGTATCCCTTGGGATTTCCATCTGTTATTCCTCTTCCTCAACATGTGGCAAGCCCATTTTCTCTTCTCATCATCAATTTTCCTGACATTTTGTTGTCCTTCCACTTTAAATCCTTATGGCTTCTATGAGTTACTCTGGTTATACCTGCCATGCAGGTACTTCCTTGTTGCTTTCTGTATGATCTTTGTATTTAATTTACTGGAATCTAAAAACTAATGATATTCATTATTTCAAGGATCTTTGACTTTGTTGATGTGACTGATCTCACTTACGCTGATCTTAATTTCTTTGCCACTGAGGAGACAGAGAAACTGTCCTTTGAAAGTTTTTGTGGATGAAAATGTATCATATTAATGCCAATCAGATAATAAACCTTTCTGAAATTAGTGAGTTTAGTTTTACTCTAAATCTAGTCATAAATTGTCTCTCTACTAACATCTAAAGATTTTCTATCCTGGTAGAATTTGTTAGAGGTTTTATCCCATGGCTAGAGCCTTTGAAAGCATAGGGTTACCTTCACTCCCTAATAAGACATGGTTATAGTAACAGTAACTCCTAATATTTGTATAACTCATCAAAGTTACAAAAGCATTTTGCCTACATTATTATTCCATATGGCTTTTACAGTATCTGGTAGCATTCATATTATTATATCCATTTTGTGTAAGGATAAATTGATTTTCAGAGAGATTATATAATTTCCCAAGGTCATAAAACTGATAAATAATGGACTGAAATTGGAGTGCATGTCTTTTGACTCTCAAATCCAGTGTTATTTCTACTATACCATATTGACTCTTGAGCAGTTTTATGTTGAAGAGAACTTTCACACAGTTACCATTTTTGCATTATTTTTACTTTTAGAAATTAGGAGAGGGACAAAACTGGTAATGACCCCATCAAAATGGAACAAAAATTGATCTGAGTTCTAATCTGAAGTTGACTACTGACTAGCTGTGTGAATTTGATCAAAATTATTCAACTTCCTAATTCTCATTTTCTGCCTCAGTTAAATGAAAAGTTTAGCTCATTGACAGGCCATTGAGAGATCTCTTGTTATATTTATGTTTTAATATTCTGTGTTCCAAGATTCCCTCCAGCTCTAACGTATGATGTTCTATATTCTTAGTTTGATGGTCTAGTACTTTATTTTCTAAGCTTGAATATTCTATGGTACTATGATTCTAAGATTTGCTGCTATTAAATTTCACTGTGGATTTTGGGTCCTAACATAATTGAGAATTGAACATGCACAGGGAAGAGAATTGATTAGCTATTTTGTGTATTTAATGGTTAGCATTTAAACTGAAAGATTTTTCCAGTTAAAGGATGCAGTTCACAAATAGGAAAATCAAATACACATATCACGTATACACCCAAACACTGAATCAAAATCACGAAGAGCAGAGACCCAGAAATCAACTTGCGTCACAGTAAACACCTGGTTGAGAACAAAGCTGCAGTGTTTAGGAAGGTAATTTTCATATAAAAATTGATTTTCTTGATGCATACTTGTAATTCAAAGCAAAGGGACCATGGACTAGTTTGAGTGAAATCTAGAGTATCATGAGCCCTACCTGAAATTTCCAAATTTTACATGATACTACAGGGATTAAAAACCAATCTTGGAGCACTGATGCTAACAGACCCAAAACACTGAGAAATGAACTTCTGTGAAACAGGCACTTTGATCTTTGACTCTATTGGTCCAAATGAAAAATTAAGTATTTTTTAAAATTCATTTAAGTCAGTTCAATGAGTTAAAACTATTAGATATTATATATATTAAACCTATTATAATAGAGAAACTTTTAGATTGGGAGCCTGGTAACATGGGTTTCATTGATTTAGTGTGATCTTGGGCATAATCCCTACAGCTCTGTGACTCAATTTGTTAAATGAAGGATTTGGACTGTGTTACTTTTAATGCGCTTTTTAGCTCAAACATTCTAAGCTTCTTATGAGTTCTAACAATAAACCCCCCTTTCTTCACTAATATTCTCTATTCTCTATATTATGTTGAATAATATGGGAGACAGGAGAAAAAATAGCCCTTGTCCTCAGGGAGCTCCCAATTAATTTGGTGAGAAAGTCAAACATTGTAGGAAGCAAGTTTTCTTTCCTCTATTTCCATCTTAAGACACTTTGGTAACCACCTTTTCCTCTAATGAGGAATAAGAGGAAAAAGAAGCAAAACAACACTTCAGACATGGAGGCGGATGCATGCGCGAGAAAGTTATTAAAATCGCCTTGATTTTAATAACTTCACCACCAGGTAGCAATCCCTCAATGTCGCCTCTTCCCAATTTGCATGAGTAACTGGCATCTCGTTAAAACATCATTAGGAAATTGAAAACCAGGAAGACACAAACAAAAGGGGGAAGATTGGATCTGGGGTGGGGGAAGTAGTGGAGAGAGAGGGCTTCTCTCTCAGGGACCTCAGTAAACCACTTAGCAACCCAAATGAAACATGATGAAAAAGCTAAGAAAATATCTGCGTACATTAATAAATATCTGTTTACAAATCAGCAATTAGAGGCTTCATTTTAATGCTTCATTTTTCAGGCTCCATTTTGAAGTTATTCTCATTTATCTTGCTCATGCTAACATCTCTGCTCTGCTAACAATGTTTGTTGTTCAATAACTGGGAAAATTCAGGGAACTGATCAAAATTCTTACTGTGATTGTCCTTTAAGTTTTACAAAGTACTAGCACCCTGTGAAGCAAGTGGTTCAGGGAATTCTTCCCTTCTGCAGATGAGTAAATGATGGTTCAGAGGTAGGGTAACTTACCAGAAGTTCAAAAAGTTGTAATCTTTGGGAGAGGGATCTTTAGATTCCAAGATTAATGATCATTCCATGATATTGCCTGCCTCTCTCTCTCTCTCTCTCTCTCTCTCTCTCTCTCTCTCTCTCTCTCTCTCTCTCTCTGTCATTATCTCTGTCTTTCTCTTTCCTTCCTTTCATCTTTGATCTCCTTTATCTGACTCAGATTTAAAGAGCAGAGTTCAATAAAAAGCCGATTCCAATAACAACCAGCATGAAAGTTCTGGTTTTTAAAAGCTGCACTGGTTCTTCTCTCCTTAGGAAACTCTGTGGATTTCCACTCCTTTGTTCTCACCATATTAACGCCAGACCTACCATCAGACTTAGTGGGGGTGCTTGACTGGCTTTAGCCCTACTGAAGCTCAGAACTCCCAAACTCAAGGGATCCCAGCCTAAGCCCTTCCCAGTGGCAAATGTTGAAGGTGTGTTTCACTATACCTAATCTCTTACTTTTTTGAATCATAGTTTTAGCTTCATTATAGCATGTCTCCAGTCATTACTCCAAACCCATCTTACACATTGCTTCCATATGAGTCTTCCTAAATTTATGATTTTGACCTAATGGGAGTTTTCCAAATACCTCCAATGTTGAGGTAAAGGAACTGTTACAGAGGAAGCTTTCAGGATTTCATACATTTTTAGGGATCTGTGTCTAGATTCAAGAATAAAGCTGAAGTGAGAACATGGAAAAGAAAAAGAAAAACAGGAGATGGAGCTGCTTAGGAAAAGATGGAAGAAATTCTTCAGAGTCTCCATGATGGAAAAGTTACAGATATATAAATCATCTATTTCTTAGCTGAGAAATCAGTGGAAAGAGGCCTACTATCTAGCTATGTCCTTAGCTTAGAGGTACTGGAAAAGAATGAGCAATAATGCAATGTTTTAGTCTACTCTCAGGAACTCTTGTGTGGGGGTGGAATTCTAACAAAAAATTATAGGTATCTAGAGAAAATACAAGATATTGGGGCCAATGGAGAACTAGCCCATGCCAAGCAGTTAAAAGTTAGTAGGACCTGATAGTCTACAAAATAGTCGCGAGGATCCTGTGAGAATTACACATTACAACTATTCTGCTGCCCCAAATGAAGTTAAACTTTGGTGGTCAAGAAGACAGGAATAGTGGAGAATAGGATAAATGGGGTCTGAGAAGTATTTGCTAACTAGAAACAGATGAATGGTGAGGGCCAGACAATTTCTTAAATAAAGAATAATTTCTTGAGGGGCAGGAAAGCCTGCCTTACTGCCCTAATCTGAGGGGAAATGTTATTCCACATGAAGGAGGAGAGCTTAATATAGTGGTACCCCTTCTCTTGCCTAGTACTTCAATGTCCCTTAAAGGAACAGAGGTCACTTATAAGGAGTTAAGGATTCTTTTTTTTAAATGAAAGCTTTTTTTATTTTCAAAACATATGCATGAATAATTTTCAATACTCATCCTTGCAAAACCTTATGTTCCAAATGTTTTCCTTCCCCCCAGATGACAAATAATCCAATGTATGTTAAAATGTACATATTTCCACAAATATGCTGCACAAGAAAAATCAGATCAAAAGGGAAAAAATGAGAAAGAAAGAAAAATGCAAGCAAACAACAAATTGAGTGAAAATACTACATTGTGATCCACACTCAGTTCTCATAGTCCTCTCTCTGGGTGTAGATGGCTTTCTTCATCTTGGAACTGGCCTAAGTCATCTCATTATTGAAGAGTCATGTCCATCAGAATTGATCATCATATAATCTTGTTGCTCTCTATAAAGATTTCCTAGTTCTGGTCATTTCATTCAGCATTAGTTCATGTAAGTCTCTCCAGGCCTCTCTGAAATCATCCTGCTGATCATTTCTTATAGAGCAATAATATTCTATAGAGTTAGAGATTTTTAACCCAAAGCCCAACCTTAAATATGTGTATGTTTAATTTTCAAATTATAAAATTAAAAATTTAATGTTTCTATTTAAAGCCAAGTATTAAAAATAAATTATTTATTATAAATAATTGAACTTCAATAAACATGGTTTCCTTTGTAATTTTATATATTTTATTTTACACATTTAAAAACATTACTCTGACAAAGTATCCATTGATTCCACCAGATTACCAAAGAAGTGATAGGGGCAGCTAGATGTCACAGTGAATAGAGCACTGGACCTGGAGTCGAGAGGATGTTGGTTCAAATCCAACCTCGGACACTTAATACTTCCTAGCTGTGTGTTGGGCAAGTCACAAACCAAAAACAAACAAACTCCCAATATCCTCCAAAAACCCCAAAGCAAAACAAGTTTGTGACACAAAAAAGATTAAGTATCCCAGATAGCTTGGGCTTAGAATTGAGACAGCAGATTAGTGGGTCTGAGTTAATGGGTACTAAATGGAAAGTAAATCACTACAAAAGCTAAGTTTCATAGTCAGTAATCAGACTGTAATATACTGTAGTGGAAGAAGAAATAATATAGGTAACCAAAGATTTACATTAGTAGGATGCATTATATAATTCATATTTAACTTTAAAATATGATGTTATATATTTCATGTGATTTATGCATTTGAAATAATTGCCTATGACTAAGTTATATGCGGATTAGTGAATATGATGTATGTTCAAAAATGTACATCTTGGGTGATTTTGGGGGAATTTTTTATAATGGGGAAGAATATGTAATATGAGTACGAATTATCTTTGTTCTTAATGGTAACTCTCCAGGATGGTTCAAATGTCCACATTAGCAAGGCCAAGAAGCTGCTGTTTATTTTAAGACTCTCTAGGATATCAGAATCCCGTTTGAGTTAGTGTCTAGAGACAAGACTTGTGTTAGGAGGTGTGGACTTGGAAAAGAGGAGAGATTGCTTGGAAAAGAGATAAAAGAGATGGAGAGGTATGTGGAAATAGGTAATGTGGAGTATTCTTGGGCAGCTGCAAGAACAGAGCTGAAATAGAGCAGAGTAACATTGGGGATAGATTGCTGAGAAATAGTTGCTGATGCTGCAACTGCGTTCAAAGTATAGAAAACCACATTGATTTTGACCCATAGTCAGAGCCAATGTTAATCTAGTATCAGTAGACTATGATAGATGTCTGTGCTAGCCACTGACAGCATACTGAGAGGAGGGAATCTTAAGACAATTTTCTCCCCTCTCTAGCTAGAAACTGAAGGATAGTTTTCCCAATCCCTTGTAATGCCTTTGTAAGATTTATATCTTATCCATCACCTCAGAATGCTTAGTGGATTGCATCATTTCCATACAAGTAGAGAATTAGTCTAACAAGTGCTTGATTTGCTCGTTATTTACATTATTTTCCTCTAAATTAAATGCTTTGCTAATTAATGGCTCCATCTAGTCTATAGAGAGGAGTATATGAGTGGAAGGTTTAGGATGAACTTTTCAGACTTTATTACTCCAAAAAGCCCACAATGAACCTGGGACAAATAGCAAGGTTTTCAGGGATAGTTTTTTGAGGCCTAAGATGAAACTTTTTCCAGCACATCATTCCTCTGCTCAAAAACCTTCATTAATCTCCTTTTAATTGCAGAATAAAGTCCATATTTCTTAACCACACTTACTTTTCCATTTTTATCTTTTATTATTCCGTTAGCTGCTTCCAGGTTAAACTACTTCTATAGTAGTCTTTAACCAAAGGCCTGGCTGATTGTTTGTTGAATATATTTTAGTGGTAATTCTTTTGGAGATATGGAATGGATAGGTGGCTATTGAAGACTTTTTCAACTTTGAAATTGTGTGAAAATGCACTTTTAAAAATACTACTTTACCACATGTGCAAAAATGTTTGTGGCAGCCCTTTTCGTAGTGGCTAGAAACTGGAAACTAAGCGGATACCCTTCAGATGGAGAATGGCTGAAGAAATTGTGGTATATGAATGGTGTGTAATACATTGTTCTATAAGAAACAACCAGCAGCATGATTTCAGAGAGGCCTGTAGAGATCCATATGAACTGATGGTGAGTGAAATGAGCAGAACTAGGAGATCATTATTCACGGAAACAAGACTATGATCAATTCTGATGGACGTGGCTCTCTTCAACACTGAGATGATTCAAACCAGTTCCAGTTGTTCAGTAATGAAGAGAATCAGCTACATCCAGAGAGAAAACTATGAGAACAGAGTGTGGAACACAACATAGCATTCTCACTGTCTCTGTAATTTGTTTGCATTTTGTTTTCTTTCTCAATTTTTCTTTATTTTCCTTCTTGATGTGATTTTTCTTGTGCAACAAGATAACTGTATAAATATGTATACATATATTGCATCTAACATGTATTTCAACAAATTTGACATGTTTTGGACTACCTGTCAGCTAGGGGAGGGGGTGGGGGGAAGGAAGGAAAATTTGAAACAAAAGGTTTTCTAAGAGTCAGTGTTGGAAAAATTACCCATGCATATGCTTTGTAAATAAAAAGCATAAAATAAATAAATAAAAATATAAAATAACATTTTACTTATACCTTTTTTATTGGATATTATATACTCCTTCATATCATACTTATTTTTTGTTCATGTTTTCATTTGACCAAGAATTTATTAAATATCTACTATGTACTAGATATTGTGCTATTTTTGGTATTAGAAAGACAAAGTAGTTTTTGACCTTAAAGAACTTAAATATACTGAGGAGAAACAACAACTTAAAAGTAAATAGAAAACATAAAAAAATTCAGGGTACTTTGTTGGAAAAGGTACTAATGATAGAAGGAATTAGAAGAGTCCTCTGCTAGGGAGTGGTATTTGAGTTGAGCTTGAAAGGGACATAGGGATTTCAAGAGGCTGAGAGAAAACAGGAGAATATTGTGTTTATGGTGAATAGACTCTGCAAAAGTGGGAGATGGAATGCCATACACAAAAGACAACAAATAAGAAATTTTGAATAGAATGGAGAGTATACAAAAGGTGAAATGTGAGATCAGTTTAGAAAGATAGAGTAGTCAGAGTGAAAAGGCCTTAAAATGTCAGACAGAGGAGTTTGCATTTTATTCCAAATGCAATAAGAAGTCATTAAAGCTTTTTGAGCAGGGGAGGGATACGATCAGACTTGTCTTTTAGTAGTATCAATTTTACAGTTGTGTGGACAATTGAGTAGAAGACAGATTGAGAGTGTGGAAGGCAACGAGAGACTATTGCAATAGAATAGGCAAGAGGTTATAAGGACCTGATCAATAGGGCAGCAACTGTGTGAGTAGAGGGAAGTGGATGGATATGAGAGGTATGAAAGTAAATTAATGCTGGTCTGGCAACTCATTGGATTTGGGAGAACAGAGCTTGGGGGGAGAGTAAAGGATCAAAAATATCTTTAAGGTTGAAAGTTGGGTAATGTCAGTGACAAAAGTGGGGATATTAGTGGAAGGGAATTGTTAGAGGAAACTTAATCGAATTTAAGTTCCCTGAAAGTAGGAATAGTGTCTGTTTCATCCTTGCAAATTTTTTTTTTCAGCAACTAGAACAGTGTTTTGGAATTGTATGTTAAATGAGAGAAATGGTATTTTTGCTGTATTCTGCTCTGGCTGGATCATATACGGAGGATTGTGTTTAGTTCTGATGCCATATCAGGGAAGAGGTGACCATGTCATACAATATACATACGTACAGATTGAAGGTCCTGAAGATCCCCAGCATAGAGAAAACTTGGGAGGGATATGCATTGTAGAAATATGAAAGCTGTCTCTAAGCATTTTGACCTCAGAAAGCAAAACTAGAAACAATAGATAGAAATTGAAGAAATGAGTATTTAGGTTTCTTTTAGGGACAATATAACATACTAAAATTTAGAATTGTCTAAAAGAGGATTACTTTGCTATTGGAACTGGAAAACTCTTTATAACCAAAGGACTTCAGTTAAAGGCTGAATGACTATTTGTCAGGGATATTTAAAAGGCGATTTCTCTTCAAGAATGCACTAGACTGTATGCCTTTTGAGTTTCCTTTGAGCTCTGAGATTTGGCTTTGGCCTTTACACTTAGCTCTGTATTTTTTTATCTTTATTTTTTCATATAAATGCTTGTTGTATTGATGTTTGAACTAACAGTACCACAGAGCTGGATAGATATATCAAGAATGGATGGGAATCAGAGTTCAATTTCCTTGGGTATCCCAATTCAAATTGAAAAATTTTTATTTATTTGTTGAGATTTTTTTTTTTTAGTTTTTTGGGTGATATTGAAGGAAAAGAGATTTCTTTAGGGCAATAAAAGTTTAGTTGGTGATGTGACATATCTCTGAAACATTAGGAAAGAAAGTCATTTTAGTAGCCAGTGATTTTTACATGAATATTCATATTTTAGAGAAAAGACAGACTGATGCATGCGGGGAAGAGCAGGAATGTTATTCAGAGAATTCATCTTGGAGGAGGAGAGATTTGAGTGAGAACTGGAAGATTGAGATGGCATTTCAAGATTCAGGAACAGTGGTGAGAAGAGCAATAGGAGCAAAACTTCATAGGCATTAATGAGCCTGAATGTGTATGGAAAAATGGAACTACCCACCCTGAGATGGCTAGACTGTGTTAGGAAGCAGTGATTCCCACAGAGATGAAAGCATTTCCTAATAATAGCTTCCATTTGTATAGAGTTTTAAGCTTTACAAAGCACTTTTCTTACAACTAACCTGTGAGGTAAGTGAGATGTGTATCATTATCCTAGTTTCATAGATGAGGCTAATTGAGCCCTACTGAAACAAAATAATGTTCCTTAAGTCTCCCATCTAGCAAGTACTGGGGCTGGGACTTGAACCCAAATCTTGTATTACTATTATTGTGCCATTAATTCTCTCTAGTGTTCCCAGTCAATCTTTGAAGAAGACCAAGCTTTTTCTCCATTCCCTGATTTTCCCACAGGCCACGATGAATGTTGAATCTAAAGCAGATATTGTATTTTGTCACTGCTTCATTGTTTACCCTCTATGAGATACATTCACTTCTTTCCTGTTTAGGGCAGCAGGATCCTTTTATGAATGGTGATTTATAAAAAAAAGAGGATTATGGTTATTACTACTCTAGATACCAAATGTAAATATTACTTAATAGGCTAGTATATAAACAGCAAAATGCATGTGGGCCATTGCCCCAAGGTTAATAACCCTCAGACACAAGGTTTATAACTCTCGTACCCGGGTCCTTGGGACACTGTCTCTTCAACTTGAGCTGTGGAAGCTATAAAAGCTAATTGTAGTGTAATTACTGGGCTATATATTCTGCTCTGGCAGAGTTTGAGGGCTCTAGGAAAATTCTACAGGCATGAGCAAGGCCATCAGAGAGGTTTGAGTCAGTATGAATTAAGATCATGGAATCGGTATGTTAGTTCTGGAAGGAACATTGAGGATGATTTAGCTTACTCCATTTTCCAAAGGAGGAACGTGAGTTTATGCAGATAGTTACTGGCAAAAATGGGACGTAAAAACTTAGGTCTGACTCACTCTGATAACTTGCTCTTGCCTCTAGAAACTGAGGCCAGTGGGTGGTGCTGGAAATTATATTATTTTTATTGATTGTTATAAAATCTCAGTAATTCTCAATATATTGACTATCCTAATAGAGTCTGAACTTCTTTGGCTGACATATAAGGTTCTCATATTACTCTTCTCCAGGCACTCTATGATCTCATCAAATTAAATTGTTCTCAGTCTTTGGGCATGTACAGTGTTCTCGGTCATCTGGGCCTTTGCTTACTTTTTTCTCTACTAATGAAATGTTCTTTCACTTTTTCCTTTAGCTTTAATTCTAGGTTGTGGTTCAGTCGTTTTTGATTATATCTGACTCTTCATAATCCCATTTGGAGTTTTTTTGGCAAAGATGTTGAAGCAGTTTGCCATTTCCTTATCCAGTCATTTTACAGGCGAGGAAACTGAGGCAAGCAGGGTTAAGTGACTTGCGTAGAGTCACACAGCTAGGAAGTATCTAGGGTCAGGGTTGAACTCAGGAATGTGAGTCTTCCTGACTCCATATCACTGTACTAGCTAGCTGCCCAGTCTTCAAAGCCCAACTCAAATACCATCTTTTCTAGTATAGTTTCCTTAATCTTTACTCTTATGTCTTAGATGCTATTTTACACAGGAATTTCCTTCCATGACCAAGGCCTTTTTTTTTCTGAGGCAATTGGGGTTAAGTGACTTGTCCAGGGTCACACAGCTAGGAAGTGTTAAGTGTTTGAGGCCAGATTTGAACTCAGGTCCTCCTGACTTCAGGGCTGGTGCTCTATCCACTGCACCACCCAGCTGCCCCTGGCCCAAAGCCTTTTCAACCTGGAACATGTTTTCAACCTCTAGTATGCTTTCTTCCATTCATGAGTTTCTTACTAGGCCTCCATTTTTGGTAAAGGCCCAGGCTGATCAGACTTTTGTTCTCCAGGCTCAGCTGCTGACTCTTTGGACTTTGACTCCATGTTCTGTTTTGGGTACCTCCCTCCCTCTCCTACCTACCATACTCCCATTTTTTCTGCTTCTTTCCTTCATTAGAATGTGAGCAAATTGAGAGCAGACACTTTCTTTTTGGTTTTTATTTGTATCCTCAGTTTAGCACAGGGCCTAATACATGGTAAGAATTTAATACTTGTTTCTTTATTTTGATGACTTTCCTATAGCACTTTGTTTTGCAACTGAATGAGATTCTTTTGATGAATCATTGTGTAATTTAACTCACTCTGTGGGTATGTTATCCTTCCTACAACAAGATGAAGTCCAAGAGACTATGTCTTTTCTAAACCGTCTATCTCTTCCAGTTCCCTACACACTGTTAATGTATATGGTTAACACTTAAACATGTTTCTTGAATGGATATATAGATGGATGGATCATTATTATTTCAAACCTTCAATGGATCTGAAATTTCATTGATATGGGTACTTCATCTAATAATTTAGATTATGACCCATCCACATCTTTTTACCCCATATGAATTTTGTTTATGTAGTCCCGTAAATCCTCTTCAGGAGATCAAGCATATTTTCCAGGGATCTTCCTCCAGATCTCGACATGAGGTGAAAAAAAACATAACAGACAGGCTATCTACCTATCTCTTCCACTCCATATAAATGAGCCCACTTCCTTTTCTGGTCATTAGTGGAGGATATCATTTACACCAGTTTGTTTATGCATTGTTTTTGCTGCTTCATACTTAATTCTACCATGAAAGCCACATTGTCCTCTGCATGACCTACAATTTAGATTCCTCAAATATTGTGGTATTCCATCATTTATAACTAAATACACTCATTAGATGGTATTTTGTTCTAGGGAGAAGTTTGAAGTCTCCTAAAAGCACAACAGTTTGCAAATGAAACTCGACCCATTGTACTTGTCATATTTAATTTTGGTACCAGTTCAAGATATCTGTACTGAAACACCTGCTCTATGGGATGTTCACTCAGATGCACAATGTAGTCTGAAAATTAGGCATTCTCCAATTACTTAGGTTTTCATCTTTGGGTTTTTGTCCCTTTTTTTAGGATAATTATGGACATCATTTAGAAACCTCTGTAGCCTTCTGGGGCTTTATAATCTCAGCACAATGTTATACATAAATAGGAACTTATGAAGATAGCATTCTCTGTAAGGAATCTTTCCCCTTCTTCCATTCTCTGATATTATTTCCAATTCACCCTGTCTGTATCTTCTTTGTATATAGGTGTTTGTATGTTTTCTTTTCTACTCAGGAGTCCTCAAACTACAGCCCACGGGCCAGATGTGGCAGCTGAGGATGTTTATCCCCCTCATCCCAGGGCTATGAAGTTTTTTTATTTAAAGGCTCACAAAACAAAGTTTTTGTTTTTACTATAGTCCAGTCCTCCAACAGTCTGAGGGACAGTGAACTGGCCCCCTATTTAAAAAGTTTGAGGACCCCTGTATTAGACTATGATCACTTTAAGATTAGGAGCTCTTTTTGTCTTTCATGGTATTCCCAGTTCTTAGTACAGTACCTGGCATATAATATATACTTAATAAGTGTTTGTTGACTAATTGTTTGTATACTGTACATCCTCCATGAAAATAGCAAATATTCTGAGGGATTTATATTTTCCTGTTTTATGCCTCCCTAGTTATTAAAAATGAGAGGATAATTAATAATAACCTTATCTTTGTCATTTAGTATATTAAGGAATCTTGTTCTATCTCAACCTATATATGGAAGACACCTTTTTGAAAGAACGTCTTTAAGTCACACTTTTCTCTATTGAATAGAAAGCTTTTTATTGTCAACAAATAAGAAACACAGTGGATCTCACATTCTCTGCATCTTTTAGCCAATTTTTTGTGACTGTGAAGATGTAGTCTATTATGGGATATAATTTGTGAAAACCTGCCCAAATCCTTCTCAAATTTTCATTATAACATTTTCAAATATGCCCTTGATAGTGTTCACATTATTCTCATAGATTCTGGAGTAAGAAGAAAGTAGGCAGATGGGTCAGTAGTTATTGACCTCCATGTTATTTCCCTTGTTGGATAGTAATGACATCCATGATTTATTTTTCCTAATTATTTAGTATCTTCCCTCCTTCATAACCTGTAGAATCAAGTACTCAATGACTTAAAAATTACATTTTATGCAAGATAAAATTGTCTTGTCCAGATGTTTTTACAAGTTTTGTTTAAATCTGTCCTCAGATACTTTTTAGTTGTATGACTCTGGGCAAGTCACTTAATCTCTGTCTGCCTCAGTTTCTTCAACTATAAAATGAAGACTTTCTTCCCAGGGTGGTGGTGATAATATTTGTAAAAAAAAAAGCTTAGCAGAGTGCTTGGTATGTATGGGGTGCTTAATAAATGTGTGTTCTCTCTCTCATTTCTCTCTTATTTTCTCTATGGAGATTTGATATTAGAATATATATGTGGTAATTCTATTTGGTGTCTTTAATGGAGAAATCTTGATAGTCACTTTCCATTTAAAACTTGCTATTCTTCTAGTTTCATCTTTAAAATCTTGGGATGATATTACTTAAAAGGATCACAAATTTGTTTGACCCTCACAATAGTTCTGATGTAGGGAGAGCATTGCTATTTTTATAGGGTAAATGAGAAAATTGAGGCCCTGAAAAGTTATGTGACTTGCCTAAAGCCATTAGCACTCAGACCCAGATTGGAACTCTGATCTCTTCACTCTTGGGATAGTAGGTTTTTTCCCAATTATAATTGTGACAGAAGGATTGGAAGGAACTTTAAATTTATTGCTGATTCTTCTCCAAGTAAGAGAAATAAGCTCCAAGAGGTAGCTATCCTTCTGTCACTAGTTCTGAGATAAGTGTTATAAAGCCAAACTATGCTCCATGTGTAAATTAATTGTCCATGGAGAAAGTCTAGAGCACCATGGTTCTGTAAGTCACATATTTATTCCCTCCCCCCATATACACTGTGTTCACCTCTAGGGGATAGACTAGATGACTTCTGAACTCCTTCCAACTCTAAATCTGTGGTCTTATGATCCTATTATCTGCCAAAAGAAGATAATTATGGCAAGGATCAGGGAGGTATAAGCCAAGGAACTGGCATAAATTTGTGCCTGGTATATATAATAATTTCTTAAAAGGTCTTTCTAGAGGAAAGAAGACCCATATATACAATAATATTTATATTAGCACTTTTCATACTAACAACTATTACCAATGATGACAACAACAAAAAATCCTGAAAACTAAGATGGTGATCACTGCAATGGTAATGAATAAACTAAGTATGGTATGTGGATGTAATTAAATATTACTGTAGTTTAATAATGGCTCTAAATAGCTTTGGAAGAAAATGGGAAAATATATATGAAGTTATTCAGAGTGAACTGATCTGAACTAGGACAACAATTTATGTAATAAGTACATTAAAAAGAAAAACAACTTTGAAAGCAGATAGAAATTTTAACAATGCAAAGACAAACCAGAAATCTAGACCAAAGATAAGGTATGTGACCCACTTCCTGACAGAAGAGAAGAAATCAGAATTCAGAATGAGACAAATAATTCTAGACATACTCAATGAAGGAATTTGCTTTTCTTGATAATGCAAATTTATTGTGAAGGTTTTCTTTTGTTGTTCTAAAATGTGAGGAGAGAAAACAAATGTTTATTAATTGAGAAAATAACAAAGTAAATTTCTTAAAAAAATTCTTTCTGGCCTTCCTTCAGCCTCCAGTTCATATTTTACATAGGAACAGTTTACTTTGCTAAAATTCATTTTTGTCATAATAGTGGCAGCTCACAGTTATTTGGCTTTTAAAGCTTTATGAATGACAAGTTTTTCTCATGACAAGCCAGCAAGGAAAGGAGTAAATATGGTTATTCTCATTTTATAGATGAGAAGTTAAAACTTAGGCAGTGGGGAGTGATTTTCTAAAAGACATGGATAGTTAGATGCTGAAAACAGGATTCAAAGCATTATCTCTCATTCCTAACCCTGCCCTTTGCATTCTATCATGAAATCTCTCTGATGTCCTGGAACTTTCATTGCCTTCTTTTTCTCCTATTGGACCATCAAAATTTGAAGCCCTCTAAAAGTTGGAGGATGAAAGGAGTGGGGATGTTTAGCAAGAAAAAGGTAAGATTTAGGGAGTACATGGTCACTATCTTTAAGTATTAGAAGGGTTGTCATATACAAGAGAGCCTTAGATTTCTTCCATTTGTCCTCAGAAGTCAGAACTAGAAGCAATAGTTAATAGTTACCAAGTTACCAAGGTGAATGTTTCATCTTATTTAAGGGAAAAAAATCTTCACTTTGGATTATCTAAAAGTGGAAGGAGTTTCCCCAGAAGGTAGCGATCCACCTATCAATAGAGGTATTCAAGAGGAATTTGAATATATTAGAGAAACTGAAGAGATTTTTTGTAGAGGCAGAGGCAGCCAGATGGCTCAGCGGATAGAGCTCTTAACTTTGAACCAAGAAGACCCAAGTTCAAATCTGGCCTCAGACACTTACTAGCTGTGCTAGTCTGATCAAGTCCCTTAACCTGTTTGTTTTAATCTACTGCAGAAAGAAATGTCAAATCCCTCTAGTAACTTTGCCAAGAAACCCCATGGACAGTATTGACATGCTATGGTGTAGGGTCAGAAGAACTGGACATGACTCAAGGACTGAACAATAACCATCACCTATCTATTTTAGCATGGGTTGAGTCTATGACCAGAGATGAATATGCTGTATATTCTTCTAGCTCTGAGTGTCTCTGACAAAGTTTAATCTCAATTCCTGTTCCTGGTTAACACTGACTATACATATATTCTGTCCTGTCTGACCTCTTCTCTATTTCCTGAACTAATCTTGCTCATTTTCACTCTTGATTATGCTTCTGTCATGCTTGAAATGTCCTCTGTCCCCAATTCTTTCTACAAGACAAATTCTAACCTATCCATCAAGGACCAACTCAATTCCAACATCTTCCACGAAGCATTTCCTTTCAACTCCGGTCCACAATATCTCTTAATTCTCTGAAAGCAAATAGTCTAAACCAGTGATGTCAAACTCAAATAGAAACAGAGGCTGCTAATCCGTACTAAATGCCTGCTGGCTGCATATTGACTTAGTTTTAAAATGTAATATTATCTCTGCTTTATTGTAGTTTTATTTATTTTGTTAAATACTTCCCAATTACATTTTAATCTGGTTCTGGCTGGATTTAGGATTGTTGTGGGCTGAATGTAGACCCCAGGCCACATGTTTGACACCATTGGTCTAAACCATACCATAAAATTCTCAATCACTAATTGCTTTGCATTCCTCTCTAGTTGTTTTAGATTCAGTAGTCTTGGCTCTCTCATCTGGACTATCTGGCTTTCAATGATGTGACTTTATTCTTCATTTGTCCCTTGTATAGTACTTATCAGAAGAACAAGGGTACAGTTAATAGTAAAATTTATTTATTTGATTTGAACCAAAGGAGAGTCAGACCTGGATTCTAAACTCTGTGGTCCCCAGTGACAATAAAATAATAGAGACATGTCCTAGTAAGAGAATGGAGTTTCTTTAGAGAGGACAAGATTGTTTCTTTTGACTTTTATGCTGGGTAGTTATGAGATGGATATCCCAGAACTAGGGAGAAAGGATTGCCAGTAAAGAAAGAGGAGCACTGGATAAAAAGTCAGGAGGTTACTTTATCACAAACCATTTCACTTGGAATCAGTTTCCTTCTCAGTAAAATGAAGAAGCTAGATCTAAAGATTTCTACAAGCACTTTCTAAGTCTCCAATTCTAGTTCCATGTTCTAAAATTCTAACCTTCTTCCACTTTTTAACTTTCTGTGTTCTGAGGTCTCTTAGATCTCTGACACTGACTGTTCTAGTATTTTATATTATAAGGTGACTGGCCCACAATAAGTGTTTGTTCATTCATTGATAAGATAACTCCTATCTAACTCCCATCTCTAAAATTCTATGGTTAGTCAGGGAAGAGGATATCAAGGAAACTAATATAGGAAAAGAAAAGAATATGTCAAAGTGAAACTATGCTAGCCTTCCTATAAGCATAACAAAAGCAAAAAAAAATCAGAGGTAACAGTATTTTACTCCAAATATCACTTTCCCCCCCTCTTTAATGCATTTGGAATTAGAAAGAAGACTGAAAGGTACCAGCGGGGACTGCTAAAAGCCTGCAGAAATGACAGCAAAGATTACACAGCTGGAAAGGGTTTAAGTCTCAGTTTTAACTGTTTTCATGACTCAGAAAAAAAAATAAAACTTCCAATGCAAGAATATGCCACGAAGGGATAGAAACCTCAGCTTCCATAAGGTCAGAGTGTAAGTATTGATAGGTACAGTGTGTGTGTGTGTGTGTGTGTGTGTGTGTGTGTGTGTGTGTGTTGCTTATGTGTACATGATAGGAATTGTAAATGAATAAAATGAAGAGTGATGAAGTTTGGATGTAGGAGCACTATGGACATGAGAACACAGACATTATGGACCTAAGCCTATGTGACATACACACAAATATGGAGACTTCTAAAGAGAAAGGGCAGGGTTTATTGAAAAGCATTCATCTTATTTTCTGAAGTTTAGCCGATGGTGAGATTTAATGAAACATTAGTTATTCCACTGTCAGGTAAATCACAAAGCCGGTGAGAATGGGAGGGAGTTCAGCCCTGGGAAGAGAGCAGTAGTGACAATAATCATCCCAGCTCTTTAGCTTGGTGCAGGATAAATTTAGAGCCTGATGACCTGGATTCAAATCCCAACTCTACTACTCAAATTTGTGACTTTGAATGTCATAAGGTCGCTAGGCCTGTTTCTTACTTTTAGAAACAAGGGTTGGGCAAGATAACCTCTAAAGAATTGTCCAGGTCTAATCCTATGATCCTTTGGGTTAATAATTAGCCATCACCAATATTCCCAGTGGAAACATATCTTTACCTACTCAGCCTCTGTCTTCTTGTATCCCTCTTTTACCTCTTGAATTTATCTGGATTATTCATTTCAGAACTTGATTAGGAACCTCTTCTTTTAATTTGCTATTATCTGCTTTCTTCCACTGTCTTTCTCTGTTGCTTGTTTCACTGTATTTTTTTCTGTTGCTATCTCTCAATGGTCTAGGATTCAAGATACCTGAGTTCTAGTTACTGATAAGACTTTAGACAAGTTATTGAATTGGGCTTTTGTTTGTCATCTGCAAAATGACAGGTGAGCCATAAGATTCTTTTTAGCTTTTTTCATTCTATGATTCAATCATTTTTCTCTGTCTCAGTCTTTCTGTCTCTTTCTCTCCCTCCCCCTACCTCTGTCTCTCAGGGTCATCACAGTAATTTCCCTAGGAATATTTTCTCAGATTAGATTCAGATGTAAAAGTACAAAGTTATGTGAATTTTCAATCTTAATTAGACCTGAGAAAGTAGGGGATTTGAGTATCACAAGGAAGGGGAAACATTTGGCAGCAATTTGTGCTATTTTGTAGAAATAACACAGATAGCCGTGGCTTTGTGATTTTGTGAGGAGAAATCATACAATTCTTTTGAATACAAGGCAACTGTTCTATTCAACTTAGATATCTTATAGTGAAGGACATGATACTTGCTGAATATAGTGAAAAGGAGCCCTGACTTTGGGGGCAGAAGGTCTGGCTTTGGGATCTGTTTATTTAAACCCTTGTTTCCCCAATCCATATAATGGCCATTGTGATACTTGTGTTACATACTTCATAGAATAATTTGAGGGAAACACTTTGTAAATCTTAAAGTGCTATAAAAATGTGAGCTATTATCCGTGATTATTCTAATTCACAAATAGCAGGCAGCATTAACAGAACTGGCCTTGGAGTGAATAAAACTTAGGTTGAAGTTCTAATTTTGAAAGACACTGGCTATGAAACCTTTTCCTTTATGGTACTCCAGGCAACTTTTTAAGAATATAATTTGACAGATTAATTATGGATTTATATTTTTTGAGAATATTTCATCATAGTGGATACCAATGAAATAGTATGATCGCAATGACCACAGTGATCAGGCCATGAGTTTTGGTGCTTATAATTATCATTATGAATTATTTGAATTCATTATCATTTCATCATCATCACACCTATAATTCAATTTAGGTTCATTCACAAAATGGCATTCAATGAAAATGCCTAGTGGCAGTGATACTAATGGTATTTCTCTATACTATTAGGGAATTGAGGTACTGGATAAAGAAGCTTCTGCTTATATATACAATGTTTTATACACACACATATATGTATATTTGATTACATTCATTTCCACTTTTATACTTTTGGTCACTTTGTTAACCTTGCTAAAATGATTTGCCTTCTTTATATATTTTTATTCTTATCCTTGTAGACCCACTCGTATCCAGTTTCTTTAGAAAGTCTTGCCTCCCCAATCTACCTCAAGATTCGACCTAACTTTGTACATTCTAGTAATCTGTAGATTAGTAATCTATAGATCTAGTAATCCTATAGAGGATTAAAGATTTTATTTCTTGACTTCAGCTATCAGGTAAGGAGACCAGGTGATCTACTTATAAAAATCACATATGGATTTAGTTTTCATTTTTCTCAGCCTGAATTGTCTGTCCTTTTGTAAACTCTTATAGTAGATATGATCCGTATCATTACTCCAATAATTGATTATTTAATATTTATTATTCTGTAATTGCTTTTGTGTGTTAATCTTCTTTCCTCAACATGATTATAAATTCTTTCAGGACATTGATCCTCTGCTTTGAATCATAGGATTATTTAGTGAATCTTAAAATGTTAGCATTTGAAGAGTCCTCAGAGTTAGTTTAGTTTTCAGATTTTACAGATGTGTAAAATTGTCCAAAGAAGAGCAGTGACTTGTTATAATTAATAGTAGTTTAGACTGGAACAAGGATTTCCTGACTTTTCAATCTAGAGATCTTTCTCATATCTAAATTTAAAGGGTAAATGCATTTGATGCATTTATTTTGTTCCAGGCACTGTGTTAAGCACTGTAGAGAAACATACAAGTGAGCAATGCACCTCCTGGCTCCAAGGAGCTTATATTCTAATAGTGGGAGATTATACATAGAATTGGTGGTGAAGGAAGGATTGAAAAGGGAGTGTATGGCAGCCTAATTTTTGCTCAAGATATTCAAGAGATCACCTATCAGAGGCAAGCGTCTGAGGGACAAGTCTAATTAATTAGTAGGAGAAGGATGAGAAGGATGTCTATAGTAGAGACAATATGCTTTGGGAATAGCAGAATTAATCCATATGGAAATGTCAGGCTCCCTCTAAATTCAGTAATAAAAATACTGGCATTATGGTAGCCTGAAAATGATGTAATCAGACATTCTCTTACCATATTTATATATGAGGCTGACTTCATAGATTTTAGTGGAAGGGAAATACATTCCCCTTTTTTGGACTCAATTTCTCTATAAAGTAACTAAGTGAAATTATAATAACTATAGTTACTATAAACTAAGTTGAAACAACTCTGTAGTTGTTTCCAGCTTTGTCATATGTTCGATGTTCTTTGTCATATGTTCTTTATTTAAACATTTTATGGCATAAGGACTGTTCAAGTCCTGACTTATTATATTCCATGCTTCTATAAAGTACTAAGAACTTTGAGTTCTTCGGGTACATCTTCCAGGTAATATATTTGCCAGTAATAAATATCAGAGGCCAGTAGGTGGATGGAGTGGATAGAGTGTTGGGCCTGGAGTCAGGAAGACCCGAATTTAAATATGGCCTCAGATACTTATTAGTTGTTTTGACCCTGGGGGAGTAATTTAACCTTTGTTTGGCTGTTTTTTCAACTATAAAATAGGGAAGATAATAATAGCATCCATCTCCCAGGGTTGTTGTGAGGATTAAATGAGATGATCTATGTAAAGTGTTTAACGATGTCTGGTGCATAATAGGTGCTATATAAACACTAGTGATGATGATGATGATGATGATAATGATGAATTATTAGATGCACAGGTGAACTATCTGAACAAAATAGCAATTGTCTATTTTTTTTCAGTTTTCTTATTATAAAATTGTTGCAAATCTAAATGAGCACACCACTACCACTACTTTTCCGGCAAATTTCTCTTCAATTTTAGACCTGGCAGTTTATTATTGGAAAGAGAAAATTCAAATGTGGATAAAATACTAGTTTGCCTATGAACAGAAACACACTCATCTCTAGCCTCTCTCCCTAGTTGTTTGTCAGGGAGTTCAGTTGAAATCCAAAGCGATGGCTCCCAAACCTCTTCACAACCTACTTGCTGAAAGCAAAGGAAGTTTGTAGGTCTCTCTTTTTTTTTTCCTACAAAGCACTAATGTCACGGACAAGGGGCAAACTCATTACAACTGGGTTCTCTATCTGCTTTTACCAGATGCATGTGTGAGAATATGAGAAGGCAAAAGCCGTTTGGTTCCAATGGCTGGTTTCCAGGCTACTTTATTCTGTGACTAATGTATATTACACACACACAAACACACACACACACACACACACACACACACACACACATTCCCATCTTTCTGGATCTGAACAATGTGAGAGTTGCCTCTTGCAACTAAAATTCAGATTTCATTGTGCTGCTCCAATCTCTGGTTATGCTTATTTGTTGTGATATCCAAGATAACCAAAAAACCAGATTTGAGTGCTGGCTGTCACTAACTCATTATATAATTTTGGAAAAGTTATTTCTTTTTCAACTTTAGTTTTTCAATTTGCAAAATATGCAAGTGAGACTAATAAAAATAATAATAGTTCACAGTATATGCTGGAAAAGGAAATGGCAAATCACTCCAATATCTTTGCCAAGAAACCCTCAGTCAGATGCAACCAAAACTGTGTAAAAGACAAAATCATTTATGCGGTGGTTTAAGGTTTGTAAGTACTTTACAAATATTGGGAAGTAGCTGTTATTATTATCCTCATTTTGTAGATAAGGGAAGTAAGGTAAACAGAAATTAAATAATTCAACTGAGGTCACATAGCTAGTTAAGTGTACAGTGCTCTATCCCCTTGGTGACCTTGAGATGTTCAAAGTGCTTTCCAGTTTTTTAATTCTATGACTTTTTTTGAGTAATGCTGGGACTAAGAGGAGTTTCCTGACTTCTTCTGTGAAACAGAACTTTTTGTTATAATGGTGAAGCTCATGCGGCTAGAACTAGGTGCTAACCAGGTGAAAAACATGGATTTAAAACCAATTTAATCCATATTATCTTCATCTGTCTCAAGGCAATCATTTTAACCTTGCTAGATTTGGATTTGGACACCTCATTTAAGATGGATAGTGACAATCCAGAGCAAGTCCATTCTAGGATTGTAAGAGGAATAAAAATACTTTAGCACTAAAATTAGTTGAAAGTATTAATTTTGGCAGGGCAACAGAAAAAATTAATTTATGATCATGAGATATCTGAAGCTCTGCTTTGTTTTCTCTACTATTTCTTCCTTCTAGGCTCCAGTAGATTCTGTCAATGACATTCATCCCAGTGTCACATGGGGCTTTCAGACTGATAGATTCTGGATGTCTTCTCTGCCGTAGAGTACATGTTTTCATGGAGCTCTATGCTTCCAGAATGATTCCTAGCTATGATCTCAGTTGCTTCACAGTATAGTTTTGTGAGGAGAGAGGGCAGGAGTTACCACCTAAGTTTAAAAATGAGAAAGTTGAGAGAGGTAGGGAGGGAAAACTGGCTTATGCAAGGTCAAAAAAAGTTCTATCATTTACTAACTCAAAGGTAAGTGTTAGAGTTAGACTTCAAAGCCAGACCTCTTGATTCCAAACCCCAGATTCTTTCCTTTTCATTGTTCTATCCTACTTCCATATTTCACTTTTTGGGGACCTTCTAATATTTTGTCTATGGATCCAGTTTCTCTGAGATGTAATTAGAAGATGATAAATTACCAGAGGTGGATTTTAAGGAGGAAAAACTATTGAAGAAATATTATTTCAAAAAGCCCATGAAGTTTTGGATTAGATGAAATAACTGGTAACCAGATGGTTTCTATCTTTGCCTTTTCTAGAGTACCCCATGACCTTGGCCATTCCTTTCTGTGAGTAGCAACTCACATTTATTTAGGTAATTTTCATTTATAAAATGCTTTTCCTATAATTCCAGAGCAAGTATTATTATTCTCATTTCACAGAGGAACATATTGATGTTGGAGACCTGAAAAGACTCACCTAACATCATATTATTAATGACAGTTAAGATTCAGACCTGGGTCTCCTGACTTTAAGCCCAGCATTCTTATTATTGTATCAGGGATGTTGTAAAGAATATTGATTCATGTTACAGAGAGGATTTAGACTAAATTATTTGCAAGGTCCTTTAGAGCTCTAAGATTCTACATTTAATCTAAAATTATTTTTAGGGTTTGATTTACATATTTACTTCAGGAAAGTGTAGAAAGCCCAGAATAATTTGCTGAAACTTGAAATTATAGAGGATCTGATTTTGAATCCATTCCTGATTAGGAATCTCTTCTATAGCATTTCTGGCAAGTTAGGATTGAAGACTTCTGGTTATGGGGATGTCTATCCTAAGCATGTGAAGACTTTGCCTGAATGGACATGTGGGAACATTGTCCAGTGGCCATGAAGGTGGCTAAAGCAGGTGCTATGAAGTTCTTAGAGCTGGATCAGGCTTTGAAGCCATCAAGGTCATCCACGCCATCCCAGGTCATTACAAATCATCTTCACTTTTGTCTTGTCACTGGACTTAGTTGACTCAGGAAAAGGGAGTGATTACTGACAACTCTGAACAATTCTGCCTCACTTAAAGCCAATTCATCTGTAAGTCAAGGCATTATCATATGAGATGTCATTGGTCCTTTGTGAAAACTATGAAAAATTGAAAAATAAAGATGAACAACCACTTCCAAGGAGAGCTCATTCCACTTGGGAGGCTCTTATTTTCAGGAATTTTCTTTCTTATCATTTAGAACTCTGTGCTTTAAACAACTCTGTGCTTTAAGGGACTTTCCAAAAGAATGAAGAGAAATAAAGGGAGAAAAAAAGACTAGTCTTGTGACACTATGGAACATTATTCCTGATGTTCCAATGCAATACTGCATTGGAGCTCTGAACTTAGATATAGTTACTCCCTCTAGTGAAGGTCACCATCCAATCATACCTGCCCATCCTATGTGACCACTATATTGAGCCTCTTCAAAATGCTAGGGCCTTTCCTCTTTTTCTTTTGATACTGTATAGATGACAATGGAATGCATCACAATGTAAGTGCAATTATTAACCTTTTATTATATGTCAAGCATATGCAAATAGGCTGTTCATCAGATAAGTCTCATCTTCACCAATGGTTGATCCAGTCTGCTCATACAATTCTGTGATTATGTAAAGAATATATAGAGGTTATAATTCCTCATTCATAATATGCTGCAGTCAGTTCACATCTTCCATGTATTTTTTTTTTTTTTTTTTTGTGCTGAGGCAATTGGGGTTAAGTGACTTGCCCAGGGTCACACAGCTAGGATGTGTTAGGTGTCTAAGGGCAGATTTGAACTCAGGTCCTCCTGACTTCAGGGCTGGTGCTCTATCCACTGTGTTACCTAGCTGCCCCCTTCTATGTACTTTTTCATTAGTCATAGTTATACAAATTCACCAGGACAGTAATATTGAAAAGATTGGTATTATTTTTATTCTTCACAATAGTCTTACACATCTAATTTGTTTTCAGGGGAGATCAGACAGAAATACTCATGGGACAAGTTGCTATCCTGCTATTATCCTATTGTAGTTAATGTTCTATGGATTATTATATTTTGATATAAGTGCTTTGTCAAACTGAATTACAGCTGGGAATGTAAGCTTGTTTTGTAAACTCACTGAAAACATTTTTGAAACACTATAGTATGCACCTCCTCCTGTTCCTACATGATTTTAGGTCTCTGTATTTTGAAAGTTTTTAGTACAGATAATTTGCAGATTATGAATATTTGGTATAGTAACACCCCTTAAAATATTGTTCTTAATTTTTTATGGGTCAATGTTATATGTGAGCAATTGTGGACAACTGTTCTGTTTGTAATAATAGTCTTGTGGCATTACAGTTCTTTGTTGAATTCTCAAGGACACTTTGAGTCTTCTGTTTGTAGTGTGGAGATTTGCCATCTGTTTGTTTATGAAATATAGTGAGTTTTTGATACATAATTCTAACTACTAGGTCAAGTCTTCCTAGGTATTCGGCAGGAGCTAAATTTTTGCAGTCTGCAGTGATGTGTTGCACAGTTTCTACTGTCTCCCTTATTTATTGTTATGGCTGGTGATGATTTTGTTACTTGGATTTTCTTTGTGATATATATTGGAACAATTGTCTCTAAAAGCGGGGGTCTTCACAGTATTCCAAGGGAATTGTGGATTGATTTCTAGATGCATGTTATAAAACAATAAAAGGATGGGTAGTATTTCATTATCCTTGTCATAATTAATTATGGAGCTTGACCACAAGACAAATATATTCACCTTTATCCTCCAACATTTCCTATTCTGCCCCTCCTATTATACAAGTTTTAAATCTAACTATAATCAAGGGTCACTTATCAAAGCAGTTATTATCTAATTATAACTTATTTGCCACCCAAGAACCCATAGTGTGGGCTGTCTTTAAGAAAATCCTCTTCTCTATCCCTTCTACCTCAGCATACTTTTATCCTCTGTCCCCACATCACCTTGTACCTTTAGCAGGTATCTTTTGGAAGTAGGCCCTAACTCTTAGACAACAATCAATATTAAATAAGAGCTGAATCTCTGTCCCCCCACACCCTTTATCATTTAGAGTGGGACAGAGTGAATAGTGCAGAAAAAGCAGTATAAATGGTTGCACGATGTATCATAAATCTTATTATATTATGTATCCCTCAAAACACACTCATCTTCCTAATTTCTTTTTTTCTGTCGAAGGCATTGCCATTCTTCTAAGTCACCCAAGTTGGCAATGTTAATGTCAGTTTTGATTCTACTTTTCTTGAACCTTCATATCAATCAGTCACCAAATCTAGTCACTTCTACCTAACTTACAGCTTTCTTGTATCTATCCCTTTCTCTTCGCTCACATAGATGACATCCTAGTTCAGGATCTTCATGTACATTTAAATGAGTCTCCTAATTGTTCTTCCTCTGTCATCTCTATCTGTTCTAATATACCTTTTTATAGTTCCCAAAATGTTTCCTAAAGCATAGTTTTGATTATGTCATTCGCCTATTCAATGAATTCTAGTGGCTTCCCATTAATTTGAGATAGTAATAAACAAAATATTATTTGTCACATTTTAAAATGTTTGTTTCATAATATACATAATTACTCGTACAGTAATAATATAATTTGTAAATGAATGCATATTGGGCACATGACTTTTTTCCTGATGACAACCATGATTAAAGAAATTTTGAGAGCACGGTTCTAAAGGTTTTTGAAATCTGTTCTCTGATCAAACAACCTCAAGTCTCTCAATAGAGGGACTCAAGCCAAGAGTTTCCTCTGAGCTGTCTACTAATGGCAGTGCTGAATTTTCCAGACATCATGAGGGATTCTCATCCCCAGCCCCAGCAGGAGTAGCAAGAGAGAATTACAGCAGGGAGACAATGTTATATTTACTTTTAATTTGTTAAAACCACATTTCCTGAGGAACTCTGCTCCTTTTCATTGGCTCACTTTCTATTCCTTCAATCTGAGTAAGCTCTTAAAGAAAAATCATAGAATCATGGATTTTTAGGGCTGAAATGGACCTTGGAGATCATCTAGTCCAACTTTCTCATTTTTTATCAGTAGAAACTGAGGCGCAGAAAGTAGTTGATATCAAACCAAGACTGGAGATGGCAAATGCTGTCCCAATTTTCACAAATTGAAAGAGAAAACAGATACTTTAATTTATAGGCCATTGAGCTTGATTTCAAATCCCATGAAAATTCTATGATGGATCCTTAAAGAGATAGTTGGTGAATATTTAGAAAGGAGAGAAGTAATTGCAAAGAGCTATCATGGCTTTATTAAGAACAGGTTACATGTGACTAACCTCATTTTCTTTTATGACAGGATTGCTATACTAGTAGATGAGGAAAATGCTGTGAATATAGATTACCTAGATTTTTGCAGAGCCTTTCATAATTTATCTCATACTATTCTGGTGAAGAAAGTGAAAATACAGATTAGATAATAATGTATGTGATGGATTTAGAATGAGTTGGATACTTGGATTCAAAGAATACTTGTTAATCATTTGATGTCAGTATGTGAAAAGGTCTCTAGTAGAGTACCTCTGGCATCTGGGCTTGGTCCTGCACTATGTAAATTTATTTTTTAGTAATGTCTTGAATACAGATAAAAATGGTATACTCATCAAGTTTTTATATCGCTCAAATATGGAAGGGCTAGCTAATAGTGAATGACAGAGTCAAGATCCCTGGCTAGAGCGCTGGGCCAGTCTAATAAGATGAAATCAATGGGGAGAAATGTAAAATCTTGCACACTGATGCAAAAAAATTAACTTTGTCAGTACAATATGGGGGAGATATGGACAGATAACATTTATTATGAAAATATCTGGTAATTTTGGTGTACTACAAATTCAATATGCATGATCAGTATGCTATGGTAGTCATAAAAAAAAAACTAATGCTTTTCTGGATTATGTATAATGTAATGTAGGATACCTTGTATGACTTGTAGGGAAGTTTGAATAGCCATCTCTAGAAGATGTTCTTAACTACTTCAAGGGAAACCAATTCCTTTGAGAAGAGGAACTGGGAGTTTGGAGACAGATGCTGTTTTTTTTTTTTTGTTTTTGTTTTTGTTTTTGTTTTTTTGAATAGAGAGGATTGTAGTGGTACAGGGACAGAATTATATCTAACTATTCCTTTAAATATTGTTAATCTAGGGGAATTAATTTTAAAATTAAGCTAAACTCTTGATCAGTATTCATGAAGGAAGAAAAGAGGTTCTTGACTCTTATTTCATAAGCTTCATTCCTTTCCCACTAAAACCCAGTTTCACAATTAAGCCACAGAGTACATAAACTCATTTATCTAAGTAGATAGAAAATAGAAATCAGAGAAAGTGTACAAATGGGGCTATATATCAGACAGTAGAGAGATTGAACTTTCCTTTTAAGAGTGAGATAACTCAACTTAAATGAAAGAGGCCCAGATCTCACCCCAAAGGAAATTCCTCAAAGTCTCTAGTGTAGCAAACTGAGAAAAAGGACATGATTGTAGTTCCACATGTCAGCTTTTTCCTAGAGTCATTTTCCCTTCATGACCGTGAAGAGAAGTTGGAACCACAGATTTTTTTCTTTTAAAGAGAGAAGCCAGAAGAAACTGAAGAGACTGAAGAGTGCTCTCTTCTCTCTCCCCCTCTGTTAAACTCTACTCCAAACCTTATGCTAGCATTTCTACCAATGAGAAGAGTCCAGATGAATAGGCTTTGAGTCTCAGGTTACAACTGCATTAAAAGAGGCATAATTTCAAGAAATAGAGAGGTGATAGTACTTTGCCCTGGTCATACTTTATTTGGAACATTGTGTTCAGTTCTACCCATAATGATTTGAGGAGGACTTTAATAAACTGGAGAATACCCACAAGAGGGCAACCAGGATGGGAAACAACTGTCTAGTTCTAAGCTGTCTAAAAAAATCCTCCCCATCCCTTGCCCTCCTTGCAGTTCATTAAGCATAGTGAATAACTATTTGTTAGTTATATTATAGTGCAGAATCCATTCATGTATCGGTTGAATTATATGTCCATTTAGGTCTTCCTGCCCTATGTAGAAAGGACATATATAATAAAATTGGAATTGAATATAATTTTTTAAATTTAAAATTCTTAATAAAATTGAAAATTATTTGAATAAATATATAATAAAATTGCAACCTTAAGTGTTCTTACTGTAGTGGCACAGACATACTTCCAGGAAGTCTAGATTTTGATACTTATCCTGGACTGTACAAGAGCTATCTTGTATTTATTCAGGAGAGATAATTATCAAATTTTCAGTATAATTATTTATATCTTGAAGGTTGGCTACAAACTATGGTTCAATTTATTGTTTTCTTGCTTGTCTAGCCTTAAGAAAGTGATATAGAATAATGCAAATCAAATTACAGAGTGTTATATATACTTTTTTATTTTTTCCTGCTGAGGTATTTGTTGAACATATATCACTACACCATTGTATTTGATTAACAAAAATAGTGAGTTCCAGCAATCTCTATTTCAGAGATGCTTAGTGATTTCCAGCCTGATTTTCTCAGTCAGGTAATGGATCTCCTTTGCCATTGGCTCCATATTTCATTCTTTAGAGCACAATATCGTGGGCCTCTTTAATCTATGATTATTTTTGCCTACATACAGATCATCTGCGGGGTAAGACCCAAGTCTATCTCACTTCTCCTTCCTATTCATACTAGGTACTCTTCTCTCTATTTCAAAGTGCTATTATTTCTAAATCAGAGTGGGAACTCCCTTCTAAATGTAGACTGCAAACTTTCCATATCTTAGTAGCCAGTTCCATGAGTTGCTGCGGGCATGTGGTTCATCAGTGTGCAGCTTAATTAGTGATGGACCTCACGGACCTAGCTAGGCCATTCCCGTGATGACAGGTAGTCTGGTGTTTAAGTGTCGCTGGAAGTTTGGCCCGTGCATCATCTCTGCCTGACCTCCCCACCCACCCCTAACACATCCATTCAGCAGAGCAAGTTTGAAGATAGTTTCAACCTTCAACCTCAGAGATCACCTGGCTTGGATGGAGGATGGTCAGAACAAAGGGTGATACTCAGGCTTAGGGCCTGCTCTAAGGAGTCACAAAGGACCAATTAAGGCAATTACCGTACGTTTTATATAATAGGACAAATGGATCACGGTGTTAAAGGCTTTGAAAATCTCCTATAAAAGCTGTAATAATGCATTAATGTATTAATCCTCTTAATCCCGTCAAGCTACCAAAGATTCTAGGAAGGGCTGACAGGAGATCTCTATTCTAACAATAATAGCTACCACTGCTGCTTTCAAGACATGTTTTATTTCTCAATCCCATCCCCTCTGTCCAACTCTTCCCCATCCCACCCCCAGCCAGAATGTCCCCTAGCAATTGTCAGGAATCCAGTTTGAGTGTTTACTATAGAAGCTTAACTTCTTTTTGCAGGGAACAATTTTAGAAAACATTGATTCTTATTATGAGATGCTTTTGGCAGAAGTTTCCCATCTTTGAGAAAATTTCCCTGGTTGGATCTGCCTGGCCATTTGTGAACCTTTTAGCCAATTAATAAGATGCCCAAGATTTAGAATCCTAGAATCACAAAATTAGTGAGACATTAGAACATAGAAAGTTAGACCACAGAATGTTGGAAGGGACCTTAGAAATAATCTATTCCAATTTAGTCTTTTTTTTTTTTTTTTGAGATGAGGAAACTAAGGTTTTGATTTGAAGAGACATGCCTTATTCTAGTTCATATAGCAACTTAAGGGGCATAAATATGGATGTCTATTATGTTGAAAGAATATTCACTTTCTTCTCCCCCACCACTATGGTATGTGTGTGTATGTGTAAACATGATGGATTCTTCAAATGAACCTTTTTTGGAATTTGTCTCTATCCTTCTGACGCTCTCAAAGTCTAGTGTTATTGTGAACAGATTCTGGACAATGAAATTCTGGGTTAGGATAGGAATAGTGAATATTATCTGGAGGGTATCTAGTTATTTTAGTGCTCTACTACTTTAAAAAATAGATTTTTTAAATTTTAAGAATCACTGTTTCTGGAATTTTTTTTGGGGGTAGGAGGAATTCATCTTCTTGTTGGATATTGATATATAATATTTATATGTATATTATATATATGTGCTTTTTCTTTATAAAATTAGAATTACAGGAATTTACAGATTACTAACTCTTATCCAATGGAGAGAATGTGGATTTGAATCCTAGCTTTGACACTTATGTGCTTATGCAAGCTTAGGAGAGTTATTCTTTAGTTGACATCAGTTTTCTCATCTGTAAAATTCAAGAGTGGTATTCAATGCCTATTGATGTTTCTTGTAATTTAAAATCTATTTTCTACATGTTACTATCCTCATTTCACAGATAAGGAAACTGAGGGTCTGGCTCCTTTTCTGATCTGACCCATTCATTTTACAGATGAGGAATCATCTAGCTTCTGCATGAATAACTCTAGTGATATGGAGGTCACTTAATAGCTAGGAGGTTAAGTAGGGGAAGAGAAACAGAATAAGGGAGGATGTTGACTATTTCAGAGGCTAGGGCTGGATAAAGATTTAGTATAAATTTAGGAACTCATAAAAATCATCTTCAGGATAGGATATAACATTTTGTAACCCAAAAGCAGAGAACTAGGAGCCAGAAGGCCTGGCTCCAGTGCATAGTATACTTAGGATTTTCCGTGCCTTCTCTGGGATTTTTTTTTCTTCATGGTTGAATGAAGAGGTAGTGAGATAAAGTGGGAAGAACGTTAGCTCTGGAATTAGAGGACCTGGCTTCAAATTCTACCCCAGATAACTTTTTGTCTTTGTTTGCTTAGGCAAGCCTCTCCCTGGGGTTCAGTTTCATCTGTAAAATGGGTGGGGGAGATCAGATAGCTTCTAAAGTTCTTTAATCCAATATAAATGACTTTGAAGGTCATTCTGAGACCCAATAATAGGTCAGAAGACTTGGCATTAAAGTCCCATTTCTGTGCTTACATGTGACCATAATCTCCATAATCTCTGTGAGCCTCTATTTCTCACTTGTCAAATGGAATATTACATATCTATTCCAAAGGGTTGTTTTGAGGAAAGCACTTTGTAAACTATAAAATGCTACACAAATATGGGCCACAGCTGTGAAGATAATGGTTCTATAATTATTGTACCTGTTTTATAAGTAGTATTTATAGAATCATAGCTGCCTAATACAATGTGATGGATATGCAAGAAGCCTGATCTGACTGTTTTACAGGGTGACACAATAAGGCAAGAGGTAAGATGGAGTAACTAGTTATCTGTCAGTACAACCAAACAGTACTACACACTTAATTCATTTGCTTCCTGAGCTCTGTCTTGCTTGTTTCCCTATAGAACCCCAAAATGAAAAGGGTTCCTTGTTTACTAGGGGTAGGGGCAGCTAGGTAATACAATGAATAACACTGGGTCTAAAGTCAGGAGGACATGAATTCAAATCCAAACTCACTTAGTGTGACTTATTTTCAGGTTACCTCAGTTTCCTCATATGTAGAATAAAGAAAGCATCTATCTCACAGAGTGGTTGTGAGAGTCAAATGAGATAATTTTTGTAAAGTGCCTATACGTAATAAGTATTATATAAATATTATTATTATAATCTACCACGATATCCTGCTTGAAAGGGTTTCTAAACAATGGAGGATCAGAAAATCTGAAGTGTATATGTAGGCGTGTGTGTGTGTGTGTGTGTGTGTGTGTGTGTGTGTGTGTGTGTGTGTGTTCTATTAGCAAGATGTAGGGATGGGGGTGGAGAAAGGAAAGGAGGGAGGAAGGACTGATGCTCCAGCATTAATTCTCCTACCTCCTGCCATCTGTGGGCTGAAGAAGTCAGACAGACCCTCAGCTTAATTGGCAAATGGATGCTGGTGAGGCAATTTTGTTGACGTACACCGTGGGAGGGTCGGCAGGCCTTAATGACCAAGTGCAGTGGATAAATGTGTTTACCAAAAATAAGGTTATTGATTCCTCAGCCATCAGCCTATTAATGCTAGTTTTATGTAACAGGACAAATAGATCACAGTGTAAAGTCTTTGGAAAATCCCCTATGAATGCTGTAATAGTGCTGTAATATATTAATCCCCTTAATCCTGTCAAATTCCAAAAGAATTTTTGTACATGCTGACAGAAGATCTCTGTGCTAGCCATGGCAGCCACTAATGGGCTGGACAACAGCTCTCTTTAACCCATTGTGGGCCAGAATGACAGAAGCATAGCCTTTAGCTTTGGAGGTGAGAAGTTGGTGTTTAGGAGAAATGAGGGATGAAAGACGCTGACTTCAGATTTTTGGATTGACTCCTGAAGTATGGATAAAAGGAGAACCACTGTGCTGTGATGAAGAGAATGGAACTAAGAGCTAAGGGCTCTAGTGCCATCTTTGCCACTTACTATCACGTTAACTTGCACCATGAGATCAGTAATTTCATCAGTAAAATAAATCATAGAATTTTTGAGTTGGGAGAGAGTTTAAAGATCATCTGATTAAATCTCTTCATTTTATAATTGAGAACAAAGAATCAAAGTTATAGAAGTAGCAAGTGCTAGATTTCTAGGTGTCCCACACCTTGGACCTTCCCTGGGTTAAGGACAGATGTAGATGGGGCCATAAAACTGTGGGCAAAGGGGTCAGGTAGTCTTCTAGCGTTTGCTCTCCAAAGGAGCTTTATCTAGGAGATAGCAAGCAAGGAGGAATTTCAGCTCAGAATCAGAAAAGAATTTTGGAGACTTCTCTGGCAGTCCTCCAGTATCTGAACATGGCTTTGGGAGTGTTTCCTTGCTTTTCAGCCCTTCCATTACTTGGGTCATGGAAATTGCAATACCTTATCTGCCCAAAGATAAGAGACTTGGCCATTTGAAACTCTTGACATATGCTATAGCTCTAAGTTCTATACTTCCATGGAGTTTATTAAAGAAGTTCTGCCAGGGGTAAAGCCAGCTAGGTAGGTAAACTTTAGTCCCTATGGTCCAGGGCCTCTATAGATGAAAATCAGACTTTGGTTCATCAGGTAAGATGCTCATTCTCTTGTTTCTATGTCAGTAATGTAATTGTGGTTAAAGACAGAGGGGGAGGGAGGGAGGAAGACAGAGAGACAGAGAGGCACTGTGAGACAGAGGGACACAGAGAGATAGAAGGACAGAAAGAGAGAAAGAGGTGGAGAAGGAGGTGCAGAAAGAGACACAAAGAGACAGAGAGACACAGAGAGAGACAGAGAGTGGCAGGGAGAGACAGAAACAGAGAAAGACACAGACAGAGACAGAGACAGAGAGAGACAGAAAGACAAAATAGAGACACACAGAGATAGAAGGAGAGAGGAGATGCAGAAAGAGACACAAAGAGACAGAGAGATAGAGAGTGGGAGGGAGAGACAAAAACAGAGAGAGACACAGACAGAGACAGAGAGAGACAGAAAGACAAAATAGAGACACACAGAAATAGAGGGAGAGAAGGAGATGCAGAAAGAGACACAAAGAGACAGAGAGAGACACAGAGAGTGGGAAGGAGAGAGAGACAGAAATAGAGAGACACACACACATAGAGACTGAGAGAGACAAAGAGATAAAAGAGATAGACACACACACACAAACACACACATACACACACAGAGAGAGAGAGAGAGAGAGAGAGAGAGAGAGAGAGAGAGAGAGAGAGAGAGAAAGAAGTAATTTTTCGTCCTTTATTTCTTTATCTTATAAAACGTGGATAATAGTATCCTCTCTCATCAAAGGTGAGTCCTCATTGGAAATGTTCTGGTTCCCTGTAGAACTGCATTCACCTGATGTATGCTCACTCCTCCTCACCCACAGCCACCATTGCAGCCAAAGTCACAGCTAGGGATCACTTCTGATCAGCACAGCTAAGGTTGACTTTTGGAAATTGGGGGAGACAGGGATCCTTTAATCTTCCTGAAGAAAATGGTTAGTGAGGTGAAAGTTCTTGAGTCTGAGAGGTAAAAGTTGAAGTGAAATTTCTAGAGGCCCTGTCCGCAGCCCAGTGGAGCTGCACTCAGGACCTGCTATTTTTTCATTTAATGAATTGGCCTTGAGATTTCTGTTTCACTCAGGCCAGACCTCAGCCCTTGGAGGTTGTGGATTTTCTGAGGTCCCCTCAAGTTATCTTAGAGAACAACTGTTTTGTCTCTTTATTTTTGCTCATCTGTATTCATTTCATGAAGTTTTTTTTTTGTTTTGTTTGTTTGTTTTATTTTGTTTTTGTGCAGGAAATCTGGAGCCCTGGTAATTTCTGAACTGCACTTCTATCTTCCCAGAAAGCCTCTTCTTTAGGATGAGGGAAAGGAAAGAAAAAAAGAAAAAAAGATAAAAAGGTGAGGTTTTATAACAAAACGCATTTAATGAAGTATAAGATATGAAAGAATTTTATAAACTCATTAGTGCTATACAAATATGAAAGATCATTATTATTTTTATTGCTTAAGGTTGGAAGTTACATACACAAACTTTGTTTGCTTGTCCAAAGACAAGTGAGGACATTACCTGGAAATTGATTTTCAGTGGTAAAAGATCCTTCAAGAAGGAGAGAATGTTATTTAATGAAAAGAATACTCATGTGGGATTCAGGATAACTTGTTTTAACTTTGTCATTTGATCCTGGCAAATCATTTGATCTCTCTAGATCTATCTTCCTCACTGGTCAAAGGAAGACCTAAACTAAGATCCCTTTTAGATGTAACTCACCAGGCTCTAAGGTTCCTCCCCTCTTTAATGTTTCAGATTATAACAATCTGTGTGGTTTATAAACAGATGACATTTTTCTGATGCTATAGTATTGTTAACTCAATTGGAACTTTACATAAACCATCTCATTTAAGCTTCGCTATAACCTTGTGATGGATGTGTTTTATTATTCTCCTTTTTGTTTTGTTTTTTTCCAGATGGGAACATAGAAGTCTCAGAGATAGTAAATGTCTTGCCTATGATTAAACAACTAGTAAGTATTAAATGCAGGATTTGAGTTCAGGTCTCTCTGAATTCTAAGTCTGGCATTCTTTGCATTATATCATGTTTTCCAGGCTAAAATTTGAGTTGGCTACATGCCTTAGAGAATATCAATGAAATGAGAAACTCTGAAAGGGCAAGGGCTGTGTCCTTTTTCATTCTAGAATTCCTGATCCTAAGCCTAGGGTATAGCACACAGTAGGTATTTAATAAATAATTGAGCTATAATTGAATTGCATCCTTAAGAGCAAAGATTTGCTTTGTGCTTCTAGCCCTAGTGACTGTTGTGATGGCAACAGGTCCTCATTGAAGTGTCAGAGCAAACATCAGGTTTGCTTTCTTGGATATGTTGTGGCTTTGCCAAGTGTTTCTGTCTCTACATTTTCCTACATGTCTTTAACAAGCAGAGAAAATGGTATTCCATGTAAAATGCGATAAGCAGTAATAAAAGCCTCAAAGGGTTTCATTAGCTTTTCAGCATCTGCTTTTTGTCTAATTGTTTGATTGAGTGTTAGCGAATGGCATTTGTGTTAGATATGAGTTGGCAGGAGAAACTCTTTGGGTGGGCTGTCAGGATTGTATAGTCTGATACAGTCTTGGCCGAGGAATAGGATGACCTGGACCCATATTTTGACTTTGCCACTTACTATGTGTGACCTTGGGCAAATGACTTTCTCTCTATTAATTTCTTTGTCTGTCAAATGTCTTTATCCAGAGAGATATACTGAATTATCTCTAAAGTCCCTTTCAGCTTTAAAGTCTAAATTGGTTAAAATCTAAACAAATTAAAGCTTTGCCATGGGAACTCTTCAAGCTTTCCCTCAGGATGTCAGAGAGATCAGTTAAGATCCTCACTGAAGACCAGTCTACAAAAGAAACATAGTAAGTTTCACCATTTCTTAGATTTGAGCAATATAGGGGCAGTGGGAAAAGTACTAGACTGGGAGTAAAAAGACTTGAAATCTAATATGGATCCTAAATTATTTTTCTTCCTCTCTCAGGCTTTAATCTTATTATTAAAAAATAAAAATGGGTTACATGATTTCACAGGTGCAGTATTCCCCCATGGGAAGTGGGGGGTAACTGGCATATGTTGGTGACTGGGACTGGAAGAAGAAGAAGGGTTGTGTCTGAATCAGAACAGAACTCCTAGGATACTTTGGCAGATTCCAGAGGATGAGATAAAAGCAGGATGGAGAGATTTCTGCTTGGAGGGGATGGCAAAGGAGCTGATTATTTCTCTGCCTCAGCCTGTCTTCTTAGACACTGGCTATTTCACAGCGTACTTTTTATTTCTACCATGCCATGCTCTACAGTGTTGTGCTATGGCAGTTTAGTCATCATCAGGGCCTGACACGCTCCTCCTGATCCAGACATGTCAGTTAAGTCAGTGATGTGGAGAGAGGCTCCCTTCCTGCTCGAACACTGGGTGGTCTTTGATATGCTCCATGCATTGCCTAAGACAGTTACTCAATCAAGGTTGTTGCCTGATTTCATGGTGGAATCATTCCTCCACCAGCTGGAGGGAGAGATATTAGTATCAGGGAAAAAATATGTCCTTCAAAGCTCATCACAAGTGATGAAAAGATTCCTTCAACAGAATGCTACCCATTTCTCATTGGGGAATGGTTTGTTTTCCTGCAGCCTTGCTCTAATCTCTGAAGAAGATATGGATGTTAATGATATTAAGGCAATATTCCAGAGGGTGAATGATGATTTATCTGGTTAGTGTCCTTTTTCAATAGTTCTCAGATGGCCCAAGGGGGGATTTATCTTACAGATAAATGACACCTCTGCCCTTTCAGCCATGGAAGCTTCAAACCATGACCTTGAAGATTCTGGCACTTGTGCAATGACAAGTGTCAGAGATTCTAGATATATTGGGTTAAAAATCAACAAATAACCTCTACATAGATGTAGGTTGGCTTATAGGGCTTCTGATTATCATTCTAAATGGACACCACTTTAAGAAAAATGACATCTAGAAATATGAACAACAGAGCTAATAAATTGGAGATATGGGATCATGGTGGGGGTGAGGGAGAAGTTACTTTCATTAAAGAATAAAAATGACTCGTCACTTTGCTAAGTATTCACCACAGGGTTCTTTAAATAGCAGCCTCTCCTAATGCACTTCATATAAGTTTCGATTTACAAAAAATCTGATTTGCATGTAACTTTTCAGAAGCAGGTCTCCTTTGCTAAGTGATGCATTTAGAATCGGAGAATGTCAAAACAGGCATTAGCCATCTTGCTTGAAGTTCAGAATAGGGGAGTAGTTTGCTTAAGGTCTTGTAGAGAGTTAGTTGCTAAAGTGAGGCAGAAATTCAGAACAGGTTGCCAGATGAACATTCATTTAACTAAAGCAGGCTGCTTCAAAGTACTTACTTTATGGGCATGGGAAATTGTTGCCACTGTCCTTCTGATTTACTTTGTGATTCCTGTGCCATATTGCCTTGGCCAGTATCACTGCTAGTAAAGAATCATGATGGTAAAGTGGTGGAAGAGTGTAGAATCAGAAGAGCTAAGTGGAAGCTCTGGTTTGGTCATTAACGACACATTTGATTAGGAAAGTCATTTCAAAGTTCTAAACCTGTTTTTTTTTTTTATTTGTAAAATGAGAAAAATGTTGATTGCACAATTAATTTTGCTGAAACTGAGAGAAAAGTAGAAAGGAAGAAAGGGAAATGGAAAAAAAGAAGAAAGGAAGGAAGGAAGGGAGAGAAGAAAGAAGGAAGGAAGGGAAAAAAGGAAAGGAAAGATGAGAAGGAAGGAAAGAGAGAGAGAAAAAAAGAAAGAAAGGAGGAAAAAAGGAAAGGAAAGGTGAGAAGGAAGGAAGGAGAGAGAGAAAAAAAAGAAAGAAAGGAGGAAAAAAAGGAAGGAAAAAATTTTTGAACCAGGTACATTTCTTAATGCTAAGGACTGTGCTAAATGCTTTTATAAAAATTATCTCATTTCATCCTCAAACAACCCTGGAAGGTAGGCACTATTATTACCCCCATTTTCTGAGATACACAGAGGTTAACTAACTTTCTTAGGTCATCTAATTGGTATCTGTTTGAGGCTGAATTTGAACTCAAGTCTTCTTTACTATAGGCAGTACCACAAAAATGTGAGTGATTATTGCTATCACTATTATATAGTGGTCAAAGTACTCAGACCTTAAACTCTACAGAGCAGTTGAGCTTCTGTGTTCTGAAAAATGTCAGCAGCTCTATTATCCTTGCAAGGACAGTCTATTCAGTTCATGAGTTCTCTATAACTTTTTTCTTCCTCTTCTAACTTGAAGCCATTTAGTCAAGCCACAGTGCAAACGAATTATTAATTTTTACTCAGGATCAAAAAGACACTGTTTCCTGACCAATACGTACACTGTGAACTCTGTCAGAAGATGTACCGCTGGGCCCAGAGTGAGTCAGGTAGAGAGTCTGGGTCTCTCAGTGTAGCCCACCCTGACTCCTGGAGATACAATTCACACCCAGTGCCCTGTTGATGGTAGGTCAGCTGCATTACCCTCACATTTGAAAGATGATTTACTAATCATTAGATTAGAAAGGGCTCTAAAGGGAATGGTGGTTAATTGCAAATCAAGGCAATCTGGTTGCCTATTAGTAGGTCATTTAAAGGTTGGATTATAGGACATATCGATTAGTATAGAGCAATGTGCATATTATGCCCTCCATAAATATTTGTTGCTGCTTAAAATGACAAGGAGGTTGAGGTCAATAGTTGCAAGGAAGACCTTGACAAAGAGCAGGTATCTGATTTCCAATTCTTCCTCCTTGTCATGACCACCAAGACTTGGCTAGGATCTCCCGTTTACGCATTTCATCCTTCCCTCACAATCTTCAGTGGAAGGGACTCTCCCATTTGTATATGGTGACTAGGAGCTGGTCTACTTTGATTGCCAAAGGTAGAAGTGTGAGAACATGCGAGCCTTTTTTGAATACAAGATCCTTCATTAAGGTGCTTTTTTATTTATTATGAGGGTATAGGATATAGATGCTGGGTTCTATTCTAGCAAGTTAGAAAAAAATTCCAACAGTAGTGTCCAAGGCCTGGAAACAGTATTTTATAAGGCTCAGTCTTGGCAATGAAAAAAAATCATTCATCCCTGAAGGACTGGCCACAAATAATGAGTATTCTGGTGACAATAATTTCTGAAGCTATCTATTAAGATATAGAAAGGTAACAACCTGTGTTGAGAAGGGAGGACTCATACTGGTACAATCAAATATTGTGGAGTATTGAAATACCCTCCATACCGAAGTTTAAATGATGGAAAAATCAGATCCAGTTTACAGAAATGAATAGCTCTATAGGGGTCATAAGGGATCATAAAAACAACATATATTATATTGTACATTTAGAGATGTAAGGGATCACGTAAGGTTTCTTAGAGATAATATATTTAGAGACTGAAAGGACCATTTGAACATAGAACTGAAGGGACATAAGACCATAGAGATATAATTAAAAGGAATTCAAAGGCCATAATCCAACTCCTTAATTTTATTGAGAAAAATGAGCCCCAATGGGATTAAGTGAATTGCTTAGAGTCATACAAGTACTAAGTGACTGAAGTGGTGACTCCAAATCTAGTACTTTCTACTCTATTTATTATTTATTGATTTAAGTGCTTTGCAGAGTTTATTTTATCCTAAAAGTAATCCTGGGGGTGGATGGTACAATTATAATATTCTTCATTTTACAATAGAAAAAAAAATCTCAGAAGAGTTAATTGCCTTGTCTGTGGGCTTATAACTTTTGAATATTGGAAGCGGGTTTAAAATCAAGGTCTCTTTTAACTCTAAAACCTAGAACTCTTTCCATATGCCATTCTGCTAACTAGTCCAGTTTCTCCATTTTATAAATGAGGAAACTGAGGCCCAGAAAATGGAAGTGATTTGTCCAAGTTAATATTGGCAGCATGTAGCAGTAGCAGGGACTTGAAACTAGATCCTCTGACTCCTCATGTTAATACCCTTCTTTCTCTGTAGCTAAATAATTGAAAATTGCTGTAAAGAAAGTTACAAATACAATAAACACATAGATTCATAAGGCAGATAGGTAGTGAATTGGGTAAGTCTGTTAGATTTGGAATCAGGAAAATCTGAGTTCAAATCGAACCTCAGATATTTCCTATTTCTGTGATTCTTGGTATATCACTTAAACATCTGCCTGTTTCATCATCTCTAAAAATGGTGGCAAATAGCCCTTATCTCTCAGGGTTATTGTGAAGATCAAATGAACTAATATTTGTAAAATTATTGTAAAACCTAAAATATTATATAATTACTATCTATTATCTATCTATATTATTAAACTATATGAGGAATCCAAAAAAAGTCTAGTCATAGCTATTTGATTGCACCTAATTTGCTATGTGATCTTGGATAAATCACTTATATATTGTCCTTATTTGTAAAATCAGAGAAATTAGATTTGTAGATTCTGAAGGTCCCTTACAGGACTACTACCCCCAAATCCTGTGAAGCTGACATGAGGCTTGTTCTCACTTTATACCCCTTATTTCTACCCAGCTTACTGACAGAGATGTTGGATAAGATTTCTAACATGGAGCTGGTAGTTATCAAGACATATTTTCCTGTTTGCAACTGGTATTTTGCTCAAGTGAATTTTAAACCACACAAAGAATAGAATTCCCATCTTATTTTTGGAATTTCAGATCAGAGAAACGTTCAGACACATCTGTGCATCATTCAATATTTTCTAAAATGTGTGTCTAATTTTTCTTTCTAGCCTTATTTCTTATTTTTACCTTGCACATTTTCTGTACTTCAGTCAAAAGGAGATACTATGCCCCTGCTGCCCCCAAATCACTCTGGTCTCCTCCTATGTTTATGCTGAGATCTATATCTGATATGCTCTCCTTCCCTCTCTTTGCTTATTAAATATTTACCCATTTTTTAAAGTCAACTCATTTCTCACTTTCTCCTGGAAATCTACACGATTTCTACTTGCTCCATCTCCTCTTCTCACCCCCTCCTTCTCCTGAGCTGGTAATTACTTTTCCCTTCTCTTATTTAGAAGAGTATTTTGTGCCTCTTTAATGTAATATAATATAATTTTAAATTAAGATAATTTAATAAAATAATTAATATAATATTATTTTATGTTGTCATCAGTATTGGTATCTACTGACTGGACCAGAGATTGGCAAATTCTAGCTCCAAAGCCCAAATCTGGCTTGCCATCTGGTTTTGTCTCAACCAACTGACTGGCATTTACATTTTAAAATACAATAAACTTTATTTAAAAGTGCAAAAACCATTTTTAGTTTGTAGGCTATTAAAATCCAGGTGGCAGACTATAGTTTGTTGGCCAGTGTATTTGACCATAAGCTTTTTGAGGTTAGAGACTAGACCTTCACTAAACTTTGTCTTCTCATCACTCATAAGACTCTCTCTCTCTCTCTCTCTCTCTCTCTCTCTCTCTCTCTCTCTCTATATATATATATATATATATATGTATATATATATACAAATTATATATATATATTTATAATAGGTGTTCAATACATATCTGTTGTATTGTACCACATATGTTATTGTCTCATGGCTTCTACTTTTGTTTCTTATCTTCTCTCTAATGTTCAGTGATCCTTCTTGCTTTTTAATCCCTCCACTGTTCACCTATTTGCAGTTCTCCTGCTCCCCTCCTTAGTCACCACTTAGCTAAGCCATACACATCTAGTCCCTTTAATCTTTCTACTGGAATCAATTTCTCCATCCCCCAATCAGTTTTATTGCCCTTTTTTTGAACTTCTTCCAATTTGTCTCGTAATGAGGTGCCCCAAACTAAATGCAATATTCTGAATGTGATTTCACTGAGGTCATATAGATTTTCTTGCTAAATATCTCCACAGACCTGGGGTGACACGCTTTTTTATTATACCAACTGTATTTGTGATGGGATATTTTTATAAAAACAGTTGGAATCAAAGGATCACAGAATTTCTGAATTGGAATGGGCTACAGCAGACATCTAGCCAAATTTCCTTGCCTATGCGGGAATCTATGACTCCCTTCACAGGGGGCCATCCACATACTGCTTGAAAACCTCCAGTTACAGGGTGCTGACTGACTACTAATAAGTCATGCCATGGCAATGTCAAGGAGCCCTAAATATAAGAAAGTTATTCTTTATGTTGAATTTAGGTTAATCTTCTTGGGACTTTTACCCACTTGTCACTCCAGCAGTACAATGTGCATTTATTATAAATCCAAAATATGCAGGGGCCTGTGCCAGATGATGAAGATGGATGCAACTCAGACCTGGCTCTCAAGAATTATATGGGAAGAACTAGTGCACAAATAATTTTATGAGAGAGAAATACAAAGTAGAAGTACAAATAATGATGGTAAAAGGGAGAAATGACTAACATTTTAGGGTTCTTCATGGGGTGACATCTGAGTTGGGCCTTGAAGAAATGGAAAGAATTCAGCAAATGGAAATGGGAAAAGAGGAGTAAATTTCCAGGATGGGGTTGGGCTGGAAGCAACATGAGCAGTGCCAGAGAAAGGAAAGGGCATAAGATCACAGAAAAATAATGGAACAATTTGGCTGGAATGGGGAGTGTGTGAAGAAGAATAATATATCATTAGACTGGACTAGCAGGATAGAAAAAAATTGTGGGGTATTCACAGTGGATAAAACACTGATTCTGGATACAGGTGGATTTGAGTTTAAATCCGACCTCAGATACTAGCTGTGTGATCCTGGACAAGTCGCTTGACCCAATTGTTTCAACAACAACAATAAAAGAATATGAAGACCTTGAAAGCCAAAATTAAGAAATTATATCTTATTTCATAGACAAAAGGGAGCCACTTAAAGTTTTGGAAGAGAAATGCCGAGATTCCACAGGTAGTTTAAATCCTATTCTGCTTTTTGGAGCTATGTGGAATATATGTAGCCCTTTTTTTACACTTAATAATATTTTATTTTTTCCAATTACACATAAAGATAGTTTTCATCTTTCAGTTTTGTAAGTTGTATGAACTTTTTTCCCTCTCTTTTCCCTCTACTGCCTTCCCCAAAATCTTAGAGAACTATCTGATTGATATAGGTTGTACATGTACAATCATATTAAATATATTCTACATGTCATATTGTAAAAGAAGAATTGGATCAAAAATTTTAAAAATTAAAAATAAAAAATGTCCAACAAAATTTTGATTTGCATTCATATCTCTGGATATAGCATTTTCCATGATGAGTTTTTTAGAACTGTTTTGTGTCATTGTATTGCTGTGAAAAATTAATTTACATATGATAGATGATTATCACAATGTTATTATTGCATTGTGTTCTTCTGATTCTGCTCACTTTATTTAGCTTTAGTTCATATAAATCTTTCCAGGTTTTTCTAAAATCCACCTGCTTATCATTTCTTATAGGACTAAAGTATTTCATTACATTCGTTTGCCACAATTTGTTCAACTATTCCTTATGGGCATCCCTTCAAATTCCAATTCTTTGCCACAATTGCCATAAATATTTTTGTACATGTGGGTCTTTTCCTCCTTTTTACAATCTCTTTGGGACCTAATAATTGTATTGTTGGATCAAATGGTATGTACAGTTTTGTAATACTTTGGACATAATTCCAATTTGTTTTTCAGAGTGGTTGGATTAGTTCACAATTCCACCAACAACGCATTAATATTTCAATTTTCCCACATCTTCTCCAGTATTTACATTTTTCTTTTCTGTCATATTAGCCAATCTTATACATGTGAGGGGGTACCTCAGAGTTATTGTTATTTGCATTTCTCTAATCAACAATGATTTAGAACATTTAAAATATGATTATAGATAGCTTTAATTTCTTTATCTGAAAAATTCTTGTTCATATCCTTTGAGCATTTATCAATTGGGGAATAAGTTGTATTCTTATAAATTTGATTCAGTTCTTTATATATTTTAGAAATGAGGCCTTTACCATAAATATTGGATCTAAAAATTGTTTCACAGCTTTTTGATTTCCTTCTAATCTTGGTTGCATTTGTTTTGCTTGTGCAAACTCTTTTAAATTTAATGTAATCAAAATTATCCATTTTTCATTTCATAATATTCTCTATCTCTTGTTTTGTCATAAATTCTTTCCTTCTCCATAAATGCAACAGGTAAACTACTCCTTGCTCTACTAATTTGCTTATAGTATTACCTTTTACAGCTATACTCATTTTGACCTGATCTTGGTATAGATGTAAGAAGTTGGTCTATGCCTAGTTTTTGATATACTGGTTTCCAGTTTTTCCAACATTTTTTGGGCAATAGTGAATTTTTAACCCAGAAGCTAGAGTCTTTGTGTTTATCAAACAGTAGAATACTATAGTCATTTACTACTGTGTCTTATTTACCTAATTTATTCCATTAATTTTTTTAGTAGTTTGAAGCACTGAAAAAGTAAATTAATTTAAATAGGATTGAACATTTTATTATGTTAGCTTAGCCTCTTCATAAACAATTGGTACTTTTCTAGTGAACAATTGAAAATTTTCTAAGTGTTCAAATATGATTTAATTTTTTAAAAAAATATTTTGAAAAACATTTTGTAATTGTGGTCATATAGTTTCTGAATTTGTCTAGACACATAGTCCATAGTTATTTTAAGTGAAGTTTTTCTTTCTATTTATTTCTGCTAAGCTTTATTGGTAATATACATGAATGCTGATGATTTATATGGTTTTTCTAAACTTTTCTAAAGTTGTTAATTGTTTTAAGTAGTTATTCAATTTATACTCTAGGATTCTCTAAGTATGCTATCTTATTATCCTCAAAGAGTGGGACACAGCACTGTCCTAAACTTCTGGTGTTTTTTTTTTTTTTTTTTTTTTTTTTTGTGAATTCTGTCACTTGAGGCTTTATTTAACATTGTTTCTTAGGGAAAAGGGGAAGAACTAAGGCAACTTTTTAGCTTCTATCTGCTATCTTGGCTCCTTTAACATATATATATATATATATATATATATATATATATATATATATAATATTTTTTTTAAGCAGGTAAGTGATGCAGAAGATAGAAATCTGAATATGAAAATTCAGGATAAGCCTGAGTTCAAGATAAACCTCAGACATTGTCATTTTATTGGCATATGGTCCTGGTGAAGGTAACTTTCTGAATCAATTCAGTTCATTACTTTCTCTGCAACCTATACTCTTAGAATGTCTCTTAGAACATTAAGAGATTAAAGGAATTGTCTGGCATATGTGTGTATGATCCTGTCCAAATCATTTAATCTCTCTTTGCTTTAATTTCTTCAATTGTTAAAAACCAGTTGCACTTACCTTCCAGAGGTTGTTGTGAGATTCAAATGAAATAATATTTTAAAATTTTATTAGCAAAGTGCCTGAAACACAGTGGGACTTAATAAATGTTTGTTCTCCTTTCCCACATTGCATCCCTTCAGATATCCTAGGATACCACACAAGTGTTTTCCTATATTTTTATTTCTTTGCGATAAACATTTCTAGTTCCTTCAATGAATCCTCATACAACTTGGTTTTAATTTCTCCTTATTCTGGTCACCTTCAAACTTATCAATATCCCTCTTAAAAAATGACACCCCGGACTAAACACAACAGTTCACATATTGAAAGATAAATAGATAAACAGATAAGAAATATCACTTAGCATATTGTCTTTCAGTAGTTAAAAGTTCAGTAAGCACGGAATGAATGAATGTAGAATTAGTTGACAGAGGTATAGAATGATTGATTAACATACTTTAAAATACTATCTAGGAACATTGAACAAAATTCTATTTCTTTTATTGACTTTGAAATGCTTTTTAATAGGTTAGACTGGCACAAAAACAAATGAATCCCAGATCCCCAACAAAAATCTATGGACCACGTGTTTATATGTAAAGTCTGTCTATCTATCTACTTATCTGTCATGTGCCATTTATCTTAAATAAAGGATAGAGAATGGACCTGCCATTTTATTGGCATATGGTCCTGGTGGAGGAAACTTTCTCCATCAGTTTGGGTCAGTACTTTCTCTGCAACCTATACTCTTAGAATGTCTCTTAGACCATTAAGTGGTTAAGTGAGTGAGTTGTCTAGGGTCACACAGCTGGCACATAAACAAGGGAAAGCTTGAACTCCCAATTCCCTGGCTTCAAGGCCATGTTCTATACACCTGACTGAATTGTCTCTTGAATGAGGCCCGGAACCATAAAAAGATTGGGTTATCATCATTGTCCTTGTCCTTGAAATCATTGTTGTCATCGTTATTACCAATATTTATACCAAAAGATTCTTTTTCTGATTGTTTCCTACTGTGATTTTAGAGGAACCGGGGATTGTACCCCATAAATATATATATTATATTAATTATATATATATATATATTTGTGTTTATGTGTATGCACACATGATATATGTAATATAGGCAGATGTATATATGATATACAAAAAGTATTAATGAAGTCTTAAGCTGTATACTTAAAACTGCATGAAAACTTTTGAAATGTGCTGCTTATGCATCCCTACACACACACAAATTATATATAGATATAAGCATATGAATGCATATTACACGTTAATTTATGTTATTCTGGCTATTATTATTTAATGTTGTTTAGTTGTCATGTCTGGTCCTGTGGGATCCCATTGGAGACTTTCCTGATGAAGATCCTGCAGTGGTTTTCCATTTCCTTCTCCAGCTCATTTTGTAGCTGAGGAAACTAAGACAAACAAAATTAAACGGCTTGTCCAGAATCAAACATCTAGAGACCGTCTGAGGCCACATTGGCACTTGGGCAGGTGAGTCCTCCCGACCCCAGGCCGGGTGCTTCATCACTGCCCTGCCTTGGATAAGAGAGCTAAGTGCAGACCTCTGGGAAGGGAGGCACAAGCGCTCACGCGTCGGGATGCCAACGACAGCTAGAAGAGCTTTAGGCTCTGATGGAGCGAAGGCCGAGGCGAGAGAGAACAGCCGGTTGTGGAGTGAATGTCACAGAGGCAGGGGAAGCGGAAGGGGCTGAACATCCCTAGACTAAATTCGGGCCTTTCCCATCCCACTGCGAGTCACTCACCCAACACATCGGGATAATCGTGCTCTTCCCTAAACACTCTTCATGTAGCCGCCGTGACCCGGGAGACAAGGCCACACTGGTAGCCCGAGTTCCTTGGCAACGGCAGTTTACGCAGGCACGGAGATCCAGAGCCAAAGAAAACCTTTCTCTCTGCCTGAAAGGATTAACCAGATATCATAGCAATAGCCTTCCATTCACCCACTGGCGGATGGAAATAGGCTCCCTTTGTGTCAAACAGTTTAGATAGTATTTTGCCTTAACTTTTATGTTCATGCTGTTTGTAGTCCCAAAATAAGCCTTTGTAAGGAAATCGATAATAAACCATGCATGCCTAGCTCACATCAGTTTCCACAGGACATTAGGTTCTGTATTAAAGCAACTAGAAATTGGAAAGTTGCACTTGTAAGAGAGAAAACAAGCAGCTGAAGCTGAAATCCTTTGTTCCTGCGTGGTGGTGGGGAGATGACAGGGAGTGCGGGCCTGGCTCAGGATGCCCGGGCCCAGGCCCTGGGCCCTCCGTCAGAGCAGCAGCAATGCAGGGTGGGGAGCCAGAGTCATACTCGGAGACCCCCGCCCCTTAGATGGACACACTCTCTCAGGGGTCCTTGGCGAGCCTCCCATCATCGGTGAGGGAGAAGGGGAGAAAAGAACCCTGGCTGAGAAAGTCTGGTCTCAAGATAAATAACCCCTCCTAGTTCGTTGACTGTGGGCTCTCGGGTTTTATCTCAAGGACTTCATTGCTATGGTAAGTGTGGGAATGACTGTGTGGAGCAATGGTGGCTCTCTCATTCCACTGCCAGGAGTTGATCAGCCTGGGTCCAGGGAGCACAACTAGGAGCAGTGGGGCAGATTCCCCAAAGAAGCAGGTTTAAGTTGCATGAAGGAACCATCACCGCCTCATCGCCATAGGTTCTCCGGCAGAGGCTGCATGACCACCTGTCAGATCTGCCGTAGAGAAGAAGGTCGGGGCTGGGCCGGATGGTGTCTGAGATTCTAGAATCGCTTCAATGTCTCATCTCAGGTACTCCCCGGTGCCTAGGGAAGTGCTGGACACATGCTAAGTGCTCAACAAATAGGGCTTGGCGGTGGAAGGACCTCAGAAACCGTTCACTCCAACTCCCTTACTCTATAGATGAGGAAACTGAAGTCCCGGGAAATGCTGTGAATGGGACAGGTCCATGCAGTTTGGCATTAGAACCCTGATTCCTTATTTTTCCTTATTGCTGATATGGTCTTGGGTAAGACGCTCAACCTTTCTGGGCCTCAGTTTACTTGTCTGTAAAGCTGGGAGTGGAAAATGAATCAGGTGATCATCATACTCCTTTCTTTTTCTAGATCTGTCATCCTATGGAGCAAAGATGGGATTTGAGCCTTTTCTGAGGCTCAAATTCTTGAGGATTTTTGTGCCTTTTCTGCCTTCTACACCACGCTTATTTTTAGCTAATCATGATCAGTCCTAGCAGTTAGGTGCACGGACCACCATGGGTGATGATTCTTGGCTGAATCTGGGTATGGAGTGGTGACTGGGGTAGGAGTGAAAGAAATCTCACTGGGTTCTTTCTGTGGAACGTGGCCATTTCCTTGTCCTTGAAGAAAGAATTTGAAAAATACATTTAATGAGTTCTTGGCACATTTTGTTTTCAGAATTTTGTCAGATAATGATTTTGCAGGTGCCCCTGCCTGACCTCTCCTGGTGGTGTGATTATCCATTTTAATCATAGCAAAGAGGGTAAATCAGAATTTCAGCTGAAAAGTAAGATACAGATCTTTCTGCATGTCAGTGAATGATAATATTAATAACACATTTGTATATCATTTTAAAAGTTACAAAGTAATTTCCTTATGAAATCCTGTGGAGTAAGGAATAAACATATTATTTTCCCTTTTTACAGATGAAAATACTGAGGCTCAGGGAGAGACATAAACTTGCCTTAATGACAAAATTAAAGTTAGGACAAAAGGAAGCAAGACAAATTAAAAAACAAACAAACAAGGCAGTATTTGGAGCCTGAGTAGTGAACCACAGTCAGGAGACAGAAGTGACATCTTGGCAAAGGGAAAATGGTAATCAAAGAGTCAAAATAGTCCAAAGGTCCAAGCTCATTCCCAATGACAACAGGGTGGATTTTTAATTGGGTAGCATAAAGGAAAGACCCCTGAATTTGGAGTCACATAATCTAGATTCAAATCATATCTCTGCTACTGGTCCTTGTATGATTTTGGAAAAATCATTTCCTCTCTCTTGACCTCATTTTTTATCTATAAAATAAGGGGCTATTCTATATCATTTTGATGTTCCTTTCCATCTCTAAATTCATGATAGTATGATCTATAGCACAAAATCTGGCTTCTATTTCTGACTCCAGTTATTTATTATGTGACTTTTAATCTCATCTGTAAAATGGGTTCAAAACAAAACAACAGTGTATTTCATTACAGTATCACTGTGAAGAATGAATTTCATAAAGTATAAAATTTTAGAGAAATGAATCTTGGTTATGATTAATTGTTACTAAGTCACTGGCTTCTTAGGTTGATACTCAGAATTGTTTTTCAGATTGGGTCACTAGCTCTTCTCTGAATTGTACATTCTATTTTCCATACTTACTGGTACGTAACAGCTAGTCTTCATGCCAGAAATACATTCTCTCCTCTTCCTCTCCTTCCTTTTCTTTCCTCTTGGTTCTCCTCTCTTTTGCTCTCCCCTCTTTCTTCCTCCTTCCCTTCTTATCTCCTTTCAAGGCTGCTCAGGTCAGGTACACATCCTCCGTGAAACCTCTCTTCCATTTTAAATTATGCTATAATTGTAAGTATTATGCCCATGTCCACCCTCAGTAGGATATAAATTCCTTTAGCTCAGAGACTATTTCAGATTTATTTTATTTTATTTTATTTTCCCCATCTAATCCTAAGCACCTAATGTATGTAATGTAATGAGTAATTAAATATTTGTGGAAGTTGACTATATGTTTTCATGCTTTTTGAACCTACTTCCTTCCTAGCTCTACCTTATCTACTCTCCAATAAACATTTAGCACCTCACTTGTTCCCTTTAATCTGCTGCTACCTAAAACCTTCTGCAATCAGAATTTTTCTGACTTTAATGGTGGTCATCACTGGTATATATCATTTATTCTTTCCAGTCTCTTTTCCCTTTTCAGTGTCCTTAAATATTATTGAATTTGAACCTTAGAGGACATTGAACTAAGTGATCTTATTTTACCAAAGAGAAAACTAAGGGCCAGAGAGAGAGAGAGAGATGACATACCCAGAGTCAAAAAATTAGTAAGTTTCTGGAGTATTATGGCTGTTCTTGTTTGCTTGACTCATGACAACAGAACCAGTGCTCTCAATTTGTCCTGGACCCTTTAGTAGAAGAATGGAAGTAGAAGTCGTAGAAGAAAAATCAGAGGAAGGAGTATATTTGATCAGAATGCCTTCTTAATGTCTTTCAAATCACATAATATAAGCCATACTATGTCCTATGTATAAGACAAAAGGTAAAAGGGACAAAGAAGCCAGGAGGCGACACCATTCCTCTGCAGGCTGTATTCCTGTCTCTCTTCTTGACTTCCCCTATTATTAGGGCCCTCTTCAACTCGGAAGATCACTTCATTTCTCTAGTTTACACATTGCAAGTAGCTTCTGTCTCTGTGATCTCTTCCTCTAATTGGGTAGTTCCTCTTAGGACCTCCATTTTAAGGACCAAGCTCAGTCAAGCCATGTCTTCATACCTCTCCAGGCTATACTCCTGATCCCAAAGACTTTCTCTACTGTGTTCCTCCCTTTTTTCCTTTCTACTTTTCAGTTTTCATTTATGTATTTTCTTCTTTCATTAGCATATAAACCCTAACCCTAACCCTATTTTGAGGGTAGAGGTTCTTTTTCTTTCTGCTTGAATTTGGATTCTTAGTGTTCAGCATAGTACCTTGTACATAGTAAATGCTTAATAAATCCTTGTTGACTTGATTTGATTTGATCCAGCACTATGGAAAAATTAAAAACAAAAGCATGATTTTTAAATTATGTAATTTTTAATATGGAAAACATTTTCAAAATCATGTAATCTAAGTATTCATTTTTACAAATGGGGAAACTGGCTAGGAAAGGGAAAGGATTTACCCAAGACCATTGATATTTACTTATAAGACCAGGACTAGATCTCAGTCTCCTGATTTGTAACCCAGGGTTCAAAGTAGCTCACATTTCTGTAACACTTCAGTGTTTATAAAAATGCTCTTCTTATCACAGTCCAGTGATGTAGGCAATACAAATATAATTATGCCCATTTTAATAGTGAGAAAATTGAGGCTCAGAGAAAACAAATGTCTTGGTCAATGCTTTAACCAATAATTATTAGAGTATGGATATGAGTCCAGATCTCCAGATTTAATGTCTAATGTTCTTTCTACTCTACCCATCTTTTTCTTCTTTCTCTGTCTTGGATTCATCCTGGCATAAGCCAGCTGGGAGGAGATCCATTCATAAAAGCTGCAAGTGATATAAAGAGTTGATTGAGATTGGGGTGAATTTGGGGGTAAGTATGGGAAAAGCAGGCAGAGCTCTTTGGTCAGTCCTGCTGGAAAATTAGCCCTCTCCTTTGCAGGGGGCAATTTCTGGGTGGAGTGAAGAATTCTATATCCAGGGAATAGCATGTGGTCAGAGAATTGAATTCATTCCATCTTCATTTGTTTGAGAAGAATTGTTCATTTGCACTTCTTTCTAGGAGAAAATCTTTTTATTAATAAGAAGAAATGGGTTATTTCTGCTTGACAACGATTTTGACCACTGAGGTGGAAAGAGAAAATGGTAATCTCTGGAGCCTTTCCCATTTTGGGGGGGAATAGATGGGGATGGGCAGACATCAGCTGCTGTGAGTGCTGAGGCTGATCTCACAGGCTCTTTCTGTGCTGAAAGTTTCCATTCCATGGTCTTATTTCTTAGGAAGGAAAAAAAAACAAAATTGGTGTAACTGTCGTTTGTATTCTTTAACATACTAACTATGAAAAATGCTTTCCTATAATACTTTGTTTAATTCAAACCTGTTGGCAGGAACATGCTATACATCTTTGTCAATGTAGGGGCAACAGACTGGGTTGAATTAAATGGGGTCCTCGGATCTGGTCATATTTCCACCTCACTAGAACCTTTGTAATTCTTTCCTGTGTCTGAGATTTCATGACCATAGTTAAGGAAAAAGGCACTTAATACGCAGCCTGTCTGAAATAGCTTTTGAAATCACATCTGTTTCCTATTATTAGGGAGAAACAGGCCACCAAAGGGCTGTAAATAAATGCAGAAGGGGAATCTTAGCCTTGGCAAATGAAGGCAGCAGGCTTTCTTTAGTGTTCTTAAGTGTTTGGACAACACTCTTTGGATGGAGATATGGTAGCAATTGTGTATGGGAGGGAAATCATCCTATGTGATTATCTTCTTTCTAATTCCCATGGAATAGCATGCATTCATTGGAAATGGAAGCCCCACAGGAGGGATGACTCAAGACAGGACAGCTACTTCTGTTATGGGGATTATTAAAGCCAGATGTATTAGGGTTTGAATTTGTTTTCTAGCTCAATAAAGTTATCCAGTAAAAAGCTTACCTTTCATTCAATTTATCATTAGTTGTCTATTAATTCCTATTAATATCAAGTCCTGTGATATTATGGTCGGCATTATGGGGGAGACAGGGGAGACAGGGCAAGACAGAGTCATTGTCCTCAAGGAGGTTATAATATTATTATTGAAATAAAATTTACATGCAACAAATGAATAGAGTATGCTGCAAAGTATTATATAATCAAATATGTAGAAGTCAGGATTCAGAAGAAAGAAAGATTTGGAGTGAAAGAACATAGGTTTGAATACTTGTTCTGCTATTTACAACCTGTCAGATCTTTTGCAAGTTTTTTTCACCTGGTTGGGCCCCAATTTTCTCATCTCTAAAATGAGGGAGTTAGACTAGATGATAATGATGCTTCCAAATTTAAGGTCTTCAGACCATAATGAGATATAAGACATCACTTCTATTTTTAAAGAGTTCACAAACTAGCCAAGGAAACATCACATCAGTCCTGTGAAATGAACTCCTTAGATATATAAAGTACAGACTAAACTCAGGACCTTTTAGTTATTTCCTTCTAGTTCTCAGTCTCCAATTGTCTGATCTAAAAATAGTTCAAGTATCATCATCATTATTATTATTATCATTTCATAGATCAGGAAACTTAGGCTCCAAGAGGAGAAGACGTGTTATATGATTTAAAATCATACAGTAAATATCAGCTGAGACTTGAACCCAGATCTTTTGATTCCAACTTCAGTATTCTCTCTGATATGTCAATTAAGTGTTTGACTCTGAGACACTGAATATAAATGCAAAGTATGTGATAGATTAATGGATTTTCAGAGTTGGAAGAAACCCAGAAATCATCTTGTTTCAATCTGTCTTTTTTTTTTTTTTGACAAAGGAGAAAAATGATAACTAAAGAAGCAGTATGATTGTCATAGGAAGAGTTAGTGGCAGAATCAGGACTAGAAGTCAGGTTTCCTGGTTCCCTATTCAGTTCTATTGTCATTATAGTTAATGCAAAAATACTGCCTCAGAAAAACAATTGTTGCTTTCTATCTGTCTGAAGCTAATGTCTAGTATCCAATAGCTGTGACAGGACAGGAACCATCATTCATTCAACACACATTCATTAGGTACTTACAATGCTAAGAACATATAATTAGGGAACATATAATTAGGCACTGGGAAAGATGCATAGTTTAGATTTGAGACAGTTCCTGCATTCAAAGAGCTTACAATCTAGTAGCAGATAAGACACCAGCACAGGTAACTATGATACACAATATTACTTAAATGTTTGAAAGACACAAAGGAAAATGTCATGTGAGGTATGAAAAAGATGAAAGAAAAGAAAGAGAAGAAGGAGGAGGAGAAGGAAGAGGAAGAGGAAGAGGAAAAAGAGGAGGAAGAAGAGGATATTTTAGCTAAAAATAAAGATCACCCGTAATTGAATCCCTGGCATTTGGAAGCTTATGATCTAACACCCTTCTTGGTTCAGCTGTCACAATTATGAGCATTCTTAAAGCGACAGAGACTTCTTGTTCTAGTAAAAAATCCTGAGAGAGCATTTGGAGTTTGAACTGAGATAACAGTGATGTATCTTTCCAAAGATGGTTCCCTGGGATGATAAGAGAGGATTTCCCATATTTCTTACATGCCCTCAAAGACCAAGTGCTAGTGAATTTCTGCTTTTATTTAGCAGCTCATGCTGGGAACTAGGTCCATTTTCTACCCAGTTCCCTTTTTGTTTGAAAACTTCTAATTCCCACTTGGTCACTTCTCTGTACAACTGAGAGACTGAGTATAGTACTCAGAGAAAATGATTATAATAAAATGATCTCGAATTCTTCATGGAATCAAAATGATAAAGAGGCCTCAGTAGGTTTATAGTTGGGTTCATGATTTTGAGAACTTAGAAGTTGGATTTAAGTTAGTACTGGAACTAGAAGCAGAAATTTATTTCTGTTTCTAAATCTATTATTCTATGACTAACCAATTCATTCCATAGCACTATACTCCCTCCAGGGGGACTTCTCTGAGGCTTCAAACACAGCCATGTTAAGAGCTACAAAATTTATTTGGCATAAGTATAATTGATTGATTTAATAAGAGGGAACATAAATAGTATATTGGATAGAGATAATAAATTTGAAGGTAGGAACACTAGATTTCAAGTCTTATTTTGGTTGTATAACTTTGTGCAAGTCATTTAATTTTAGTTCAATGGCATCAAATTCCAGCTGCATATTGACTTAGAAGACTATAAATTAACATTTTCTTTACTGTATTATATTTTTATTTATTCTGTTAACTTCCTAATTGCATTTTTTTTTTTGGCTGAGGCAATTGTGGTTAAGTGACTTGCCTAGGGTCACACAGATAGGAAATGTTAAGGGTCTGAGACCAGATTTGAACTCAGGTCCTACTGACTTCAAGGCTGGTGCTCTATCCACTGCACCATCTAGTTGCCCTTCTGAATTGCATTTTAATCTGATTTGGGCCTTCGTTGGGAGTTTTATATGCCTGTCTTCTATAACTCTATAAGATTATAAATCATAGAGAAAGTGCTGATCTTAATTGGTAAAGGAAATTCAGTAGACCAATGAACAGAGTTGTTCTATATTGCTATCAGAATTAGTCTGTTCTTGTCCTTAAGGGACAAGGCTTGGGATGACTTTTAATAATCTAAGTATAATAGATATATTTCCTGTATTTATTGATTTTTAGTTTTTAATTATCTTGGAATTTCCAGATGTCATTCATGTGTTTAATCTTCCCTAGATAGATGGACAGGTTAAAATCCTTGCAATCATTATAAATATCTTCCAGGGTGCTCTGTGATGATCTAATACTTGGTACGATGAACATAATATCATTCTCAAACTGGAGGATTTCTGGAGGAATTCCCAGAGGAAATTTCTTCTGAATCATTTCACCATTCACAGGAATCCTTCTTCAGCCTGGGATTCCTCATTGGATCTCTTCCATTGCAGTGGTATACCTATCTCAGTTTAGCCTTGGACTGATAAAAATGATCAGATTGTCACTGATCAGGGATATTTCTTTTATGTCGTCTAATGAATTTTAGACAGTCTTTATGTATGAATGGTCAAATGTTCTAGAGACAGGAAAAGAATCACAAAGAACAGATAGATGTAAGCAAATGGGGAAAATGTGTGTGTGTGTGTGTGTGTGTGTGTGTGTGTGTGTGTGTGTGTGTGTTTAGGAACTCAAAAGTTCATTCTTAAAGAAGAATCCAATAATTTTTCAGCACTGGGAATATCTTTGTGACTAGCTTTCCAAGGTTACTCCTTTGAATGTTACAATAATCATTGGATTTCACTAAGTTCTGCTATTTCTGTTAAAATACTCAAAGTCATTTTGAACAATAAAAACTAATGTCTATATAGTGTTTAAAGGTTTACAGAAAATATGTGATTTGAATTTACCACCACCACCCATGAGGGGACTACATTATGATTTAAATTAAAATATGATTCAATTTCTGTTGGGCTTTAGGGTTTACAAAAATATTTTTTTTTCCTTATAAAATCCCAATAAATTAGGCATTGCACTTTTTTTTTAAATAGATAAGGGAACTCAGGTCCAGAAAGATTAAATTATTTGTTCAAGATATAATTGCAAATCAAGGTAATTGAATCATAGATATATAACAGGAAGTGACCTTTTAATCCAGTCTTTCTATTTTACAGATAAGTAAACTAAGGCCAACAGAGATTGTCACTTGTTAAAAATCTCATGCATAGTAAATTTTAGAGCAAAGATTTAAAATTCATTCTCCCATTTCTAAATCCAATTCTATTTTTTTTATTTTCTGGCTATTTTATAAAGAATTCAAAGTCATTTTGATTATAAAACTCAAGTATGACTCCAAGGACAACATGTTATTTGAATATGCTCTTCATAGTATTATAGACCTTGAGCTAGAAGGGACCTCAAAGGTTTTATATTCTCAACCTCTCAATTCATGGATAAAGAAATTCGAGGCCAGAGAAATTAAGAGATCCTCATTATAGAGGTGCTTGGCCAAGATTACCTGATTCAAATAACTCCTGATGAGTCAGGTTGGTAAATGGCATTTTTTTCTGAAGTTGAGTTGTTTTTGAGGTATGCTTTTTCCCATGAATTATGACCTTTGTGGGGACAAAAGAATTTAAATCCATTTCATAGCATCACAGATTTAGAAAGGGAAGGAACTTCAGGTCTTCTAGTCCAAACTTTTCACTTTAGTGATGAAAAATCTACACTCTAGAGAAGCTTGCATAAAGGTTACACAGGTGCTCACAATGCAGAACTGAACCTAAGGAATATGATTGTAATTCTGACTCTCAAGACATTTCCTTTTCTATTGTAGCAACTTGCCTCTAGTGTGTTTAACTGTTATATTTTCCATATTGTGTCTGGCATGGAATAACTGGCTTCAGGATTCCAAATAGAAAATGAGGCTCCCATAAAATGCAACTAGTGGTGCTGGTGGTGGTGGAGGTAAGGAGCCAATCAATGCAATCAGTAATTGCACTGATACCTCTGTTGTTTATAGATTAGAGATAATGAAGACAAATCCATCAGTAGTACCTAGAGATCAATAACAGAAGGAAGAAAGGGGGTAGGGACAGAAACTATAGGAGCAGTCACCAACAAGATCCTCCTCAAAAAATAAAAGAAAAGAAAAGAAAAGGAAAAATCCAGCCTAGAAAAGCAATCAAATACCACTTAAGCAGTGACAAGACAAACATTCCCCTCATGCAAAATATTTTCCATTGTGGAGTATGGCTGTTGCCAGGAACTTCTCAGGGGTTGCTGTTAGAAGCCTGGTGTGGGAAAACCAGCATGTAATTTTGTTTTGAAACTATCCTATTTTTACTCCATCATAGAATGTTAGAGCTGAAAGGCACCTGAGCCCATAAAATGTTAGAATATAGAATGTGAAAACTGGAAGAGACATCTTAGAAGAAATTTTTCATTTTACAAATGAGGAACAGAAAATGTTGAATAGGAAACAGTTTGGTCCATGAAGAATCTCTGTCACAAAAACTTCAGAAGTGGAAAAGCTCAGATAAAGTATAGTCTTAAACTTCCACTACAAATTAACGTTCATGGTAATCTCAGAAGAGAAAGGAATTGAGTTCCATATAGCTACTAGAAAAACCTTCAGCTGGGGGCAAAATGAACATCAAAAGTGGGGTCCATATTGTAGCAAATTAGCATACCTGACCTTGTATTTCATTGTGTTTTAGTGGGCTATGATACTTATAGAATAGAGAAGGTAAAATTCTCCCAGCAGGATAGGTTCAGGGACTATTAGATGTCCACCAGGAATGGTTAGATATAGGGCTAATTAAGGTTCTGACTATAATGCTTTTTGTAAATAGCTAATTATAGATTTTAGACATACCTGGAGTTAAAAAAGTGGCAAAGTTTCAAATGGTTGCTGCTCACAAGCTGTGAAGAAACTCTATTGACTATGATTAGCAGGGGAAGACAATTCCCTAAGTGAAAGTTTAGAAGACATTCCACTTATCCTTGGGAAGAACCCTGAAGGAAGATTATATCAAGTAGCAATCGATAATAGTTTATCTAGTGAGAGAATATACATATACTTAGACATTTGTATTTCTTTAAATCTTGTACTGTAGTGAATCTCTTAGCTTTTCTAACCTTCTAACCTTGACAGCTAGAGCTGTCACTTCAGGACCTGGGTATATTGTACCCACTGCCTTTTTTGCATGCTGGCATGTGATTGACCCAGTTTAGGACTGAGGGGACCTGTCCTTAAAGAAGATGGGGGAAAGATCAGTATCCCTTTCTTCAAACTCACTTATTTTTTTTCTCCACTTTATCATCTCATAGATGATTTACCTAATTACTTTTAAATCTAGTATTTCCCTCAAAAGGGGAGGAGGGAATAAAAAAAGATACTCAATGTGCAATATGAATCAGGTATGGAGAAAGTAATTTATTCCTACGTAGAAAAGAATTGCTAAACATAGATCACACATGAGCATATATTAACAGAATGAATTAAACAAGATCCAGTAATTGAACTTATAATTTGTTACAATTTGCTGGGAGGCTTATCAGAACATAAAATAGTTGATAGTATTGTTAATTAGGCATTTTACATTTCACTTAGATCTAGTACTCTTTTTATAAGTGGGCTGATAAAATGACCAGTCTTAGGACAGTCCTTTTCTCATTGGTAATCCTTGTTTCCAAGAACTTTGTAGTTATGCCAGGGGCTCCTTCTATCTTTCTCTCTCCCTAATCCAACTTCTATTCATTTCTTACTTTCAAAATGAATTCTCATCTTGAACTCATAAAGTTACCTCTAATCCTGTCCTACTAGGAATAATCTAAAACAAGGAAAAAGATAAACACAAAATGCTTAGTTGTGACCCTCTGGATTAGCTTCCATTTGGGAAAAGTAGACCTATTAAGTAGTGAAGGACACATCTTCACTCTTTATTGGAGGCTAACTGGAAAGTTGCAGTTAAGAGGGCCCTAGAAAGAAGTTTTTCTCTTTTCAGTTACTGTAGTACCCTGCCTCTCTGGCACTGCCATGGGGTGGGAATACAGCACAAGAATATCAGGGTTTAAGATTTCAAAATAAAGACCGACTCCTATATAGCTAAAAGCAACCTAAGAGTTTGTCATTTCCAATATGCCATAATAATGAGTACAAAGGAATACTTTTGAATGTTCTATGTATATTAAGGGCAGAGGGAGGTGGCTCCTGGTACACTCACATAATTTAATTAAGTGGTATATGTGTTTGCATTTTATTGTCAGGAAACATTGAAGGTGTCATCTTGGTCTTGTGGCCCAGATACGTCCATGAACCCACTTCTACATGGGATATTACCTGGTCATTCCATTCAATGTGATGTTCATATTACTCTTTTTTAACTCTGGGTTATCTTATAGATCACAACTTATACTCAAGCCAGCAGGTATGGAAGTTTTCCACAGTGAGAAACAGCAACTAGCCACACTTTGGTTGTTCATTCATTTTAATCATGTTTGACTTTTTTGTGACCTCATTTGGGGTTTTCTTGATAAAGATACTGGAGTGGTTTGTCATTTCCTTCTCCAGCTCATTATACAGATGAAAAAACTGAGGCAGAGTTCAATGACTTGCTAAGGATCACATAGCTAGCTGAATTTGAACTTAGAAAGAAGTCTTAGAGAAGACTCCTGTTTCCTGACTCCAGGCCTGGCACTAACCACTGTACCACCTAGTTGCCCATAGACACACTGCTACTCCACAGATTTTCTTTCAGGATCCGAGGGTATGAAAAGAGGCTGATCCATTCTTACTGCTCCCCATTATAGCTCCAGAGGTCCCCTCTCCCACCCAGTATATTTCTCATTGATCTAAAATTAGGTACAATGACACCACTAATTCTTAAGAATGAATTATTTATTGAAGACAAGAGCAAGAATACTCATAACATTTACTCAATAGAAGGCAAGATCCAGAATAATCAAAATATGATTATCGCCCCACATATCTGGGTCATAATCCTCACAAATGCTACTGTATTCATGGTATAAAGTAGACACACACAGAAATTGAGCAATAATGAACATGTCTGTGATAACTCTCAAGTCTGACCAGCAGTTTTTGATGCCCTTGTTCTTTTTAAAGAACAGTTTGTACCACACATTACTTGTAAGTAAAAACACTTTTATGTTATCTGCTTTCAGTCTGATCCTCACAGCTCTCCTGCTGGGCAAGGTTGCTTCTCTGTTATTCTCAACTTGCTGACACAGTGACTTACTCTTTTAGCACACAGCCACCATTGACAGAGTATGGAGAAAGTGTTATGTTCTTCAGTGACAAGTTCTTTCAATCTGGAGAACAGTTAAGATCTATAGAGCTGAAAATAAAAGGATACTTTGTCTTAATAGGCTCTCAACAAATCTAGGTATCTTCTCACAGCAAAGCAGATGCAAAGCCTGTTTTTACTCCCTCTAATTTTTCTCTCAAATAGGAAAGGGCAGTGTAGGGCAAGACAGTCATCTCTAAGAGATTTTCCTTCCCTCAGCCTATAAATGTCATTAGAGAACAATAAGTTCAAATAGCTCTTCCACGGGCAGCAGGATTCAGGTTATCTCTGCGCGGCTTCAGAGCCACAGCAGCAGGATTCAGGTTATCTCCCAGAAGCTTCAGGGCCTATCAGGTTTCAGTCAGCTTTTCCAGCTGAGTCAGCTCCTGTCAACTTGCTGTATTCTATCTTCTGCAAGCAGCTTTCTCATCACCTTTTGTGCCCTCTATCCCCAACTCCTTCTGTGTTTAGCTTCCTTTTCTTTTCTTTCTGTTTTCCCTCCCTCCCCTTCTGCTGTTTCTTCCTATACTTTCTTTGTGACTCCTACTGCCATAAATCAGTGCTTCCTTATAAGCAGGAAATTCATCTATAACATGGTGTAAAACTCAACAATTCCATCTTCCTGTCAATTGCCTCCAAAAGTCCCATTTAAGAAATTTATAGCTTTTATTTTTCAAAATATATGTAAAGGTAATTTTCAACATTCATCCCTGCAAAACTTTGTGTTCCAAATTTTTCTCCCTTCCTCCTCTCTTTCCCCCTCTCCTAGATAGGAAGTAATCCAATATAGGCTCAATATGTGTAATTCTTCTAAACATATTTCCAAATTTATCATGCTGTATAAGAAAAATAAGATCAAAAGGGGGAAAATGAGGAAGAAATACACAAACAAGAAAACAACAACAATAAAAAAGATGTATTTTCACCAACATAGTATTTTCTATGTTGTGATTCACATTCAGTCTCAATAGTTTTCTCTCTGGATGTAGATGGTTCTCTCCATCAAGAGTCTATTGGAATTTGTCTGAATCACCTCATTGTCTAACAATCCTTTTACAAACTTTCCACATTCTCTGAACAATTGTTTAATTTTAAATTTCTGGGTTGTAACCTTAAAACTCTGAAAAAAGTTATTCAAATAAGTTGAAGGACCACAAAACCTTGCAGCTACTATTACATCAATTATTGCTCTGCTTTTAAGCAAATTTTCTTGTTAAACTGAAATAAGGGAAGTTTTCTATCTGGTCCTTGGAAAAACCTGAGTTCTTCATAAGAATTTTTGTGGGAGATTATTTTTTTCAAATTGGTTTTTTTCAGATTTCCTCACACAGATGATCTGTATTTGTCCCTTCCAGAACACATTCAATAGGGCAGAACCTTACATTCTTCTGAATCAAATATTTTTAAAATAATAAGCATGGAATGTTGTATCCTCTACATTTTATACAGTTGTATGCCAATAAAGATTGCTTTCTTCACCAAGATATCTTTCACTTATATGTCAGAATCATACAATAGCTCTTAAAATATGTAGCAGGAGAGGTAGACTTGTTGGGCTGGTAATTATCAAGTTAGTTATAAAACAGGGCTATGCATGCTAACCAAAAGTGTTTGCCACCATCATGTAGGAAAGTAAAAGTCAAGGAGGGATTACAGATACTGAAATCTTCCAGATGCTCCTGTTTCAGATAACATTATGCTAATTGCATAAAGTCCTGGAAAACTCCAGGACTTCCTGGAAGAGTTCCATAACCATTCAAAAGAGTTTGGTATAACTATCCACACAGGAAAATGAAGCATGTAGAGAATGTTTATTGTCCAGATCATAATAAGCAATTAGATGGAGAATCATTAGATCTTGTTAACCAATATCCAATATATCAACATCCAGTAATTTGGACAGTCTGTGTATTCCATTGGTTTCTGTTTAAAAGAAAGCAAGGAGGGTCTTTATTACATTGGGTGGATACTTTGTGGCAAATACAAATACAAGGGCAAAAGTTACAAAGGACAGCCGGCATGTAAAAACTGTTATCTGCATCATAAGAATATAACTAATTGGATGATCATAGATACATTGGAATATTTGAAAGCATGTGGTTGTTTAGTGAAATGCTTCTTAATTTTTATGTAAAAAAGGAATATATGGAAGTTTAGTTTAGTATTTCGTCTTGCCTTCCTCAATTTTCCATATTTGGGGATAGCATGTGCTATGCCTATTTAGCCATTAAAAAAACGATAGCTTATCTATTGAAAATATATAGCAACAATAAAAATACAAACATTATCCTCACCCCCTTCTATATAGTCCTTATTGCCACTTCAGTCCCTTGAAAGAGCAGGCTCAAACTTAAAGTGACTGATATCAACATTCACTCCATCAATTTTATTTCCCAATGTGACTAAGATGATGCTCAATGGCTCTTTCTCCCTCTTGGCTCCCATTTCGATCATCTTCTATGCTGAGTGAAACCGTTCAGTTGGACCTTTGTCTTTTACCACTTCAGTTATCCCCCAAAAATCTGACATTGACTTTGGCTCTCAGACCTTTGAGAAGTTCTTTGGCGGCTCACAAGGTTATAGACTAGTCTAATACTCCTTCACCTATAAGTAGGAAAGAACAAATGCAAAGAAGAAACAATAGGAGCCGCTATTGAAGTGCCGTATATTTGTTGGTGACTCGGGGGCTCACATATGGGGGAAATGAGCTAGATAGAGACTCAAATCCATACTTAAACACTTAATAGTCTGACCCTGGGTGAGTCATTTAATTTCTGTCTGCCTCGGTTTCTCCAATTGTAAAGTGGAGATAATATCTACTTCCCAAGGTTCTTGTGAGGATTAAATGAGACAGTATTTGTGAAGTGCTCAGCATAGTATCAGGCACAAGAGAGGTACTTTCTAAAAACTTGTTCCTCCCCATTCTTTGACTCGAGATCCAACATTCTCTCCACTTCACTTTTTATCATAGTTATTAAGTAATTATTTATTCCTGGGATTAATATGTGATATGGCACAGAGATGAAAGCTTGGGAAAAGTGGCCAATAACCTTTAGCTTTAACTACCACTATTTTTTCTAATAATAGATTTTTATTTTCAAAATTCATGCAAATATAGTTTTCAACATTCATTACTGCAAAACCTTGTCTTCCAGATTTTTCTCCCTCTCTTCTTCTTATCTCTTCCCCTAGATACTATGTTAAACGTATACAGTTTTTCTATACATATTTCCACATTTATCATGCTGTACGTGAAAAAAATCAGATCAAAAGGGAAAAATATGAGAAAGAAAAAAAGCAAGCAAAGAAGAACAAAAAGGTAAAAATATTATATTGTAATCCACATTCGGTCCCCATAGTTCTCTTTCTGGCTGCAGATGGTTTTCTCCATCATAAATCTATTGGAATTGGAATTAGCCTGAATCACCTCATTGTGGAAAAGACCTACATCCGTCAGAACTGATCATCACATACAGTTGTTTTCTTGGTTCTACTCACTTCACTTAGCATCAGTTCATGTAACTCTTTTCAAGCCTCTCTGAAATCATCCTACTGATCATTTCTTCTAGAGCAATAATACTCCATAACATCCATATACCATATTCTATTCAACCATTCTCCAACTGATGGCATCCACTCAATTTACAATTCCTTGCCACTACAAAAAGGGTTGCTACAAATATTTTTACACATGTGGATCCTTTCCCCCTTTTTATGATCTTTTTGGGATACCAACCCAGGAGAAAAACTGTTGGATCAAAGGGTATGTACATTTTGATAGCCCTTTGGTCATAGTTCCAAATTGTTCTCCAGAATGATTGGATCAGTTCACAACTCCACCAACAATGTATTAGTGTACCAGTTTTCCCACATCCCCTCCAACGTTTATCATTATCTTTTCCTGTCAGCTAATCTGAGAAATGTGTAGTGGTATCTGAGAGTTGTCTTAATTTGCATTTCTCTAATTCATAGTGATTTAGGGCAATTTTTTCATATGACTAGAAATGATTTAATTTCCTCATCTGAAAATTGTTCCTATCCTTTGATCATTTATCAATTAGACAATGGCTTTTATTCTTATAAATTTGAATCAATTCTTTTTATATTTTGAAAATGAGGCCTTTATCAGAATCCTTGAATGTAAAATTTTTTCTCATTTTTTTGTCTCCCTTCTAATTTTGTCTGCATTGGTTTTGTTTGTACAAAACCTTTTTAATTTAATATAATCAGAATTATCCATTTTGTACCCACAATGTCCTCTAGTTCTTCTTTGGTCATAAATTCCTTTCTTTTTCATAGATTTGAGAGGTAGACTATCCCTTGTTCTTATAATTTGCTTATAGTATCATCCTTTATGTCTAAATCATATACCCATTTTGACCTTATCTTGGTATGAGATGTTAGGTGATCAATGCCTAGTTTCTGCCATACAGTTTTCCAATTTTTTTCAGAAAATTTTTGCCAGATAGTGAGTTCTTATCCAAGAAACTGGAGTCTTTGGAGTTTGGAGTTTGTCAAACACTAGATTGCTATAGTCATTGACTATTATAATCCCCGCTATTTATAAAGCAGATGTATAAGGGGGCAAGTGTAGAAATGTTCCAAAATAAGAAACCTCCAGAAATTTGTGGCTATATGATAGGACTAGAGATTTGTTATTTATTTGGTCACTTTATTCTTTCCACACTGGGCACCGACCAATATCCAACGACCCTCATGAGACTTCTGTTCTGGGGAAGATATTCTATTCAACATTGGGTTGAGCCCTTGTGTAGAATTAACATAGCTTGTGATTAGAAGGTGAATATTTCAAATAGGCTCATCTGTAAAATGAGTTGGAGATGGAAATGGCAAACTACTCTAGTATATTTGCCAAGAAAACCCCAAATGAATTCACAAAGAGTCAGACACAACTGAAAAATGACTGAACACATATTCAAATATGACTTACTCTTATAATCAGCCAGGATGAGGAATCTCTGTCTTAACAACCAAGCAGAACTTTCTGAATTTGTTTGCTGTCTTCCCTGTCCCCTTTTGTACTTCTTGCTCTAAGCTTGATAAATCAAATTAACTTTATCATCACTTCATTCAGATTCTCTGTCACTCTGATTTATAAATTGTCTTGACCAATCCTTCCCTAGTTTCTATTCTCTATTCCCTCATACCAATATATACCATCTGGGTTAACCAGTTAGAAGCAGCTAGGTGATGCAGTAGCTAACATGCTATATTGTTGTCTGGATAAAATGAAATAATATTTGTCAAGCACTATATAAATGCTAATGATTGTGATTTTGATGATATCAGTCCTATTGTTCACTTGTTACTTTATTCTTTTGTGGTCCTTTCTAGATTTCCCATCCTTTTATTAACTTACAATTTACTCTTTATGTTAGACATTCATTTGTTTTTCTAAGAAATAATTTTGTTTCTATTCTGTACTTAATTTTCTACATACATATTGTTTTTCCACAGGAGAATGAAAACTCCTTAAGTTCATGGATCCTATTTTTTTTTTATCTTTGTATCTCCAGTACCTAAGATGGTGCCTAATGTAATAGGAATTTGAGAAATGCTTGTTGAATTGACTAAAGCACAGAGCTTTAAAAGACAAGAATTGAATGGGTGGGTGGGAGGGAAGGAAAGAGGGATGGCTTTGGGTTCATCCTATTAAGAAACTGTCAATTCCTCATCATTTGTGTCTAATTTGAGCTACGATTAAAGTCTTTAAGATTATAATTGTATTAGGAGAATAAGTTTCAACTCCTATCTCTATCATTTGTTAGCTGTGTGATTCTAGGCAAGTCATTTGTCTTAACCTCAATTTACTCATTTATCAAATGAATGAAAAATGGCAAATGCCTTAAAGGGCTTCTCTGAGATTCAAAATAAATCAAATATAGCATGCTTTGTGGATCTTTTAAAAATAATATTTTATTTTTCCAATTGCATGTAAAGATAGTTTTCAACATTCTTTTTTCTAAAATTTTGAGTTCCAAATTTTTTCTTTCTTTCTCTCTTACCTCTCCCTCCCCAAGACAGCAAACCATCTGATGTAGGTTATTCATGTGCAATCATTTTAAACATATTTCCATATTAGCCCTGTTGTAAAAGAAAAATAAGGACAAAAGAGAAAACCACAAGAAAGAAAAAGCAAACAAAAAAGAGTGAAAATAGTATGCTTTGATCCACATTCAGTCTCCATAGTTCTCTCACTGCGATGTGCTGACATTTTCCATTCCAAATCTATTACAATTTTCTTGAATCAATGTGTTGCAGAGAAGATCAAGTCTATGATAGTTGATTATCACATAATTTTGCTGGTACTGTGCACAATGTTCTCTCGGTTCCGCTCATTTCACTTAGCATTAGTTCATATAGTCTTTTTAAGCTTTTCTGAAATCAGCTGCTCATCATTTCTTATAGAAATATAATATTTCATTACATTCACATACCACAACTTATTCAGCCATTCTTCAAGTGATGGCATCCACTAAATTTACAGTTCCTTGCTACTACAAAAAGAACTGCTACAAACATTTTTGCACATGTATATCTTCTTCCCTCTTTTATAATCTCTTTAGGATATAGACTCAGTAGTGACACTATCAGATCAAAGGGTATGCACAGTTTATAGTACTTTGGGCACAATTCCAAATTGCTCTCCAAAATGGCTGGATCAATTTACATCTCCACTAACAATCATACTTTGTGGATATTAAAATGCTATATAAATGATAACATTAGTAATTATTTAGTCTAAATATTTTTGAAGGATAGTGTTGGAAATCTTTTTTTTAATTTTTTGGTAACTCTGCTTCTTAGCATAGAACTTGAATAGTATACTTGCATAGCCGTAGAAACTTTGACTACACACCCAAATATTCAGATATTTTATTTGATTCTCTAATGAAGTCTTTGTAGGTATATTTGGGTTTGTAGCAGAATGAAGAACAATCCTTATAAAGGGGACAGATGTTCAGTTGCAAAATAGTCTAAGATGCTGGGATACTATTGATTTTGTGTTTCCCTAACTCAGGACAAAACTAATACCTGAAGCAAGAAAAAAGAGAATGATCAGCTCAGACCATAACAATGTTAATCTTTGTTATAGTGGAAAGAATATTGAACTGGGAAGTCAGAATTCATAGATCCTAGTTTCAGTTTTACAAATTTGCTTACTGTGTGACCTTAGGCAGCTCATTTTCCCTTAGGTCTTAGGTAAAATAATGCAAGGGATTACATGATCTGTAAGATCCTTTGCAGTCTTGACATTTTATGTTCTAAGGGTTCTTATAGCTCTAATTTATGTTCTATAGTCTCTTCTAGTTCAAACATGCTATATTCTGAGCTCTTTTTCAACTTTCACAATATATATTCTATGTCCCGACATATTGCTCTAAGGTGCCTTTCAGCTCTAATATTCTAGATTTTATGTTCAAAAATATGGTTTTAAGATCTCCTCTAGTTCTCACGTTAAGAATTTTATGATTCTTGCAGTTGCTGAGGCTGCTATACTGAGAAGTACTGAATTTCTCATAGAATAAGCTTCCTAACACTAGACTTTTTAGGTGCTCATTCCTCTTTGAGTAGCCAAGATTTCAAAGGGCTAAAATATCAACTCCTTTTCCATCACCCTTCACCCCTTTGTTAGAGTTTTGCTGAGCCATGAAAAATGAAGATGTATTGATTTGAAAGCTGCATACTGTCTGTATTGTTCTTGGGTCTGTGTGCCTAGAATAATTATTTAACTCACAAGGTCTTAGAAAGTAGCTGGAAGAGTATTAAACCCATCTCTCATTTTACAGATAAGGAAATTGAGGCTCAGAGAAGCAAGTAATAGCACTGTTCTCTCATAGTTGCTATCTTGGGTCTCTTTATTTCTATCTCAAAACAAAGTGTCATGTTTATTAATCACACAAGAAAATTCTAACTTCATCTGCTTCCATAGTGAGAAGAGCATGGGGTGGGGTGGCATTTTGTGGATTAAATATTTTCTTCATAACTCTGGAGGAGGAAAATAAAAATAAATGTGTGGAAGCTATAGGGAAGCAGGTTTTGCCTCTGTGTCATAAGTGTAGTGGACAAAAGCATTTGATTTAACATTAGAACACATGGTTCCCAACCCATCTCTATTGTATCAGTGTTCATATCATATGCAATTCACTAATCTTTATGGACCTCAGTTTCCTCTACTGTAATTGATAGGATTGGACTACATTAGGTGTTCTCAATCTTTTGAATATGTCATGAGCCCCTCTGGAAGACTGTTGAAGCCTTAAAATAATGTTTTTAAATGCATGAAATAAAATCCATGGGGTTATAATGAAAACCCATAACATGGTTATAAAAATATTTTTAAAAATCAAGGTAAATGACCCCTGGACAAGATGATTTCTAAAATCTTTTATAGGTATAATGATAGCTATATATGTTCTCTCATGACACATTTCTGAAACTAAAGGGGCTACCTCATGAAATACTGAATTCCCTATCAGGAAACATATTCCAGCAAAGGCTGTATGTCCACTTATTCAAATACATTAAAGGGAGTTCATGAATTAAGCAGATCATTGGACTAGATGACCTTTTTCCTTAGATGATCCTTTTTCTTCCAACTCCATATACACATTCATATATACATTTCCTCTAGCAATTTAATCATTGATTATTTCTCTCTATATATTTCCCCCCTTTCCCTCTCTTTTTCTTTCCCTTTTCCCTTCTTTCTCTCTCTCTCTCTTTCTCTCTCTCTCTGTCTCTGTCTCTCTGTCTCTCTGTCTCTTTCTCTCTCTGTATTTCTCTCTCTCTCTCTCTCTCTCTTCTCTTTCTCTTTCTCTCTCTCTCTCCCACTTCTTACTTTCCTCCCTCTTTTCCTTCCCTTTCTTTATTTGTTTCTCTGTCTCTGCCACTTTTTCTGTCTATATGTTTCTCACACACATACATTTAAAAAGAAGGTCATCCCAAAGAGATATAAAAGGAAGGAAAGGGACCCACATGTGCAAAAATGTTTGTGGTGGCAAAGAACTGGAAACTGAGTGGATGTGCCCATCAATTAGAGATGGTTGAATAAGTTATGGCATATGAAAGATGTGGAATAGTATTGTTCTGTAAGAAACGACCAGCAAGGTGATTTCAGAGAATCTTGGAGAGACTTACATGAACTGATGCTGAGTGAAATGAGCAGGACCAGGAGATCATTATATACTTCAACAACAATACTATATGATGATCAATTCTGATGGACGTGGCCCTCTTTATCAATGACAGGATCCAAACCAGTTCCAGTTGTTTAGTGATGAAGAGAATCAGCTATACCCAGAGAGAGGACCATGGGAGTTGAGTGTGGACCACAACATAGCATTTTCACTCTTTCTGTTGTTGTTTGCTTGCATTTTATTTTGCTTCTCTCTTTTTTTTTCTGGTTTGATTTGATTTTTCTTGTGCAGCACAATAATTGTATAAATATGTATGCATATATTGGATTTAACATATATTTCTACCATGTTTAATATGTATAGGACTATTTGCCATCTAGGGGAGGGCATGCAAGGGGGGAGAATGGTTTTGCAAGGGGTAATGTTGAAGAATTTTCCATGCATATGTTTTAAAAAAATAAAAAGCTTTAATAAAAAAAATTAAACATCGGCCAAATAATATAGTGGAAATTATACTGGGCTCCAAGTAAAAGAAACTTGCTTCAAATCCTGGCTCTGTTCCACTACTGGATTTGGGACAACACTTTCTGGAAGATTCTCAGTTTCCTCATTTGCAAAATGATGAAATTGTTCTAGCTGCTTTCTAAATGTTATGAATTTTTGGAGACATTGTTATGAAAAAGAATGTTTTGTTCTGGGACAAAAAAAAACAAACTAGTTTTCAAGGACTTTTTATCTAATGAATTTTCCTGATAATACATTTCCCTATTAAGCTCCAATGAGTCAATTAATCATTAAGCCTTTTTGTTGTTGTTCAGTCATTTTCTGTTATGTCCTACTCTTCATAACTCCATTTGGGATTTTCTTGATAGAGATACTAGAGTGGTTTGCCATTTCCTTTTCCAGCTCATTTTATAGATGGGAAACTGAGACAAACAGGGTTAAGTCATTTGCCTAGGGTCACACAGCTAGTAAGTGTCTGAGGCCAGTATTTTTATTTCAGGCCTAGCATTACTGCTGTGCCATGAAGCTACTACCAATTTTTTTGCCTGATACTGGGAGTAAAAAGACTATATTCTCTGACCTCAAGGAGTTTACATTCTGTGAGAGTAGACAACATATACAAATATAAGGATATATAAAATATGATCAAAATGTAATTTTTCAATTTTGGGGATGAGCCAGTAGGGTATCATTAGATTTGTACTTGGAAAAAAAACCTTGAGGAATCTAAAAGGTGAGAAGGAAACCAACCTAGTCCCAGCATATGAGACAGCCTGTGCAAAGGTACAGAGATAGGATGTGGGAATATCATATGTGAGGAATATCAAGAAGGCCAGTCGGCTAAACTTTATGGAGAAAGAAGGATGTATAGTAATACTTAGAAGTTGTTTGGAGCGTGGTTACTTTGCAATCCAAATAAATGAGTTTATATTTGATCTGAAAGATAATAGTAAGATGGGAGGAAGGAGAGAAGAGGAAGGAAGAAGGGAGAGAGGGAGAAAGGGAGAAAGAAAGAAACCGAGACAGAGAGAAAGACGGGCAGACAGAGAGAAAGAGAAATAAAGTAAGAGAAAGAGAGAGAGAGAGAGAGAGAGCAACAGAGAGCGAGAGAACAACAGAGAGAGAGAAAGAAAGAGAGAGAGAGAGAAAGAGAGAGACAGAGCAACAGAGAGAGACAGGGAGACAGAGAGACAGAGAGAGAGAGACAGAGCAACAGAGAGAGAGAGAGAGACAGAAAGAGAGACAGCAACAGAGAGAGACAGAGAGAGAGAGAAAGAAAAAAAGACAGCAACAGAGAGAGAGAGACAGAGAGACAAAGAGAGAGAGAGAGAGATAGCAAGAGAGAGAGAGAGAGAGAAAGAAGACAGTGACAAAGAAACAGAGAGACAGAGAAATAGAGAGAAATAAACACATAGAGAGGCACACACAGAGATAGACAGACACAGAAAGAGATAGACAAAGAAAGACGGAGACGGAGAGAGAGAGAGACGGAGTCAGAAAGAAACAACAGGAGCAGATTAGCAATATACTTTTATTTATCATTTTAAGGATCACAAAGTACTTTCTTCACAACAGATCTATGAGGTAGACTTCTAAAGCTTGATGACTCATTTGTAAAACGGCAGTAATGCTCAATTTACTCTAAGTCGCAGATCTGGAAAGTGAGATTCAACCTGTGTTCTTTCAGAGTTTAAATCTAGAGCTCTTTTTCTTATGCCACATATTTATTTCCTAAAATTCCAAAGAGCCTTCACTGCAGTTTTTCTTAGCGAGTCTGTGCTTTTGTGAGTGCCCCTAGGGCTGCCTCCAGAGTAGGCAGAGACCAGCTGCTAACGAGAGCCCAGAAGGGCCTCTTTCATGGCTTGAGCCTTTGCTGGCTCTCAGTAGCAAATGGGGAAGACAGATGCCATCCGTCCTATAAACAGGATGGTGATGACCTCTTATAAATCATTAATAGGACTCAACTAAACATGAGTTGGTGAGGAAAGTGAAAACCTTTGGAACTTGGATCTCTCTGGAGAGGAGAGTGGTAACGGCCATGAGAGGTGGTGGAAGGAATGCTAGAGATGAAGCCAGAGAACCAGGGTTCAAATTCCTTTTCCATGAATTAGTGCTTGTTCGATCTTGGACAAGTCACTTCTTTTGAAGTTTCATTTTCCGAGTAGATTGAGCTAAAGGCCTCTCTGCTCTCTTCCATTTTGAAAACCTGCGAACTCATGTCTCCATGACATCTGACATCCCTTCTCATCACGACTCTTTAAGATTTTGTGATTCTTTTTCCTCAACAGGCAAAGCAAGTTGAGTGGGTGGGTAGGGACAGAGGAGCTGGCCTCCCATCTGCCCAGGTTGAATGTGGAGATGATGTATGCAGATTGGGAGACCCAGTGGACCTGGAGGGGGAAGAGCCCCAGCAAATACACATATGGCACTGCTGCTTTACTGCTTAGTATAAAATGCCATCTGTGGTGCAGGGACCTCAGCAAGCAAGGAGGGCAATGCTTAACCCAGAAAACCATCAACAAAAGGGCCATAAAGTTCCCTGTTAATGTTGATGCCATACTCTCCTGGTTGGTGAGAAAAGCGTCCCTCCTTCCTTTCCCTTCTACCCCCTCCAAACCTAACATGTGTTGTGGACGTGTTTCTAAGTTCTCTTTTCCCTATCTGGAATAAGGGCGCTGCCATGGTCCCTGATCAGTCTGCGTGGGTCTGCATACATGGGGGAGAGGATATGAGGGTCCCAAGGCACTGTTCTAAAATGCATCATTCACGAGATATTTATCAAAGTCCTGCGGCATATGATCTCCTGGACACACTGTCTGACCTCCTGGACTTCATAATCCAGTAGGGGAGATGATACATGCAGCTGCAATGTGAGACAGAATGGGATAGATTTCAAAGCTTGATGCTCTCTGTGACTCTTCCCTTTTCCTCATCTCTTAGGCAATTAGTTATTAAGTTCTGCTGTTGGTTGTCTGCATTCTCTCTCTCATCCAATCAACCCCCTTCTCTCTAGGCAAAATGCCTTGTGCATCGTAGGTGAGTAATAAATGTTGAATTGGATTCTCATTGCTAACAACCAAGCACAAACCCTCATTACCACCCACCTGGATTATTGCAATAACCTCCTTAATAGGCTTCCAGCCTTCATTCTCTGACCCCTCCAATTCATCCTTCAAAACACTGCCAGGCTCATCTTCTTTATGCAAATATCTAGGTATGTCAATTCCTTACTCTAAAAATCTCCCACAGATCATAACATTAAGAGTTTTATAGGTTTTAGAGATCATGTAGTCTGACCATTTTATTTTTATATTTGGAAACTGAGTCCAGAGAAATTAAATGACTTGCCTACTGGTTCCCTGTTGTCTCCTAAAACAGTCATTCAATTAATCAATAAGCATTTATTAAATGACTATTATGAGTCAGATAAGGGAATTCAAAGGCAAATGAAACTGTATTTGCCTTCAAAGAGCTTACATTCTATGGTACAAGATGTATACATGAAATGGTGTGTGAATTACTTGGGACAAACAATATTTTTTGATATAATTGTGTAAAATAAGGCTACACTTGGGGAAAATAATGGCTTTTTATCAGAAATGTGCTTAGTATTTAGTGAGGGGGGAATGTAATTTTATGATGAAGAATAATCAAAGAATACATGCCCAAATCTCACGCATTAATGATGTATTATGTAAGCCAAATGTGAAGAAGAAAAAGTAATATTTAAAGTTTTTTAAGATATAAAATCAGGAGATTTATTATATGCTGATAACTTTTACTTAATTTTGTCCCACTTAATTTGCACATCAATAATAAACATCTACAAAATAAATATGAGACAATCATTAAGCGGGGAGGAAAGTGCTAAACAGTAGCTGAGGGACTCAAGAAATATCTTATGTAGGAAGTGGTCATTGAGCTGAGCTTTGAGGGGAACAGGGATTTTAAGAGGTGGAGATGAAGAGGGAGAGTACTCCAAGCAAAGAGAAGAGGCAAAGGCACAATGAAAATGTCATTGAAATGTCATTTTTTTTAAATTGTGAAGAGACCACTTTAGCTGGACCACAGTATGAAGGCAAATGACGTATAATAATCCTTAAAAGATGAGTTGGATCTATATTGTGAAGGGTTCCAAATAAATGAATTAGTATTTGATCCTAGAGGTGATAAGGAGCTACAGTAGTTTTCTGAGGATGAGAATGGTCAGACTTGTACTTTTGGAAAATTACTTCTACAACTATGACAAGTTTATATTAGAGATAAGACGTTTAAGGCATGGAGACCAGTTAGAAGGTTATTGTAATACTTTAAATGAGTAGTAATGGAGGCTGAACTAGGGAAGGTAGAATTGACAATACTTGGCAACTGATGGAAATTTAGGTAAGAGGGAAATCTAGTTCCTTTGTCTGGCATTTAAGGCAATCCATAATTAGGAAACACTCAACTTTTTCTTTTAAAAAGTTTGTTTTTTAATAATACTTTATTTTCTCCATAGTTATACACCAAGAAGATTTTTAGCATTCATTTTCACAAGGTTTTGAATTCCAATTTTTTCTTCCATTTATCCCTCCTTTCCTTTCTCTCTTCCAAAAACAATTTAATATAGTTTATACAAGTGCTATCCTGTAAAAATATGCTTCCATATTAGGTACAATTGTGAAAGGAGAAAGAGAAAAAAACACACAAAAGAATAAAGTAAATGAAAAAAGATGCTTTGATCTGCATTCTGAATCCATCAGTTGTTTATATAATTATGACTAGCATTTTACTTGATGAGTACTTTGTAATTGTCTTGGATCATTGTGTTGCTGAGAAGAATTGAGTCAAAAATAGTTGATCATCACATATAATGTTGCTGATACTCTGTACAATATTTTCCTGGTTCTGCTCATTTCACTTTGCATCAATTTGTACAAGTGTTTTCAGGTTTTTCTGAAATGTTCCTGTTTATCATTTCTTGTTGCACCATAATATTCCATTATATTCCTATATCACAGCTTTTTCAGCCATTTCCCAATTGATGGGCATCCCCTCATTTTCACTATCTTTCTACCATGTAAAAATGGCTTTGAATATTTTTGTGTATGTAGGTTTTTTCCCCTTTTTATGATCTCTTTTTGATACAGACCTAATAGTGATATTACTGGGTCAGAGAGTATGCAGTTTGGTTAACCTTTGAGCATAGTTCCAAATTGCTCTCCAGAATGTTTGGATCATTTTATTTCCAAATTGCTCTCCAGAATGTTTGGATCATTTTATTACCAACAACGCATTAGTGTTGCATTTTTCACATTTAACCTTCAACGTTTATCACTCTCCTTTTTTGTCATATTGGCCAAGATGATAGAGGTGAGATGGTACCTTGGAGTTTTTTAATGTGCATTTCTGTAATCAAAAATGATTTAGAGCACTTCTTCAAGAGCCTATAAATAACTTTAATTTCTTCCTGTGAAAACTTCTTTTTCATATCCTTTGGCCATTTATGAATTGGGGAAAGGCTTGTATTCTTATAAATTTGACTCCGTTTTCTATATATTTGAGAAATGAGGCCTTCATCAGAGACACTAGCTGTAAAAATTGTTTCCCAGCTTTATGCTTTCCTTCTAATTTTGGTTGCATTGATTTTGTTTTTTTATTTAATATAACCAAGATTATCTATTTTGCATTTTAATGTTCTCTGTCCCTTGTATGATCATGAATTTTTCCCTTCCCATTGGCCTGACAAGTAGACTATCTTTGTCCTTCTAATTTGTTTATAGTCTTACCTTTTATGTCAAAATCATGCACTCACTTTGAAATTATCTTATACAATATGAGATCTTGGTCTATACCTAACTTATGTCCTATTATTTCCCAAGTTTTCCAGCAATTTTATGAAATGGTGAGTTTTTATAATCAAAACTGTGATCTTTGGGTTTATCAAACACTACTTTACTTTTGTCATTGACTACTATGTCTTGTTTACCAAACCTATTTTACTTATCTACCACTCTTTCTTAGATAGTACTTTCTTTTTGGATTTAGCATTTCATTTTTCCCAGTTACATGTGAAAACAATTTTTAACATTTGTTTTTAAAACTTTTGAGTCCCAGATTCTTTTTTATTCCTTCTTCCCCACATCTCCTTATTGAGAATACAAGTAATTTAATATAGGTTACACATGTATAGTCATGTATTTCAGTAATAGTCATATTGTGAAAGAAAACATAGACCAAAAAACCTAGAAAAATAAAGTTAAAAAAAGTATGCTTCAATCTGCATTCACACACCATGAGTTCTTTCTCTGGATATAGAGAGCATTTTTCATCATAAGTCCTTCAGAGTCGTCTGGAATCATTGTATTGCTGAGAGTAGTTATATCATTTACAGGTGATCATATTACAATATTGCTATTACTTTTTTTACACAGCACATTTCCCTTTGTAACAATTTATGGAAGTCTTTCCAGATTTTTTTGAGAGCATCCTGCTCATCATTTCTTAAAGCATAATACTATTCCATCACTATTACATACCACAACTTAATTGGCAATTCCCCATTTAATGGGTATCTCCTTACTTTTCAATTCTTTGTCTCCAGAAAAGAGCTGCCATAAATATTCCTTGTACATATAGGTATTTTTCCTTTTTTTTTGGTCTCTTTTGGGACTCAGACCCATTAGTGAAGTCAAAGGGTATGCATGATTTTATAGTCCTTTGGACATAATTCCAAATTGTTCAAAGAATAGTTGAATAAGTTCTCAATTCCACCAACAGTGCATTCATATATCATTTTCCCCTAATCCTTTCCAACATTTGTTTTTACTTTTCTGTCCTATTAGCCAATCTAATAGGTATGTGATAATACTTCAGAATTGTATGAATTTACATTTCTCCAATCAATAGTGAGTTAGAACATTTTTTTCACATGGCTATAAATAACTTTGATTACTTTATCTGAAAACTTTCTATCTTTTGATCATTTATCAATTGGGGGATGGTTCTTATTTTTATGAGTTGACTAAATTCTCTATATATTTGAGAAATTACACCTTTATCAGAGATTTGAAATTTTGTTTTATAATTACTCTTGCTAATTTTGTTCTTCACATTTATTCTGTTCTCTCTCTCTCTCTCTCTCTCTCTCTCTCTCTCTCTCTCTCTCTCTCTCTCTCTCTCTCTTTCCCCTTCTACTCTGTCCCTCCTCAAAAGTTTTTGCTTCTGACTATCCCCTCCCCCAAGCTGTCTTCCCTTTTATCACCTGCCAAACCCACTTATCCTCTTCCTCTCCTGTTATCCTGTAAGGTAAGATAGATTTCTATAGACAACTGAATGTATATGTTATTCCCTGTTTGAGGCAATTCTGATGAGAATAAGGTTCACCCACACCCCCTTAACGCCTCCCTCCCTCTCCACTGTAAAAACTTTTGCTTGTCTCTTTGATGTGTGATAATCTATCTTCTCTCTCTCCTTTTCTCTTTCTCCCAGTATATTCCTCTCTCACCCCTTAATTTTATTTTTTAGATTTCATCCCTTTACATTTAACAACATCTGTGTCCTCTGTCTATATATAGTTCTAACTGCTCTCGTAATGAGTAAGTTCTTTTGAGTTACAAATATCATCTTCCCATGTAGGAATGTAAACAGTTTAACCTTATTAAGTTCCTTATCATTTCCCTTTTCTGTTTACATTTTTATTCTTCTTTAAAGTCTTATATTTGAAAGTCAAATTTTCTATGCAGCTCTGGTCTTTTTTTTTTTTTTAAATCAAGAATTCTTGGGGCAGCTAGATGGAGGGATAGAATAGTGGTCCTGGAGTTAGAAGGAAGTGAGTTTAAGTGACTTGCCCAGTGTCACACAGCTAGGAAGTGTTGTGTCTGAGGTCAGATTTGAACTCAGATCCTCCTGACTTCAGGGCTGGTGCTCTATCCACTGTATCATCTAGCTGCCGCTTTTTGTCTTATCCTAACAGGCTCAACAATATTGGAATTGTTTCTTTATGGTTGCCTGCAGTATTTTCTCCTTTGACCTGGGAGCTCTGGAATATGATTCTTATATTCCTGTAAGTTGAAGATGATTGATAGATTCTTTCAATTTCTATTTTACCCTATGGTTCTAGAATATCTAAATAGTTTTCCTTGACAAATTCTTGAAAGTTGATGTCTGGTCTTTTTTTTTTTTTTTTTTTTTGGATCATGGCTTTCAGGTAGCCCAATCATTTTAAAATTATCTCTCCTGAATGTATTTTTCCAAGTCCATTGTTTTTCCAGTTGGAAAATATCCAGTTGGATATTTCATATTGTCTTCTATTTTTTTATTCTTTTTCTTTGGTTGTTTTGGATTTCCCATAAAGTCATTAGTTTTCATTTGCTCAATTGTAATTTTTAAGAAAGTATTTTCTTCAGTGATCTTTTGTACCTCCATTTTCCCACTTCTACTTTGTTTTCTTCAGTGAATTTTCCCCCTTTGGGGAAATTAGCCTTTTGGCTAATTCTGATTTTTTAAGACTTTCTTCTCATTGGTTTTAGTTATTTCTTTTACCATTTAGTCTAAGGCATTTATTTTCTTCATTTTTTTGGTCTCCTTAACCAAGCTGTTGACTTGTTTTTCACAATTTTTTTTGTAATGCTCTCATTTCTCTTCCCAAATTTTTCTCTACCTCTCTTACTTAATATTTAGAGTCTTTTTTGACCTTTTCCATGGCCTGAGATCACTTTGTATTTTTCTTGGAAGCTTTGGATATAGGAACTTTGACTTTGTTATTTTTTTGAGAGTATGTTTTGATCTTCTTTGTCATCATAATAATTTTCTATAATTAGAATCTTTTTCTACTGTTTGCTCATTTTCTCAGCCTATTACTTGACTTTTAACTCTTTGTTAAAGAAGATACATAAAAATCATTGTATACAATTGCAGCAATATTGTAACGACAATTAATAGTGAAAATTTAGCTACTTTGATGAATGCACTAAGCCACAATTCCAAAGGGCTCATGACCAAAAAAAAATATATTCAGAGAGAGAACAAGTGAGCTATTGAGCACAGCTTGACACGAGGTCACAAAAAAGTCTCCTTCATTAGAATGTGAGCTCCAGAAGAATAGTGAACATGTTGTTGTAATTTTTTCTTTCATTTTATTATCTTATCAGTACTTAGGACTTAAAAATGGTTTATTGTTTTTATTTTTGCATACCCGAAGAATAACACAATGCCTTGTGTATTATAGAGAATTAATAAATGTTTATTGAATCACATATTTAATAAACATCCCATTTCTTTCAGGATTCCAAAGAAAACAGATTTTTGTTACTGCTGAAATGTTTTCCTTCAACCTCATTGTACCTCCACCAACTCCCAAACAGTAAGAATATCAAGGCCAGTTTTCAATCCCCAGTAAAGACTCCTGGAATTGTTAAAGTTTCTGGGTCCCAGGAGGATACTTGATCTTAGCTTCTGCTAACTGTCCCTAGCTCTTTGCCAGAGACTCCATCACTTCCATGTCAGGTAGTCTTAAGAATTCTTTTTAGGCAAAGCTCATCCTAGTCATTATTTAGTTTGACTCTGCCTATTCCCTACTGTTCTTAGCTTTTCGGGAGCCTACTCTTCATTGGAGAGGGTCTAGATGCCCAGGGAGCTTCGTGTAGTCAGGACAATCTTGTTTTTAAAATAAAACAAACAAAGGCAGCTGCATTCATTGATTCCCCTAAGGTCCTTTAAACTCAATATCTGTGATCATTATCTTGAACAACCCCTCTCCTCCCTGCCTCATCTCCCTTTTACTAGCTGTTTCCCTCTCAAGTAGCATGGTTGACTTGTAGCAGTAACCTAAATATTTTTTTCATTATAAATTTAATGATAATTTCAACAAGAATGAGCCATCATGGGAAAAAAAGCTTATATAAAACCATTAACCTCAAACGATTTACATTTAAAATTTTTTTAAAATCTGCATTTTGATGAAAAGAGAAAAAGATTCATAAACTTAAATAAAATAATAACATCATCTTTGCTCTGGGTGCCCTCCTGATCTCTTTTCTGTCTGTGTACTTACTAGATTTTTTCTTTTATTTTTTCACTCTCTCTACCTTACTTAATCAAGAATTCCATTAGAGTCAATAAATATTTATTAAGCACCTACCCTATGCAGGGCACTACTTTGTATTAAGAAAGATAAAGAGTTTAGATAAGATTAGTCTTTGCTGTCATGAAACACAAAGACACATACACAAATAATTATAATAGAGAATAATATATGACAAACAAATTAGAAGCATTCTAAAAAGCCTGTAGTACAAGTGAAAAGGGAAAAGAGATTATTGTAGATCAGAGACTACTTTGAAAAATAACTGGCATTTGGGCTTGATGTTAAGGAATGTATAAAATCAAGAGATAAAGAGGAATACTAAGGATGTTTCAGATATAAAGAATAATGCAGGCAAAATCACAAAGGTGGATGAGGGCAGATTGTAAAAGGAAATTTTGAATGATTGGTTTGGCTAACACATGAAAGGTGATTTAATGAAGACAATTTAATGGTTGGCCATTTTCTTTTCTGGTTTATTTTACAAATGAGAAAACTGAGGCAAACAGGATGAGGTAATTTGCTCAGGATCACAAAGTTAAGTGTCTGAAACCATATTTGAGCTTGAATCCTCCTGACTCCATGAAAACGGCTCTCTATCCATTAAACCACCTCACTGCCTAACTATGTGTATATGTTGCATACAGTGTAAAAGGGAAGCAATTCAGAGAGAAGGCATTAGTGTTGGAAGGGGCATGGGTAAAGGAAGACTTCTCTCATATTAGGATAGGATATTTGAGAACTTAGTTTTGAAAGAAGTCAGGGAAACCAGGAGGTAAGGAAGGGGAGAATTCCATACATGGGGAACAGCCAGAGGAAATGAAAATTGGTGAGAGAGAATTGTTTGTGAGGAACAACAAGGAGACCAATGTTCCTGTATCCCATGGTATTGGAAGAGAAATAGAGTATAAAAAGACTGGAAAAGTAGAAAGGAATCAAAATGAAAAGGGCTTTAGGAGTCAAACAAAGGAATTTCTATTTGGTCCAAGAGGCAATAATAAGGAACCACTGGAATACATTGAGTGAAAAGAGTATGGGGGAAAATGTGACATGTTCAGAAGGAAGATCACTCTGAATGATCATTGAATTAATTGATTTCAAACAAAACTCTACCCTTGCAGAATATAAATATTTTTTTAACAGGGAACTTTTTGTTTTATTTATACAATTCTTTAAAGACTTTTACCATAAGCAAAACATGCATTATCTCTTTTAACCTTTACAACCTTTCTTTTGTTTTCTATTCATTCATTCATTCATTTATTTGTTTATTTATTCATTCATTCATCTATCTATTTGTTTGTTTTAAATATTGCTTTATGAATCATGTTGGGAGAGAAAAATCAGAACAAAAGGAAAAACCATGGGAGAGAGAAAAAAATAGAGAAAGAAGTTAACATAGCATATGTTGTTTTATATTCAGTCTCTTTAGTTCTTTTTCTGGATGCAGATTGCATTTTCTATCCAAAGTCTCTTGGGATTGCCTTGGATCACTCAACCACTGAGAAGAACAAAATTTTTCATAGTTGATCATTGCACATTCTTGCTGTTACTGTGTATAATTTATTCCTGATTCTGCTTGTTTCACTCAGCATCAGTTCATGTAAATTTTTCTAAATCTTTCTAAAATCAGCTTGTTCATTGTTTTTTTACAAAACAATGATATTCCATTACCTTTATATATAACAATTTGTTCAGCCATTTTCCAATTGACGGGTTATCTACTCTACAAATATTTTTGCACATATGGGTCCTTTTCATTACTTTATTATCTCTTTGGCATATAGATCCAGTAGAGACATTGTTGGATCAAAAGGTATGCACATTTTTATAGCTTTTGGGGGATAGTTCCAAATTACTTTCCAGAATAATTGAATCATTTCACAGCTTCACAAAAAAATGCATTGGTGTCCCAGTATTGGAAAACTATATTTCCAATATTCCCTCCAATATTTATCATTATCTTTTCCTGTCATCTTAGCCAATCTGTGAGATATAAGGTGATACCTGGGAGTTGTTTTAATTTGTTTCTAATAAATAGTGATTTAGAGCATTTAATTTTGCCATCTGAAAATTGTCTACTCATATCCATTAGCCATTTATCAATTGGAGAATGACTTGCATACTTATAAATTTAATATATTTCTTTATGTATTTTAGAAATGAGAACTTTATCAGAAATACTGACTGTAAAATTTTTTCCCAGCTTTGTATTTCCCTTTTAATCTTGTTTCTGTTAGTTTTGTTTCTGCAAAAACTTTAAATTTAATATAATCAAAGTTGTCCATCTTGCCTTTCATAATGTTGTCTAGATCATCTTTGATCATAATTTTGTCCCTTTTCCAAATATCTGATAGTTAAATTATCCCTTACTCTCCTATTTTGCTTATGGTATCACCATTTATGCCCAAATCATGTACCCATTTTGACTTTATTTTGGTATGGGATAAGAGATGTAGGTCTATGACAATTTTCTAACATATTATTTTCCAGGTTTTTCCAGTAATTTTTGTTCAAAACTGAATTCTTAACCTAGAAGCTGGAGTTTGAGGGTTTATCAAATACTAGATTACTATAGGCCTTAATTAGTGTTTTGTTTGTATCTAATATATTCCACTGATCTATCACTCTATTTCTTAGCCAGTACTAAATGTTTTCTTCTGCTTTATAATATAATTTTAGGTTTGGTTCTGCTAAGCCACCATCATTTGTATTTTTATTTAATTCCTTTGATATTCTTGACCTTTTGCTCCTCCAGGTGAATTCTGTTATTTATATTTAGAAAAAAATTGGGAAAGCTACAGCAGCTTCCTGGCTTTTGGCTCTACCTCCATTTTGACTCTATTTCCCTGAATGTAAATATTACTGGAGACAATAATGCGACAAATAAATGTCTGCAGGATCTTATATTAAGAAATGATTAAATATTTTAAACTAGGAATCTCAAAATATACTAGGAGATACTTTGAACTTATAAAAATCAAGAATTCCAGATTTGGTGCTAAGGAGAGGGAACTCCAGAAAAAACAATGAACTTGGAGGCAGATAATATGGGTTCAAGTCCTATCTATATTAGATATTATCTGTGTGACACATGCAAACCTCTTTGGATTTTGGTTTCCCCATCTGTAAAGTGGAGTAAGAGGGGCTATAATTCCTTTGATATCCCTATGAATTTATGAACTGTGAATGATAGTAAATCATCAAATCCTATTGAGAAATCAAGAAAACCTTCTTGGAAAAGGTGGTATTGTCCTTGAAGGAAGGGCAATTTGCGGAGAATGGATTTCTTCAAAAGGAGTTCAGTATAAGTGTTGGAACTAGAATTCAAATTCATGCCATCTGATTCTAGGTACAGAGCTCTTCTGATTATTCCACCAGAGGAGCCAGGACGAGCCAGTCTCTTTAGCATTTCTCTTTGGATTATAAGGGGCATGGTGATGGATGGCAGAAGGAATTATAACTTGTGGATCACAGAACTAAGGAGTTCCATACATTCAGACTTGGACTCAAGTCAGAAAGTTGGGGTGATAGAGTGGGAGGAATTCTGGATTTGAAGTACCAGGCAGAGTCAGGCCTTGGCTCTACCCCTCATGACTTATCAATCACTTATGGTTTTACCATTCACAACTTATTATGGCTCTACCACTTGTGACCTCTTTCCCATGCAGTTTTCTTACCTCACGTTAGAGGTTTGAAATTTCTAAGTTGTTCCTTTAGAGGACGACTCTCTAAGGTTTGTTCCAGCTCCATATTCTGGGCTCCCAGACTTATTTCTGACTAGCTCCATAGAGGACCCTCGAAAGTTCACAGGAAGACAGCGGTTCCTCACCTGACCTGAAGATGCGTTCCTTTTCCCCCAGTGGCTGAGAAGGATATAAGGAGTCCATTAAAAATGTGCATATTTGGATTTGAGTCATCTGACTGGGTTCTGCCATTAAATCATAAGACTTAAGAACAGGAATAATTAAAATAGATAATAATCATAATCATAATCATAACTAACATTTCTGTAGCACTCATCACATGCCAGGCACTGTACTAAGTGATCTATACTTACCTCATTTGAGCTTTATAAGGACCCTAGGGAGTAGGTGCTATTGTTGTTGCCATTTTCCAGATGAGGAAACTGAGACAAACAATTAGTTTAAGTGACTTGCCCAAGATCACAGAAATAGTAAGTGTCTGATATCAGATTTGAATTCAAGTTTTTTTTGTGTGTTTTCAGGCTTAGTGCTCTATCCACTCTGCCACCTGCATAGTTCTATAAGGTCAAGTCAAGTCAACAAACATTGATTTATTAAGCACTTACTATGTGTCAAATACTATATTAAGTGCTGAGAATACAAATACAGGCAGAAAAAAGTCCGTACACTTCAAAAAGGGATTGGAAAGGGAAATAGGGTGAAATACCTTCCTGTGGGCTTAGTAGAGGAAGAACAGAGAGCCTAGAGAAGAATGAAGACATGGTTGACCTAAGGAATCCTCTTTAGAATGGGGATTTGGGGATGAACTAGCTAATCAGAGGAAGAGTAATGTCAGGGTAAAGAGATTATTGTGGCATGGGAGAGTAAGTCCAGAGAATCAGAAGTGCTTCCTGAGGCAGAGAGAGGCAGGGAGAATGAAAACCTAAGAAAGCACCTTAGAGACGTAGTTGTGGGATTCGGGACAAACTAGTTTAATTTCATCAGCCTCAATCTCCTCTGTAAAATGATGATGGTTGGACTGCCTATCTTACTGGGTGATTTCATGGATCAAAGGAAATTTAAAATGTCATTGTGACACAGGGGAAATGACACTGTCTCAGGGGTCACAAGATACTGGTCTATGCTCTGCTTCTAATATTTATTGCTTGGGTGAGGGTGGATAAGTTACTTTCTTCATCTGTTTCTTCACCTGTAAAATGAGAAGATTGAGTCAAATGGCTTCTGAGATTTTTTTTATCTTAACATCAGGAGTTAGTGTTTAACTTAACTAGTGCTTAGAGGTTCTTTGTGACCTGGACCGCTTTGGCAGTCTGGTAAAGTCCACTTGAAGACAATCCCCCCTCAGAATGTTTTTAAATGAATAAAATGAAGTGGGATCACAAAGGAAACCTATTATTTTTGAAATGTAGCTATCAGAATATATATTAAAAAATTCATAGGCTCCAAGTTAAGAACCTCTACTCAAAATCTGTTATCCTTTCAAATTCTTTTGAGACGCTATCATGCTCATTAGTATGAATATTAATTTCACAGTTACATATTATAATTATAGTAATTGATATTTTCACACAAAAAAGTATTCAATAGAATGTAAGTTCCTTGAGGTCAGAGTTTGTTTCTTTTTTATTTTTGTATTGGAGGTCCTACCTCAGTACTGGACATATATTAGCCAATTGATAATTGTCCATTGAATGGATGAAGAGGTAAAAGACCACCCTTGGAAAAGCAGATTAATTATTTAGGCATGATAATGATGATTATAGTAATAATAATAATAATGGAATGGCTAGAGTCATGTTGGACTTGAAGACAGTAAGACCTGAATTCAAATTCTGCCTTAGAAACTGACTAGTTCTGTGACCATAGGCATGTCACCTAACTGGTATTTGTTCCTATTTTCTCATTTACAAAATGGGAATAATAATAGCATATACTCCTCAAGGTCATTGTGGGGATCAGATGGGATAATAATTGTACTTAACCTCTCTATTCCTCAATTCTATATCTATAAAAGTTTCAATAATGGCACCCATGGCCCAATGTTGTACTGAGGATACAGTAAGAGAATATCTTCAAACTTTAAAGTGAAATAAATACACGCTCACCATTACTGATAAGAATTGCCATGGTTAAATTTCAAAATGATGGATAAAGAGGCTGCCATGAGGAATGGATAACAAACCTGCAACATGAATGTGATGAGATGTTACTGAGCCACAAGAAATGATGAAATGGAAAATTCCAGAGGAGCCTGGGAAGCCCTCTAGACTGATGCAGAGAGAAGTGAGCAGAATAAGGAAATCCATTTATATAATCATAATAACACTGTAGGAAAATAAAATTTGGAAAAATTTAAAACTCTCTTTAAAGTGATGATAAAACATGAGTCTAAAAGAATGAATATGAAGCATGCCATTCACTTCCTGCTAGAGAGTGATGAACTTAAGACAGAAAATATTCATGTTTGGACAGGCTATTTTCGTCATTTATTTTGCCAGGTTATGTACAGATATATATTGAGGCATTTTTTAAAAAATTGGTGTGTGTGTGGGGGGAAGAGGATAGTGGATGGGGCAAATTAATAAAAATATTTTGGAAAAAAACAGTAAAATATATTTTAAAAGCCATTAACATTTAGTTAAATATTTTTTCAACTTGATAACTTTATATTACAATAAATATTTTTCTTTGAAAAAATTATCAATTTCATTTATCCATGGGTTGCCACACTCATTACTACATCTATTCACCAACAGAATCATTTCCTTGTGGTCAAATTTCTGGTGAGATATTATAACCGACACCTTCCTGTTCCTCAGGCGACAGAGAGCTTCTCCTTTAGTCCTCTCCTCAGAGCCATGCTTGCCCCAGTAGAGTTTTTTCTTTTTCTATTTTGGAAGAGCTTTGGTAAGTTAAGAATCTGTTATATTCTGTGTTAAGACATCAGAGGAGGACGTTCTGAAGTAAGCTTCCCTTTGTGTTTGGGGGGGGGGTCCAAACGGCCAATCCCCAACTTCTACACGTGGGCTGCTACAGGGAATGTGGAACCCAACTTCATGCTTTGAGTCTGTGAGGCCTCAGGCTAAATGATGTCTTCATCAACCCAACAGAGACTCCTTTGGCAGTAAATCTTCTGGTGCAAAGAGACAGGACCAGTAGCCAGCTCCCAGAAACCAAACCAGACTGCTCCGGAGCTCCTGGCAACTCATTCTTGTTTACATAAACAGTCCTTTGTTCTTTTTTTTGTTTCCCTTCCCAAAAAGTCTTTGGGGAGCTGTACCACCTGCTCTTCTCCTCCTCTCTCTAATGTGATGAGTCCTTTATCATATAGGAGAGGAATAGATTTGGGAGGGGAAAGGAGAAGAGGCAGATATCAAAAAAGAGTAGAAAAGGAATGGGAGAGAGAGAGAGACAGAGACAGAGATACACACACAGACAGAGACAGAGACAGAGACAAAGAGACAGACACAGAGAGACACAGAGAGACAGACAGAGACAAAGAGACAAACACAGACAGAGACAAAGAGACACAGAGAGACACAGAGACAGACACAGAGACAAAGAGACAGACAGAGAGAGACACAGAGACAGAAACACAGAGAGACAGAGACACAGAGAGACATAGAAAAAAAGAGACAGACAGAAATAGAGAGAGACACAGAGAGAAAGAGACAGAGACAGAGACAGACATATGGAGATACACACACACAGATAGACAGAGACAGAAACAGAGAGACATAGAGAGACCCAGAGTGACAGAGACAGACACAGACAGAGACACACAGAGACAGAATCAGACAGACAGAGACATACACAGAGAGACAGAGAGAGGCAAAGACACACAGAGAGAGACAGAGCCAGACAGACAGAGACACAGATACACACACAGAGAGACAGAGACAGAGAGACACAGAGAAACACAGAGACAGAGAGAGACAGAGCCAGAGCCAGACAGAGACACAGATACACACACAGAGAGACAGAGACAGAGACAGAGACAGACACACACAGACAGAGACAGAGAGACAGAGAGAGACATAGAGAGACACAGAGATAGACAGAGACAGACAGAGAGGGACAGAGAGAGATACAGAGAGACAGAGACAGATAGACAAGGAGAGAGACACACACAGAGACAGAGACACAGACTCACACATACAGAGACAGAGGCAGAGAGACACAGAGAAACACAGAGACAGAGAGACACAGAGAAAGAGACAGAGACACAGAGAATCACACAGGGAGAGACAGAGACAGAAAGTGATACAGAGACAGAGAAAAAGACAGAAGGGGTAAGGGAAGGGAGAAGTGGGAAGGGGAACAGAAAGGGGGGAAGAGGGAAAGAGAGGGGAAAAGGGAGAGAGAAAGAGAGAAGAAGAGAGGGAGAGAGAAAGGGGAGACAGAGAGGGAAAGGAAGAGAGGGAGAGGGACAGAGGCAGAGAAACAGAGAGAGACAGATAGACATAAATACAAACACAGAGGAGAGATAGAGAGAGACAGAAACAGATCGAGACAAAGACAGAGAGATAGATAGCGAGAGAGAGGTGGAAAGAGAGAGGGAAAAAGGGGAGAGGGAGAGAGACTGTAGAGTAGCAGAATGGATTATCGATTAAAATGAAAAGAACTTTGGTTTCTTAACCTTTTTTATTTTGCATCATGGAACTCTTTGGAAGTCTGGTGAAGCCTATGTAACTCTTTTCAGAAAAAAATTTAAATGCATCAAATAAAATACAGAGGCAGCTAGGTGGCACAGTGGATAGAGTACAAAGTTTGGAATCAGAAAAACCATAGTTCAAACCAGACTCAGACATTTAACTAGCTGTGTGACCCTGGACAAATCATTTAACTCTGTTTGCCTCAGTTCCTCATCTGTAAAATGAGCTAGAAAAAAAAAAATTGACAGGCCAGTCTAATATCTTTGCCAAGAAAACCCCAAATGGGAAAAGTCTGGCATATCTGAAAAATGACTGAACAACAAAAGCAACAAAATAGTTAGGATTACAAAACAATCTAGAGGTTAGTGAATACATATAAATATATATATGTGTATGTGTGTATATTATTATATGTAATACATATACATGTTTTATATATATATATATATATATATATATATATATATATATATATATGCATGTATGTTTCTCATCCATTTTTATGGACTCATTGAAACATAGACCCTATGGAACCCAGGTAAAGAAGCTGTGCTAGAATTTAACACTTTAAATTTATTGGTGAGGAAACTGATACATAGAAAAGTTAAATAGCTTAGCAAACATAGCAAATACCAGGTTTAAGATTCTAAACCAAGCCCTCCGACTCCAAATCCAGTGCTCTTTCTACTCTAACTATATTGACTTTTGGTTATTCCTGGATCTTAATGTTAATTTTGTATTTAATCTCATACCAATCACTCAATATTTTATGATCTCTGCAGCTAAAAATTACAGTCTACACTCCGTGAATATTTTCTCCCAGCATGCCTTGAATAGACGAGAACATTGCATGCTATTCAATGGGTATTCAAAGCATTTGCTTTGGGTGAGGATTTGCCAGGGTAATAAGTAATAACAAAAGTGATAAGCAGGGGTTGGCAGTGATCCTTGCCTTGGAGGATTTTGCAGTCTAGCTCCCTGGGTCTCAGTTTCTCTTCCCATAGTTCCCATAATTTTTTTTTTCTGTTTCCAGGCTTGCTAACCACCCTGGACTCATAGAGAACCTCATGGAATCTCTGAACATCTCTTAACTTTTGAGCATAGTTCTCTTTCTGGCAGAGATGCTGAAGAGCTATGTACCATCTGGCCATTTCCTTGTTGCTTTCTGTTCCGCTTTGAGCAAGATACTTGAGTCCTAGGTAAGCTTGAAAGTCTGGAGTCGGAGGAATTGGTTTTAATCTTGACTCTGCTTACTACCTATGTGATCCTGAATGAGTTATTTCCTTTCCCCTGGCTTCAGTTTTTTTTTTTTCAATCTGTAAATTGAAGGGGCTGGAGAAAATAGCTTCTGAGGTCCCTTAGGATTCTAGACTTAGAGCTAGAAGGGAAATTTAGAAGCCAGCTAGTCCAACCCTTCCTCCCTCCTTATTTTACAGATGTGTGATATGAAGCTAACAGCTGTAAATGGTTTGTTTAGGGTCACACACCAAGCAAGTATTAGAAGCAAGATTTAATCTCAGTTTCTTTTGCTGTAAATCCAGTATTCATTATACTGTACCATACTTCCTTCATAGTCTTAATCCTATGATGCTATATTATAGAACAAATACTACCACTCTATGGAGAGTACCATTAAATAACATTAAAATATAAACATATAAAGAAAGCTTATTGAACTTGTCCCCTTACTTCCCTAGCTAGATGAAATCTAGAAAGCTCCCTCTTGTTTTCCCCAGATTCTGTCTCTGCTCCTTGGAAAGCAAAAACTGAGGTCTCCTCAATTCTCTTATCCCTTCCACCCCAAGGGCTGTTAAACTAAATAAAACCACAGCACTCAGAGGTGGAAGGAATCTTAGAGACATTCAGCAAACCCCCTCCTTTTAGGAAGGAGGATCCTGAGACCCAGAGAAGAGCTATAACCTGCCTAAGATCACAGAGGCAAGTAGCAGAAGTAAGAGCCAGGATTTAAACTGGCTTCCAATTCCCACTCTGCTATTATTTCCATTACAGCACATAACGTTGGCAAATCTGCCCTCTCTGCTATATCCTCTCTAGGGCTGGGTTTCCAAGGAGTAGAAGTGCCCATGAGGGAAGCAGAGAGATGTAGCTGTTCACAGCAACACATGGCACAGAGACCTACCCCCTGAGGAGGTCACTCGGATGCCTTTGTACTTTTGCCTTTGCTTGGGTTTGACTTGCTGTTCAGGGAGATGGAAGGATGTTGACAAAGGACATTCTCAACCTCTGAACTCTGCCCTCCCCCTCATTTCTGCTCTGATTCCTTGCCCCAGATTCAAAGGTTCACAGACTTAACAGAGCTCTCTGTACCATAAATCCTTTCTACAACAGGCTATTCAAATGCAGCCCTGGAGACACTGATTACCTGTCATAGAAAAATAGAATTGTTAGAGTCTTAGGACGTATGTTGGAAATGAGAAAACAGAAATTTGGAGAAGAAAAGGACTTTAGAATACAAAATGTAAAAAACAAAATGAACTTAAAATGTTATAATTTGAAGGCATGTTAAAATAGAGTGTTAGACCTTGAAAAGGACCCCAAAGCACAGACTATTATAACTGGAAAGATCATTTGTTGGTAGGATGTTAGAAGCAGAAGTAGTAAACTGAAATGAATTTCTAATAAGGATAAATGTAAAGTCTTACATAAGGTTCAAAAAATCAACTTCAAGTACAAGATGGGGAGGGCATAGCTAAATAACAGTTAATCTGAAGAAGGCATGGAAGTTTTAATGGATTGCAAGTTTAATATTAAGAGTCATTCTGATATGTCAGCCAAAATATAAAAATACATACACACAGATGCAAATTTAAGTTGTGTAAAGAAAGATAAAATGGCCAAGACAAGAGAATTGATCATCCTGATTCATTTTTTCCTGGTCAGACAATATCTGGAGTACAATGTTTAGTTTTAAATGCCCGTATTTTAGAAAGGATATCGGTGGGGGAGAGCATCTAGGGAAACATTTACGGGAATGATGCTTGAAGGCATCAAGATTGTGCCACATGAGTGTTATTTGAAGGGAATGTAAATATTGAACTTGAAGAAGAAGTTGAAAAGAGACATATTTAGATTTGATATCAGGAAAAACTTCTTAAAAATTAGAACTGCCCAAAAGTAGAAGTTGCTTGGGAAGATGATCCTCTTATGAGAGGCTTTTAAGCAGAGGCTGAATGACCACTTGTCTGATATGGTGTAGAAGAACTCTTGGTCCGCTGGATTAGTGATCCCTTCCAAATTCTATAATTTAGTCTTAGAGATTGAATACAATCCCTTAATTGTACAAAAGTAAAAAGTGAGTCCTCATCATCTGCCCCTCAAAGTGACTTGTCCCAGGCAACAAATGAGTAATGGAGTTTTTTAGGCTTCTTTTCTGCTAAATCCAACTGCTTATAGTTGCTTTTAGCAATTTTTTTTCCTTTCAGACTCTCTGAATCTCTCTTCTCACCCCTTTACTCCTCAGAATAATGGATGGCATCAACATGAGCAATAGGCACATTATTGAGGATGATGTTGATATACTGGGTCAAGAAGCAGGTATAGCAATGTTGGAATTAAATCAATAAATGTCAGAGAACTTACTTCAAGGAAGTTGGTTCCCAAACCCTTTGACTTTTCTGTTATTAAATTTATTATAGTATGTGATATGGTCTCCCATTTAAGTTCAGCATCAGGAATGAAAAAATAGCATTCTTTGTGATGTTGGGTCCTAGAATAACTTTCTCATGAAGAGAAGGTATTCTTTTATCTAATTTTAGTGTTTCTATGAAGGCGACCCTGTTCTCTTTCCACTCCCCTCCAACATCCTAAATATTTCTTCTTGCTGATGACTAAAACCCCTGTTATTTTTCACCATATCACTCGTTTCTCCATCATACAGAACTACTGAAGAAAATCTTTCTTCTGCTCTTTGCCATCTGCTGCCAGCCCACATACCTGAGCTATAAGAAAAAAAAAAACTTATTTTTAAAACTTTAGGTTTTTATAGATATCTTTTACTTTTACATCACCTTAATTCCCAAATAAATTTGTCCCTTCTGCATTATCCAGAGAGCCATCTCTTCTTATAGTAAAGAATAAAGAAAAGAGAGAAAAGAAATTTTGCTAAAAGAAACAATATATCTACTAAGCCTTGCAGTCTTTATCACTTTCTATGCCTTTAGTTCCCCACTTTTGCGAGGAAGTCTTTTTCTCCTGCTCTCCAACAATTGAACATGTTTCTTTTAGATCCCAACTAAAATCTCACTTCCTACAGGAAAGTAAGCCTTTCTTAATTTCTTTTAAAATATATTATTTATTCATTTAAAAAACTGGGTTCTGAATTCTTTCTAATCCTCCCACTTCTTCCCCACCCAACAAGAAGGCAAGTTATATGATATCAGTTATATATGTGGAATGCAAAAATATTTCCACATTAGGCATGTTGCAAAGAATAAAAAAACAAGAAAATAAAGTGAAAAAATTATGCAGTAATCTGCATTTATGAGTTTTTTTGGTAGATGTGTATGTATAGTATTTTTCATCATAAGTCCTTCAAAATTATCTTGGATCATTGTATTGCTCCGAGGAGCTAAATCTTTCACATTTCCCCACCCCTCTTTAATTTCAGTGAAATTAATTTAATTTTACCCCTCTTCCTTGTTAATCATTTCCTATTTATCCTGCACATAGCTTGCTTTGTATGTATGCCTCTTTTTCTATCTCTAGACCTTAGCACAGTACCTGGAAGAATGTAGGAGCTTAATAAATGTTTATTGGATTGAATTGAATTATTCTTTCCAAACCTAAGTACAACTTAGTTTTCCCTATAAGATATAGAAAGGCATAATTTGTATTTCTACAATTAATAACATTTTATAGGATCCTGAGTTACAATAATACAAAATCACTTGCTCAAGGCCACCCAACTAGTAAGTGGTTGAGTCAGGACCATGGCTGTAGTCCAATGGTCATTTAACTCAAGAGTGAAGCCAGGGTCCATTTTGGGAACTAAAGAGCTTTGCAGAACTTACTTAAAGTTACTTAAAGGAAACAAACAAACAAACAAAACCTTTTTATTTGATTCTTCCTTAAAAAAAAGGTCTCAAGGAGAACTCCATGTGGCTTAACTGGAGCTACTCAAAAGTAGAAAAGGCAGTCAGGAGAAGGGAAAGGGTGCTTATTTTAAGCCAACAAGCTCCTCTCTCCTAGCTCTGCCATATACTGGGGTCTCACTTCTCTCCTCTGGAGAACCCTTAGTTTCCTTATTTGTAAAATGATCACATTGGACAAGATGATTCTAAGGTCTAGTTCTGAGCTAGAACTATGAACTTTTTAAGAATATTCCTATTTTCAAAAGAGCTGTCAAAGTGTTCTTTTGTTTTTGTTCTGGAACAAAGAAATATAGGTTCTTAAGGATATTTTATTTGGTACATTTCTCTGATACTCCAATAACCAATCATCATATTACTAAGTGTATTCAGTATTAGGAATTGATTGTAGAAAGGAAAAAAATGAAATTGTCTTTTTTTCTTCAAGGAACTTACATCTTGTTGTAGGCACAAGTATACACATTCTCACATACACATACACAGATAACTATTTTTAAAAGTATATAGTAATTAGGGAAGAAGGGCACAAGAAGCTGAGAGGAAAACGATTAAGAGAAGCCTCAAGGAAGAGGTAGTGCTTGAATTGAACCTTTAAGGAAACTAGGGATCAAAAGAGCTATAAAATAAATATCAATCAGGAATGGAGAACAGATTTATACAAAGGTATGGAAGTGGGAAATGGAAAATGATATGTAAAGAATAGCAAGAAACATATGAACTGATGCTGAGTGATGTGAGAAGAACCAAGAGAACATTGTACACAGTATCAGCAAGATATAAAATTTAGCTCTTCTCAGCAATACAGTAATCCAAGGCAATTCCAATAGACTTGGGATGGAAAACACCATATGCACTCAGAAAGAGAACTATAAGAATGGATGTAGATCAAAGCATACTGTTTTCAACTTTAATTTGTTTGTTTTTCTTGTAGTTTTTCCTTTTCCTCTGATTTTTCTTTCACAGCATTGACTGATATGGAAATATGTTTAAAATTATTTTATATGTAAACTATATCAGGTATGTATGTATAAACTGTCTTGGAGAGAAGAAGATGGGGAGAAAAATGGAACTTAAAACCTTTACATGTAGCATGTAATCAGGAAAAAAAAAGATTAGAAAGAAGGCTAGTTTGACTGGACTATAGAGTGTATATAGAATGTATAGCGTATATAGAGTTAAAGCAAATTATGTACAATAAACCTAAAAATGTAGGTTGGACATTATATTTAGCTTCAAGTCAGTGACTCTGTTGAAGTCACTCAATCCAACCTCTTTGAGCCCCTGGAAACTCTTTAAGACTATAAAAGAGTTTTTGATAAAAATGTGGAGAGGAAATTTCCTCATTTAGAGTCCTTTATATTCATGAAATCACAAATACATATATAAATGTATATGCATATACATATACATACAAGTAAATACATATACATAAAAAGATATACACATATATATGTGTGATTTTAAAATTTCTAATAACATCTGTGCTCATCATTTTTTATATGTTTCATAACAACTATGTGATATAGGTATGTGAACCCCATTTTGAGGAGAATATTGAAGCCAGAAGTTCAGTGACTTGTCCATGGTTACACACTTACTAAACATATGAGGGGGTATTTGAACTTGGGTCTTTGTGATTCTAAGCCCTAGTGCTCTATCCACTATGGTGTACTACCTCCAAGCATAATTGCATAAAAAATGCCAGCCACGCTTTAGAAGGTCCTATTTACAATGAATCCTTCTTGAGGTTCATAGTCTGTGCTGGGTATAACTAGGGGCTGATTAACTGCCTTTCTATTTATTGACCTGACGAGGGGTGCACATTAAGCCTTGTAGATTATGGGCATTACAAAATAGAACTCATTTGTGAAGGTACATACGTCCTCTCAATGCCTTTTGCATTTTTCAACTCATAAACTACCTGGAATCATTCCTCTCTGAATGGATTCTCCCAGCCCTGACTCCAGCAAGGGGGTTTCATTCTGTATTGAAAATTGCAGTGGAAAATTTTCTTGAGCCGTTGATATGTCAGAATAGAGTTTATTATCACTCGAAGTCCCAGCGTTGGGAGCTATGTGAAAGGTTTGGTAAATAATATGACACGGGTTGGAACTCATTTGATGCTGTGATAGCTGGTGAATATTTTCTGGGGAGACAGACAGGGGAAATGAACAAGCAAAAACCATGCTTCTCTTGGAAAAACCTGCTCATTCTTCCTAAGCGATTATGGTAATTAATAACTTTCCAAACAATTTGATTTCCATTTTTCTTTGGGGAGGAGATTAGGATACACTGCATTGAGGATAGTGAAACGCTGAGTTTAATTGCCACTTTCCTCCAACTTAATGCAATCATAACCCCAGATAAGATATAATTCACTTCCCCGAGCCTTGATTGTTTTGTCTGTAAAATGGAGATATTTATCTGTTTGGCTTTTTTTGGTAAAACATAAAGAAATATAGAAATAGGTGGGGTGGAAATGATATTATTATTAATACCTGTTCTGTGACTTAAGGAATTGGATTATATGGGATGATGGATTCTTTGGAAAGGATTAGATACTAGTCATTATTTTTAAGAGAAAGCATTTATCACTACTGCATATACTGTTCCCTAATAGTCATGGTCACTAGTTCAATATTTTGAAGAAGCAATACTTCAGCAGGGTGGATACTACCTCCACTAATGCAGATTGTAATCTTTCTCTTGAAACCTTCTTTTAAAATTGCTGCATAAGGACTAGATCTGTGATTTTATTATTGTAGAGAACCCTTAGGAGAGAGAAATGCCATGGATAGCATCAGAGCCTGGAATATATGTCTGTAATTTGTTTATAATTCTATAACCAGAATGTATTAGAAGTAGGACTTGAACCCAGATCATTAGAACCCAGAAAAATCATGAATCTTTAACAAAAGGGATGAATGCCTACAAATGTAACTAAATTAATGCTCAGGCAGGAGAACTTAGATATTTGAAGATTTTCAGCCTGATAGTTCCTGTTAGAACTTATATTCTACCAATAGGACCATAATTGTTAAAATTTAAATAACACTTTAAGGCTTATAAAGCGGTGTACAACACATTGCCTTCTTTGATCCTGACAAAATTGAGAGGTAGGTATTATTGTCTACCAAAAGAAAAAGGCCAATCAGGTAAGCATCTCCATTTTACAGATGAGGAAACTGAGACTTAGAGAAGGTAAATAATGACTTATGTGTCAGAGACAGAATTTGAACTCAGGTCTCCACAATTCTGAGTCCAGTATACAATTTTTTATGCTCTCTAGATGTCTCCAGAATTTTCAGGACTCAGGGTCAAGTCCTTGCCTTGGACAGATAGATTTCAGCGGTGGCCATTATGTGATATACTAGCTTCCATTGTCATCATATTTTAAAGTAGACAAAACTGTTCTTTCATACCCCTCCTCCCTTTTGTGGCTAATCTCTTTGAAAAGGACATCTGCAATAGATACCTCTAGTTCTTATCCTTTCACTCTCTTCTGAATTCTCTGCTTTTGGGCTTCTGATCCCATTATTCAAGTGAAACTTCTCTCCGAAGTTACTATTGATCACTTAATTGCCAGATCTAATGGCTGTTTCTCAATCCTCTCCTTGATCTTTCTGCAGCTTTTGATCACCCTCTTCTCTTGTATGTTCTCCTTTCTTTAAGTTTTCATGTAGCACTTTCTCCTGATTGTTCTATTTCTTGGATTGTTCCTTCTCCATTCCTTTTCCTGGATCTTCATCCAAAACTTCTTTGTTAACCATGGGCTATTTACCCAGAGGGCTCTGAACTAGCTCCTTTTCTCCCTCTCTACTTTTTCACTTATGGGTTCATCATCTCCCATGGCACTAATTATCTTCTCTATGCAAATGGCTCTCAGATGTACACATCCAGCTCTAATCCCTCTTCTGACTTCCACTCTTTCATCTTCAGCTGCTTATTAGATGACTTACACTGTATGTCCTGTAGATATCTTAAACTCAACACATCCAAAACTGAACTCATTATTTCCCCCCTCCTCCCTCAATTTCCCTATTACTGTTGAAGATACCACCATCCTCCCTCCTAAAAACTCAGATTTATAACCCAGGTATCATCCTTGGCTCCTCACTCTCTATCCCTCTCACTCCCAATATTCAACCACTTGTCAAGTTTTATCATTTACATCTGTAAAGTGTTTCTCAAACAGTTTTTTTCCCTCTGATTCTGCCATCACTTTGGTGTAGGCCCTTGTCTTCTCATATGAGACATTGAAATAGCTTGATGTTTGGTCTCAATTCTCTCCCCACTATAATTAATTTCCTCAGACAAAATAATTGTCCTTAAGCATAGGTCTAACCATGTTACCTCTTTTTCCCCTTCCTTATTCAATTACCTCTAGGATCAAATAGAAAGTCTTTTGTTTGGTTAATAGCATCAATCAGAAACTGGCCCTTCCAACTTTCCCAGTCTTCCTAAACTTTATTCCTGGTCTCTTTAGTTTTTCTTACATGGAATATTCCATTCCAGAACACCTAGATCTTTTTTCCACTAATTATTCCCCTTAACTGAATCTCTTCTTCTTCATCTTTTTCTCCTAGTTTCTTGGCTTCAAATATTAACCAAAGTTCTACCTTCTATAAGACATCTTTCTCAATCCTTATTTTTATTGCCTTTCCTCTGAGATATATCTTGCATATATTATGTTTGTATATACTTTTCCTATAATCTCCTCATTAGATCTGAACCCTTAGAGAGCAATGACTATTTTTTGCTTTTCTTTCTATCCCTGAGTGTAGTATAGCCTGGCACACAATAGAAACTTAAACTTAATAAATGCAAGATGACTGACAAAACACTTCTCCCATAATACCCCATGTGAGGCAGATATTGAAAGTATAATTATCCCTAATATACAAATGAGGAAAATTGAGGCTAAGAGAACTAAATTAATTTGCTAATGATCACACAGCTAGAAAATCCAAAGCTAGAATATAAAGTTAGGTCCTTTTGTTCTATGTTCAGAGCTTAATGGTCAGATCCTTAAGAAAAGATGCTAAGAATGCTAAAATGTCAAAGCTTAAGGGATTCCTTTAGATTATAGAAAGTTAGAACTAGAAGAAATCTTAAATATCACCTGGTCCTACCCTTTAAATTACACAAATGAAGAAAATGAGGTTCTATAAAATTCAAAAGTTTGCTACATGTTACGTAGCCAGTAAGCTGAAAAGCTGAGATTCAAGTCCCTACTTTTCCTGATTCCTTAAACTTCAAATTACTTCAGTCCAAAGGAAGCCTAACCCAAATGGTTAGTTTCATTCTAGCTTTAGGTTTAGAAACATGAAGCCCAGATGCTAAAAAGGGAATGAACAGAAAAGGAAATCTATACGTTAAAAATCTTTAATTTCACTTAAAAATTACATCCATACTATCGATTATATCTGAAGCTTTGTACTCCAGTCATGATTGGATGCTGATACATATCTTGATCCTTGCTCTTAGTAACAGATCACCTTGATGAGTACAGGGAATGGGGTGATTGGAGGAAAAATGAGTAGTTTGTAGTATATACTTGCTTGCTATTATGCCATTATAGGTTCATTTCTGAAAATCTTGACGTTTCTCATGTTCCCCCCTCTCCCCGAATCCTTTATCATGTATTGACTGATGATACAATTCATTCATTCACTATGCATTATTAAATACTTACCATGTACAGAAGCTATTTATTGCATCATAAAATGCTATGCCAATTCCTGAGATCATGGATTTTATATTTATTAGGGGATTAAGACATAAACATATGAACTAAAATAAATACATCAAATAGTTATACAGTGAAATACAATGTGAATTTGGGGAGACAATCAAGTTTTTACTAGACAAAACCCAATTAAAAAAATTCGGAGATTTCACTGCTGACATAAATTATAAATCTTGGAATGTGGATCAAAAAATGGTTATTTATCTATGATTCTTTTACTTAACTTTTGTTTAATCTTAAATTCATTGCATAGAAAATTGGAGATAATCCTGGAGCAAAGTTGTCTTCATATTCCAACTTTCACATAGATCCTACAGATTTCTTTGGCAAATCTCCTATATGTGTTTTAGGAGCATATGATTCCCATAAAGGGATAAATTGGAATTCTAAGGAATTTTTGGTCCTAATATAGTTGGCTATAGATATATAGTATAGCCTAGATAGTTGGCTGGGACAAATCAGTTTCAGATGAAGAAGCTTAAAAGAAAAGACAATATCCTGGAGAAACTTCTGACTTGGATATGATAATTAACAGCCTTTGGCTATCCGCAAAGAATAAGGAGGAGCTTTTCAATCACTGTATCATAGCATAAAAGGGCTAAGCTGGACAGTAAATAGTTCTAAAGAAATGAAACTTGTAAGCTTCCATCAAAGCTTCCTAGCAGTGATCATTATATCATCAGTATAGTCCAGTGGAGACTGGAGACCTGATGTCCAGAAGAGAGCAGCAAGGAGAATTTCAAAACTCTAGATTACTAGATTTGTGAGCTGTTCTTCCACATGCATTCCGTTTATTTTTTCCCTCCGTGAATAATCTGTGATCATGTATATTATTGTGGGAAAGTATAATCTTGCTGTCCCTTCATTTGTTATGCAATTGGAACTGAATGTTTTCTTTCAAACTAATGCATCCTCTGTTTAAGAATAAGCACATTTGTGGGATCTTGTAAGTTCTAGTTTTGAGTTGATTTCACAGATTATTTTTAATTTGTGGTAGTTCTACTGGAGGATCACATGAAAGAAAGTACCTCAGGTGTTACATGATGTTTAAAGAGGTGAGATAATCAGAGAAAGTTTTCTAAAGAAAGTGACATTTTACATGGATGGGTTCAAGAATTCAGAGGGTAAGAAGAAAAAGTATGAGAAAAAAAACCCAGCAACAGCACGATATGAAAATGTATGCAGTATTCAGAAAGGGAAAAAAATCCAATTTGACTACAAAGGAGTAATATTACAATGTAAATACTCTTAGGACAGTTTCTATCATAAGATAATGCCTAAGTATTAGTGAAATCAGATGAACATAGTCAGCTGAATGACAAAAAGGGGCATAAGATAGGGCACATGAGAAGGAGAGAGACTTTTCAAAGGAAAGATATATAAAGAAAATAATTTGTAAATAGGATTATATGATTCTAGATCTAAAATGGGAGGGGATTTCAGAAGTTAATCTCTTAAAATGACTTGCCATTATTCACACAGAATAATGGAATAAGGACTAGAGCTCAATGGTTGTGATTTGTGATTTTTCTGATAATGCTCATAGTGAAACTGCTGCTGATCAATCAATCAAAAAAATCAATCAAAGAGATACAACATATATAAACTAGCCTATGAGGACCACTTCTTCAAGCAAACATAGACAATAACCTTGCTTCAGTCCACATGACAATGTGGAAACTTGGATAAAGCTTATTTCTGGCCAATCTGTGCAATAAGAACAACAAAAATCTACTTGTTTGTAGAATCAGAGGAACTGATGACTCAGGAGTTGCTGAGACAAGACTGAATGTGCATTTGTGATCAGTGGGGCAGTACTGGCCAATAAGCCCAGTGTTTATGAGCTTGCCCAGTAGGCTCTGTTAATTCCATCTCCATGTTCATTTGGGAGTTTTCGCAGATATTATTTCTGTTCTGTTCTGTTCTATGTGAAGAGGAGCCTTTCAAATGTCTTCTGAGCTAGAACTGAGAAGTATCTTGGTGCGAGCCAAGACATTTTTCTTTCCAACTTGATTGCGTTTGAGTGGGTAGACTACTGAAGGACCAAGGAGAGAGACTTTGGTCCTTATCTTCTAATCTGAGCTTCTGCCATGTGGTCCATGAGTGTATTGACCTGCTGTTGCTTCTATCTCTACTTTGTCTATTCTTTCCTGTTTTTAGGTAAAGGAATAATTGTGCCAGCCTCTGATCTTATGCTCTTGGAACATTTGGGTGAATTAGTTGCCAGTGGTCTAGAAGCCAAAGGCCAGGCCAGTTTGTGATCCAAGGAGTGACCACCAGGTCCTAGACCAGCAATTAGTTAATACCATAAAAGCCAAGATACTAGGCACCCCAAGAACAAGTCCCTCATTCATCAGCTATTCTTTATTCTGAAGTAAACTTGGTTAGACAAATGTTTTGACTAACGTGTTTTAAATTTGAATCTACTTTACCTAGGGATCAAAGTGGTTTAGGGGAGATTGTGCTCCCAGATTTTGGGGAGGAATATTTGTAGTTTTTATTCTTGGTATATATTCTCAATAAATATGCTTTTGTGGAAAAACTCATTGATGTTAATTGGCTGAATTATATGGGAGGCTAATCATTGATGGCTGATAATATACAAATATATCACAATGGTGGTTCAAGATAATAACAACAAAATCCCCAACCCTTAGATACCTAAGAAAAAGTGCCTTACTTGGGAACTTGACTTATTCTTACGAGGGGGGATTAGAATAAGGATGTCCCAGAAATTACAAAGGGCATTTAAAAAAGAGGACCTTCCTGCCTTTTGCTATTTTCTTTTCATTTATAAGGCAATGCTTCTTTGAACTTGTTGGAAGATCCAGGTAGGGACAGAATACCTGCCTTAGCTCTTGCCCAATCATTATGGCTGTAAGAAAGTGGCTGCCTCTGTCTCTGTATTTTTATTCAGTCATGATCTTAGGTGAATAAACATTCTGAAATGGAAGATTCCAGGTGATCCTGTTAATTTAATAGATCTACCTCCACCCCATCAGAAGTCCCACTGATGATTAGAGGCAGTAGCAATGGTTCCTGGAAAGGTACTGGCAAATAGCAGTGGAAGTAGCTGCAACTAGAGGTTAAAAGACATGCAACAAGGATGGCAGAGGCTTCAGGGATTGTGACTTTTAAAAGAGAGAAGTACTGGCAATAGACTCAACAGAGGTATAGAATCTTAGAGTCCTAGAAAGGAGTTATATTTAAAGGGAACTTTGTTAATATTCTACAATGGGAAAAAAGTGACACCTGGTCCCAGGATTTGAAAGGGACCATTCTGTCTCATGTATTTTCTAGATCGGTATCTCACTAAATTTATTCATTAAGCTTGAGCCCAATCTCCCTAAGATCTTCTGTGTGATAGGGGAGTGTGTACCCCCAGTTTAAGAATGAATGTTTTCTATAACTGCTCAGAAAATACTTTTGGCAAGGGCTAATTAGGCTAATTGTAGAAGGCATTTTACTAAGGACTCAGGAACTATAATGATAGAAATGTAACCCTGTGGGATTACCCTCACAATCTGGGAATCTCAAACTGTGAGTACAAGTAAAAAGGGGTGGGTGGGTAGTGAGTCCAGAGAAAATTCTATACACAAAAGTCCCCCTTCTCTCTATTCATTATTTAAAAAAACCCAAAAGCAAACAACCTCCCCTAAACAAACAAAAAACCCTAGAATCTAAGAGTTTAAAAAGACCTCAGAATTCATCTTGTTCAAACTGTGTCTGATTGGCATTCTTCTCTACAACACTCCCAACTAATGTTCATCCAGGCTGTACTTGAAGGAAAGGGAAATGCATTACTTATAGAAGAGGTGCTTCCTCTTTGGGGCAACTTTAGTTATTTAAGACGTTTTCCTTTAAATTTTCATCCAGTCAACTTTCATCCCTTAGCCTTAATTTTGTACTCCATGACCATTCAGAACAAACATAATCCCTCTTCTGTATGACAACTCTTTAAACATAACAATCAAATCTACCTCTAACTTTCTCTTTTCCAGAATAAACTTCCCAATTCTTTAAGTCAAGCTTTGTTTGGTCTCCAGGCCCTGCTCTGTCCCAGTTACCTTTTTCAAAACAGGCTTTAGTTTGTGAATGTCATTCCTTTTGACCAGCTCTCTATTGGTTAATGGAGAATATTGTTTGCAACTTTCAGGCAGAGTGCAAAGCAGAGAAAATAATCGGAACATGGCTAGGTGTCTACAGGAACCATCTACCAGCAGCACCTCCTATTTGTCCCTCCTTCCCTACCCAGGCAGGGCCTTTATTTTCTGAAGGTATAAACCTCTTCAGACATAAAATCATCCCAGTGAAGATATACTTGCCTTGGTGACTTATTGCTCTTTGTATTTTTTAGTGCTTTAAAGTTTTTTATGTTTCCAATAACCTGAAGAAAGATGATAGATATATAATAACAGTGAGCAATAACATACTGTATTTACAAACATATAAATATACTCCATCAAATGTACATATTTTTATAACTCTCGCTGATCTTTCTCCAGCGGCTGCATTTTTTTGAATTACAGGATGTAAGTAATGAGCCCATCATCCTGCTCACACATCTATAAATTACAGGGAAGAAGCCGGGTGTCCTGGAAATCTCTGTGGCTCTAACTCACCTACAGGTGGATTTCCCTCCTCCTTTCCTTCTGTTCCTTTAGAGGTAGAAGCGATGGACACTGTGATGCTATGGTAAGAGGACTATACTTGAAATCAAGAAATGAGAGGTTCTAGTCCTGGACACTCCACTTTCAAGTGGTGTGACTTTGGGTAAGTCACTTAACCTGATGGGGCTAGAAGAATAGAATGTTAATATTGAAAAGCACTTTAGAATGTAGATCCTCCTATATATGGTCCTTGTTTGAATTAGCATATTTTGTGAATTAGTTTATTTTGAATTTATTGTATGTATTATGCTGTTATCAATTTCTATACCCTAGTCTTTGATTGTTTATATTGTATAATTGAGTATTTTATCCTATCATGTAGATAGGATAAATATGTGCTTGGAGAGATAACTAGCAATTGTGGAATCTGGGGAAAATTTTAGGGAACAGACAAATTAAATGATAAACTGCTTTGGTCAAGTCTATTGTTCTCGGGGAGAGAGATGGCACATGCCTTGTGCATTTTGACCATCCCCATGGTATAGCTATATCTTCCAGCTCCTGGGAAAAGATGAAATGGGGAAACATCCAACTGGGGGTTAGGGGACAGAAGAAGTATGTGATGATAACAGGATCATCTAGGACAGTGACACTGGAGCAAATAAAGAGATCAGGGCAGTGACAATATGGCTGAAGGAACTACAGTGCAGAGCCAGCGGATGATCTAGAAGGATCAGGATGGTGGGTCTGGCACCTATCCTCTCACATATTAGTAATTAGAGCAAAACGTTCTTAGTCATATCCCAGTTTTAGAGCCAAATAATCATATATGCATGTGAAAGAATGTGTATCTGGATGTGTTAATACATGAACTCCTAGAAACATTTTGTTTATTCATAGCCATGACTCAAATCACTTAACATACATGTGTGTATACATGTATATTTATATATGTATGTGTACATGGATGTTTATTTATGTATGTGCACATACATGTGTTTATATGTGTAGATACGTTAGAGGTGGCTCTCTTTGCCACTTTCTGTTTCATTTGTCTATTCCTTAACTATCCACCTGATCTTCAAACTCTTTATAGGAAGAGGGCAGGACTGGGAGTCAGCTATAGTGAGTTCCACCCACAGGTCTGCCACTTACTCGTTACATGGATTTGAACCTTATAGAAATAATTTCTTCAGCTGACTCCTCTGAACAAAGCATTATTAAACTAGTTGCTATTTAAGATCTCTTTCATCTCTAAAGATCTAAGGCTACAAAGAGATGATTTCTCCCTGACTTTAAAGTCTAATTTTCTTTTTAAACAAGTATAGCCATTGATAGTTGCTGTCTCTTTGTTAAACTCCAACAAATCATTGTGAAAAACATCAGTAAAACTACCAAAATCAGAACCATCTCCACCCATGCAGATAACTATCCACCTGTGAGTTAGAAATTGCCTTGGGAGTCACCTGAGGCAAACCGAGATTGTGTCTCACTCAGTGTAAAATACATAGGAACTACCAGAGAAGCGATTCCATCCAGGTCTTCCAGAAACCGAGTCCAGCACTTTGTACTTTATACGAGGTTGTTTTTCCTTGTTATAGCTTTGATTTAGTTGTTGTCTAGTCCTTGGGCAGAAGAACAAGCCCCAAATGCAACATGGGGAAACGCTACCTGCTTCATGCAAGATAGTATATTTTACAGAGCCACATTGTGTGTCAAGAAGCCGGACCTACTTGTATGTATTTGAAATTCCCCTTAGAGTGCTTTAATACAATGCTGGACATATAATGATAATGGTGATGGTGATGACAATAATATTCATGTTTATATAGCATTCGGCAATTTAGTCAGTCAACAAACATTTATTAGGCATTTATTATGTACTAGCACAGTGATGGGAATACAAAGAAAAACAAAACCAGTTCTGGTCCTAAAAAAAAAAAAACATTCTAATGAGTGAAGCAACATATAAATAGCTATGTATATTCAAGCTACGTAAAGAGGAGACGGAGAAAATATCAGAGGGGAAGGCACTAGTAGCTGGGGAGACCATGGAAGGCCTGCTACACAAGGCAGGAGTCTTAAAGAAATGAATCTTGAAGGAAGCCATGAAAACTGAGCTTTTCAGGTATGGGGGATGAGCAGTACAAAGGCTCTTTTGTTGCACATGACACTTCTCATGTCTTCTCATGTGCAAGTAACAAAAAGGCAACTCTTACGGTCGCTTGTAAATTGGACGAAAGTGTAATGACTGAAGAGATAGGAATGGATGCAATTTTAAATATTAAATAAATGACTTTGTGTTTGAACCTGGAGGTCATCGATTCTCTTCAAGAATGAAGGATAAAACAACCAGAACAATAAGGAACCACTGAAGTTTAATGAATTGGGATGCATGAAGTGGGGGAGCTTTTAACAGCTGAGTGGTATATGGATCGTAGTCCCGTGAGATACTTGAGGCAGGAAGACTAATTAGAGAGTATTATAATAATTCAGGCATTTTCTCACAATAATTCTCCTGAGGCAGGAAAAACAAATATCAATATTACTATTTTTGGAGATGAGAAAAATGAAACTCCCAGAGGTCAAAGGACAAAGCTTAAGGGAAGCTCGATGATTCAGTCAGAAAGAGGTTAAATTAATTGCCCATAGTCAAACAGTTAATTTGTGTCAGAGACAAGATATAAACTTCAAGCCCAGACCTCTATCTGCTACAGGGAATGATTTTGTTTTGTCTTTGTCACCAGTACCTGAAAAAGCAGTGTTTTGTACATAATAGGTACTTAATAAATGCTTTCTTGCATGAAATTCGGCTTCAAAATCTGAACTGGATCCTTTTTAATCTATCTGAGCTCTTTTTACCTCCCAGATTCTCATTTTTCCCATCTCTAAAATGGGGCTTAACTTTTCTGCACCACAAAGATTATCATAAGGAAAACACATTGACATTCTTAAAGCACTCCAGAAATGCAAGGCCTGGAGGTAGGGAAGATTCATCTTCTTGAGTTTCAAATCTGATTCAGAAGTAATAAAACTGTTGTATTCCTGGGCAAGTCACTTAAACCCATTTGCCTCAGTTTCCCTCTCTGTAAAATGAGCTGAAAAAGGAAATGGCAAGCCACTCCAGTATCTTTGCCAATAAAACCCCTCGATGAGATCAGAGTCAGATGTGATTGAAACAATTGAACAACCATAGTTGGGACCTGAGAAGCCATAAAGTCCAAACTCTCATTTTACAAGGGAGGAAACTGGGGTCCAGAGAAGCGTAAGTCAGTTAGGCAGTAAGGATCAGTCTTCTAACCTTCTGATTCTTAGGCCAGTGGGTGCTTTTTGTTTTTTGTTTCCTCATCTCACGTGGTGTCTCTCACTATTAGGCTGTTTCAGTAGCTCTTTAATTATTTACTATAATTAAAGTTATACCTTGCATTTGTGGAATGTTTAAGATCATCAACGTGTTTTCCTCATCTTGTGTTGTAGGTAGTTTAACTATTATTAGCCCCATTTTAGAGATAGAGAAAATGAAACTCAGCGAGAAAATAGCTCAGATAATAAAGAAGGCCTAGAATTCAAACTTAGATTTCAACTAATCAAGTAAGCATTTATTAAGCACCTACTATATACAAAACACTGTGATTTTTTAGGTACTGGAGACAAAGGCAAAACAAAATCATTCCTGCAGCAGATAGAGGTCTGGGCTTGACGTTCATGTCTTGCCTCTGACACAAAATGACTATTGGCAAGTCATTTAGCCTCTGCCCCAGTTTTCTCATCCACATAATCAGGATAATAATAGCTTTAGTAGATACTTCACAGGATTTTTGTGGAGTTTAAAAAAAATTGTGAGCATAAACTTTAAAGGGTTTCACACACACATACATATGTACTGACATACACATCAGCCACTATCTTCTCCGTGGTATTGTTCTTGGTAATGTTATTGATGAAAAATAGCATTTTCATAGATAAATGAGTCTAAGAGAGAGAAAACACTCATATCTAGGGAGACCAGGAGCTAGGTTTGATAAGATGGAGGGGAAACCTTATTTGATACTTAAATAAAGTTGAAGATTCAAAGAGATGGGAGTCCCTGCCTTTGAGACTGGTATTCTTCCTCAGTGGCCCGAGGACGCCTGGGACAGCTGGGCTTTTCGTGTTCGCCATGGAGAATCTCTGGCCTGGTTCCTGAGGCCCACAAGCCTCTGGGAGGTGGCTTTCTGGATCTTTCATGGGTGAGTGGGAGAGATCATCTGGCACGGTCACAGCTGAGCTCAGCATCAGCGTCCAAATTTTCCATGCTCATGTTTAATTTACCCGCCTGTAGTTTTTCAAGTTGTCATCCATTATTTATGCAGCCCTGCGCTCCAACATGGGGCTCTGGAGTAAGAATGTGCCAAATGCAAAACACAAAACAACATCCCTACCCCAAAGAATTGACAACTGGCTCTTTGTACAAAGGAAGGGGCTGTGCAATTCTGTCTTCAGGGAGCTGTTTCTTGTCCTCTTTCAAGTGATTCTTCTGTGAATTCATCTTCATTTCATTGCCTTTCCTTATAAAAGGAGCCAGTGAATAATTGAAGTCCTAGTCCTCTCACAAGGGAATGGCAGGGCCCATAGCCCTCATGAAAGGGAAAACATATAGGCTCCTATAAAGTGTGTGTGTATCTGGAAAAGCTTAAGGGACTCATATGAGAAAGTCAGTTGGAGTTTTCCCTCATTTGGGGAGATGTATTTGCTTATCCACGTGGATTTGGAACCCAAAGGTGTGAGGTGGATCACAGATTCAGTCCTCACTGGCTTACTCCCGCTGGGCAGACTGCCTGACCTCAGTTTCCTTCTCTGTAAATGAGGGTGCCTAATGCTTGCAATTGACACTTCACAAAGACTTTTATAAACAAATGCTTTGTTAATATAAGCCATCATTATTAGCTGGGGTTTCATGAAATGACAGAGTTGGAAGATTCCTTAGAGATTTTACAATTCAGTCCTCTCATTTTATAGATGAGGAACAAGTCTAGAGAAGGGAAGCACTTTCTTCTTTTTCTTTATTAAAGCTTTTTATTTTCAAAACATAGGCAGAGATAATTTTCAACATTCACCCTTGCAAAACCTTGTGTTCTAATTTTTCTCCCTTCTTTCCCCCCTAGACAGCAAGTAATCTAATATATATGTTAAACATGTGCAATTCTTCTATATATATTTCTACAATTATCATGCTGCACAAGAGAAATCAGATCAAAAAGGAAAAAAACCTAAGAAAAATGCAAGTAAATAACAACAAAAAGAGTGAAAATGTTATGTTGTGATCCTCACTCGGTTTCCACAGTGCTCTCTCTGAGTGCAAATGGGTCTCTCCATCACAAGAACATTGTAATTGGCCTGAATCACCTCATTGTTGAAAAGAGCAACATCGATCAGAATTGATCGTCACATACTCTTGCTGTTGCCTTGTATAATGTTCTTTTAGTTCTGCTTCTTCTCTTGGCATCAGTTCATATAAGTCTCTTCCTGAAATCTTCCTGCTGATCATTTCTCACAGAACAATAATATTCCATAACATTCATATACCACAATTTATTCAGCCATTCTCCAATTGATGGGCATCCACTCAGTTTCCAGCTTCTAGCCACTACAAACAGGGCTGCCACAAACATTCATGCACAAACAGGTCCCTTTCCCTTCTTTAGTATCTTTTTGGGATATAAGCCCAGTAGAAACACTGTTGGATCAAAGAGTATGTCCTTGGGGCATAGTTCTAAATTGCTCTCCAGAATGGTCAGATCAGTTCACAACTCCACCAACAATGCATCAGTGTCCCAGTTTTCCCATATCTCCTCCAACATTCATTAGCTTTTCTGTCATCTTAGACAATCTGACAGGTGTGTAGTGGTAATTCATACCACTTGTCTTAATTTGCATTTCTCTGATCAACAATGATTTAGAGCATTTTTTCATTTGACTAGAAATAGTTTTAATTTCTTCATTTGGGAATTACCTGCTCCTATCCTTTGACCATTTATCAGTTGGAGAATGGCTTGTATTATTATAAATTTGAGTTAATTCTCTTTTATTTTAGAAATGAGGTCTTTTTCAGAACACTTGGATGTAAAAATGTTTCTCAGTATACTGGAAAAGCACTTTTTCAAAGTCACACAGGTACAGATATAAGACAAATGTTTAAGTCATCTGATGCCAAATTCAGTTGTGATTTAAGTTATAGAAGACTATAGCTAAAGTCTACTTTGTCCAAAAAAGATCTGGGGATTCTGGTGGATTACAAGCTAAATATATATTAATAGTATGCTTTTACAGTCAAAATAATAATAATAAAAACCATACCAAAACTCTAATGTGAAGCCACATTTCAGGAAGGACATTGGTCATCTGGGCTGTATCCACATGATGGCAAACAGAATGATCACAGGCCTTAAGTTAACAAAAGTCAGTTAGGGATGCTGTGGTATTTGTCTGGAGAAGAAGCAGGGGATGGAACAGAAGAATTTGATAATATCTCAAAGTGTGATGTAGTTGAAGGGCTATTATTTGAAATGATTAGTTATGATTCCCAGAGAGCAGATCAATGTTTCCCATATGAAAATTGAATTTAGATAAAATAGTCCTTGGACAATAATGCTCTCCTTATCCCTTAGTAGAATCTGCTAGAACTTGTGCTCTGTTTTTACAGCTTTGGAGAATCCTGAGTCAGCCACCTACCATGATGATGGACGAAAGTCAGACTCCAGTTGAATATTTTTATTACTCATAGCAAAAAAAAAAAAAAAAAGGGAAGTCTCATGTTTAGACAATTTTCAATTAAAATGAAAATCTTGGATCACTTTAAGTTGAAATTCTAACTTTTCTGCTTACTGGAAAGAAAAATTAGAGGGCCTTTGGTCTAAACCCTTCATTTTACTAAGGGGGATAGGACCAATTGGAGAAACTGGGATTCAGATAGTTTTTATAATATGCCTAAAATCATACAGTTTGAAAAGTACCAAGATTGAATACTTTTTCTTGGGTTTTTGACTATACAGCCAGGGTTCTTTGTGTCTCATCTCACTGTTTCCCACTAGAATAAAATGCATAGAATTATAAAGGCAACCAATTATATTGAAACAGTTATCAAAATAATATTATTTTGTGCGACAATCAAGGTTAAGTGACTTATTCAGGGTTACAAAACTAGTAAGTATCAAGTATCTGAAGCCAGGTTTGAACTCAGGTCCTCCTTAATCCAGGACGAATGCTCAGTTATTAAAATATTAAAATAATCCATATCACCTTCTAAATGTAGCCATAGACATCCTCTCACAGCCCATTTCAACCCCAGCCAGGGTAAGTAGTCCTGTGAAAATGTTGGTCTAGATAATCTAAGAGCTTTTTTTAGATGTGATATTCTATATTTTAAGGCTGATTTTACTTTTAAAGTTTTATGTTCCTTTCCAGCTTCAAGATTCTGTCTTATGAGGTTCTTTCTAACATTCTATGATTCTCCTTCAGGTTCTTAAATAGAAGAGAGAGTGCTAGATTTTGGGGGAAGTTAGTCGTGGGCAAGGAGGTGGACTGAAAAGTGCTTGTTAGAGAAAAGGAAAAAAGAAGAACTCATACATCGAGGGAGTAGTTATTGAAGTTCTGTCAGCGGTTTCTAGCAAATAGCTGATACATTTCGAAAAATGCCTGGAAGATTTTTCCACACCCTGCAGGGAGTGTTTTTTAATAAGTGATGTGGTCAGGAGGGTAGGTATAATTTTTCTCAGCTAATACTGACTACAGACAACAGCAGGTTTTGTTAGAACAACTCATTTGAGCATTAAAAAAAATACACATAAAATACTTAAAGACATACATAGAGAGTATCATTAGGGCAGAATGGACCTAGTTCAGGCAAGCTCTATTCCCCTCCAAGCTGTGTTTCTTAATATCCTAGATTTGGCCACCATAATCCAGTTGCTTTCTCAGTTTGGAAATTCTTTCAGCATTGGGAAATATATATTTTTGAACTCTATCATACCAATATCCTCCCATTGGTGAAATCCTTCCAGAAGTCTTCATTTAGGAGAAGGGACTAGATTAGACATGCTTCATTCCCTTGCCAGCTATGATTTTGACTCTCTAGTCTTTGCCACCCTATCTTCTCTTGGTGACCACCCAACCCCTTCTGATTTTTAATTCTCTTTTACGTGTTGTCTTCCTCCATTAGAATGTAAGCTCCTAAAAGACAAAGATTGATTTTCTTTTTATTCATTGTTATATCTCCAGCACTTAGCACATTGCCTGGCACATAGAAAGAACTTAATATATGCTTGTTTTCCTTACTTGGATATCTACCCCATAATCCCCATCTCATTCTGAAGTGCCAGAGTCTCAAAGTGGGAAGGTAAATAGGAAGTTAAATCATTTTCTTGCATGACATGGCAGATAGAGCTCCAGACAAAGGCCAGGAATACCTGGTTCAAAATTTGGCTTCAGACATTTCCTAGCTGTGTAATCCTCAGTAAATCATTTAAACTCTGTGTGCCTCAGTTTTGTCATCTGTCAAATGAGGATAATAATAGCACCCAGCTTCTAGGTTTGTGAAGATCAAATGAGGTAATAATTGTACTTAGAACAGAGCCTGGCACACAGTAAGCACTGTATAAATGTTATTATTTTGTCATTATTGCATATTATTAAATTCACTTATTAACAAGGCAACCCATTTCACTTTTAAGACTTCTCTAATGGATAAAAATAATTATTTTTCATATTGAGCTAAATTCTGTTTCCTTGCAACTCAAATATCAGTTTTAGTGTTGCCTTCGTGAAAAAAAAATATATCCTTCTGTATGTCCAATAAATATTAATTCCAAAACTTTAGAAGAAAAATGACACAAATGGAGATAGAAGTCTGTGAAAATAGTTCAATCCTATCATCAGTAGGAACATGATGATTTAGTTGGAAGGGATTAGAACTAAGAATATGGGTAGATAGGATAATGGCGTGATGGCTTCAGTAAATAATTCTGAATTGAAGTCAGGCAAGGTCAGTTAAAGGGGGACATAGGCAGGTACTCTCTGCTCAAATTGGCCAAGAAGGTTTGTTAAAGCAGGGATCAGGAGTTCCAGAATTCAGAGTTGTATGCTGAGTCCTGGGATTCAAACCAGAAGTCCTAGGAAAATCAGGACACTTAGTGGAGCTTTTTACTGAGCTGAAGCCATTTCATGACAGGCACTTTTCCTTTCCAAAATCCAGAATTAATCTCAAGAAGTATCAGGTATCTGTGCTTCTAGATGAAATCAACTGGACATGTTTGGCTTGAGCAGGACAAAATGCTGAAGAGCAAGTTCTCTGACTGCCATCTCTCTTTTTGACATTCTGGTCAGCCTTGAAGACCCAGCTCACATGAGTCCTCCTCTATGAATTCTTTCCTCATTTTCTCAGCTGAAGATACCTTCTCCCTCTCTTTTGATCTTATAGACTGTTGTCCTCTATTTAAGTACTTCTTAATATTCTAATATTTATGTTTGTACATGTCTTACTGTTTTGATTTGATGAAGAAATTCAAAGCAATCTAAACCATTATTTCTAGGCAGCCCCAGATCATGCTACACATTCCACTGAGTTATCCCAATTATATTGCCATTTGACTTTCTACTATGCACCTTCTTCCACTCCTTTCTACTTCCCTTAGATTCAGTAGTACAGGAAATCTATATTCTGGAAATGGTCAGACAATCAATTTTACTAGGACTACTTTGTCCATCCCAATGATTCCCCAAACCCAAACTCCCTTTCCTGGCCATTTCTTCCCTAATTGTACTGTCTGCTCCATGAAAATATAAGGTCCTTGAGACTGTCTGACTTTCATATTTATGTCTACACAGTCAAGTACAATTCTATAAACACTTAACATATATATTTTCATTAATTTAATTCATTCTTGCCTTTCACATTCCCATCAGACTGAAAGTTTCTTGAGGACAGGGACCATGTTTTCCTTACTATGGTAAAGAGGCAATATGGTATAGTGAAAAGAGCTTTGGACTTGGATTTAGATAGCTTTGGTTCAAGTTTTTATCCTGATAATTAGCAACCTTGTTAATATAAATAAATTAACTAATCTCTCTGAACATTAGCTTCTTCATTACCTGTATGACCGTGAGCATCTACTCAATCTCTCTGGGACTCAGTTTGTTCAACTGCAACATGAATTTAGAAAACATAATTTTGAAGTTTCTTCCTAGTTATAAACCCTAATACTCTTAAAAGGAATATATCTCTACTCCGAACATCACAGACTGGGTGGGAGGAAAGAGGTATGATGGTGTAGTGAAAAGCATCAGCTCCAGAGTCAGCCAATGTGGGTATAAGTATAATGACTAATGCTCACCACTTGTGTGACTTTGGGTAAACCATCTGAGCTTTCTGGTCTTCCATTTTCTCATCTATAAAATTAAGAATGGCCTCTGAAGTCCTTTTTAGCTCTAGGTCTATTATCCTTTGTAATGTGTAAAACATGGAAATGGAAATTATTATTTAATCTTTGCTAGCACCCAGGATAGTGTATTAACTGTGCAAGGTTTTTATTGAATGGATCAATGCATGAGTCTGGGGCAAAGGAAAGCATGTGCTACCCTCAGACTCCTGCCTCCCCTCATCACCAGCTAGCAATCTTTCTCCAGCAACAGGCTTCCAGTATTTTTTTTTTCTGAAAAGATAGTCTCATGGTTGTCAAGGCTGGAGGTGGGAGTGAGAAGGGAGGGAGAGCTGGAATGAACGGAAATGGACTCTTCTCCTCTGGGAGACGGTGGCCTTTTTCAGGGGACGGTTTAATCTTTTAGAGACAGATGAATATGAGACTCAGTAATCCTGTAATGCTATCAGGAGATGCAGGGAGATGGTGAGAATTTCAATAGGGGTACTGAGAATCTCATGGCGTTTCTACAATTGCACTTTATCTGGGACTGGAGGTTCCTTTGAGACACATACATGGAAATAACTGCTCGGGCTAATGAGGAGGGAATTTGGTAGGGGGCAGGATGAGGATCACGTTTATCTTACAATCATGTCCATTAGAAAAGTGCCTGGAGGTTGGCAGGCCAGCAAAGAGCCCAGCTAAACAGTTAGGAGTTGATGGATGGGGAGGTCAGCAGCTAATACTAACTCCATAAACACGGGCACGGTAGGCATGGATGCAGCTTTCCTCCTGGGCCCCGGCAGCTCTCAAACATGTGCTCTCGTGTGAAAAGTTTTTCCCAGCTCCTGCCTCCTCTGATGTGCCCTTGCACAAGGGTACCCTGGGAGCAAATACAGTAATAATTGCACCCCTGCTCGGGTCATGAAGGCACAACAGGTGCTTTCTCCAACCAAGTATCCAGAGGAGTATTAAATCCCTCAGCATCAAAGGCAGGCCAGTCAGAGCCAAAGTTATACCCTCCTCGTCTACCTCCTGCCCAGAGCATCCAAAGTTCCACCCTCTCCCAAGGTCAGGAAAGTGACTATGTGTGGGTACTATGAACTAAATCCACCCTCTATTTGCTGAATTAGCTTGAATATTCTAGCAATAAATATATATTCTGCCGTTATCTGAGGGGGGGTGTGTGTATGTGGAGGACTGGGAGCAGGTGCAAAATGTGATATACATTATCAGATGCAGTGCTATCAGTCATTTTGGAATAAGTGTTTTTGGTACAAGGGAGGACTATACTGGGGAGGGAAGGGCTGAGATGTGAGATACAAAACCCCATCAATTGAGCTAAAAACAAAACCAAAACCAAACTATGCTATTTCTAACCATTAGTGGTTTGTATGTTTTCCTTCCTGAGAACCCCCCCAGGCTCATTAATGCCTGTACAGCTGGTCTGAGGGCTGAGGCTATGGAATCTAGCCCAGATTTGGTGTCTGGGTCTATATGCTGAATTTGGCCACTGAGAGACTTAGAAATCCCAATGAAAAGACTTCCAAACTGGAAATTAGACTTGGGACCTAGTTTCAGTTCTATCATTAACTTGCTGTGTAACTGTGAGCAAATTACTTGGCTTGTCTGAGACTGTAAATGGGAATAATATGAGTTCTGTCCATTCGGTAAGATTGTTTAGGAGAACAAAATGAAGGTGACGATGAGGTAGCACTAAATGGTTTACAAGGCAAAGGTTAGGAGGCAGCTAGGTGGGTCATTGGATGGAGTGCTAGGCCTGGAATCAAGAAGGCCTGAATTCAAATTTGAGCACTGGCTGTGTGATCATGGACAAGTCACTTAATCCCTTTTTGCCTAGAAGGCAGCTGGGTGGTTCAATGGATAGAGTGCTGGAGTTAGGAAGACTTGAGTTCAAATATGGCTCCAGACACTTACAAGCTTTTCTAATCAGTTGGAGAAAGAAATGGCCAAACACTCCAGTAATGTTCCAAGAAAACTCTACAGATAGTATTGTTCATAGGGTCATGATGAGTTGTATTTGACTGAACATCAACAAGTGAAGAACAAAAGCTATTTTTCCCAATGTCCCTATGAAGTAGGTAGGTTTTTTTTTCCCTTTAACTATTCCTATGATTTAATTGATTTAGGAGCTTCTTCTACTAAAGCAGATCCACAGCTATTCTACAACTTGTAGTCATAAGAAGTTGCCAGGGACACTAAGAGGCTAAGTGGTTTACCCAAGATCACATATTAAGTATATGTTGGAGGTGTCAGTCTAATTCAGATTATCCTAATTCTGAGATCAGCTCATTATCCACTATATATTATTCCTTTCACATTTCTTTATAAGTATAGAAATACATACATTTATATACATATATGAAACACACACATATATAGATATATGCATATATGTATACATATATGTGTAATTATAGTAATGTATATACACATATGTATATATTTATACATTTCATATTTATGTAGTATACAAACCGTTCTCTATGTCAACCTTGTGAAGAACATAATTTTATAGATGAGAAGACCGATGTTCAGATGTGTTGAGTGATTTCCTCATAATCACATCACAAGAAACAGTGTGAGGTAAACTTTTAGATTTGGAGCCAGAAAACTTGGGGGGGCAGTTTTGCTATTTATTATGTGTGACCTTCTGCAGTTTTTTTTGCTGAGGCAATTGGGATCAAGTGACTTGCCCAGGGTCACACAGTTAGGAAGTATTAAGTGTCTGAGACCAGATTTGAGCTCATGTCCTCCTGACTTCAGGGCTGGTGCTCTACCCATTGTGCCACCTAACTGTCCCAACCTTCTGCAATTTATCCAATATTTCTCAGACTTATCTGTAAAAGGAGGGGATTGGGCTCGTTGTCTCTAAGATAAAAAAATGGATTAATTAAACTTTGAGAACCTTTCAAACTCTATACTTCTATTGTGGTTCTAAGTTGCTGCATGTAGGATTTGAACCTTCATATTTTTAAATAAAGTTTTTTTATTTTCAAAACATATGCATAGAGAGTTTTCAACATTCACACTTGCAAAAACTTGTGTTCCAATTTTTTTCTCTCTCCCTTCTCCTTACCCCCTCACTTAGTAAATAATCCAATATATGTCAAATGTACAATTCAGTTATATATATTTCCACAATTATCATGCCACATTATGGTTCACACTCAGTTCCCACAGTCCTTTCCTGGATGCAGATGGCTTTCTCCATCAGAAGAGCATTGGAACTGGTCAGAAACACCTCACTGTTGAAAAGAGCCGCGTCCATCAGAATTGATCATCATATAATCTTGTTGTTCTTGTGTACAATGTTCTCTTGTTAATCTTTATCTTCAAGCACCAAGTTCATTACTATTTCCATTGTGTCACAGCAGCTAGAAAAAATATTTTTAAAGTTTTGATAATAATTAAAATCATGATAAGCATGGGGATATAGAATTGGAATCCTTGGTCCTAAGGAAGCTGAGGCTGATGGCTTGTGTGAGCTTTAGAGTTTTGAGCTGCAGTAGGGTTGAAGTCACTCAGGTGTCCTTGTGAAGTCTAACACCAATATAACCATCTGCCATGGGTGAGGGGCTTATAGGCTGCTCAAGGAGAGGCAGCCTGGCTCATATTAGAAAGAATGCAAGTCTGATCAATAGCAGGAACAAGTCTATGCAGACTGAGTGAGGTGGGGAGACCCTGAGTAAATAAACAAACCAAAAAGTTACCATGTCACTGCTTTCTGCCTTTAGTTCCTTTTTTTTCCAATTGAGGTAACACTCCCATGCAAATGAATACCCTTAGACCTTTAGAAAAGAGAGGCTGATGAGATTTAATATTAAAATAGAACATATTTAGCATAGTAGTGGTCTTACTCAAGTTGTTGAGTAACTTGAGTAACTCAAGTTTCATCATTATTTCCTGCAGGTTAACATTATGTATGACTTGAGATGTCAGAGGATGCAAGGAAAACATTTGGAACTGAGAGGTGAATTTCCCTTTAGCCCTAGGATTATATAGGTTATAAGGTGATAATATAGAACAGAGGCTATCAACCAATGACAGTTGAGAGCAGATATTGACAACCAACAATACCACAGGTACAGCGTACAGCAGAATGTGAACCATGTAATTCTGAGTGCAGCAGACCAGCCAGAACAAAACTGTGAAGATGGAAAAAATTGCCTTAGACCCCCTTCTACCTTTCTTCTCAGTTTCTCCCTTGCTTCCCTCCTGCTGCTTCCCCACTTCCCCAGAGATTTCCTCTGTAAGCTCCTCACCCTCCAGAGGTGTTGATCTGCCATCCCATTATTGTTCTCAGTTGGTTGTTGGCTAATCCTTGTTCTTGAGGCAGGTAGATCATGATAGCCTAATGAATTCTGTTGAAACCTCCCGTGAAGCTGAGTTAATACAATTTGCCTTCTTCTTAGCTAGAGACCAAGATAGAATTCTCTGAGATAGGAGCATGATAGAGCAGTCGGCAGCATGGAGGAATGAGAATATTCTGAATGAGAGCCCCTAGTATTAACTTTGCAACTAACTGGCTGTGTGAATGTGGACAAAATACTTCCCTTCTCTGTGCCTCAGTTTTCTCATTTGAAAAATGTCAGTATTGGACCAGATCAGGGGTTCTGAACTTGTTTTTGTGTGTTATAATCTTTCATAGTTTGGTGAAGCCTAGGGACCTCTTCTCAGTATAATGTATTATTTTTAAAATCATAATTGAAAGAAATGTTAAATTCCAATTAAAGGTAAGTGAAAATCACAATACAGGATTTAAAAGTTTGCAAAGTTCCTAAGAGATATATAATTTGAGCATCAGAACAACAAGAGGGGTGCATTATATATAACATTAATTCTGTTTTAGAGATAAGGAAACTCAGGTTCAGAAGGTAACACAAGGCACTAGGAAGAATACTAACTTTTGACTCTGAGGAAAGGATTAAAATTCACTTGTTAGTTTGCATTTTTGTGATCTTGGACACAACTTCATTGCACCTCAATTTCCTCATCAATAAAATGGGGAAGAGGTTGGATCACTGAGCCTCTGAAAACCCTTCCAGCTCCACAATTATGATGTCATGACTCCAAGTTGCCACTCTATATGATAAATAGATTTTTTTAACTCCTGAGTTTAAATTTTGGCTCTGGTACTTTTAAGATTTTAGGCAAGCATTTGCTTTCATTGCAGCTTTGGTAGACAGCTGCTAATCAAAGGTGAATAAGCAAGCTCCCAAATTCAGAAGAAAAACTAGGAAGCTCATTTAAACAATTCAAACTTTTGGTTGTTGTTGTTCAGTCATGTCTGGCTCTTTGTGAAGCTCTTTGGGGTTTTCTTGAAAGATAAATGGAGTAGTTTGCCATTAGCTTCTGCAGGTCATGTTGTAGATGAGAAAACATAGGCAGGAAAGGTGAAATGACTTGTTTAAAATCTCATAGCTAGTAAGTGTCTGAGGCTGAATTTGAATTCAAGAAGATATTCTTCTTGTCTCCAGGCCTGGCAGCTGAGTCTCAATTAGGAGCTGTCAACATCTGAATCCCTCAGTGAGATAAACAAATGTGACACAAGGCCAGTTTGCTCTAAGAGTTAGCCCTAAGACCTACCAAGAAAAAAGATGAGGACCTCTGGATGTGATTGCCAGAAAGTATGGAGATGAAGTATAATTTTCAGTGTCCAATGTTAAATTTGTGTTTCTGGCAATGACAAGTAAAAACTGTTTGTCAATAACAATAGTTTTGTAAGAAAAAAAGTATAAAAGTATATATAATGGTCTCCCAAATAAAGGAAAAAGAGGGCCAGAAAAAAGCTTTTCTAGTCCAGAGGTGATAAGAAAGATTAAAATTTTTGAAAAATGGAAGAAATACTTTGAAGAGAAAACAGAAATTTTCTTTATATTAAGAAGATAAATTCCTATGGAGATATGGAAACCAGAGTGAGGAACTCTTAATAAAGGAGGCAGATGTGATAATCCCATGACAGTATGGTATAGACCAGGTGGACAGAAGGAAAATTTCTAGAAAGAACAAATTATAGACTGTTTATAGGGATGGGCTATCTTAGGGATGGGGAACTTTGGTTATTGAATCTGTCACTGCTGAATGCATATCACTAGGAAATCAGGCAGTTGCTGCTACCTTTTTTCCTACCTGGAAGCCTCGAGCAATTAATGCCTCACTTACTTCTAGGGAGGAGAGAGATTATGTGGGGAGGGCTTCTGAGTACACACTTAGTACTGGTTCAGGAGCAAATGAAAATGCTTTTTGTCACCACACAGTAAATGGACTAGAAATAGAAAACACTCATCTGTTCTCTAAACTGTGGAGGCAAAGGGCTGTCCATGAGGTACTTCTTGAACAGATTCAATATGTCTTCATATGGGTTGATATCAGGCAAAGGGAAGTATCCATACTCTAACTTGCAGGGTCCTCAAACTTTCTAAATAGGGGGCCAGTTCACTGTCCCTCAGACTGTTGGAGGGCCGGACTATAGTAAAAAAACAAAAAAAAACTTTGTTTTGTGGGCCTTTAAATAAAGAAACTTCATAGCCCTGGGTGAGGGGGATAATCGTCCTCAGCTGCTGCATTTGGCCTTCGAGCCGTAGTTTGAGGACCCCTGCAAGGGCTAAGTTCTCTCTGGCCAGTTCCCCCAATGGTTGAACAAAAAATGATTGTTTTGAAAGTAGTCTTTTTGCCAGTGAAAATGATCTTTACATGAGAAGGGCCAGACACAGCTGGGTGGCTCAGTAGATAGAGCAGTGGCCCTGATTTCTGGAGGACCTGAATTCAAATGTGACTTCAGATACTTTACACTTACTGGCTGTGTGATGCTGGGCAAGGCACTTAACTCTGATTGCATTGCAAAAAAAAGAAAAAAGATGAAGAAAAAGAAAAAGGGAAAAAAGTCAAAGTCAAAAGGAAACAACTTCATGAAATCAGTTGAGATGATAAGGTTTGATCAAAAGAACATTGGATTTGAAGTTAGGGATTTGACTTTTAATAAATAGCTCTGCCGTGTATCTGTGTGACACTGGCTAATTGGGTTCTACTGACTGTTCATTCCTTATTACACAATAAGGCTTTGGACTAGATGACTTCTAAGGTAATTTCTGGCTCTAAATCTTATGAATTCAAACCCAAGATAAGTGAGGAGATTGCAAAAGAGAACCTAAAATATCTGCTCTCGATTAGTTCAAACTACAAGTTACATCTAAGGAAGTGAAAGAATGGGTAATTTTAAGTGTTGTGTATCTGTCAATGATCTCTGAAAAAAAAGAACAATGGAAGAAAAACATTAAGATTAGAAAGGGACAAGTATTTTCTGTATTTTCAATGGAAGAAAAAATAAATTATTCAAACCATAGGCTTTTAAAAACTTGACTTAAGTACCTGGAAAATTCTAGGACATGTGAGCATTTAGAAAACAAAATGCTGACCACTTAGAGCCAGCACTGGGTTTCCAAGAAGTGGTTAAGTAACACTAATTGCAACCTTCTTTTCTTTTTTGTGTTTGTGTTGTTCCTGCGTGCGTGTGTGTGTGTGTGTGTGTGTGTGTGTGTGTGTATTTGATTTTTCACCAGTCTATGTTCACCCTAAGGCAAACATTTGTTCTATTTATGGGGGAAATTGGGAGAGCTTGAAATTTACCAACCTCCCACACCATCTTCCCAGAATCCCCCCCTTCAGCAAAATTTTTGACAGAATTCTTATATTATTCTAGTGGACAAAGATTTGAATTTGCAAAGATTTAAATTCAATTCACATTTTTAGGTTCTAGCTACTATTATTTTCTATCTGGTAAACAGAAAGTTATAGCACTGTCCTAGGAAATTTGAAGACAAAATCAAAACAAAATAAAACAAGATGGTTCCTGTTCTCTAAAAGCTTACATCCATCTCTCTGTGTGTGTGTGTATATGTGTAAGAGACAAGAGAGGACTACATGTACACAGGTAAGTAAATACAAAGTGTATATAAAGTAACTTGTAGTAACTTTTTTTTTTTTGGCTGAGGCAATTGGGGTTAAGTGACTTTTCCAGGATCACACAGCTAGGAAGTATTAAGTGGATTACTAACACTGCTGTTGACTTCCTGTGTTAGTCATTGCAAAGGCAGGAGTGAGGAGGGAGAACGTTGTGGATCTGTGCAGAGGTGAATTTAACACATCCTCCTGCTACATTCAGTTACATGAAAATAGGAGAAGGCAGATGTTGGGAATAATCCAGAGCTGCGATTGGGAAAGGGGTGAGCTGTTCTAAAATGAGAGGGTAAAGGACTGAAGGGTAGGAGACGGAACAAAGTGACACAGATAAACCAGTTTGAGAAGAGAATAAAGAGATGGCCAGAGCAGGGGTGGGATATGGCTTTGTTAAGGTCAGATAGAGTCTATTACAAATTAATATTAGTAATCTCAATTAGCAATCCTTTCAAATGGAAAGATAGGAAAGGGCTAGATTATGAAGAGCTTTAAATAACAGAAGTTTCTCTTAATTTTAGAGGTAATAGGGAGCCACTGGTATTTATTGATAGGGAGTTTTTCCCTATTTTGATGCGATCTGTCCTGTGCTTTAAGAGAATGGGGAATGAATCGGAGTGAGACAAGATTGGAGATAGGAAAATCAATTATAAATTTATTTCAATAGTCCAAGAAAGAGATGATAAAAATTATAACTGAGAGTCCTGACTGGGCTCTCCATAGAATAGAGAATAGGGAGAAAGGAATATGTAAAAAGTTTTAAAGGCAGAATGACAAGATTTGGTAACAATGTGGATATATGTGGTCAGAGTAAGGTGTCAAGGTAGATAGAGAGGGAGAGGTAAGAGAGGAGGAAATAGAGGGGGGGAAGGAGAAGGAAAGGGAGGGAAAGGGAAAGGAACAAGAGAGAGAGAGACTGACAGAGAGGCAGAGAGACAAAGAAAGACAGAGACAGAAAGAGAGATTGTATATGCACATGCATGTGTATAAAATGAGTTCTTTTTATATATACTTAGTTTAAGATGCCTACTGGACATCTAGTTCAAGACATCCAAAAGACATTTGAAAATTTGTAGCTGGAGTTCATACGGGAAATTATAACTTGATATATAAATCTAGAAGTCATGAGATACTATAATTGAAACGTGGGAGCTAATAAGATCACTGATGACAGTATAAGAAAAAGGAGAAAGTTTAGGTGCAGAGTACTGGGGGGCAAGTATGCTTATATTTAATGGGTATGACATGTATGAAGATTCAGGAAAGAATACTGAGAAGGAATGGTTGGACAAGTTGGACAAGGCGTGTCAAACACACAGAAAGCTAAGATAAAGTATCTGGGAGGAAAAGGTGACTAAAAATATTCAAAAGGTGACCAAAAGTATTCAAAATTAGAAAATATAATTAGATATGGCGATTAAAATATCCTTTGCAACTTTGGGGAGATTCTATTCACCTAAATGAAAGTTGAAAGTCAGTAGATAGAATCAGGATTTAGAACAGAGAAGAGTAGAAATACCAGGTATATCTACACCTGTTTTTCTCATATTTATTCAAATGAGGGACAGCCAGATGACACTAAACAGAGCACTGATCTTGGAGTCAGAAGTCTTGAGTTCAAATTCGATCTCAAAACATTTGACACTAGTTCTGGGCAAGTCACTTAAATTGTCTTGCAAATAAACAGAAACAAATTAAAACTTAGCTTAGAAGAGAAGGAGGTTGACACCAGGAATTAGCATCAAGTAAACATTTTAAGATAGGGAGAGAAATGGGACTGATTGTAGAAAGCAGAAAAAAAGTTATCATATGGGGAAATATTAAAGATACGAGGGAGAGAGGGAATGATAATTAGTACTGGTAATAAGACAGAGAAGATGGCAGGAAGTTATATCAAAAGATCGATTTTGGCAATCAAAAGGCTACTACCTTTTTTTTTTCTGAAACAAGAATGATAGAAGATATAAAAGAGGGACTGTGGAGAGAGAACTTGTGAATAAATAAGGAGTACAATGATTTCCTTGCTATGGTGAGATTCCAGTTGAGATCAGCTAACTTAAATTTGTAATGGACCAATCAGTAAAGTTTCATGGTTTCTTCTAGCTTTTTTTCAGTGACATGTGAATTGGAGTGAAGGAGGCAAATGGTATTAGTAATCTAGGACTAAAGTTTGACAAGGTGTTATTAACAATAGGATAAAAAGACAAAGGATTCCAGCATAGAAGATAATATGGCATTGAAATCATTCACCACTATGCCAAATTAGAGAAAGGATGAGAGTATGTTTAATGTAGAGATAATAAAATTTGGAAAAATTGGGGGATGAATCAAATAAAATCATAGGCAGAAGAACAAAGGTAGGGATTATAAAATAAAGTGACTAGAATTGTAAAAGATTATGATCAGATAAAGGGATTTGGGAATTCACAAAAATTGAAATGGAACATTAGAAAATGATGACAAGATAAGGAATATGACCAACTTTGTGTGTAGGTGGAGTGAAAGATGATGAAAAACAAATTAGAACATTTGAGGGAATATTAAAATGCATGCTCTAGTATAAGGGCAGGGCTTGTGGGGGAGAGAAAGACTGTGAGCCAGACATTGAATGAATTGGAGAAGGAAGGAGACTATCTGGAATCAAAATAATGTTTTAGGCATCACTTATGGAATGAATGATACATTTGATAGAAAGAATGTCAAAGGGCAGCTAGGTGGCACAGTGGATAGAGTACCAGCCCTGAAGTCAGGAGGACCTAAATTCAAATCTGACATCAGACACTTAATACTTCCTGGCTGTGTGACCCTGGGCAAGTCATTTAACCCCAATTGCCTCAGCAAGAAAGAAAAAAAAAAGAAAGAATGAATGTCAAAGGAGGAGAAATTGCTTAATGACATTAGTTGAGGAGAGAGTCTGGAGAGTAAAGTATATTTTTAATACAGGGTTAGTAAAAGGTGGCAGAGGAATCTGTCACATCAGGAAGGTGTTATCAATTTGGAGGAGAGATTGAAATGAGAAGGTAGAGATAGGAATCCAAAATAGAAAGATATTGTAGTAACTTAAGTAAATATGATGAAAGCCTGAACTGGAGTGACCATGAGTAAAGTGTAGAGTTTTTATTATGATTTTTTCTCATTCTATAAAATAATGTTTTGGCAATTTGATTGCTATGGCACTGAACAAGTAGATGGATTTAGGCAGAATTGTTATTTTTATTATATCAGCTCATCCAAACCATGAACAATTGATATTTTCCCACTTGTTTAGATCTGACTTTATTTATGTGAGAAGTGTTTTATAATTGTGTTCATATAGTTCTTGGATTTGTCTTGGCAGTATAGAGCCCCAAGTATTTTATTTTGTCTACAGCAATTTTAAATGGAATTTCTCTTTATTTCTTGCTGATGGGCTTTGTCAGTAGTATATAGAAATGTTGATGACTTGTGTGGGTTTATTTTATATCCTGCAACTTTGCTAAAGCTGTTAATAGTTTTCAGTAGGTTTTTAGATGATTTTCTAAGTATATCATCATGTCATCTGCAAAGAATGATAGTTTTATTTCCTCACTGCCTATTCTAGTTCCTTTAATTTCCTTTTCTTTTCTTATTGCTAAAACCAACATTTCTAGGACAATGTTGAATAATAGGGGTGATAATGGGCATCCTTGTTTCACCCCTGATCTTATTGTGAATGCATCCAGCTTCTTTCCATTACAAATAATTTTTGCTGTAGGTTTTAGATAAATATTGCTTATTATTATTTTAAAGAAAACTCCCTTTATCTCTGTGCTCTCTAGTGTTTTTAGTAGAAATGGGTGCTATATTTTGTCAAAAGCTTTTTCTATATCTATTGAGATTATTGTGATTTCTGTTGGTATTGATATGGTTGATTATAGAAATAATTTCCTGATATTGAACCAGTTCTGTATTCCTGATATAAAAACCACTTGTTCATACTGCATTATCCTGTTGATAAATTGCTATAATCTCTTTGCTAATATTTTATTTCAGATTTTTGCATCAGTACTCAATTAGAGAGATTGGTTTGTAATTTTTTTTCTCTGTTTTGTCTCTTCCTACTTTAGGTGAGTAAAATATAGAGAAGGGGACACATATTAAAGATTTTGAGCAGATAGAAATGATAAAACCTAGCTATTAATTGGATGTAGATGATGAGTAAGAGTGCAAAACTGACAAAAAATGACTTTTAAGTTGTAGACTTAGGTCACTAAAAGAATGGTGGTGATCTCAGCTGAAAAAAAAAAGTTCAGAGTTGGAGAGGTAAACTAACGGGAAAATACATTGAGTTTAAAGTATTGATTAAATAAAATCTTTACATATACCAGCTGTGTGAAGCATGGCTAGATAAAAATTAAAGTGGAAAAAATGAGGATTTTTTTTAAGTATTGAAAACTAATATGTATCAATCTGGCAAATAAAAAAGTTAATATAATTTTATACTTCATTGAGATACATAGTAATAATAGCTAGCATTTAAATAGTATCCACTGTATGCTAAGCACTTGTGTTAAGTGTTTTTATAAATATTATTTCATTTGATCCTCTTAACACTATGGAAAGTAAGTGATGTTATCAGCTATATTTTATAGTTGAAGAAATTGAAGCAGATAAAGATTATGACATATATAGTAAGTCTGAATCTGGATTTGGACATAATTTTAAGTCCTGGTCCTATTCACTAAACTATCTTGCTATATCTCTGCCCTCTCTACCACAAAAGAGGTAATAGATTTGCTGTTCCTGCTCTATTAGAATGCCGCTAGAATATTACTTCTAGAACTATCTTTTAGAAAGGACAACAATAAGCCAAAAGAAGGTTGTCAGTGTGGTGAGAGGTATCACTCATAGGTTCAAGTAAAGAATTGAAGTCACCTTGATTGAAGAAAAAAAGAATATAGTGGGGGGGGTACATGAAAGCTGCCTTCAAGTATTTGAAGGGTTGTCACATGGAAGAGCTATTAGGCTTGTTTTGACTCATCACCAGGCTTTACCTTTTTGGAGAGAAGTGTGTGTGAAGAATTTTGAGCAGGTAGAGGCTGAGAGCCTTTTTTTTTTTCTTTTTACACATTGCCATCAAAAGGCATAAGTTTTTGGTTCATGTCTTCCAGCAATATCTTTAATTCCTTTTTCATCTTTGCTAATGCTTACCTCACTTTTAATTAGTTAGAAATGTCATGTTCTTATTTGGATGGCATATAACTTGAGGGGGAAATTTTCCCCTCACAACCTGAAGACAACTTTGGAGGAGAATGAAGAACTGAGCAAGAGGAGCAAATAGAAAGACTTTTTATCCCTGAAATTTTAACACACACTTCTCTCCCCCACCCCATCCCCCAACAAAATAAACATTTTTATTTCTCTGTCCAAAGAATGAAGCACCTTCCCCAAGGTGAGGATCTACTTTGAGGCTGAAGTGACAGAATATTGTCCTTATCTCTACAGGGGAAATGGTGGAGGTTTTCCTCAGGAGCTCAGGCAGAGGAGAGGATACTTCTGAAGACAGGGTCTGGGAGAAAAGGTTGTTAAGAAAAAACAAAGTTGATAAATCAGGGACGCAGAAAATTCCATGGAATTTTATAAATGGACCGGGTTCAAGGATCAGAACTTGTTAAGCTTTTCTAGGGGTGAATGGTAGGAGAAGGGGATGATAGCACTTCCAACTAATTGGCCACAAGGTTGGACTCATGCAAGTTAAATACAAGTATATAAGATTGTACTCTATCTGGCCCCAGAGAGTCAAAATAGGAACAGTGGGTAGAAGTGTCAGAGAAATAGATTTTAACTTGTGCAAAGTTAAATTTTCTAATAATTAGTGCTATCTAAAAGTGGAATGAATAATTATTCCTTTACCTTCACCTTTACCTTACCTTCCTTTACTTGGAAGTCTTAACATGGAGTCTGCTGCTGTTTGTCTTTTGTTCTTGAAGAAGACTATGACATCAGGAACTATTCCATGATTTGCAACTGAATTGGTTTTAAATCAAGGAGGGCTATGCAAAGTCACCAGCCTCACTCCTTCAGAGCCATCGGAGTACTGTGGCAAGATATAGATCCGTACAATCAGAGCTGGTCCTCAGTGCAGTGGGAGACCTTAGCCTTTTTAAGCTAAGATCTTTCCCAGGTCTCAGGGTGAGGCAATGGACACTCAGTAAGTAAGGCTAGGTAAGAAATGAAGCAAAAGTAGGCAGCTATGTGGCTCAGTGGGTAGATCACCAGCCCTGAAATCAGGGGGACCTGAGTTCAAATCCGACCTCACACACTTAATACATTTCCTAGCTGTGTGATCCTCACTTAACTCAAAATGCCTCAGCAAACAAATAAATAAATAAAAAGAAGAAAGAAATGCGGTTAAAGAATGGCCTCTTTTACCTAGTTAAAAAACAAAAACAAAAACAAATATTGATGGGGAAAACCCTCAGTGTTTCTGGCCAAAACAGAAACAATTTCTATTTGCACTCTTTCTGAATCATCAAAGCCTCAGCAATGACCAAGTGAGACTTGGCTTTGGACCTATTGTTGGCTAATCAATGAGAGTCAAAGCTATTTGGATTTAAGATTTGGTCCTTCAGGAAAAAAAAATCTAACTGGTAAACCCCAAGAAATCTTGAAAGATTTCATTGATCAAAGTTTACATTCCTTTAGGGAGAGCATCTGTAAGTTTTCAGCAGATTCCCCATTTGTATAGAAGGAAAGCAGAGGAAGGTGAGAGGGGAGGGAGGAAAGAAAGGAAAGAAGGAAGAAAGAAAGGGAGGGAGGAAGGAATGAAAGAAGGAAAGAAAGAAAGGATGAAGGAAGAAAGAAAAAAGGGGGGAGGAGAAAAAAGGAAGGAAGGGAGAAAGGAAAGAAGGAAGGAAGAAGGGCTAGATAATCCTTTATTGTATTAGGGATTCCTATTAAATTGATATAGCATCATCATCATCAAAATGATGATGATTAGCATTTAAATAATTAATATATATATATGTATATACATGTATGTATATATTTATAATGAGGTTTGCACAACACTTTACAAATACCTCATTTGATCCTCACAACCACATTAGGAGATAGTTGCTCTTATTATCCTGATTTTACATATGATGATATTGAGGCAGAGGGAAGGTAAGGGACTAGCTCCAAGTTCTATGATTTTACAGTCTAGGTGATCTTTAAGGTTCTAGAACCCAGAATCTTATGAATGATCCTTTGGTTCTTCCTCTGCCCAATGAAGTACCTTTATCACCAACATTCATCCTTGTCTGATTCTCATTCTACCTAAGGCTCAATGAAGAGCTGTTTTTCATTGTTATCCTCAGTTGCAATCCTTAGAAAACTTAGTGCCTACCCCAGGCTGGTCATTACACTGGACAACTTTAATTATTATGAGGCTTTTCTTTACCCCAAATTTTCTTCTTTGCCTCTTACCATCATTCCTAAATCTGCCTGCTGAGGTTAATCAGAATAATTCCAATACCTTTTTAGAGTGAAATTCAGTGGATAAAGCACTGGATATCAAGCAATGAAGTCCTGAGTTGAAAGCTAGTTTTGTGGTCCTTGGAAAGTCACTTAACCTCTCAGCCTGACTCAGTTTCTTCATCTGTAAAGTGGAATTAGTACTCACCTCTCAGTGTTGCTGTGAGAATAAATGAGTTAATATTTGTGCTTTGAAAACCTTAAAGCTTTAAATAAATGTGATTGTTATTATTGTTATTAATACTTACAAGTAATAGTAGAGTAATAGTGTATCCCTCTGGAGTTGCTGCATATTACAATAGAAAGACTACTTGATTAGGATTCAGAAGATTATATTCAAACTCCACCCCGGATTCTACCTGTGCCAGTCTGGGTAGATAATTTAATATTTTGGATTTCATTTTCTTATCTCTAAAATGAGAGGGTTGGACTGAATGACCTCTGAGATCCCTTCTAGCTATAAATTTATAATTGCATGATAATAAAATAGTTGAAGATAGCTATCATGTCTCTTGTCCAAATCATTTTTTGAGGCTCAACATTCCTAATTCCTTTGACCCATCCTAATATGGCAAGGTGCGACTCTTCCTCATCCACATTGTCTTCCACTCTCTAATGCCCTTGCCAAAGGATGAGACTTAAAATCTTGATGCTGTTTTTTACTGCCTGCATGATATTGGAAAAATTCTTTTCTCTGGTTCTCATTAACAATAGCTATAAAATGGGGTGTTGGACTAGATAATCTAAGCCCCCTTATGTCTTCAAAATCTTATGTTACCTTTCCAAAAAGTTGGATGTACCCTTCCCAAAGAGTTGGATGAGTGAGGAGAGTTTGGGTGTCCAAGGGAAAGTCATATAAAACAAGCCCCTGAATTAACATTTAAAGAAAAAGTCTATAGTGGGGCATCCTGAGATGAAGGCTCTTTGGTAGGGCAAAAACCTCAGAACATGTTGGAGCTGTTGAGGAGGCTTCTCCCAAATGGAGGCTGGCAAATCCAGAGTAGGGAGGTTCTTATTTGAGACAGAAAGGATAGATGGTAAGGAACATACCATTAGCAATATTAACTATTTTAGCTTGTTATTCTTTTTTTTTAATAATTATAACTTTTTATTGACAGAGCCCATGCCAGGGTAATTTTTTACAGCATTATCCCTTGCACTCACTTCTGTTCCGATTTTTCCCCTCCCTCCCTCCATGCCCTCCCCTAGATGGCAAGTAATCCTATACAGGTTAAATATGTCACAGTATATCCTAGATACAATATATGTGTGCAGAACCGAACAGTTCTCTTGTTGCACAGGAAGAATTGGATTCAGAAAGTAAAAATAACCCGGGAAGAAAAACAAAAATGTAAGCAGTTCACATTCATTTCCCAGTATTCCTTCTCTGGGTGTAGCTGCTTCTGTCCATCGCTGATCAATTGAAACTGAGTCAGATCTTCTCTTTGTTGAAGAAATCCACTTCCATCAGAATACATCCTCATACAGTATCGTTATTGAAGTGTATAATGATCTCATGGTTCTGCTCATTTCACTCAGCATCAGTTCATGTAAGTCTCTCCAGTCCTCTCTGTATTCATCCTACTGGTCATTTCTTACACAACAATAATATTCCATAACATTCATACACCACAATTTACCCAACTGTTCTCTAATTGATGGGCATCCTTTCATTTTCCAGCTTCTACCCACTACAAACAGGGCTGCCACAAACATTTTGGGTCTCTTTCCCTTCTTTAGTATTTTTTTGGGATATAAGCCCAATAGAAACACTGCTGGATCAAAGGGTATGCACAGTTTGATAAGTTTTTGGGCATGATTCCAGATTGCTCTCCAGAATGGTTGAATTTGTTCACAATCCACCAACAATGCATCAGTGTCCCAGTTTTCCCCCATCCCCTCCAACATTCATCATTATTTTTTCCTGTCATCTTAGCCAATCTGACAGGTGTGTAGTGGTATCTCAGAGTTGTCTTAATTTGCATTTCTCTGATTAATAATGACTTGGAGCATCTTTTCATATGGCTAGAAATAGTTTCAATTTCATCATCTGAGAATTGTCTGTTCATATCCTTTGACCACTTATCAATTGGAGAATGACTTGATTTCTTATAAATTAGAGTCAGTTCTCTATATATTTTGGAAATGAGGCCTTTATCAGAACTTTTAACTGTGAAAATGTTTTCCCAGTTTGTTGCTTCCCTTCTAATCTTGTCTGCATTGGTTTTGTTTGTATAAAGGCTTTTTAATTTGATATAATCAAAATTGTGTATTTTGTGATCAATAATGATCTCTAGTTCATCTTTGGTCACAAATTTCTTCCTCCTCCACAAGTCTGAGAGGTAAATTATCCTATGTTCATCTAATTTATTTATAATCTTGTTCTTTATGCCTAAATCATGGACCCATTTTGAGCTTATCTTGATATATGGTGTTAAGTGTGGGTCCATGCCTAGTTTCTGCCATAATAATTTCCAGTTTTCTCAGCAGTTTTTGTCAAACAATGAATTCTTATCCCAAAAGTTGGGATTTGGGGGTTTGTCAAACTCTAGATTGCTGTAGTTATTGACTATTTTGTCTTGTGAACCTAACCTATTTCACTGATCAACTAATCTATTTCTTAGCCAATACCAAATGGTTTTGGTGATTGCTGCTTTATAATATAGTTTTAGATCAGGTACAGCTGGCCACCTTCATTTGATTTTTTTTCATTAATTCTCTTGAGATTCTCGACCTTTTGTTCTTCCATATGAATTTTGTTGTTATTTTTTCTAGGTCATTAAAATATTTTCTTGGGAGTCTGATTAGTATACCACTAAATAAATAGATTAGTTTAGGGAGTATTGTCATCTTTATTATATTCGCTCGGCCTATCCAAGAGCACTTAATATTTTTCCAATTATTTCAATCTGACTTTATTTGTGTGGAAAGATTTTTGTAATTTTGCTCATATAATTCCTGACTTTCCTTTGGTAGATAGATCCCCAAATATTTTATTTAGCTTGTCATTCTTACTAAACTCAGTTCTTTTTTCTTGATGCTAAAGGAATGCAAGTGCTAAGTACCTTCTAAATTTTAGTCCCCTGGGCAAAACCTTGACAGCCCTGACCTGGTTATGGCTCTTAGCAGAAAGTCCAGTGTCCAGGTGGATGGTTACTAGATGTCAACTAGAAGAGAAACAGCAGGTCAGTTCTTGAGGTTTGAAAAAGAGAAGTAAAGTTTAAACAGGGATTGTTTGGGGACCAAGAAATGGGGACCAAGTATACTTGCAGGAGGCCCTTGGGCCTATGTTCTAGCAGTAGCTTCACTCACTGTTTCCTCCAAATGCAAACGATAGAACATTATTTTCTACTGATGCATGGTACTTGAAAAAACGTGTATTTTTCCACTCTTTTCAAGAGTAGTCACGGAAACAGTATAATTGTTTCTCAGACAAAGAAGCATAGACATATAAGGACTTAATTTTTTTTAAATCAGCCTTTTTTCCCTAATTCTGGGTTATTTTAATTTTCCATAGCACCTTGATCATTTCAAAAACAAAAATACAAATACATGGATGTAATCAGCTTAGCATTTAAAGCACAAGCCTACCACATAGTATTGTTTTAGACAGCCTTGACAAAAGGAATAAAACAAAGCAATAGACAAAGAAGAAGCCACATAGTTGGTTCTGTTTTTCTTCCCCAATCTCCTTTTCACCATTTTGTTAAGAAATATGAATGCAAAACAAAGTCTAAATCATCCAAGGAGAAAGTTGATGGGTACACACAGATGGCCAGAGAATAAGGACTTTAATCATCATTTTAACTTAACCTCATTCTATTGATGAACTCCAGAGAAAGGCAACAACTTGCCTAATCTCACACAATTATAGTCCAAATGTTGCTGTCATTGATGCAGGCCAGTATCTTCTCTTCAAAAGCAAGTACAATGAGAAAAGCACTGGGTTTGAAGCTCAGGGTTCAAGTGCCAGCCTTGCCAGTTCCTACCCGCGTGAGCTTATACGAGTATCTTAGGCAATTTCATTGACCTTGGTTTCTTCATCTATAAATCAAGAGGACTGGATAAGGTGGGGTCTCATTTTCCACTGATGCTGCAAAAAGTATATTTTCCCACTTTTTTCAAGAACATTCATATATTCTTGAAATAGTATAATTGTTTCCCAAACAAAAAAAACATAGAAATATAAGGACTTTAACTATCATTTTAATTTAACCATATTCTGTTGAACCCCAGAGAGATGCAATAATTTGCCCAGTGGCACACAACTAAAACATTCCCCTCATCAATCTAGCCCAGTATTTTTCCTTCAAAAATTTTCTCTCAAAATACAGTAAGGAAGAGCACTGGGTTTAGAGCTCAAGGTTCAAATACCAATCTTACCAGTTCCTACCTAGAAGCTTGGTTAAGTCATTTGGGTAACCTCACTCATCTTGATTTTTCCATCTGCAAATTAAGAGAACTGAATAAGGTGAAATCTTTTGTAGTCATAACTTTGTGAATTAATGGCATTCCCCCTAAATCATAGATCAAATTACTGCAAATTAGGGAGAGTGATTTGGTTAGGAATGCCAGAAAGCTGTGTCCCATGCCCACATCTCCCTTCATCTCTGTCTACTGACTTCCCTGGCTTCTTTTAAGTTTAATGAAAATCCCCTCTTCTCCAGGAAGCCTGTCCCAACTCCTCTTAATCCTAGTGTCTCCATCCAGCCATTCTGGAGAGCAATTTGGAACTATGCTCAAAAAGTTATCAAACTGTGCATCCCCTTTGATCCAGCAGTGTTTCTACTGGGCTTATACCCCAAAGAGATACTAAAGAAAGGAAAGGGAGCTGTATGTGCCAAAATGTTTGCGGCAGCCCTGTTTGTAGTGGCTAGAAACTGGAAAATGAATGGATGTCCATCAATTGGAGAATGGTTGAGTCAATTGTGGTATATGAACGTTATGGAATATTATTGTTCTGTAAGGAATGACCAGCAGGATGAATACAGAGAGGCTTGGAGAGACCTACATGGACTGATGCTAAGTGAAATGAGCAGAACCAGGAGATCATTATATACCTCAACAACGATACTGTTTGAGGATGTATTCTGATGGAAGTGGATCTCTTCGATAAAGAGAGCCTTAATTGATCAAAGATGGACAGAAGCAGCTACACCCAGAGAAAGAACACTGGGAAATGAATATAAACTGCTTGCATTTTTGTTTTTCTTGGGTTATTTTTACCTTCTGAATTCAATTCTTCCTGTGCAACAAGAAAACTGTTCGGTTCTGCACACTATATTGTATCTAGGATATACTGCAACCCATCCAACATGTAAAGGACTGCTTGCCATCTGGGGGAGGGGTGGAGGGAGGGAGGGGAAAAATCGGAACAGAAGCGAATGCAAGGGATAATGCTATAAAAAATTACCCTGGCATGCATTCTATCAATAAAAAGTTATTAAAAAAAATAAAAAAATAAAATTTTAAAAAAAAATCCTAGTGTCTCTTTTTAATTATGTCTTATTTATCTTTACATAACTTGTTTGCTTATTGTTTGCTCCATTAGATTATGACCTCCTTGAACTAGGGACTGACTTATGCCTCTTTTTGTATCCTCAGCACTTTAGAAAAGTGTTTGGTATATAGTAGACACTTCATACATGTTTTTTGATGGAAATGTTAGCTGTGGAATGGCTGGTACTGAAACATAAATCTTAAGACTTTCAATCCAAAACTCTTTCCATTGTCTTGTTCTCTTCCAAGTCTCCTAGAAAGAGGAGATTCTTCTTAAAAAATAAATAAATACATTTTATTTTGTATCATTTGTTTCATATAACCTGTATTTCCCAATGTGTTACTGCCTCTCTCCATCTCAGAGAACCATCTCTCATGAAAAAAGGATAAAAAGACAGTAAAAAGAAAACCTTTTCATTATAAGTAACCAACCAAATTGTGACATCTGTAGTTTTGCACAGTTATGTTGCTTTCCCCCAACCCTTCCACATCTGCAGTGAAAGAGGAAGCCTTTTTCATATCTCTTCTTTGGGCCCAAACATAGTTATTTAATTTTCACAGTATTTGTTTTCAATCATTTTTGTGTTCTTGTTGTTTTTTTTTCTATTGATATTGATATAGTCATTTTATATTTCTTCCTCCTGTTCATTTCACTTTGTATCAGTTCACATAAGTCTTTCTATGTTTGTCTGTATTCATCATCTTCAGCATTATTTAGAGCAATGGTGTCAAACTCAAAAAACAAACAAAAAATAAGATTCCATACTGACTGAATATTAACTTTAAAAATCACAAACAAACATTATCTAAAATAATTATATAATTTTCATAATGAAAATTATTACATTTTAATTTATTTTTCTAATATTTCCAATTACATTTTAATCTTTCCCCCACCAAACTGTATGGACCCAAAACTTGACACCTCTGGCTTATAACACAGTGATATTCCATAACCTTCATGTAGCACAACTTGTTTAGACAGTCTCCAATTGAGGGAAATCTCCTATGTTTCCAGTTCTTTGCAACTACAAACAGTGCAGCCATAAATATTTTATTCTATATAGAATCTTTCTTTTTATCACGGACCTCCTTGAAGCAGTAAAAAGTCCAGGTCAAAGAGCAGGGCATGCTAATCTTTCTTTGAATAATTCCAACTTGCTTTTCAGAGCAGTGAAGGCTGTTCATATCTCCTCCCATAATGCTTAGATGTGCCTGTCTTTCCACAATCCCTCTCACATTAGCTATTTCCATTTTTGGTCATCTTGGATGGGTTTGAGAATTATTTTGATGTGCCTTTCTCTTATTACTAATAATTTGGAGCATTCTTTCTTGTAACTGTTAATAGTTTGCTACTTTTTCTTTAATAGTTTGCTATTTTTTTTTCCTTGAGACCTTTTAAATCATATTTATCTTTTGGGAAGAGAATATAGTTTTGATTATTTACAAAGCATAGATCTTGTCCAATGCCTTCATGCTATAGATCTGGAAACGAAGGCTCAGGGAGGAAAAATCCCTTGCCTGTTTATATTCACCGAATGAGTTAATATTAGAGCTTGGATTAGACTTAAGTCCTGCTGTCTCCTGGTCCAGAGCTCTCTCTACCACACAGTACTTAAAGTTGGGCTATTCTTCTCCATCCCCAGCCCCCCACCAAGCCCCACACTGTTATTAAGCAACTCTGTTATTAAGAAACTCTGCTGGGACATTGCCCCCAGTGACCTCCCGTGCAGAACCTGCCAAATGTCAATGCCTTTATAATAAGCATAAATTTTCCCCCCTCTGGTATTTGAAGAACGGCGTCCAGACTTACCGTGGTTGTTCCCTCTGTGATTAAGGCCAGCAATCAGCCCAGACGTTTGATAGAATATGAGCCTGGGCTGATTAGCAGAGTGCACTTTGGCCTCAGGTTAATAGCTGACCTCGCAGTATGGTGACAGAGTAATTATCAGTTAAAAGGTCTTGGTGCAGGGCTCTGTAGTGTCTGAAAGACCTGGCCCCATTTAAATGCAGTATCAAGAAAATAATCTTTTATCTGTGAGCACCAGGTAGCTGAGCGGACCCCACTGCTACTGTGACCCCAGCAGATCAGTCTCACCTCCAAATTGGTTAGATTGGCTTAACAGCCGCTCTTCTATATAGATTTTCTTGTGGCTTTTATCAGTCAGGTTTGACTAAATATCCGTATGCTTGGCTTAATAGAGAAAATGTGGAATTTGGCTTTTTTGTACTAGAAGAAACAGGGAGCTATTGAAGCTTCTTCAGCAGGGTAATAATGTGCCTAGAAATGTGTTTTAAGAATTTTATTTTGACAGCTGTGTGGAGGATGGGTTAAAATAATGAATAATAATATTTTAATAATATATTTTGTATTTACTTACATGTGCAAATGTTATTTCTCTTAATAGCATATAAGCTTTGTAGGACAAGGTATCTCAAGTTCAGCTTTGCATTTCTAGTGTCTAGCACATAGTAGGCGCTTAATAAATACTTGTTATTATTAAACATTCAACATGGCTCTGCAACGGATTGCATATGTTATAGAAAAGAGGGTACAGAGTCAGGGATGACTCAGAAATTGTGACCCTGAGTGGCTGGAAGGAAAGCAGTGCCCTCACAGAAATAGGGAAGTTACCAAGGTAGTTGGAGTTAAAGGGAAAGATAACTTTTATGTTGTAAACCAAATGGATGAAAGGATGAATGATCAAAGAGTTGAAAGCATTTTTTGAGCTTATAATTTTGCAGGGTTTAAAACTAAATGGGACCTTTCAGATCCCCTGGTCTAATCTCACATTTGTTAAATTAAAAAAAAAATGAGACTAGAGGGTAAACGTAAAGTTGCAGAGGCAAATCTTGAATCTGAATCCTCCCACTCTAAATCATAGGACCGTATATTTAGGTCTAAATCCACTTTACAATTGAGGAAACTGAGGCACAGAGGCATTAGTTTTTTTTTTTTTTGAGAGTTGTATAGCTGCCAAGTATTTGAAGTAGGGTCTGAATTCAAGTCTTCCAGACTCCAGGGAGGGTGTGTAGCCCAATGAATAGAATGATTCTCCTGGAATCAGGAAGACTTCCTTTTCTTAACCTATTTGTCTTACTTCCCTCATCTGTAAAATGAGCTGCGGAAGGAAATAGCAAACCACTCCAAGATCTTTGTCAAGAAAACCCCAAATGGAGTCATTGAGAATTGTACATGACTAAAATAATTCAACAACAGCAACTTGTGGATTCTCAGTCAATGCCCTATCCACTATGTCATGATGCTTCTGCAATGGCCTCCCCATAGTCCTGTTCTGTAGGCTGGGGAACCATTCCCTGATTTATACAACTTCCCTTACAAATAGCCTGAGCTTAGATGCATCCAGCCTCTGAGGGTTAGAAGCTGGACCTCTCGCATGATCCAAAGCCTGGCTTGCTGTTGAGAGGTAGATCTTTTGACAGCAGACAGTTTCAACTGGGAGGGAGGGAGGGAAGCAGGAGTCGCTTACGAAAGTAATTCTGTCTCTTCCAGAATTCTCAGCAGTAGCCACTTGTCAGAAGACGAAGAAGGGGGGGGGAAGCCAATTTATCACCTTCAATTCATGTTGAACAAGACACTGCAGTTTCTGTAGTTTGAAGAGCCCCCTTCTCCCCCCCATCTCCCCACACATGCACTGAACAAACACCCCTAAATGCCTCCTTCACCTGCAGTGATGCTAGGCTTATAGACTGTTTTGGCCAATTAAAGGGTTCCCTGCTGTTGGAGTTGATCCACACAGGCAGGAAGAAAAAAGAGGAGGGGAGAGTAGAATCATTAAAATGGGAGAACAAAGGAAGTAGGATGAGTTCAAAAGAGATTAAAGCATGAATAAGAACCTTGAAATAGCCCAATCTGTTTCCTGGCAGCCCTTCATTTTCTGTGCATCTCCCAACTCCTCACAAAGAATTCTATTACTTATATGAAAGTAACAAAAAAACAGGGTTACCCTTACATGGTACCATAATCAGAATGGTTGCCCTCATCAATGTCAATAGTAAAAAAAAAATAAATTCCTCTAAGGCCTCTTCCTTCTCTCAGATTTTTTGATCCTAGTCACTGAATAAAACTAACCAAACCAAACAAATAACCAAAGAAAAAAAAGCAAAAACCATGGTTTCGAGCCTTACTACAAAGTCCCTGTGTGACCCAAAAGCCTCTACCTTTTTCTAAGTCTTAGTTTTCTCATCTGGAAAATGAGGGGTTTGAGTAAGGGGTCTCTAAGATACCATCTGGATGTAAAATTCTGCCATTAATAAGTTGTCTGTCCTCTTGTTATAAGGAATGTCACAAAGACAATTCCCACAATGTGCTACAGAACTTCATGTGTAATCAGGTTCTGTATTAAGTATTATAGAAACGTGGAGGAAATTATTGTCCGTTGCAGGCAGGGATGGGAAACAGTAGGCTTCCCACCTCACTCATTGTGGGTGAGAAAAAGAGTTAAAACAGGTGGTGATTCTAAAGAAATGAGTTCTGGGATTTTGATTCAGACAAAGGCAGGGATTAGTTTTAGAACATTGAATGAGGATGTAGAAGGAAAGAAGGCTGGTGATAAGGGAACATGGAAGTGGTCTGTTGTGGCTGAGTGTTCCAGTGCTAGGATTAGTAAGGATTAGAGCAGTCTTCCACCTAAGAAGCTGACTCGCTTGGTCTTGGAAATTTGACATTTTTCTTGGCCTTTTCGTTTCCTGTGGCTCTTTCATAAAATGGCTTTTTTCAAGTATTGAACCTAGAATGTACGTCCTGTTTGCATTCCCTTGGAAAATGGTCTTTAACGTGCTATTTCTTGTATGCTCTTGACTAAAGGAAGTATCCCAGAAATGGGGTGATAGTGGTGAAGAGATTCATGATAACATGGAGATTAGGTTCAGGTCTTTTAAAATAATGCCCAAGTCAGCACTTTTTCTTGTACCAGCTGCCTCTCTGAATGGTAGGAACCATCTATAGCAGAGTCCCCTCTTCCACTCCACCAACACATCATAGAATAGGGGCAATCACTTTCAATCGACTACATGCTAAGGACAAGTTAAGCAAGAGTTAAGAAGCTCCATCCCTGGAATAAGGCTAGCTGGCTTGGGCTTGCGGTGACGGGAAAAACCTAGTTCTTTTTGGCAGCTTCTAAGCATTCGTCATCATTCCTGCCTCCCAGCTAATGAGCACCTAAAGTGATTTTCTATTGCTTGCTATTCTCCAAAATTGTTCTAACATTTGGAAAGGGCCGGAAATTGACAGCCTAATACCCCTGCTTGCCTGTCTGTCTCGATGACTTGTCGAAGGCTGAACTGATTGCTTCTCAGGCAACAATTATCCTGGGAGCTTCAGACAACACTGTGGGAGATAAACAACTCATAAGTTCAGAGGCGGGAGCCATGGGGGAAATGTCCTGCTCCATTTAGACAAGGATCAGGATCTGGGGTTGATACTGACTCTATTGGTAGCTTTGGGATTGGGAAAGGGAAGTATCCTCCTCCTGTGACCTTGCTGAAGCTGAAGTCTGTCAAAAGTTCTTAATCATTTGTTAAAGGCATATTGAATGCCCACCTGTAGGCTATAGGCTGAGGTGGAATAGGGAAAAGGAGACATTCTCTTTGAGTTCTGAGTCCTTAAAATCCATATTTTCTGAACTTCTTATGTAAGAGGAACATACAAGGATGTCCTTGATATCAGCTGGACCTTTCTATCTCTCCCCACAGTTACCATTCCATGTAGCCTCTTATCACAGATTCATAGAATGAAGGTTAAAAAGGTGAACTCCAAACCTGAACCAATCCAGTGTCGCCTTTCTCTATTTTATAGAATCTCCAATTTAAGAAGGAGATCCAAGCTGTCTTTATCTCTCTTCAGGATCCAAAGCTGACTCAGTTCCACAAAAACTTTCTTTACTACATCACAGAAATCTTTTCACCTGGAGTACTTCTCACATTGGAAGTCCTATCTGATTCTGAGGCTTCACCTTCTGATTTGTTGTTCTCCTCTCACCTCCAATCTCTAATTTAAAGAAAAAGCCCAGGCTAAAGGTGTTTTCAGTTCTCTCTAGGCTTTACTGCTAACTCATCTCCACAGAACTTTTTTTCTCCCTCTCCCTTCTTCTCTCTTTTCAGCTTCCTTTTATGTATTGTCTTCTCTTAAAGAATGAAAGTTTCTAGAGGGTGGGAACTGTCTTTTGGCTTTTGTTTGCATTGCCAGGATTTTAAATTTGCTTGGAAAAAATACTTGTTCACTGACAGACTGATAAGGAAAATTGAGACCTGGAAAAAATAAAAACAAAAGAAGTGAATTGGTTGAGATAACATAACTAGCACATAGAAGAGCTAGGTTTGTACCTAGGTCCTCTGATACCAAATCTAGAGTTCCTTCCATTTATATTTTGCCACTTCTTCTTCTAAAGTTTGGACCACTGCACGAACCTCTTGAATTATCTTTTGCTCTAGTGCCCTTCTTCTCTGATCTATTTTTTGGCAGATTAATGGTTCTAAAACATTACTTTATAAAGCCTCTAAATACTCAAAAACCTCATGTGAGTCTATACTGTCAGTGGAAGGAACTCACAACTCTGTCAGGAGTTTTTCTTAAGACCTTTCAAGTCTCACCAATTGAGTCCACCCTACCTTGTTCCATTGTTCCCATTAGGTCCTCAGCTGCTATTGGCTCACATTTTTTGTGACTTTTCTTAATATATCATATTTATTCCCATATCCACTTATTGGTTCATGCTATTCTTTTATTGAATATTGACAGTAGTAATGAGATCCTTATGGTTCCAGGATAATTGATACACAGATACAAAGCAGAGCACCAAAGAATAATAGGTACAAAGATTGGACATTCAGTGAAGCTTCTTTTCTTTAACCTATAAATAATAAGAGTCACTCCAAGATACAGATACAGAACAAAAAAGTCAGAGAAATACACTATTTTTTTAGGAACTAGTTTAGAGAGGGGAAGTAAAAGAAAGGAGGTCAGGATTGAGCATGGAGAAAAATGAAGGATTCAGGATGAAAAACAGGAACAAATGGGGATCAGCAGTCTATGTTTGCCTCAGTCACCTTTCTATGATCTTAGACTGCTTCTATAGACCAGAGCTCCCATGGCACCTAAAATAGTCCTAGTGCTCATTTGGTCTTTGACATTTCCTATCTCCTGGAAGGTCAACCCCTTTTTATCCACTTAACAAGTAGATTACGTAGGTTCGCAAGATCCGAACAGAGGGAGATCTAAATTCAAATCCAGCCTGAGACTTACTGGATGACACCCTCTCAGACTCTGTTTCTTCATTTATAAGATCTAGCTAAAAATAGCACCTATTTCCCAGAGTTGTTATGGAAATCAAATAAAGTAAAATATGCAAAGTATTTTTACAAATTTGAAAGCATTATAAAAATACTATTAACAGTGCCTGGAGGGCAAAGTTAAATGGGTAAAATAAAATAAATGTATATATAGTATCAGTATCTCATTGGAATGATGGTGGAGTGAATAAAATGATAAACTTGGAATCGGGGAAGATCTTGCCCCAAATTCCATCACAGACACACATCAGCTATATCATCCTGTATAAGTCATTCCATCTCTCTAGGACCCTTTTTGCCTAGGTTTCTGTAACATTGTTCTCTCCTGATTCTTCTTATCTGACTTCTCCTTCTCTGTCTCTTTTGCTAAATCTTCATCCAGATCATCTAGGGTACCTGATTATCTCCCAAGACTGTTTTCTGGGCCTTCCTCTCCCTACATTAAACTATTTTCCTTGATATTCACATCATTGCTCATTATTATGTATTATCCCAGTATTATGTCTCTATAGATGACTCTCAGATCTACTTGTCTAGCTCTATCTTTCTTCTACCCCAAGTCTTATAACTCCAACTTCCTTTTAAAAATTTCCCTCAGTAGATGGCCATCAGCTGGAGAATGACTGAATAATTATAGTATATGGATGTTATGGAATATTATTGTTCTATAAGAAAGAATCAGCAAGATGATTTCAGAAAGGCCTGGAGAGACTTATAGGAACTGATGTTGAATGAAGTGAGTAGACCTAAGAGATCATTGTAGAAGGCAACAGCAAGATTATATGATGATCAGTTCTGATGGACATGGTTCTTTTCAACAGCAAGGTGATTCAGGCCAGTTCCTGGTTGGAACTGTGATGTAATTAATGGAAAGAACCATCTGCACCCAGAGAGAGGACTATGGGCATTGAGTGTGGATCACAACATAGCATTTTCACTCCTTTTGTTGTTTGCTTGCATTTTGTTTTCTTTCTCATTTTCCCCCTTTTGATCTGATTTTTCTTGTGCAGTATGATGATTGTAGAAATATGTATGAAGAAATTGCATATTTTTAACATATATTGGATTGCTTGCTGTCTAGGGGAGGAAATAGGGGAAAGGGAGGAAAAAATTTGGAACACAAGGTTTTGCAGGGGTGAATATTGAAAATTATCTATGTATATGTTTTGACAATAAAAAAGCTTCAATAAAAAAATGAAAATCTTACTCAGGATGTTGTGTAGACATCTTAAATTCAACATGTCCAAAACTAAACTAATCATTTCTTTTCTAAAATCATCCCTTCTTTCTCACTTTGTTGTTACTTTTGAGAATACCATTCTCCCAGGCATCCAGACTTGCAACCCACATGTCATCCTTGGTACCTCACTTTTTTATGTGGGATATGGAATCGCATATCCCATATGCTCTTAAGTAACCTCTCTCATATATTCTACCTTTTTCTTTCAGACACTTTCAACAACTCTGGTCCAGGTGCTAATTTCCTCATACTTTGCAAATTGCCATAGCTTGCTGATTGGTCTGTTTGCCAAAAGTCTCTCCTCATTCCAATCCATCTCTACTCAGCTGTTGAAATGATCTTCCTAAAATGCTTGTCTGAATATATCATCCCTGTACCCATTAAATAAACTCCAATGGATTCTTACTATCTCCAGGATCAGATCTAAAATTCTCTATTTGGCTTTTAGAGTCTCTCATAAAATGACCTCCAACTGACCTTCCCAATTTTCTTACATTTTATTTCCTTCCATTTACTCTGTGATCAGGTAATACTCGACTCCTTGTTGATTCTTGCATCAGACAGGCTTGTTTTATTTTTGCTTTTTTTGTATACCTCAGTTAACTTATACTATACTATATTCAACCTAGTATTTGGCCCATAGTAAGTACTTGGTAAATTTTATAGACTGATTTATACAATCAGAATTCTGGGTTTGATAACTTTTCAGTTTTCCTGCAGCTTTAAATCTATGATTCTATAATAAATGATTTTATAGTCTTGATTTGGGTACAAAATTAGCTAATTATGGTCCCAGCACCAACTAGAAGCTTACCAAGTCCTGCCCAAAGCCTCCTCTTCTTGGAGCTACCTTCCTCACTATTTCTTGCCTGAAATTATTTTTACTTTCTCTAATGAAGGGTGTATATAATATTGGGAAACATTGAATAGAGATTTAGGGTTAGAGTCAGAAAGATTCATTTTTCTGAGTTCAAATCTTTCTTCAGACAATTACTAATTTGGTGACTCTGGCAAGTCGCTTAATCCTGTTTGCCTCAGTTTCCTAAACTACACAAAGTGATCTACAAAAGGAAGTAACAAACCATTTCAATAACTTTGCCAAGAAAATCCAAAATGAAGTTATGAAGAATAAGACATTACTGATGTGGATATATGATGCTGAAAGAGCACTGATTCAAAATTATGATATCCAGATTCAATATATGGCTCTGCTCTTACTAGGTGAGACATTTTACCTCTCTGACTCTCAATTTTCTTGTCTATAAAATGAGCAGGATGCAGCAGATGATTTCTAATTTCCTTCCTACAATATTCCAATCCAACAAGCACCTTTAAGCACTTACTTTGTGCAAGTTTGCTTAGTTTTCAAAGCAAAATATTTTTTTTTCATTTTTTTACTGCAGAAAGTTTATTTTTAATGCATGTTGTTTTATGAATCATGTTGGGAAAGAAAAATCAGAGCAAAAGGAAAAAACCATGAGAGAGAGAAAAAAAACAGAAAAAAGAAGTGAACATACATGTGTTGATTTGTATTCAGTCACCTTTGTTCTTTTTCTGGATGCAGATTGGCATTTTCTGTCCAAAGTCTATTGGGATTGCTTTGGATCACTGAATCTAGTTGATCATTGCACATTCTTGCTATTATTGTGTACAATTTATTCCTGGTTCAACTTGTTTCCCTCAGCATCAGTTCATGTAAATCTTTCCAAGCATTTCTATAATCAGCCTGTTCTTAATACAACAACTATATTCCATTGCCTTCATATACTACAACTTTTTTAGCCATTCCCAATTAATGGGCATCCAATGCTTTTCCAATTTTTTTGCTACCACAAAAAGAGCTGCTACAAACATTTTTGCATATGTGGATCCTTTCTTTTCCTTTATGATTTCTTTGGGATATAGATGCAGTAATAACTCTGCTGGGTCAAAGGATATAAACAATTTGATAGCCTTTTGGGCATAGTTCAAATTACTCTCCAGAATGGTTGGATCATTTCACAACTCAACCAACAATGCATTAGCATCCCAGTTTTCCCACAACCCCTTTGATATTTATCATTGTTTTTTCCTGTCATCTTAACTAGTATGAAAAGTGGGTAATGGTACCTCAGACTTGTCTTAATTTGCATTTTTCTAATCTATAATGATTTAGAGCATTTTTTAAGATAAGTATAAATGGCTTTAATTTCATCATCTGAAAGTCGTCTATTCATATTCTTTGACCATTTATCAGTTGGGGAATGACATATTTTTATTGATTTTAAAAATGAGATCTTTACCCAAAATACTGGCTGTAAAGATTTTTCTACCTTTGTACTTCTCTTTTAATCTTTTTTTCTGGTTTGTTTTTTGTACAAAAACTTTTTACTTTAATGTAATCAAAGTTGTTCATTTTGCCTTTTATAATGTTCTCTAGTTCCACTTTGGTCATAAACTCCCTTCTACAAAGATCTGATAGATAAATTATCCTTTATTCTCCTAATTTATTTATGGTATCATCTTTTATGCCCAAATCATGTATCCTTGTTGACCTTATTTTGGTATGAATTGTGAGATGTAACTCTATGCTTAGTTTCTGACATGTTATTTTCCAGTTTTCCCAGAAAAATTTTTTTTTCAAATAGTTTTTATCCAGAAGTTGGAGTTTGGAGGTTTAGCAAATACTAGATTACTATAGGCCTTGATTATTGTGTCACGTGTATCTAATCCATTCTACTGATCTACCACTCTATTTCTTAACCAAAACCAAATGGTTTTGATGACTACTGCTTTATAATATTTGCTTTCATTTTATGGAGAGTTCATGCCATTCACATTCATAATTATAATAGCCAGTTCTGTATTTCCCTCCATCCTATTTTCTCCCTTGTACAAAACTTTTTTTTTTTACCTATGCCACCCACTACTTTATTTCCTATAACCCTTCTCCCTTCTTTTACTAATTTTTTTTAACCCACTCCACCACTACTTTACTTTAAAAGGGCCTGATATTCTGAAAGGCTAAGGAACTTGGTATACAGCCAATAATAACTTAGCTAGCCAAAATGAGCATCTTTTTCCAGGGAAGAAGAGGGATATTCAATGAAATAAGTGAATTTCATCTATTTTTGATGAAAAAAACCAGAACTAAACAAAAAGTTTGATCTACAAATATAGAACTCAAGAAAAACCTAAAAAAGGTAAAAATAAATCTTGGGGACTATATTTCTGCTATAAAGATATATAAAAAACACATGTATACTTTGTTCTAGAAACTAGAGGTGGAAAGGACATTGTACCCAGAAAAGGGTAAAGTTGGGGTACTACATCTCACAAAGAGGCAAAGGAAGCCTATTATACCTGAGAGAAAGAATGGAGGAGGATGAACACAGTGTATATCTTACTGCCATCAGAATTGGCTTAAAGAGTAAAAATATTAGACATATTCAATTTATGGTGAAACTTCTCTCATCTTATTGAAAAGTGAAAAGGGAAGGAGTAAGCTAAGTGGAAGGGAATACAGCAATTGTGAGGAAAAGGGGTAAGATAGAGGGAGGAAATCTAAAGTGGGAGGAGGGATACTAAAAAGGGAGAACTGTGAGAAGCAAATGGTGCTCACAAGTTTAATACTGGGGAGGGGAGATAATGGGGAAGTAAAGGAAAAAAGCATAAGCAGGGGTTAACAAGACGGCAAGTAATACAGAATTGATAATTTTAACCATAAATGTGAATGGGGTCAACTCCCCCATGAAGAGGAAGCAGACTGGATTAAAAGCCAGAATCCTACAATATGTTGTTTACAGAAGATACACCTGAAGCAGGGAGATACATTCAGAGTAAAGGTAAAAGGTTGGAGCAGAATCTACTATTCTTCAGGTGAAGTAAAAAAAGCAGTGGTAGCCATCCTAATCTCAGATCAAGCAAAAGCAAAAATTGATCTAATTAAAAGAGATAAGGAAGGACACTATATCTTGCTAAAGGGTAGAATAGATAATGAAGCAATATCAATATTAAACATATATGCACCAAGTGGTGTAGCATCTAAATTCTTAAAAGAGAAATTAAGAGAACTACAAGAAGAAATGGACAGCAAAACTATAATAGTGAGAGATCTCAACTTTGCACTCTCAGAATTAGATAAATCAAACCACAAAATAAATAAGAAAGAAGTCAAAGAGGTAAATAGAATACTAGAAAAGTTAGATATGATAGAACTCTGGAGAAAACTAAATGGAGACAGAAAGGAGTACCCTTTCTTTTCAGCAGTTCATGGAACCTATACAAAAATTGGCCATATATTAGTACATAAAAACCTCAAACTCAAATGCAGTAAAGCAGAAATGGTAAATGCATCCTTTTCAGACCACGATGCAATGAAAATTACATTCAATAAAAAGCCAGGAGAAAATAGACCAAAAAAATTGGAAACTAAATAACCTCATACTAAAGAATGATTAGGTGAAACAGCAAGTCATAGACATAATTTATAACTTCACCCAAGAAAATAACAATAATGAGAAGTCATACCAAAATGTGTGAGATGCAGCCAAAGCAGTACTAAGGAGAAATTTCTTATCTCTAGAGGCCTACTTGCATAAAATAGAGAAAAAGAAGGTCAATGAATTGGGTTTGCAACTAAAAATGCTAGAAAAGGAACAAATTAACCCCTCTCCCCAGTTAAACACTAAACTTGAAGTTCTAAAAATAAAAGGAGAGATCAATAAAATTAAAAGTAAAAAAAAAACTATTGAATTAATAATACTAAGAGTTAGTTCTTTGAAAAAAAGACAACAAAATAGACAAACCCTTAGTAAATCTGATTAAAAAAAGGAAAGAGGAAAATTAAATTGTTAGTCTTAAAAATGAAAAGGGAGAACTTGCCACTAATGAAGAGGAAATTAGAGCAATAATTAGGAGTTACTTTGCCCAACTTTATGCCAATAAATTCGACAACTTAAATGAAATGGAAGAATACCTTCAAAAATATAGCTTGCCCAAACTAACAGAGGAAGAAGTAAATATCCTAAACAGTGCCATCTTAGAAAAAGAAATAAAACAAGCTATTAACCAACTCCCTAAGAAAAAATCCCCAGGACCAGATGGATTTGCATGTGAATTCTACCAAAACATTTAAAGAACAATTAACTCCAATGCTATATAAACTATTTGAAAAAATAGGGATTGAAGGAGTCCTACCAAATTCCTTTTATGACACAGACATGGTACTAATACCTAAACCAGGTAGGTTGAAAACAAAGAAAGAAAATTATAGACCAATCTCCCTAATGAATATTGATGCTAAAATCTTAAATAAAATATTAGCAAAAAGATTACAGAAAATCATCCCCAGGATAATACACGATGACCAAGTAGGATTTATACCAGGAATGCACAGCTGGTTCAATATTAGGAAACCTATTAGTATAATTGACTATATCAATAACCAAATTAACAAAAACCATATGATCATCTCAATAGATGCAGAAAAAGCATTTGATAAAATCCAACATCCATTCCTAATAAAAACACTTGAGAGGACAGGAGTAAATGGACTTTTCCTTAAAATAGTCAGGAGCATATATTTAAAACTGTCAGTAAGCATCATATGTAATGGGGATAAACTGGAATCTTTCCCAGTAAGATCAAGAGTGAAACAAGGTTGTCCACTATCACCATTATTATTCGATATTATATTATAAATGCTAGCTTTGTCAATAAGAATCGAGAAAAAGATTAAAGGAATTGAGTAGGTAATAAGGAAACCAAATTATTACTTTTTGCAGATGATATGATGGTATACTTAGAAAACTCCAGAGACTCTACTAGAAAGCTATTAGAAATAATTCATACCTTTTGCAAAGTTATAGGATTCAAAATAAATCCCCATAAATCCTCAGTATTTTTATACATCACCAATAAAATCCAACAGTAAGAGAGATACTAAGAGAAATTCCATTCAAAATAACCATGGATAGCATAAAATATTTGGGAATCTATTTATCAAAGGAAAGTCAGGAATTATATGAGCAAAATTACAAAAAAACTTTCTACACAAATAAAGTCAGATTTAAATAATTGGGAAAATATTAAATGCTCATGGATAGGCCAAGTGAATACAATAAAGATAACAATACTCCCTAAACTAATTTATTTATTTAGTGCTATACCAATAGTTTCTCCCAAGAAACTACTTTAATGACCTAGAAAAAAATAACAACACAATTCATATAAAAGAACAAAAGTTTGAGAATTTCAAGGGAATTAATGAAAAAAAATCGAATGAAGGTGGCCTAGCTGTACCTGATCTTAAACTATATTATAAAGCAATACCAACTTGGTATTGGCTAAGAAATATATTAGTTGATCAGTGAAATAGGTTAGGTTCACAAGACAAAATAGTCAATAACTATAGCAATCTAGTGTGTTGCAAACCCAAAGATCCCAACTTTTGGGATAAGAATTTATTATTTGACAAAAACTGTTGGGAAAACTGGAAATTAGTGTGGCAGAAATTAGGCATGGACCCACACTTAACACCATATATCAAGATAAGATCAAAATGGGTCTATGATTTAGGCATAAAGAATGAGATTATAAATAAATTAGAGGAACATAGGATAGTTTATCTCTCAGACTTGTGGAGGAGGATGAAATTTATGACCAAAGAACTAGAGATCATTATTGATCACAGAATAGAAAATTTTGATTACATCAAATTAAAAACCCTCTGTACAAACAAAACAAATGCAGTAAAGATTAGAAGGGAAGCAACAAACTGGGAAAACATTTTTACAGTTAAAGGTTCTGATAAAGGCCTCATTTCCAAAGTATATAGAGAATTGACTCTAATATGTAAGAAATCAAGCCATTCTCCAAATGATAAATGGTCAAAGGATATGAACAGACAATTTTCAGATGATGAAATTGAAACTATTTCTACTCATATGAAAGAGTGTTCCAAATCACTATTGATCAGAGAAATGCAAATTAAGACAACTTTGAGATACCACTACACAACTGTCAGATTGGCTAAGATGATAGGAAAAAAATAATGATGAATGTTGGAGGGGATGCAGGAAAACTGGGACACTGATGCATTGTTGGTGGAGTTGTGAATGAATCCAACCAGTCTGGAGAACAATCTGAAAAAGTTATCAAACTATGCATACCTTTTGATCCAGCAGTGTTACTACTAGGCTTATATCCCAAAGAAATACTAAAAAAGGGAAAGAAACTTGTATGTGCCAAAATGTTTGTGGCAGCCTTTTCTGTAGTGGTAAGAAACTGGAAATTGAATGGATACCCACCAATTGGAGAGTGGTTGGGTAAATTGTAGTATATGAATGTTATGGAATATTATTGTTCTGTAAGAAATGACCAGCAGGATGAATACAGAGAGGCTTGGAGAGACTTACATGAACTGATGCTGAGTGAAATGAGCAGAACCAGAAGTGATGGAAGTGGATATCTTCAACAAAGAGAAGATCTAACTCAGTTCCAATTGATCAATGATGGACAGAACCAGCTACACCCAAAGAAAGAACACTTGGAAATGAGTGTAAACTGTTTTCATTTTTGTTTTTCTTCCCAGGTTATTTTTACCTTCTGAATCCAATTCTTCTTGTACAAAAAGTGGATTGTTCATTCTGCACACATATATTATATCTAAGATATACTATAACATATTTAACATATATAAGACTGCTTGCCATCTAGGGGAAGGAGTGGAGGGAGGGAAGGGAAAAATAGGAACAAAAGTGAATGCAAGGGATAATGTTGTAAAAAAAAATTACCCATGCATATATACTGTCAATAAAAAGTTAAAATCATTAAAAAAAAAAGAAATCATGATTTGGGAGACTCTAAGGTGCTCTATGAGATCTATTTGTTGTCCTACTTAATGACTTACTCCCTGACCATTTTTAAATTTAATTCCTGATCATTTATTTTTAATTACATTGAATATTATTAGATTCACTCTACTGAGTTTCTAGATACTGACTTGTATTGACTTCCAATACCCATGATATCTTTAGTTCTCAACTTGTCCAAATGCTGAAAGACTCTTTATGTTTGAGGCCTTGGAAACTGACCAATCTTAGTTGGATGCTTCTCATCCCCCCTTCTTATATGACCTGGCAGGTGCTCAATAAATAGTTAATGGCATTAAATGATCCTTAGATTCCACTTTCCCTTCTGAATCATCTTGATTTATTATCTATCTCTTTCCACGTCTAACAACTAATAATAGATAATAATGACAGATAACTACTAATCTTTCATTTTGTTTTCTCCTGGAAAGGCTTGAATGATTAGAAGATTATATGCATAAAAGCTCACTAAGACCTAACATCTAGGTAAATGTGAATTATCCAGATGTCCAATGTCATTCAAGAATCCATAGTCTCTTCCAAGTGGTCAAAGTATATTGCTAGAGACAAAGTTATTCCATAGATAAACTTGAGAAGAGGAGAGATTGGGTCAACTTTAAAAAGTTGACCTTTCTTGAAGATGGACAATTACATTCTGATAGTTATATCTTTCATTGAACTTTGCCTATAGCTCTTAGTCTAGGAAGGCAACACTATTATAGAGTCACAGAATTTCAAAGTTGGAAGAAATCTTAGAAACCATCTAGTCCAATCTATAATTAAAAAAGAATCCTTACTATGCTATATTGGACAAGTGATTATTCAATCTTTGTTTATAAACCTTAGTAAGGGGAAGATACTACTAAGAAAACTCATTCAATTTCATTATACTGTTAATTGTTAGTATTTTTTCTGTTATCATGGCTATGTTAACTTATACCTATTTCTACCCTCTAGAGCCAATTCTAATCTGCTTTCCAAATGACATCATTTTCAGAACTTGATGAGAATTGTCATGTCTCCAAGATATTTTTTTCTAGAATAAAAATACATAGTATCTTTAACTAATGGCCATATGCCATGGACTCAATGACTATCAGCATTCTAGTAGCTTTTCTGGATGTTCTCTTGCTTGTCATAATATTTTAACTAACTATACACAATATTCCAGATTTGATTGGGCTAGGGCAGAATAGAGGAAAACTATAATCTTCTCCTTGATTGTAGAAGTTATGCATCTTTCATTGCCACATTAGCTTCTTTCACTTTCATCCTACATTGTTAACTCACATTGAGCTTGTAGTCTACTAAAATTTCTAGCTCTTTTTTCAGACAACCTAATGTCTAATCATATCTCTCCAGTTTCATATTATGAAGTTTGTTTTTGGAAACCATCTAAGACTTTATATTTATCCTTATTGTAATTCATTCTATTAGATTCATCCCAATATTCTAGCCTGCCAAAAAAAGTACTTTTAGTTTTCAAAGTTTTCTGATTTATTTGTGTTTTTTACTGTGTTTTTTTACTTCTGTTTTCTTCTTTGCATTAAAAAAGATGCTTTAGTGACTCTCTTTTTTTGCATTTTCAGTTACCCTATTCCCATTCCTCCCTGCCTTCTCACTTCCCTCTACCCTATGGAGGGTGTATGGGTCACATGAGATGTATGAATAGCTAAGAAAATCTAATCACCATATTGACTGTATCAATAAATTTTTGTCTCATTTTTCTCATGAGAATAATATTTCTCTGTTAGGAGTTATGTAGATTTCTTCATCACCAGTCCTCTAGATTGATCAGAGATCAATTTGATTAGTGCTTAAATCTTTTGAAGTTATTTTCCCTAATATTATCATCGAATAACATGCCAGCTTTAAAACAGGAATTCTCTGTGTATGTCAACCTTCCAAAGTGACCTCAACTATTAATGACTATTCTTTGGCTATTCCCATTCATCTCTCTTTTCAAAAATCACTGAAAGTAGGTAAACAATCACATCTAACATTTCTTTTAGCACCATGCATAGAATTCTTCTTGGCCAGGTGTCTTGAATTCATGTAGAGTAAGTAGATGGCCTTTTTTCCTCTTTATTTATCTTGGAAATCAACTCCATCCATTTTGTTCTGTTCTTCCCAGTTCAAAGATAATGGTAGGGAATACTAAAGCAAAATTATCATGGAGCAGGTTGACATTCTCTCTTTTGTCAAATACCAACAACTATCTATCTTAAGCAGCAATCTTATCTCTTATTTGAGCCTCCTCTTTCCGTCAATAGAGTTAAAAACAAAACAAAATTCTCCTCTTTGTTTTTAGCTTTTTTTAGCAGCCTCACCTCATTCAGTGCATCAGTACTTCTGACACTTTTATTATAGGATTGTGCCACACTTTTGTACTCATTTGTTGTTATTTGCATGATCTTATTTCTAGTTTCTGTATGTATTTTTAAAAAACAGAAAAAAAACCAAAACTAACTTGGTTGGCAAGGTGAATATGCATTCATATCAGTCTCTGCCAGAAACTTATTTTTAATCTTCCTGGGAAATGTTTCCCTTTGTATCTTCAGAACCTCTTCTCAGCTGCCCTTTTCTGGAAAATTTTAGTTCATAGTGTCCTACTTGTACTTCCTCTGAACTTCTTGAAATCTGATCTACTAAAATTTAGGATCATGTTAGATTATGAAGTTTTTTCCTTTTTCCCCCCATAGACTCTAAAAGAGATTGTCCACTTTTCCCTAAAGTTCTCATTATTTTTACCTCAATAATCAATTCTTCCATGTTGGCAAGAATGAGATTCAGAATACAATTTCTCTTTGTAAGTTAAAATTATTAGCAGTTCTGCTTTTGTGAGGAAGGGATGAAAGGAGGGGAGAAAGAAAGACAGAGACAGAGAGATATAGAGACAGAGATCCAGAAAGAAATAGAAGAATAAGAGATATTGAGAGAGAGATTAAAAGGAAGGAAGGAAAGAAGGAAAAAAGGAAGGGAGGGAGGGAAGGAGAGAAGGAGAGAAGGAGGGAGAAGGAAGGGAAAGAAAGAAGGAAGGAGGGAAGGTAAGAAGGAGCAAAATACAAAGAGATACAGATATAACTGATGATCCTCAATAACTACCATAACATATTTCTGTGTTAAGCTTATGATTTCCCAAACTCATTTCTTTCCTGTTTCTGTCTAGATGTTATGTTGTGTAAAACCAATGACAAAATTACTTCTTTTCTTCCTTACAATAATCTTCATCCAAATACTTTCCATCATGCTGCTTCACCTTAGTCATGAGATTTCACCATATGAATATATCTCCATATACAATACTGACTATCCCTACTTTAATCCATCTTATTTCTTCTGAAAAAAAAATGTAGAGCCATGGATCTTATCTCACTAAATCTCAATGATATCTATGATATTAAACTTTTTTGTGATGAAATGTCTAATTTATCTTTCTTGTCTAGACAAGTACATTTGTATATAGATATTTAAGCCATAGCTTCTACTCTTGATTCCTTTCTTCTGATTTGTGTCCTGTGAATTTCTAATTATCTCAATTGTTACCTTTCCAACATTGTAGTTTTCTCTATGCTACTTAATGTGGTAAATATTAGGAGAAAATTTTCTTCTTCTTTAATACTTGCTTATTTGGGGGTAGATTTAAAAACTCAGGAAACAAATATATTCCAAACAGCCTTTGTTGGGGGCATTCCATCCCTTACCTGAAGTTTGTAATTCCTTTATTTTAAGATAAGGTACAGAAATATGAATATCTAGAACCCTAACCTCTAATTAGGTTTGGGAAATTGTTCACTTTCCAAATCAACTTTTTTTTTCTTTTTTGTTTTTTGTTTTCAATGGGGAATAGTGATGAAAACATCATCTGTCCCTTCCCCTTAATGGTTAATATTTTCTTGCACAAAATTTTGAAAATTTTAGCAATACTTTCTAGTCTTCTTCTGACATTATCATTTAGACTCATGTGATCAATCAGAAATAGTAGTAGTTTCAGTATTAAAAATCTTTTGGGATTCTTTGTGATATTCCAGATAAAATTTCTGGAAAATAACAGACCTTTCCATTGTTATCACAAAACATTAAGTGGTACAATAAGCAAAAAGTATATTAGAAAAAAAATTCGACCAAAAAGTTGGTGCAAATTCTTTTTCTATAATTTACTAATATCATGACCACAAGGAGAGTCTCATGTGACTTTTCTGACTTAAATTTCCAGGTCCCAAGTTCAGTGCTTTTTCTGCCTTACAACATGGGCTCAGGTATATGTTCTCTGCCTTCAAGTAGCTCACTAGAGCCTTAAAAGATATATAACATAGTCTTATTTTTGTGAGTACTGTCAAATGGCTTTAGTAAAACATAAATGCTTGCAATCATATTAAAGCAACTTAGCACTCTTTTCAGATGATATGATGGTATATTTAGAGAACCCTAGAGAATCAACTAAAAACTAGTAGAAACAATGAACAATTTTAGCAAAGTTGCAGGATAACAAAACGAATCCACATAAATCATCAGTATTTTTATATGTTATCAACAATTTCCAACAGCAAAAGATAGAAAGAAAAATTCCCTTTAAAAACTGACAATGCTATAAGATATTTGGTAGTCTATCTTCCAAGGCAAAGTCAGGAACTATATGAACACTACTATAAAACATTTTCACAATTAAAGTAAAATCTAATCAATTGGAAAAATATCAAGTGCTCATGGGTAGGCTAAGCTAATATAATAAAAATGACAATACTACCTAAATTATTCTATTTATTTAGTGCTATACCAATCCAACTCCCAAGAAATTATTTTATAGATCTAGAAAAAAATGTAATATTTGGGCTAACTCTCTGGAGGAGTGTTGGAGGCACTCATTTCTAATCCTCTTAGCTTTTATGTACCTTAGTACAATTACATCACTATAGCATACTAAATATGTGTGAACTAGAGAATCATTACATCACCATGCTAAGTACTAAGTATATGTATACTAAAGAACCATCATCTTATCAATTCTACTGAGTTAACACCTTGTTGTAAGTATCCTTATTTCAAGTATACTTCTCCAGAGTTCAGGCCCTCTTAAAAAAATAATAATAAAGTTCATCTGGAAGAACAAAAGGTCAAGAATTTCAAGAGAATTAATGAGAAAAATGCAAATAAAGGTGACCTAGCTATGCCAGATCTAAAACTATATTACAAAATAGTGGTCATCAAAGCCCTTTGGTACTGGCAAAGAAATAGAGTAGTTGATCAGTGGAATAGGTCAAGTTCACAGGACAAAATAGTCAATGAATATAGTAATCTAGTGTTTGACAAACCCCCAAAGCCCAGCTTTTGGGATAAAAACTTACTATCTGACAAAAATTACTGGGAAAATTGGAAACTATTATGGCAGAAACTAGGCACTGATGCACACCTAACGCCCTATACCAAGATAAGGTCAAAATGCATTCATGATTTAGACATAAAGAGTAATATTATAAGTAAATTAGAAGAATAAAGTATAGTTTACCTCTAAGATCTGTGGAGAAGGAAGGAATTTGTGGCCAAAGAAGAACTAGAGGTCATTATTAAATAAAAATTAGATTATGTTTATTATATTAATTTAAAAATTGTATAAACAAAACTAATGTAGACAAGATTAGAAGGGAAGCATAAACTGGAAAAAAACCTTTTTATATTCAAAGATTCTGATAAAGGTTTCATTTCTAAAATATATAGAGAATTGATTCAAATTTATAAGAATTCAAGCCATTCTCCAATTGATAAATGGTCAAAGGATATTAATGGACAATTTTCAGATGAAGAAATTAAAATCATTTCTAGTCATATGAAAAGGTGTGCTCAATCACTATTGATTAGAGAAATACAAATTAAGACAACTCTGAGGTACCATTACATACCTCTCAAATTGGCTAAGATGACAGCAAAAGACAATGAAGAATGTTGGAGGGGATGTGGGAAAACTGGGACATTAATACATTGTGAGTGGAATTGTGAAGGGATCCAACCATCCTGGAGAGCAATTTGGAACTATGCCCAAATAGTTATGAAACTGTGCATACCCTTTGATCCAGCCTTGTTACTACTGGGCATATATCCCAAAGAAATCTTAAAGGAGGGAAAGGGACCCACATGTGCAAAAATGCTTGTGGCAGCCTTTTTTGTAGTGGCAAGAAACTGGAAACTGAATGGATGCCATCTCTGAATGGAGAATGGCTGAATAAATTATGGTATATGAGTGTTACGGAATATTATTGTTCTATAAGAAACGATTGGCAGGATGATTTATAGAGGCCTGGAGAGACTTATGTGAACTGATGATGAATGAAAGGAGCAGAACCAGGAGATCATTGTACACAACAACAAGAAAATTATATGATGATCAATTCTGATGTTCATGACTCTCTTCAACAATGAGATGATTCAGCCCATTTCCAATGATCTTGTGATGATAAGAGCCATCTAAACCCAGAGAGAAGAGTATAGGAACTGAGTGTGGATTACAACATAGCCTTTTCACTTTTTTTGTTGTTGTTTGCTTGCATTTTATTTTCTTTCTCATTTTTTCTTTTTAATTTGATTTTTCTTGTGCATCAAGAAAATTATATAAATATGTATGCCTATATTGGATTTAACATGTATTTTTACCATGTTTAACATAACAAATAATATACACAGAAAATATACATGTGAAATATGTGTTTGACAAAAAACACCTACCCATTTCTTGGAGAATGGGTCTGAGTAGGATATCACAAGTGACGACTGATCTGATTTGTATTTCCTATACACAAGTTGAACCATAATACTTCTATTTAAATCCTTAATTCAGTGTCATGAGTACTGCCTTCTGTGCCTTAAATCATTGTCCTAGAACTAGACCTTTAAAAGACTTATTCTCAGATTCTGATATTGTAGAGTACTTTGGGTCCCTGTAGCATTTCACAACTCCCAGCTATTTGTTCCATAGCCAAAGTTCTCATACCATCACAGACTATTTTAAGAATGATTGTTCAGCAATTTTGCTGCATAACTTCTTAGTTCCTCCCCATTTTACTTAGTACAAGGAAGAAACTGCCATTGGAAATGATTTCTCATTTTTCTTTGATTTTTAGCTGTTATGCTTCATCTCTGGGCAGGAATGAAAAGTAAAAAGCAGTAAAAAAAGAACAAAAAAGTCCACATAATGAATCCATATAATTGAGCCCTGCCTCTCTTCCCTGAAGTGTTTGCTCCAATCAGAGTAGAGTAATTTTATTGTCTTTCTTTTGAAGGATAATACCTCTGCTGGGTATATTGTTGGGTGATCATTTGAATACAATTGTCTCCTTAGTAACAACTGTTTTTGCATTTGACTTTTTGATCTAGACTAGGGAGGAAGGTACTCTCATTTGGTATCAGATACTTTTCTAAAAGAACCAGACTTTCTTCCAGAACAATACACTTTAAAACCACATTTACATAGTAAACGTCATAAAGATTTAAAATCTTGCCTTTGGCTGGTACTGTGTAAGGAATGTAGGTAAGGCAAAATTTACCAAATTGTCTTTTCACTTTGAATGGGGAACTCTGGAGACCCATTTACCAGAAAAAAAGTTATAGAACCAGCTCAAAAACCATAGGTTTTCCAGATTGGCTAAGATCAGGGAAGCCAGAGGGAATAGACATCTTGGATAACACTATTTGAGAAGGTCTAATATCATTTAACATAGTCCTTGGAGAATATTCCACAAATGCGACTGACAATGGAAAAAGGAAAAATTAGCTTCTCTGCTGCTTCCAACTGCTTAGATTAATCATTTGGTAACAAGACACTCAAAACATAACTATTTATCTGCGTTTGATCAGGAAGATTACAGGATATAACATTTTAATAAATTGGCTGGGACTATAGATATATGTTAGTATGATGAATAGTTTAAGCTGAAATAGATGTTTTCATTTCAATAAAATTATTTTAAGACATATTTACATGATGAAATAACCTATTATTTATCCAGCTACATTTTTATGAACTAATTCTTCTTTTGTGCAGACCTGAAATGTTGATTCATCATTACCCTACCCCTATATTTTTCTTCTCTCATAAATAGTTTCTTGTTTATTATTTTCAAATGTTTGTCTCCTTTTAGATCCATCTCCCACCTTCATGCAAGGACTTGGCTGATGAGCAAGCTGACACCAAGCAAAAGGAGAAATCAGGGGAGTAGAGGGATATTCATCCTAATTGTTCCATTGGTTCAATGTGGGTGTTCTGTTTTGATTGAAACATCTAACATTCTCTTCACAAGGGGAGAGAGAGGGAATCATGGTTACTCAACTTGGTCATATACAAGGCAACTCTTACAATGGCATTGGTAATATCCAGTCTTTTCCCTCTAATCAGTTTTAACTACCAGGTTCAGAGCAACCTGTCTAAAAAACAGTTCTGATAGAATAGAAAGGTATTTATTAGGCATTTATTCTATGCTAAGATTATATTAAGTGAGAGGAATACAAATTAAAATTCCTTACTACTAAAGAATTCAAATTTAAATGTGGGGAAATAACACATATAGGAAAATATGGAATCATGGTGAAAAGAAAAAGCCAGTAGTCCTTTGGGTCCAGAAGAAGTACTGATGACCAATTCTGGTGATTTTTTTAAAAATAATGACTTTATTTTCAAAATGTATGCAAAAATAGTTTTCAACATTCACCCTTGCAAAATCTTGCATTCCAGTGTTTTTGTCTCTTTCTTCTCTTTACCCCCACCCCTAGACAGAAAGTAATCCAATATATGTGAAACATGTACAATTCTTCTATACATATATCCAAAATTGTCATACTGCACAAGAAAAATCAGAGCAAAAAGGAAAAAATGAGAAAGGAAATAAAAAGAAAGAAAATACTACATTATGATACATATTCAGTCCCCACAGTCCTGTCTCTGGATGCAGATGGCTCTCTCTATCACAGCTCCATTGAAATTGTCCTGAGTTACCTCATTGCTGAAAAAATCTATATCCAATTCTAATGATTTTTATAGAGCACTTTTAGAAAAGAGATACTAAGAAAGGATAAGGATGGGTGAAGTTCAGGTAACATTGGGTGAAAGGGCTCATGACTGTTTGCTATTTACTTCCCTCTGGGTTTTTTGGTAAATAGAATTTTGCCTGGAGCTGTTAAGAAACTCCCAAAGTGGTCCAATATACTCTATCCTTTGGTGTTCTCTAGTGATCTCTTGGTGGACAGAGATCAAGTTGGGGGACTTGGAGAAAAACTTCATTTTGTGCCTGTCTGGTTGTCTCTGCTATCTGATCATGATGTTCCCCTATTCAAAACCCCACAGTGGTAACCACATCCAATCTTCTTAGAATTGCTCTCTATTGTCTGCTTTTAAGCTGTTTTCCAAGCCTCACTTCATGTCTCCCTTTTATGTACACTATAACCATTCTAAATTGGATAACTTATTCTACCTGAGAATATCATTCATTTTCCTCCCTCAGGCTTTTGTTCTTTCCTTCATGTTTTCAAGATGTAGTAGTTAAGAAAGAGTTCTAAATTTGGAGACAGGAGATATGGGTTAAAATCCTGGCTCTCACACTTATTTTCTCTATGATTTCGAAACAAGAAACTTGACTTTTCTATGTCACTGTTTATTCATCTCTAAAATAAAAGAACTCATGACCCATGAGATTCCTTCTAGCACAAAATTTGTGGACTTCCTTTGTCCATTTTGCTAACTCCTTTTAAAATTTCCTATCTCCACTTCTTAGCTTTTGATTCATCTCCCCAATTTCTTTGTGTTTTATTAAAGATCCAATTCTCTCTACCTCTTTTTTACTCACCCAAATCCTTCTTGTACTTTAAGGACAAAGTCATATTTTTCCTGCCAAGAAGTATTCATTTTGATTGAAAATGACAGAATAAAGATGGTTAATAGGACATTGGAACACAAAAAAAGGAAAAAAGGTAGTAACTCACTGCCCTCACTATATTTACATCTCAAGGAATCAAAAAATCTCCAAGTTGGAAGAGATCCTAAAGGCCACTTAGTCCAAACTTCCTGAACAATAATCAACTCTAAAATGTACTCAACAGGTGGCCATTAAGCCTTTGTTTGAAGACTTCTTTTGAGAATATTACTTTCCTTAGCAGCTCATTCTAGTTTTGGATAACTATAATTGTTAGGAAGTTCTTCCTGACATCAAATATAAATTTGATTTTTGAAATGTTCACCCATTTTTCCTAGTTCTGACCTCAGGAGTTAAAAAAGACTAATCTAATTTCTTTCTACCTGGTAACCCTTCAAATACTTGGAACAAAAACTATCAAGTTTTCTCTCAAATCTTCTGGTTTTGGGGTAAAATTGCATCAATCTTTTTAATCAATTCTTTTTCACCTTTATAATATTATTGTGTTTTTCCAATTATGTATAACTCTATCTCTTCATTACTTCAATTATTTCTCATACACTACATACTTCTCAAATTGGCTAAGATGGCAGGAAGAGATAATGATGAATGTTGGAAGGGATGCCAGAAAACTAGAACACTGAAGCATTGTTGGTAGAATTGTGAATGGACCAGCTATTTTGGAAAGTAATTTGGAACTATGCTCAAAAAGTTATCAAACTGTGCATACCCTATGATCCAGCAGTTTCTATTGGGCCTTCATCCCAAAGAGATTTTAAAAGAGGAAAAGGGACTCACATGTGCAAAAATATTTGTGGCAGCCCTTTTTTGTAGTGGCAAGAAACTGGAAATTGAGTGAACGTCCATCGGTTGGGGAATGGCTGAATAAATTTTGGTATATGAATGTTATAGAATATTATTGTTCTATAAGAAATGAATAGCAGAATGATTTCAGAGAGGCCTGAAGAGACTTACATGAACTGATGCTAAGTGAAATGAGCAGAACCAGGAGATCATAATACATGGCAATAACAAGATTATATGTGATCATTTCTGGATCACATATGGAAGTGGCTCTTTCTAACAATTAGATCATTTAGACCAGTTGCAATAATTTTGTGATGAAAAGAGCCATCTATGCCCACAGAGAGGATTGTGGGAACTATGTGGACCATAACATAGCATTTTCACTCTTTCTGTTGTTGTTTGCTTGCATTTTGTTTTCTTTCTCATTTTTTCCCTTTTTGATCTGATTTTTCTTGTGTAGCAAGATAATTATATAAATATTTATACATATATTGAATCTAACATATATTTTACTATATTTAACATGTATTGGATTACCTGGCATGTAGGGGAGAGGAAAATTTGGAACAAAAGGTTTTGCAAGGATTGATGTTGAAAAATTATTCATGCATATGTTTTGTAGATAATAAGCTTTAATAAAAAGTAAACAAACAAAACCCAAAAGAAAATGACCCTTAGAATAAAGCAGAATTGATTGGCAGGAAGATCTGAATTCTGCTCTTTCTGAATCCAAGTTCAGAAAAATAACCACTACTTTGCTGTAAATGCCACCAAAGGAAAAGATGAAGGAATGCATGATGACATGAAAGAAGAAGTTTGATGTTGCTTTAAGATTTCATTTTAGAACCTTTGGGTGTTCAGTGAGAACAGATACAAGACTAAAAAAAATCTTAATTATAATGGAAACCACAGCCAACTGATGTCTTAGAAAGACAAGGTAAGGAAACTAGATTCTTCATTTTAAAGCTTCTGTGGGTTGAAAATGAACTTTGAATATGAAGGCTAAGGTACAAGTTGAATCTCTTACATTTGCTATCTATATGACAGCAGTCAAGTGTCTCAATCTCTCTGAGGCAGAGTTTTCTCATCTGTAAAATGGGGCTAACATTTGAGTTTATCAGCTTCATGGAGCTACAAAGAAAGAGATTTCAAAACTGAAAATTATATGCAATCACCATTACTATATAAAGGCAAAGGAAGGCTATTTGTATGAGTTCCCTATACTTATGATGCTATAGGGTTCCAGAAAAAAAACACCTTAATATCAACTTTTACCATTATTATCCAATAAATAGATTTTAGATGTCTTGATGAAGAAATATTTTTAATACAGTAAATTGTAATCAAAATCAGTTAGAGATTTTTTTAAAATTCTGCCTTTAAAAATAAATAGGTAACATGATTAATTTAAATCAATATTGATAGTGTGTTTTTTTTTTTCAAATTAGAAGCAGCACAATGTGACTTGATACTAGCTGTGTGGCCTTGTATAAAACAATTAGTCTCTCTTGCATTTGTCCATCTGAAAATTGGAATAATAATACTTGTATTCTCTGTAGGATTATACAAAGAGAAAAGGAATTGTATTTATATATGGCAGAACATATAATTCAGTTGTGTCTTAAATGGATCCATCTTGAATAGGACAAACAGAAATAAATGGTTAGCAGGAAATCATGTTATTTCTCATGAAAAACTAAATAAGAATGAATGTAGGCCAATAAATAGAACAATATTCACAAAAAAATCAGTTCTCATATAGCAAGAACTTGAAGTCTTCCTGTTTGTTACTCTGGGACAAATTTCCAGTTTATCTAAGTCCCTCCTAACAAGTCTAATTCCTTTGGTTAGTTGGTTATTGTTCTTTGCTTTTGAAGACATGAATGCTATTGCCATACTGGAGTCTAACTGTGACTGATCAGATCAATATGAATTAATTGCAATAGAGTTTAAATGCTTGGTAATTTGTCTTGAAAAAGGATCTCATGAACCAAATCAGTTCCAATAGAGCAATGAACTGAACCAGTTACACCCAGGGAAAGAACTCTGGGAGATGACTATGAACCACTACATAGAATTCCCAATCCCTCTATTTTTGTCTGCCTGCATTTTTTTATTTCCTTCACAGGCTAATTGTACACTATTTCAAAGTCCGACTCTTTTTATACAGCAAAATAACTTTTTGGACATGTATACATATATTGTATTTAACTTATACTTTAACATATTTAACATGTATTGGTCAACCTGCCATCGGGGGGAAGGGGTGAGGGGAAGGAGGGAAAAAATTGGAATAAAAGGATGTACAACTGTCAATGCTGAAAAATTACCTATGCATATATTTATAAATAAAAAGCTATAAAAAATTTAAAAAGAATATATATATATAAAAAGAAAAAGGAAAAGGATCTCAGTGTCTGGTACCTCATCTTGCCAGATAAGTGAACTTATCCAATATTTCTCCATTTGTTGTAACTGATGGCTCTACATATGGATGGTATTGTAAGCTGGTATTTTCTTGTTAATTATTAGGCCAAAATTAACAGAAGCAACAGAGAATCAATTAATTCTTTATTGCATCATGGTCTCAACAGTTGAATTGAGTGCACAATCATTTGTAAACAATAACAACCACCAAAAAGTCATGCTTCAACGTTCCCTCCATTTTAACCTTAGCTAGTAGCCTTTTCAATTTAAATAATTTGTTGTGTGTAGTAGCTGACTTTGATATTGTTTTCATCCTTGTTGAAGACACTTGACAATATTGCAAAAAATACCATGCTAAAAATCATGGGAATAAGTACACAGCCCTATTTTACTCCATTGGTGACAGAAATCACAAGGGCATTGTCCATTATCTGTAACTCATGCAATTGTGCTATCATGAAACTGTTGTACAATACTGAAAAACTCCAGGCACACAAATTTTGCTATAATTTTCCACAAGCCCTCATGATTGACAGTATCAAAGGTTTTGGTCTGATTGACAACTATTGTATATAGATCTCTGTTCTGCTTCTGGCATTTCTTCTGGAGTTGTAAGGCAGCACACACCATATGAACCAATTATTCCTCAGTCCTTTCTAAAGCTACACTGGCTCTCAGGTAGATGGTTATTTTCTAGGAGAAGGTTCAGTTTAGTAAAGAAAACCCTGCCAAGAATCTTGCCAGCAATGATTAAAGAAAGACCCCTCTGTGCTTGTCACAGGCCAATTTATTTCTTTTACTTTTATACAAATGGGCAATATCTTGAGACATCATTGAACTCCTCCTTTTGCTAAATAATCCAGAAAATTCCAGTCAGCTTTTTTTTTATGAGCAGTGGGCTCTCTGCCTTGTAAATCTCATCTGGAATAGAATCAGTGTCAGGCACTTTGTCCCACAAGACGCCAACTAACATTCAAAACCTCTTCATCCGATGAAGTTTAGCTAAAGAGAGACTGACTTAAACCTTAAGTAAATGATCAGTGATTTTAGCATTTTTTAGAATTTTGAGAACAGTATGAAAATATTCATCTCTCTAAAATCAAATCCTTATCACTAATCAAGGTGATTCTACCAGCACGGAGTAGTTGCTGTATACTATAGGCATTTAGACCATAAATAGCTCTCTGGGCAACATAAAAGGACTTTGCATTCTTATTATCAACATAAAACTGAATTTTACCTGCCTTATCACTGAGCCAAGAATTCTACATCTCTTTAAACTTTACTTGTATTTTATTTTTGGTGGAATTAAGTGCTGCCTTCTTAGAGATGGATAAACGCTGGTAAACCCTGTGGAGTTCTCATTTCTCATGTAACAGTTTCTGAATTTCCTCACACATTTTCATCAAACCAACTTTGATATTTGTCAGTTATCTGGCACAGATGAGGAAAGGAAGTACTGTATACTAAATTTCTGAAAACTGCCTCCTTTTTTTCTGTTCCTCTTTTGGCAATCATATGTTGGCTCAACATTCCTTTCAAATTGGCAAGGAATAGTTCCCACTTGCAGAAACACTCTAGTCTGTTGGCATTGTTTTCTAGTTGTCATCTTGCCTTAGGGCCACAACATTTGTTGAATGCAAATATTTAGCTTGGAGAGAATAAGTCTATGATCAGTACAGCACTCTGCACCACACCCTCACATCCTGTCTTTCTCTTCTTACAATGACTAGTCTATTAAATTCCAATGTTTGCTCTAAGGATGCATCAACAAAGTTAATTGTATTTAGGTAAATAGAAGATAGTGTTAATGATGATGTTATAAGATGTACAATTTTTCAGTAGTAAGTGAATAGTATGTTGCTGATTCTGATTCCATTTCTCCCAGGGTCTCTATGCTCTATTTGTTCACCCAGAATAACAAATTTGTCCTCTTTCAGCACATTGATGATGATAGTCTTTGTAAAATTTTCCTTTAATCCCATCAAAATTAACATGGTGGGATCATAAGATTGATGAAGGTGGCATGACACTTTCCTGCATGAATTTGTCATTCACTCTTTTTAATAAACATACAAACTTACTTACTAAATTAATTTTGCTTGCAAAATCAGCTTGATTGGGCTTCTTTTCACTACAGCCATTTCAAAAAAATGTGTATTCATTTCTAACTTTTATAAATTTCATTTGCCTGCCTTGTTTCACTCGGGATTGCCATCTGGTTATGATATTTGCTGAGTTCTCCTTGAAATAGGAACTATATGAACATAATTATAAAACACTTTTCATAAAAATAAAGTCAAATATAAATAATTGGAAAAATACTAATTACTCATGGGTAGGTTAAGCCACATAATAAAAATGACAATTCTTCCTAAATTACTCTATTTTAAAAATAATTTTCAATTATTTATAGATCTGGAAATATTATAAAATTCTCTGGAAGAATAAAAATCAAGGATATTAAGGGAATCAATGAATTAAAAAGGGAGAAGGAAATTATTCTAACAGATCTCAAACTATATTATAAAGTAGTAATTATCAAAATTCTTTGATACTTGCTAAGAAATAGAGTGGTGGATCAGTGGAATAGTTTTGGTACACAGCACATTATAATAAATGACTATAGTAATATAATATATGATTAAATCCAAATATCTAAATTTTTGGTACAAAAACTCATTATTTGATAAAAATTTGCTGAGAAAACTAGAAAACAGAATTGCAAAAACAGCAAAGAAAAACATCTCACATCATATAGCAAGGCAAGATCAAGAGGGGTATATATTTACATATAGATGGTGACAGCATAAGCATAATTTATCTGTTAGCTCTATGGAAAAGGGAAGAATTTAGGAGCAAACAAGAAATAGAGAACGTTTTGAAGTACAAACTAGATAATTTTGATTATATAAAAGTAAAAAAGTAATACTTGCACAAATAAAACCAAGGAGACCAAAAATTAGAAGGATATCAGAAAACAGGGATTCATTTTATAAAACAATTTCTCTGATAAAGGTCTCATAGCTCAAACATATAGAGAACTGAATCAAATTGATAAAAATACAAGTCATTCCCCAGTTGACAAATGGTCAAAGGAAATGGACAGACATTTTTCCAACAAATCAAAGCTTTCTATAGTCATGAAAAAAATGTTCTATATCACTATTGATTAGAGAAATGCAAATTAAAACAAGTCTGATGCATTACTTCATACCTATCATACTGGCTAATATATCAGAAAATTAAAATGATAAATGTGGAAAATGTGGAAAAATTGGAATATTAATGTACTGTTAGTAATGTTAGTAAACTAATTCAGCAATTCTGGGGACCAATTTGGAACCATGCCCAAAAGTCTATAAAACTGTGCATACCCTTTAATTCAGAAATACTAGTGCTAAGTCTATATATCAAAAAGATCATAAAAAAGGGAAAAGAACCTACATGTACAACAATATTTATATCAATTCTTTTAGGTGGCAAAGAATTGGAAATTGACATCAATTGTGGAATGGATGAAAACTTTGTGGTATATATAATGGAATACTATTGTCCTATAAGAAATGATGAGCATGTGGATTTCAGAAAACCCTAGACTTACATGCTCAGTGGAATGAGCAGAATTGGGAGAACATTGTACATTGTGCAATGATCAGCTATTATAGACTTAGGACGTTTTAGCTATTATAGACTTAGGACAATGATCCAAAATGATTCTAAAACTCATGTGAAAAATACTATTCACATCCAGAAAAAGAACTATAGTCTAGATGCAGATCGAAGCATGGTTTTCCTCTTCCTTCCTCCTTCCCCTGCCATGGTTTTTTCCCCTTTTGTTCTTTGCTGTAACCCTGCATCAACAAAGTTAATTGAATTTAGGTAAACAGAAGACAGTGTTGATGATGATGATGTTATAAGATGTACAATTCTTCAGTAATATATGAATATTATGTTGCTGATTCTGACTCCATTTCTTTCATGACATGACTAACATGTAAAAATATTTAACATGATTATACATATATAACCTATTAATTCCTTCCTTCCTCCCCCCTTCCTCCCCTTCCCTTCCTTCCTTCCTTCCTTCCTTCCTTCCTTCTTTCCTTCCTTCCTTCCTTCCTTCCTTCCTTCCTTCCCTCCCTCTCTCCTTCCAAACATCCTTCCCTCTCTCCTTTCAAACGTCCTTCCCTCTCTTGTTCCAAACAGAAGAAAAACAATCTGTTCATTTCTTTAAAGAGCATACTGTCCATAAGCATGCACATATTCCATATAATGATGGTGAGTAAAATCATGTTTCCAAAAGTTTTTATATTTTTTTTGTATTTTGACTGAAGGGTGGTATTCTTGACTTTTGTTATAAGCCAGCCAGGTCTGGGTAAAGCAGACAATTTTTAGAGCAATTTTTCTAGCCCATTCCTCACGCCAGGAGGTGAACAGTGTGGTCCTTCAAAAAGGCTGCTCAGACACCCAGGAGGCTGCCAAATTCCATTGCTGCTTCAGTCCAGTGAGAAAATGACCCTGGACTGCAGAGTCGTGACTGCAGCTCCCAGTGTATCCACAACTGCTGCTTTGTTACTTGCCTGTTGCCTTAGGACTTTAAGGTAGGCAAAAATAATAAAATTATAGTAAAATAGTACAATGGTATCATGATTTGAGCGTAAATTAGATTTAAGTGAGGCAGAGTGCATTAGGTTGTCAGCTTCATTTTCTTTTTCAAAGTTCAGTGTCTTCAAAGTCCAAAGCCAAGACAAATGTCAAAATGACTTGTGATTACTCAGGATGCAGTGGATGACCTTGGTTTCTTCAACTTCCAGCCAAACTCTCAAGTGCTCCATAGCACCTGTTTTAGCTGCCTTCACGGCTATTGGAACAAACTGTTCTCATTTGCCCTTTCCTACTGGAAGTCTTCACATGCTTGGGTGAACCCCCTGTTAACTCATCAGTGAGTGTGAGACCCCTCAGTTACCCCCAACCTTGTTTAGCAGTCTACTGAAATGTTTCCCAGGATGTGGTCAGTGTGCATGTCACAGCTTATTGGACCCACAAGTGAAAGTTGGATGAATTAGGCAGATACCCAAAAGCGGAAGATAGCCTTAAAAAGGCTTGGAAGCCCTCACATCAGAGGGACTAGTGTTCCCTGAACATACCCTATATTACAGGTATCATTTAAGATAAATATAATTATATCTACAAGTTATTTTGACACATCCTGCTACAGAACTTGTATAAGAACTGTAGATCTCCCCATGTGGTACAAGTATATTTTTCCTTATGTTCACAGGATGTCACAGTATTAATTATCCAGTGAGAAAGTACAATCTCTGAATTGCTTACCAAGTGGTGTTCTACTTATGCCATCAGCTCACCATCTTGTCTATTCCATTCAGGAATATGTGTGAGACAATTTAAAAAGCTACAGTATCCCCACTGACCCCCAGAGAATGCTCAGCCTGAAAATAAGATGCATAAACTATTTCACAATCTACCCCTACACTTCCATTCCCTGCCTTAGTACTTCAGTAGTACTACAGAAGAACTTGGTTCAACCCCTCACTAACAAGACCTAGAATTCATTTAGGAGATGAAAGAGTAAAATGTTTACAATGTAAAATTTTTACTATATAAGTTTTTTTCAAACTCATAATTCCCAACTTCATCTGGCTTTCTTCTTCACATCTTCCCTTTATGTACTCTTTCAATATTGTCTATTTATGATCTTATTTAGGGTTTTCTTGACAAAGATACTAAAGTGGTTTACCATTTCCTTTCTAGTTTATTTTTTACAGAAAGACTGAAGTAGGCAGGGTTAAGTGACTTCCCCAGAGTCACACAGCTAATAAGTGTTTGAGAACACATTTGAACTGAGGAAAATGAGTTTTTCTTCAGGTCTAACATTTTCTTCTACTGCATTAACTAGCTACCCATTCATGTACCTAATAACAATTTTAAAATAAAGAAATTTCCTACTCAAGTATATTATTTCTACTTTTCCACCTCTAGACCCCTTATATTCAAATATTTAAAAACCTAACATATTGTAATCATAGCATACATTGTACATGATATAATGTGAAAGGAAATCAATTGAGTGATTCTATATGGTAAAATTTGCCTCCTAATATCTCCCAAACCTCCTACTTACTTATCCAGGTTTGCATGTGGTAAGGAGGATTCACATATACAGCTTAGAGAAAAAATAATGGAAAGGAATATTCACAAATGATTTCAGGATCATGAACCATTAAGAATGGAAAGTACAGAAGGTAGTAAATAAAATAAATCTTGCCCTTTCCAGTTCAAAAGCATAATGGGATTCAAAATTGATGGGAGTCTCAGTAACTTAGGATCCATTTTCCCTGTAGCTCTCATCTCTATTTCTATTCCAGGATCAAAATGTCTTTTGGAGTTCTGATCTCTCTGGTTGTCTCATTCACTAATTGCACATCTCTAGTACAATAATGGTCATGGAAGCCACAGGCCTGTTTGCTCCCAAATAACTGATGGAACATTGGAAGTCTGGATCTAAGAGTAGTGGCCGTTTGCGCCTGTTTTTCTTGTGGAAAACAGAAATCTAAATCTAATATGAATTTAAATATGTTTCATGTGCCAGGTATTGCACTAATCACTGAGAATACACGTAGAAAAAAAAATAGACACCTGGCCCTCACAGAGCTGGAAGTCTAATGGGGAAGACATACAAGAGAAAAGCTGAAAAGGGGAGGGAGCAGAATGTAACTTGCATGGGGCAGGGGAAGAATGCATCTGCGTGGGAAATGAAAAGGATGTCCTGAGTGCTCTAACTTAATGAAGGTTCTGGGAGGAACTTGCATTCCATTCTATAATCAGAGGGAGGCAGAGGGTACTGATAAAGTATGAATATCAGGACTGATGTGCAGAATAAAGAGGTTCTTGGGTCATGGTAGAGAAATTATGTCCTTGGTGATATTGCAAGACTTCCAGTCTCAGAACGTACTTGAGGCAGGGCAGATTCCACTAACCTCTCTGTTCTAGAGATAATAAAAGGAGTCCTATCTGATGGGTTGTTTCACAAATTCCATTCTGTCTCTGTCCCTTTGAGTAAATTTCCTGGATCTGTGGGTTTTCATAGGATTGAAAAGACAATGAGGGAGTGCTAGTTACATTAGGATATAACTGATACTTGCTTTGTGACTTGAACGTATTAAGCATAGCTAGTTACTCTTATTACCTTAAATTACTTAAATTACACAAATCTTATTTTGCTGCTCCTTTCTCCAACAAAGTGAACAGTCCTTGTACTGAAAAGGACAGCATAAAATTGACTAATAGAGTATTTATCTAAAGTCAGGTATTGAGATAGTAAGATAGCAATCTAGTTGCCATTGATGAATCCAAGTCACTTAGTCCTGTTATCTGAAAATTTTGGCAGATGTGATTGATGTTCTACCATCAATGATCTTTGAAAGTTTGTGAAGAGTAGGAGAGATATAGCAGAACTTAAAAAGGACAAATGTTCCAATTTTTGAATAAAGAAAAATAAAGAGAATATTCTGGGGGAGATAACTGATTTTGGCAGCATTCTAGAATGTATTATTACATTGTTAAAGGAACATTAATGGGCTTCAGACAAACAAACAAACCCAAATGTCTTCATACAAACCACATAATTCTAAAATAACCTTATTTCCCTTTTTGATAAGGTTGCAAAACTGGTCAGTTTAAGTGATGTTATGCATATAGCTTTACTAGACTTTAGGAAAATGCTTAACAAAATCTATCATGGTGGGTTTTTTTTTTTTTTGGTTTGTTTTTGCTTTTTTATAAAGAGGGGGAGATCAGGTCTATATAGTAGTAAGTAGATTTGGAACTGCCTGATTGATCAAACACAATGTATAACTATTAATGTCAGTTTTGGAAGTAGGTTTTCAGTGGAGTGTCCCAGGAACTTTTGCTTAGTCTTATGTTATTTAACATTTTCGTCAGCAATTTGGATAAAGACATAGATGGTATGCTTAATAGGTTTGCAAATGATACAGAGGTAGAAGAGATAGTGAAGACAATGAATGATAATCAAACTTTTAAAATATCCTTACAGACTAGATCATTAGGCCAAATCTAATAAAATATAATCTAATGGGATGAGTACAAGGTTTTATTCTTAGGTTAAAACAATCTTCCCATGTGTAGAATGGGGGAAAAATGGATGGCTAGTTAACAATCGATGCAAAAAAGAGTTGAGGATTTTAAAGAAATTTTAAGTTCTATATAAGTCAATGTAATATAATAGCCTAAAAAAGGCTAATTCAGTTTTATGCTGTACTGAGCGTACAGTGTCCTGAACCAGAGAAGTGATAAGGCCACTGTTTTATACACCAACTAGATTCTCTCTGGAGTACTACATTGCATTCCAGGTGTTGCAATTTAGAGGAATAGCTCTAGAGTGTTCAGAGGAGAGGAGACATGGTAGTGAAGAAAAAATGGAAATGATTGAAGAATCTGAGGAGTTTTAACCTGGAGAAAAGAAGACTTGGTTTGACTGGGGAGATAAAGAAGGAGTTGATATGAGAGGTGTTTTAAAGTATTTTAAGGACTAGTATATGGAAAAAGAAATAGATTTATTCTGCTCGGGCCCAGAGGAAAGAACCAAAAGCAATGGTTGTACATTGTAAAGGAGATTTAGTTGTATTATGAGGAAGAATCTCTTAAAGATTAGAGTTAACCAAAAGGGTCATGGGCCACTACAGGGAGTAATAGATTCCCTTTATTAGCAGTGCCCTTCACAGAGTAAGCACTTAACAAATACTTCTTGACAGCCTGGAGGTCTTCAAACAAAGGCTGAATGATCATTTTTGGGGAACATTGTAGATGATTATTTTTCTTGTCCAGATATAGATTAACCTACAGGCCTCTTTGCTCTCTTTCAGCTTTATGATTCTGTGATACTATCTGCAGTTTCAAATGACTATTAGTGATTTCTATTTTATGCATTCTAGCCCAAAGAAGATTTTCCTTAATAGCACAAACTAAAGCAAAATAAAAATTGAATAGCCCTATTACCTCATCAACACTCTTATCCACCAAGAGCAATGGTTTTATCTCTTCATTAGTATTGTTTTTTCCCTTATTGTAGATTTAAACATAATAAAAGTAAATAAGTCTTTTTATTGGTTTTTTCTTTATTAGATAATTTTTTATTATAAATATCATATGTCAACAAAAACAAAGTATAAAAAAATTTAAATCTTAGGGCTAAATCTTTAAAAAGGTAGAACCAAATGAATTAATTAGCCAACAAGTATTTATCCATCACATATTTACTATATATCAAGGACTTTACTAAGATCTTCTTTTCTAGGTGTGGTGGACCAATAAAAATCAAATTTCAGTAATCCTTTATATAATATCTGGTTTTTGCCCTAATGGATGATCTCTTCTTATTTTGTATATAAATATATGGTTTTGTTTACTAAAATTTTGAAACAGCAAATCCTTTGCCAGCCTCAATTCATTCTCAAGTTTAGTAATCCTTACACTATTTTTATGGGAAGGTAACTACTCACACTGTTATATTTATCCTTAGTTACCTATACTTTCTTTTATCTTCTCTACATTTATTTTTTAAATGTCACATCTTTTAAATACTTTTGATGCTCTTTGTCTTTACATGTGTTTCCATCCCTATCCAGACTGAAACCTCCTTTGTAGCAAAAGAAAAAATAAACAAAAATATCCAACACAGAGGTTATATTTATGAATACATATCATGTGACTGTTTCTTGGCTCTCTCACACAAAGCAGAAGGAAAGTATTGTTTCTTCTGTGGAAACTTCATTGCTTTTTCTATTACTCAGAATTCAACTAAGAGACCGCATTTTAACAATATTTTCATTTATATTTATGTAGTTATTGTAGTTTCTTACTTATGTTTTATTATATTCTTCATTAATTCATACAAATCATGTGTTTCCTTGAATTCTCTTTATCATTTGTTACTGCATGATTATCTTCTATTAAAGATATATAAGAGAAGCTTAACATAGTAACTGCCCCATAGTAGATGCTTAATAAATATTTATTGATTGATTATTGATTCACATACCATACTTTTAAAAAAGGACTTGATGAGAACTCACTTTGTTTTCCGTTTTTTTACTACTGCAGAGTACTGCTCTGAATATTTCTGAATAAATTGTGCCTTAATTTCTGTCCTTGATTTCCTTAGGGTATATGTTCAGTTGTAGGTTGCTGGGTCAAAAAGTATAGACAATTTAATCAATATTATTGAATAATTCTAAATTGAGATAAAGAAAGGTTGGATTATATCATATGTTTACCAGTGTTATATTTATGTACATTTCTCCATTGCTCCTTTAACAGAGGTCCCATTTTAAAAATTCTATCACTTTGTATATTATAAAATGTAATTTCAGATTTCTTTTATCTAATTTGTATTTCTTATATTATTTGTGATTTGAGACATGTTTATATGTATCCATTTATAGCTTGTAATTATTTTTTAAAACTTTTTCATATCCTTTCACTCCTGAGATCACTAGGGAATGACTCTCGGCATTATATATTTCTGTCAAATGACTGTGTTGGTTGGATATCAGACTTTTATTGGTGATATTTAATGCAAACAGTGTTTCCTACTCTACTGTTTCTCTTCTAATTCTGTCTTCATTGATTTTATTCATACAAAACCTTTTTAATTTTATGTAGTGAAAATTGGCTATTCTGACTTTTATTATACCTTCTACCCATTAGTCATACTTGTGAAAATACTTTATTCATTTTCTTTTGTTTATGACATGGCCTTTTACATTTAGCATAAACATCTATTTTGAGGGGCAGCTAAGTGACTCAGTGGATAGCATACCACTCTGTCAGGAAGACTCCTTTTCTTTAAATCTTGCCTTAGATATTTATTAGCTGTGTAACTCTAGGCAAGACACTTCACCCTGTTTGCCTCAGTTTTCTTATCTGTAAAATGATCTAGAGAAGGAAATAGCAAGCCATTCTAATATCTTTGTCAAGAAGACTTCAAATGTGGTCCCAAAGAGCTGGATGCTACTGAAAAATAACAACAAATTTGCTTTGAACTCATTATAATTTGTAGTGTAATATATGTCTTTAAGCTCATGGGTAATGAAGTCCTTTTACACCCAGAAAGTAGATGTTTTTTCCTTCCCAAGACAACTCTTAATCTTTCCATTTTCATTGGAATTGGGTCTCATTTAGTCTTCAAAATTTAATTTTTATATTCTGTATACATAGGAATAGCTACTCTTAATAATACAATGATCCACGACTATTTTGAAGGACTTATGATGAAAAATCCTATTCATATTCAGAGAAAAAAACTGATGTGTCTGAAGACAGATTGAAGCATGCTTTAAAAAAAAAGTTACTTTTCTTGAGATTTTTTTGGGCTCCCCCAGATCTGTGTGTTTTTGTTTCTTTTTTTGCAACATGACTTATAGAAATGTTTTGCAAAACTTCATGTGGCTTTCTCAATTCCAGGGGGAGGTAAGAGAGGGAAGAAGGGAGAGAAACTAGAATTCAAAGCTTTAAAAACAGTTTTATATATAACTGAAAAAAATAAAATATTAAAAATACAAAATACAAAATTTAATTCTTGATTCCTTCTCATCCAATGTTCTTTCCATGGAGCATACTATCAAATCTTGTAATTCCCTGATATAGACTCTGAGAATACTAGTTTACCTGTCCCTCTCCCTTGTCCCCAGTCATTCTTCAAGAGGCGTTATAGTAAAATTTTAATTGAATAATAGACTTCCTTTGATAAACAATACCTTGGAGGATATGGTAATAAAAAGAATATTGGATTTGGAGTAATAATATTTGGTTTTCAGTCCAGATTGATCATTTAGTAGTTGTATACAGGTCATTTCATTTCTCCAACTCTGTCCCCATCTGTAAAAAAGATAATATCGATAATATTTGGACTTTAAAGAATGATATTTATTCATCTTTTATTTATTTATTCAACAATCATTAATGAAGTTCCTACTATAGAATCACGTACTATTCTAGGTACTGGGAATAGAGACAAAAAGCTAAAAATTTTACCTTTCAAAGAGCTCATGTTCTACTGAGGGGGACAGTACAAAGATAAACTTTACAAAAATAAACAAATACAGAAATAAGCAAAGTAAATACAAAACAATTTTGTCAGGGGTAAATGAGCAAATAGGACATTAAACTTCATGGAGGATCCCACTTTGAGCTAAAACTTGATGGAAATTAAGGATTCAACAAGGTGGAGGGAAAGAAGAAGTGAATTTGAGGTATGAGTGACAGCTTTTGCAAACTTCTGGAGACTGAAGATGAAATGGCTTGTTCTGAGAATAGCAAATAGCTAAATATGGCTGAAATATAGATTATATAAGGGTATATTATGGTGTATATATAATCAAGTATAATAAGCCTAGAAAGTAAACTGACAGTTTGTTGTAAAGTACTTTTTATGACAGCAGAAGAGGTTATATTTTACCAAAGGGGCATCTATGGGAGTTTGGGGGGAGTGGAAACCCTGAGAAGAGGAATGTCACAAAAACTCAAGGAAACCAGAATATCCAAAGACGTCAGAAAGGATAAAAACTAAGAAAAAGTCATCAAATTTGGCAAATAAGAGATTATTGGTGACCATGGTTTCAACTTAGTGATGAGGTCATAAGCCATTTCTCCTGGGCACTCCATTTGGATTTTGTCAGATAAATTCAAGAGACAATCTCCAAACACTTTTACATTTCCCCCCCCCAAAGACTTTTTAGAAACCAATCAAAGGAAGATATTGTCATAAATAAGTTATCAAAAAAGAGATTACTTAAACTAAGACTATAATAAAGTTACAAACAAATCATTCTTAACATGAACTCTTTTCCTTATGGATCTACTTCTCCTGCATGAAATATCTCATTCTCAACATCCATCCTTTGGGTACTGTCTCATCACAGGAATCTCTCTTCCTTCATCTCCATCATATGGAAAAATCTAAGTAATCCCCAGGAAGACTTCTGCTATCAAGCTGACAAATCAATGTAGAACTGGGCTGGCCTGACATCTGCTCCAGGTAATCGAGTAGAAGCCATTTTGATTAGACCTCTGAACTGTTCTTTCCTGTTGCTCTGTGTTCATTTTCTGAGTCTGGTACCTACATATGATTTGAGAAAGTGTGTCAGTGTGTGTGTGTGTGTGTTTCCTTTTGGATAAAACAAAAGCAAAAACCTCTCAGTCAACTCCTTGGTTGTGCACTGATATTGTAAATAATTGATCATAAAGATAAAACACTTCAGTTGGATAGAGGCCAGGGCTGCCTTCAATACCACCAGAATAAATCTCTCTGCACAGGAGGCCAGTGCCATAGTGGATTTTGCAAGGCCATTAAACTATCACTGCAGTTCAGGCATTAGTTGGAATAAATTGTTTCTGTTTGTGTTTGTTACCATTTCTTAGTAAAACTAATTAAGGAACTAATTGATTGTTTTGTTGTTCTACTAATTAACTCCATATGGTGCACATTTCCATGGAGATACAGTATGAGTTATGGGAAGTTCTCTGATTTAAAATGTCGTTTCTGGGTTAGGGGACAATTTTTTAAAATTAAGTATCCTTTGGACTTGCATTTCTCTTCATCTTCCTGCGCATGGCCCCTCTCTTATTGTTCTCCCCTGTATCTTCAAAAAGGAGGATTTGGGGACATCAGTGCCAAACGAGGAAAGCCAACAGGTGGCCAGGCAGAGGCATTAAGACAGATGCTCCCAAAGATCTGGAAAATGGAGATTTGAGAAGTCTGGACGCTGAAGCCCCTGTACCTCTGGGAGCAACCAGACGTGCTTCACTAGTTTTAGACTAATTACCTTTCTAATGAGCACAAGCCAGTGGTTGCTATGGCAATGCCTGTGGACGTCAGACCTCACACTAGCCTGCTGTAATGGACACCCACGGGAAGGGGCTTTTCCAAGCTTGTGTACGATTTTAAAACTTTCCCCTTCTTCTTCTTCCAACTGGATTCAAGCACTTTTCCCTCAAGGTAAGTCACTTAGGAGAAATTTTTTTTCTAAAGAACTTGTTCTTCGAGTAGACTGAGCAACTCAAGTTGACCAAACCCTCATTTTAAAACATGGTTACTTTAAAAATCTATGGACTCAAATCACAAAATATAGAATATTAGAGCAGAAGAGACCCCAAAACAGAGAATCAATAATAGAACATTATAAAGTACTACAGCAGCGTGGGTTCTTAAACAAAGAAGATTAAAGCTGTCAGAGGAAAAATAGACATTAACAATCATTTACTCAGATAGTTTTACCTTATAGAAGAGGGAGCCCCCAGCCTGTAAAAGTGACTTGCCTAAAGGTACACAGCTAATTAGAGAAAGAACTGTGCTCAATTCAGGTCTCCAGAGTTCTTTCATTATTTTCATGTTTTAGTTCACTTGTTTCAGACAATATATAGCTTCTGTTTTACACTGAACTATCAATGAACTCAATTATTCAGTGAAAAATATTTTGGTTCAGATCAGGACTCAGCAAATTAGTACCATTAGTTCCAGTTTGGGTTCACAGTTGGAAGTCCATTCACATCCCTTGTTTGGAGGGATATAGACTTTCCCTGATGACAGGCAAACAGTCAAGACCTGACAGTAGCTCACAAATAGGTTATGAGTTAGAATGTAAATGCTCAAACCCCAAAGAAGTGACCTGTGTTAAGTGGTTTAATATAGACCATTTCCAGGAGCTCATGAATTCTGTATTACAGCAAGTTGTTCCATGACACTGCAATTGTCTTCCTAATAATACAGTCCCCAAAGTATTTATCACCACAACTCAGGCAGAGAGAGCTGATAAATCTTGGTTTGCTAAAGACAAAGCTTCTTGCATTTTTACCTCTTCTTAACCCTTCCTAAACCAGCCAGATCCTTTTCTACTTATGGAGGAAAAATAATTTGAAATAGTGAAATTTTCTACAAAAGTCACAGAATGTTAGATCTAAAAATTTAAAAGTTGGAAAGGACTTTAAAGTGTAGCACATTAGAGCAAGAGACAGACATAGAGCTAAATAGGAGAACACAGAGTGTTAATAATGGAAGGAACATCAGAGAGGTTCTAGTCTAACCCCTCGTTGCCATTTTCATTTAGCATATGAGAAAACTGAGATTCATTTGGATCTAACAATTTGACCCATAAAAGTAAATAAAATGAAATAGAATCAAATTTCTACCCCATCATTCTTACTCTAAGACTAATCCTCTTAAAAACTACAAGACCTCAGTAAGATGAATTTGGCTTTTTTTTCCTTTTTTTAACTTCTTTTTTTCCTTTCTATTTGTTTTTATTCTCCATATCAATGAGACAACATGTCAGAGAGACTTTAGATTTCCATTCATCTAAAAACTATTTAGGTATTGAGCACCTACCTGTGGACAATGTGTGGTGCTAGGTATTCTGGGGGGTATGTGAAGAAACATAAAATAGGGTTTTTGTTTTCAAGGAACTTAGAGTATATAGGAGAAATAAAATACATGATTATAAATCATTAAGTAACAAACTAGGGCAGTATTGATAAGAGCCAAATAAAGACAAAGGGATTCTGAGGAGAAAGAGATCAGTGAAGAACTGATGGGGCTAGGAAACATTTCTGAGATGGACTTTGATCATAAGAATATCTTGCTAAATAGGTGACCTCAGAGGCCATTAGTTCAACTTACTCATTTTAGAGATGAAGAAAACAGGGCAATGTAGGTTTGAACAGTTTGTCTAAAGTAACACAGATCATATCAATTTGTGGGTATATTTGAAATTATGTCCTTTAATTGCAGAGCCAGTGTTCTTTTCACTGTGCTATAATGGTATTTGAATGGTCCATAAGAATCTATTATCTTATTTATGCAAGTACTCTCTCATGGAATACAGATCTCATTCTGTGAACCTCTTCTCTATCAACATTCAAGGGAGGCTCATCCAAAATGCTAGAGACAATCCCCTAGTTTTCTTAACAATGAGAACTCTAATGGAGAAAATAAATAGTCCATTAATTATCTTTTATGTTCCATGACCACTTTACTTTCTCTTCAATACATATAGCTTTCTGATAACTTTTTATACTTCTTCTGTTTCACAATTTTTGGTGATATAATGATAGAAAATGAAGAAGAATTAGGAAACTTCTTGATGAGAATGAAGAGGAAAGTCTAGAATACTGTCTTACAGTTTAATTTTTAAAACAACTAAGATCTTGGCAACTGATCTCATCACTTCCTGGCAAACAGGAGAAGAAATGGAAGCACTGTCAGATTTTCTATTTTGGGACTCAAAGATCACTGAAGATGGAGACTACAGACATGAAATTAAATGATGCTTGCTTCTTGGAAGGGAAGCTATGGCAAATCTGGACATCATACTAAAAAACAGAGACATCACCTTGCTGAAAAATATCCATATAGTCAAAACTATGATTTTTTTCTAGTAACAATGTATGGTTGTGAGAATTGGACTATCAGGAAAGCTGAGAGTTACAGAATCAATACTTTCAAATTGTGATCCTAGAGAAAACTTTTTGAGAGTCCCTGGGACAGCATAGAGATCAAATTGGTCAATACTTAAATAAATTGATTTAGACTATTCATTGAAAGCTCAAATACTGAAGTTAAAGCTTAATGAGCAAATAATGAGAAGATGGGATTCTTTGAGAAAAAATCCCTGGTATTGAGAAAGACTGAAGGCAAAAGGAAAAGAGCAAATCAGGGGATTCTTTGAATATATAGCATCATAGAAATACATATTTTGACTGATCTTGAGGGATAATGGAGGATAAAAGGACTTAGTTTGCCATGGTGTTACATATAGTCAATACAATACAATACAATACAAATAGTCAAGCATGACTGAATGAGTAAAGTGTCACAGCTTACTCATACTCACCAAATATCTCTCTATTGTTCCTCATTATAATTGTATTAGTGGAAAAAATGGGAGAAGAATGTCAAGATGGGGAAAAAAGTATAGGCAAAGGTGAGAATAAGTACAGAAAAATGTTTTCTAGAAGATAAAAAGAAAATCTTTGCTATAAGAGAAGAAATGATGTTGAAGAGTTACAACAAATAAACTTGGTTAGATCATATAGGAGCAGATTGTAGAAGGCTTAGAATTCCAGATCAAAGAATGTAAGATCATAAGGAGCCATTGTAGGATCAGACTTTGGGAACAGTGGCCCATGCCAAATTTCAACACAAACTCATTGCATGAACTTGAGCAGAAAATGCTCTCTCTTACTTTGTAAGATGAGAATGTTGAATTGAATGATTTTTAAGGGCCTTTAAGGTTACCTTTTCTATAGTAACCTCCCCATTTGAGATTGCCATCACCTCTTCCATGGAAATATATCAATTGGCATCTCTGCTTCTAGCCTCTCCTCTTCTGTCCATCTTTTACACAGCTATCCAATTATTTTTCTTAAGACACAGATCTGATGATAATCCCCCTGCTAAAAACACAAAAAAGACAAAAATAAAACCTTTTGGTAGGCCCCTATTTCTTTTAGGATAAAATTCTCAACCTGACATTTAAAATCTTCCCAAATATGGTTTCTACTTTCCTTTCAATTTTTGTTTCATATTACATCTCTTATAGGCATTCTATTTTAACCAAATTGACCTAAGTATCATTCCTGAAATTTTGCTCTTTTTCTTGTATTCTGCTTTCTTTCCTGTGTCTATGACTTCATACAGACTGTTACCTTTAAATGGAATTCATTCTTTCTCCAACTATAATATGAAGAATCCCCAGTTCCTAAGTTGCCTTATCCCAAACAAAGCTATCCTTGATTCCTTTTTATATTAGTCCTATCTCCTTTCTTTGGTTATGTTGTATTTAGTGACCAATTTTTGCTTTTATCTCTACTGTGTAGCATAAGATTGGGCACATAGTAGGTACTTAATAAGTATTTGTTGAATTAGCTTTATTCTTATGATCCTATGACTTTTTCTTAAATAGCTAAGTTATTTGTTTCTCTAGGTAGATTTCCCCCCCATACTTTTAATGGTTGGACTAATTAATCACTTAGGCCCTTCAGAACTCTGCAATTCTATGATTTGAAAAACCTCAGTTTACTCATTTGTAAAACAGACAACAGCTCTTGCCTTGTTGATCTCATGGGTCCATTGTTAGACTCAGATGATGATGTATGTAAAACACTTAATTGTAAAACGCCATATGCATCATCTATTATTAATTATATAATCAGCCCGTTTCCCCAGCCTACTGGACTAGCGCAGTCATGGTTGCATTGTCACAGCTGGGGTACAAGGCTAAGTGCCAAGCTGCTGTCTCCCTTTACAATAGGCCTTTGAGCTTGGTTATTTTAAGGATTTTTTTTCTCCTTTGAATTCCTTATGTCTGTTGTTTTTGTATTATTATATTTTAATTTTTTATAACCCTACCTGGAGTGCCCACATGGACCCAGAAAGAGCTTAATACATATTTAGCAGCGTCGATATTATTATTATCAATAATAATAGGTGGGAAGTGGCCTTCAGCAATCAGCTTGAACTACCTTTTAGTGTTTAACCCAAAACACGTTTTGCTAAGCAATTTCTCCTTAATCTTTAAACCTTTGCGTCTTTCAAGGGAAATTTAATCCTTGTGTTTCTGATTCATTTACACTTAACTCATCAAAATGTTGCTTTGTAAGACCTGTTTGATGTACAGGAGGGCTCATAAGCCTTTTTATAAGCCTTTCCAATGCGTTTTTCCTTTGAAGAAGGAGTTTGTACTCTTCCAGCGCTAAATAGGGTGAAAAAAACTGAAAAGTCCTCAAATGTGTTCTCACCCTAGAGGCTGCAAATAAGGCAGTTTGTACATTTTAACCATAACAGGCCAACAAAAAGGCATGGGCGGGGGATATAGGAGCAGGAAGAGGTGGAACTCACAAGGTTCTGTGGAAAGAAAATTTAATTTTAAGTCAGCTTTAAAACCTGAGTCTGCCACTTACTTCTTGTGGGACTTTGTCACTCCATTTCTCTGAGCCTCAGCTTTCTCATTTGTAAAATGAGGTAGTAAAATAAAATAATCTCTATGGTCCTTTTTTGGTTCAGATTTCCTAAAATTATGCATTCTAATAATTTGTATTTCTAATATTCTATGTTCTAAAGTTTCTTCCTATTTTGACATTCTTTTTCTGTTTATTTCACATTCAATATTTTAGGATTCTAAATTATTTCTGGTCTTTCTTTCTCTTGCAATACGAGCCATTTGCCCATAGGAGAGAAAGTCGATTGGAGTAAAGGCTGTGAGACAGGGAGAGTCAGGAAAGGTCAGATCTCTTTTTATTATTTCTGGGATGTTGTATTGCTGTAATAATATATCTGTTTTTGATACAAGCAATTTGATGTGGGTCCTTCCTCCCCACTCCATACCATGTTCCTAAAATGAGTATATTGCATTGCTTATTGTCATATATTCACAGGATGTTAGGACCTTAAGTATTTTTAGTGAAAATTTTAGAATCTGAAGTCGGGAAAGTGACCTTAGAGGTCATCTTAATCCAGCCTCCTCATTTTAAAGACAAGGTAACTGAAGTTCCAGGGAAGGAATAATTTTCCCAAGGTCACACAGTGAGTGGAGATAGAACTACATCCCAGTTATTTCTAATATACCAGCCTATCTCTCACCAAAGAAATTCATCTGCAGGATGTGGAGATCACAAGTCTCTCATATTACTAAGAGAATCATGGATAAAGTGGGGGAAGAAGTGGGGGGGGAGTTGAAGACAGAGCATGGGGAAAATTATCTTCTAGTTTTATTCTGAAAGTTGGGGGCAGTAGGGAAAGGTTAGGGTATGATAGGGTGAGACTAGTCCTTGGGAATACCTGAAGACATTAAAATTCTAATTACGCCTGTGGGATAGAGCTGGGATGAATCTGATCTACCTAGGTCAATGCTCATACCATTTCCATGTGGCTCATAGCCATTCAAAAAGAAACGGGGTGACTGAGCAACAGGGTATCTATTTCCCTATATACCAGAAGAGATAATGCTACCAATCTTGTCTTCTTTACTTGTTTTCATGACTCTGAATATAGAAAATTGCCTCCCACATAAATTGTAAATGCCTTAGCCTGCACACAAGGCCCTTGGAAATTTGGAAACTACTTAATGAATATTTTTCCACCATTAACTCATAGGATTCTCAATCATGTACTATACACTTCAGCCAACTGCTCTACTTGCTGATCCCTATACAAATTCTTTGACCTTTGCTCACAGGTTCTTATACTTGAAATGTACTCCTCTCTGTACAAATATGCCTATTTGCACTGTGCAAGACCTAGCTCAAATATAACTTTCTTCTTGCAGTTTTTTCCTGAATTCTCTTATCTCTTATCTTATCTTACAACATTCTGTAATCTTATTTTAAAACAAACAATACAAAAACAAAAACAAACAAAAAAATTCAATAACTAGATTTGTGATTTCTATGATATATGGACTTTCTGATAAGGAAACCCCTTTCATAAATGCAGATATGCACTTGCTCTGCAATTTATTGTCTTAGAAAGTTGCTAGGGATACTAAAAATAACTGACTTTTTCAGAGAGACATTACTCCTTTATGTTAGAGATGGAATTTCTACAGAAGTCTTAAGTCCAGTGTTGTTTTCTTTGAAATACACCATCCTGTTGCCTCAAAGTTTTAATCCTTTTCTACCATAAGGGCAAAAAATAAGGATAATCATAGTGTCACCCAGCAGTGGCGCAGAGGGTGTCCCACTCCTATAAGGGGGATACTTGCTCTGGAAACAAGCAGATAAAGTTTAGTCCTGGAGTAAACTGATTTGTAAGAGAGAGGATCAAGCTTTTTTCATACTCATTCAAGGAAAACCCTGTTAAAGCTTAGGTCTGGATCATATCTAGGATATCTCTAAAAGGGATTAAAAGAGACAATTTTTAGAAAAGTAACTCAGTGTTACAAAATAACCAAGGTAGATTTCAGATATAGGACAGCTATTTCCTCTACCACAAAAGAAATGTTTAAAACACAAAAGACTCATAAGTGTGTATTGATAAATACTTAAAACATGAAATAGTAACCCATTATAAAGGATTCAGAGCATCATGTAAGAAATTCAGAAAATATATAAGGCACTCAAAGGAATAACAAAAGCCCATAAACAGATACAGAGACATATGTTATCATTACTATTTTATATCTTACAACAGGTAAAATTTTCCCATGAAATTTTTTTGTGGGATTGTTAAATTGGAGATTGCTACAAAGATTTCACTTTCACCTTTGTCTGCTCAGCTGATTCAGCAACTTTAGGTCCATATCTTCTGGTCAGCCAAGGAGAGCTCATTCTCCCAGCGGTGGTCATTTTTTTTTGAAAAAAAAAAACCATAATTGTTGAAAAATAAAACTCCCACTCATAGCCAGAACTGAGGATATACCAACCTTGATTTCTTGAATGAGCTGCTAGGATGAGAAAGTTAACTCTTTGCTCTTTGGTCACCAAGTGAAGAGACAGAAAGATACTTGACATTAAGACTCAGTCAGCTACACTAGCACATGTGCTCACTACCCTGTAGATGCAGTCGACATTAATCATGGGAGTAAGAGAAAAAGGAAGGAGGAAGAGAGAAATTCTCTCTCTCTTTCTCACTGAAAGTCTGAGGTAAAGACTATTTCAGTATGACCTAATATCCTCCAAGGAAGGAGAGAGAGGACAGAGATAGATCCTCTTCTTTTGAACTTCGGAATCAGTGTCTCTGCTCTGTTCTTTTGAACATTCTCTCCATCACATATCCAAGGAGAGAACTAGAAGCTACTGGTTGCCTCATATGTTAGTTAGATCCCATAACCAGATCACATAGCACCAAAAGTGGCCTGGACATGAGTCCCACTGGAAGGCTCCATAAAGTCAGCTCAGTTCCAGGGAAAGGGTAACAGCCCAGAATACTGTTACTGATTACTACTTTTATACTACAATAGTATCCTAAGGGCTATTTTTATCATCCTCCTCTTCCTCATCCTCCATTTGTAAGGATGAGAATAAGAATGATGATGATGATGATGATGATAATTGACATTTACGTACACATAGCCTTTTAAAGTTTGCAAAATGTTTCACATAAAACTATTTCATCTGAATGTCACAAAACCTTGCTGCTACTAAGGTTCTCTAAGGTTATCTTCTATCTATTCTGTATCACATATATTGTGATACACACAATATATACTGTATGTGTGTGTATGAGGGTAATGTACACATATGTGTGTATTATATATATTCTACATGTGAAATACACATACACGTGTATGTGCTTATATGTGTATATATATGTATGTAAACATATGTGTATATGTGCATATATTTGTGTATTCATACATGCATATATGAATTTTTCCCTTTCTCTTCCTCCTTCCCTCCCTAGCTCTCCATTATTTGACACAGTCAGATATATGTTTTAGGAAAATTATTCTGGCAGTTGTATGGATGTTGGATTAAACAGCAGAGAGACTTGAAGCAGATAGATGAATCAGTAGGTTATTGGTGATAATCCAGGTATGAGATCATGAGTGCTTTCTCTAAAGTGGTAATTGTGTTAGAGAGAAAAGGGTGTATATGAAAATTACAGTGGAAAATAATTACAAGATTTGACAACCAATGGGGTATGTGTGGTGATAGTGAGTGATGAGTTAAGGATGAAATCAAGATTTTTAAAACTAGATGACTGGGGATAGTGGTACATTTGACAGAAATAGGAAAATTCAGAAAATAAGACAGATTTTTTTTGGAAAGAATGAATTCTGTTTTGGATACTTTCAGTTTGAGATGCACATAGAAGATCTAAATTGAAATGTTAGACAGGTTATTGATAATGTGGGATATTAGAATCAGCAGAGAGACTAGGGCTAGATAAATTAATCCAATCATCTACTTAAAGATGATAATTGAACTCATGGGAACTTATGTGATTATCAAGGTGACAGTAGAGAGGGAAAAGAGAAATCTCAGGATAAAACCTTAGGGGACACTCAGAGGTAGTAACTATGGCTCTTGTGAAGGCCCAGAAAAAAACATATTAGGAAGAATAGTCAGACAAATAGGAGGAAAAGTAAGTGATTGCTGTTATTAAAAAAAAAGAGAGAGAGGAAAAACTTTCAAAAGGAGAGGATGGTCAACACTATCAAATGCTGTTGAGAAATAAGAATTAAGAAAGGACCACTGCAATTGGCAATTAGGAGATCATAGCTAACTTTAGAGATCACCAATTCAGTTGAATGATGAAGCTGAATTTAGATTATAGAAGGTTTAGAAAAGAATGATGGGAGAAGAAAGAAAGAAATCCGGAGATGTCTTTAGCAAAGCCTTTAGTCGAAAAGAAAAAGAGAGATAAATAACAATAACTAGTGGGTGGGGTATAGTGAGTATTAGTGAGAATTTTTTTAAGGATGGGAAAGACTTGAATGTGTCTGTACACAACAGGGACTATGTTCAAAAGATATGAAATGGAGAGGAGAAAAGAGGGATCTCATAACATATGACTTAATTTTTGGGGGGCTAACATAGAAGGTCCTTAGCTGAAACAGGGAACTAGTGCCATGAGAGTCTGAGGGGAAAAGAAAAGACTTGAAACAGTTGAAATAGTGAGCAAAACAGAGAATAAATCATGAGCTTTAGTACTAAAAAGATACCTTCCCCTCCCAGCCTAGCATTATTTCTGTAAGTCTGAAGGGAGAAATAGCTAGTTTCCTTCTGGACTCCATCATGTTAACATGAGAAGGAATTGGGATAGTGAGTCCAAAATCGGTGTTATGTACTTCAATCCTCTTATTTCTTGAGAGAGGAAAATGAGGTTTGGAGAACCTGCATACCAGAATCAGAACTAGAATCTTGGTTTCCTGAATTATCCAAACTCTCAGAGGTAGTAGGAACTCAATAGATACCTTTTCATTTATATTCAAACAGAAATTTCCTCTACAACATTCCTAACAAGTCATCACTCAACCTTTGTTTAATGACCTTCAATGATGGAGAACCACTATCTTCCTGAGGCATCTCATTCCACTTTAAGATAACTTTTTATTGTTAGATATTTTCCCCTTACATCAAGCTTCTACTTGCCAACTTCGACTCCTTACTCCCACTTCTAGCCTCTGGGTCCAAGCAGAACAAGTCTAACCACTCTTATCCATGACAGACAGGGAATGTATACCCCACCCTCCACCCTCACCTCTTTAAAATCTCTTCTCCAAGAAAAACATCTCCAAGATTCCCTAACTGTTTCCTATGTGGTCTAGTTTCAAGATTCCTAATCATTCCAGTCGCCCATTTCTGGATGCAACTTAGCTTGTCAATGTCCTTCCTAAAATCTGGTGCCTTGGATCACAATCCCCTTCCCAGATTGGACCTTTCCCCTTGGACAACACTGCATCTTTCTAACTACTTGGTAAGATGAAGTGTCCCTTCATAGTAAGTCTGTTCTTGCTTCAGTACTCCATGAAAATGAACAGATTAAAATACATGTCACCAAGCACTTGCCATTTTTTCATGTCAGCCTGCAAAGTGCTATAGAAATAGATCTTGTTGTGTACTTTTGATAAGGTCTACACTGGAACTACTATGATTATGGGATAAGCAGAAAAAAATAAAACATAAAGAGTCTAGTAAGTTTGTAAAGAAATACAGGAGAGAGTCAAGTCTTTCTCAGTGTCCTAATGGAAGTTTACCACTGCCTGGTGATTTGCTTCCTTGCTAGCAATGTACAGAGAGATTTCTCCCAGTGCCCAGGCCTCCCTGCAACTTTCATTTAGACTTTTCTCCTCAATGCAGTCATTTAAATGCATATCAGCAGCAATTGTGCTCACCAGATTCCTCCTAGATTAGCTCCAAAAATGACTTCTTTTAGTTTTAGAATGGAAAACCTGGCTGCATGTACTGTTCTGTTTAGTGACATGACCTGGTTTTTTCTTGGGTTAGCAGAGGGAATGTCATTAAGTGTTTGTGGAACTTTCACAGTAAATCTGTGTAGTGGAGGTAAAGTATGTATGTTTCTGTGTCATAGGTATGTCATTGATATATAAGTAAAATGTACATTCTTGGCCATGTGAAGGGGTGTGTATATGCAGGTATGAGTGGAGGGGGCTGTGTCATAGAGGATGAGTGTATGTGTGTATATATATATATGTGTGTGTGTGTGTGTGTGTGTGTGTGTGTGTGTGTGTGTGTTTATATACATATGTATATAGGGTAATATGTGAAACATGTGTAAGGTCATATACTATAGCATGAATGACGTGTGTGTTTATAGCATGTGTGTCATCTTTTTAATTGTTTTGTTTCCTTCTTATTTATCCAATTTCAACTCTACTCACTTGGATTTTCTTTTCTTCCTTTCCTCATCTACTTTGTTCTCAGTTTTCATTTTCTTTCTATGCTTTGTTCCTTTTTCTCACCTGATCTCATTTTCTTTCCTTTTTTTAGATCAGAATGGACATTAAATTATAAAATTACATTACAAAATAAAATATATACATATATAAATTATTTAAAAAATTATGTCTGAGGAGAACATTGTTAGGTAACAGATCTGTAGAACAACTTATAAGTTGTCCATTCATTCAATAAACATCAATTAAGTGCTTACTATTTGTGGAATAGACTGTGTTTGGAGAAACAGAAAATTTATATAAGCTGTGTTTCTACCCTCATTGATTGTATAGGATGGCAGAGGATGAAATAAATACAAGATGACAGTATTTAATATTACCTGATTAGTGTCCAGGAGATCTGTAAAACAAAGTGCCATGTGGCCAATGACAGTTAATATCATCACCAACTGTAGCAGTAACTTTCATCCAAGAATGAGAGAGGGACAAGACTCCTTTTTAATTACTCACCTATAAGAATTCCTTTTAACCATGATTTTCTGATCATGTCCCCAGTCAGGGATAACAATATTCCCATTCATTAAATCATTTTTACATCTAAGGGTTCTGATAAAGGCTTCATTTTTAAAATATATAAAGAATTGACTCAAATTTATAAGAAATCAAGCCATTCTCCAATTGATAAATGGTCAAAGGATATGAACAGACAATTTTCAGATGGAGAAATTAAAACTATTTCTAATCATATGAAAAGGTGCTCTAAATCACTATTGATCAGAGAAATGCACATTAAGACAACTCTTGCGATACCATTACACACCTCTCTGATTGGCTAAGGTGACAGAAAAAGACAAGGACGAATGTTGGAGGGGATGTGGGAAAAATGGAAAACTAATACATCATTGGTGAAATTGTGAACAGATCCAGCCATTCTGGAGAGCAGTTTGGAACTATGCTCAAAAAGTTATCAAACTGAACATACCCTTTGACCCAGCAGTGTTACTACTGGACCTTTATCCCAAAGAGATCTTAAAGAAGGGAAAGGGAGCTATGTGCAAAAATGTTTGTGGCAGACCTTTTTGTAGTGGCTAGAAACTGGAAACTGAGTGGATGCCCCTCAATTGGAGAATGACTGAATAAGTTATGGCATATGAATGTTATGGAATATTATTGTTCTATAAGAAACAATCAGCAGGATCATTTCAAATAGGTCTGGAGAGACTTACATGAACTGATTGATGCTAAGTGAAATAAGCAGAACTAGATCACTGTACATGGCAACATCAATATTATATGATGATCATTTCTAATGGACGTGGCTTTTTCCAAAAATGAGATGATTGATACCAATTCCAATGATCTTGTGATAAAGAGAATCATCTATACCCAGAGAGGAGACTGTGGGAAATGAATATGGATCACAACATAGCATTTTCACTCTTTCTGTGTTGTTCACTTGTATTTTGTTTTCTTACTCATTTCCTTTCTTTTTTTGATATGATTTTTCTTGTATAGCAAGAGAATTGTATAAATATATTTCTACATATTGGATTTAACATATATTTTAACATGTTTAACATATATTGGATTGCTTGCCATTTAGGGAAGGGGATGAGGGGAAGGAGGAGAAAATCTGAAACATAAGGCTATGCAAGGATCAATGTCAAATTACCTGTGCATATGTTTTGAAAATAAAAAAGCTTTATAAAAATATTCCCATTCACATGTTCAGGCTCAGACCTGTCCAAAACCAGTTAAGGGACAGAATTAATTTCAAGATTAAGTTTTTTCTCAAGACTCTGATTGCCACTTTCTTGGCCTGACATATTTATTTCTCTCCAATTACTTCTTTCCAGTAACTAGACATTTTTCTGTTCCTGTGATTATTTGGATTCCTTGCCACTTTTTTATCTGACCTCTGATAATGTGTGCATTCCTTAACTTTTGCTTGACCTATTTATATTCCTGAAAAAGTATTTTTCATGACCTTTGATAAGTTTCCCCTTTTTATACTAGTTTCTACAATCCTAACATGCACTCAATATTGTGTAATCATGCTATCTTTCAACATAGTGTTTTTTGGTTCTTACTGAACTACTTTTGAATATATTGAGGCCATAGAAAGTTTTCAGTGCCGTAGAGAAAACACACACACATGTGTCTCTGTGTTTATGTATGTGTGTGTGTGTGTGTGTGTGTGTGTGTGTGAGATCTAGGGCAAAAGAGTTAAACATATCCCTTAATATCATAGGGTCCCATTGGAAAGAGCAATCTGGTTTCTTTTCAACTTTACTGATAACAAGGGTCACATCTCAGTGGACAATGATCAGACTAACTAATTACTCATATTAACATAATTTTAGACAATAGAAATCATCTATTCCAATTTTTGTATTTGAAAGACAAGCAAACCAGGGCCCAAGAGGGATAGGAAAAAACAATTAACCTTGCAAAAGGAGTTTGAGTTCTGGAGGGAAGCGATATGGGAAGGACAGTATCCTCCTACAGGATAACATCTTCCTACAAAATTGCCATCTCCTCTTCTTAGTTTTCCCCAATTTTGTTGTTGTTTACTGAATAGAACTCTAGCATCTTGGTTAGACATCAAGCTGCCCATTTTCACAGAAGCAGGTTCTCAGAAGAGTTGGGCACACTATTCAAGACACATGACATTAGATAGCAACTAGAGTAAACATTTTGTTCTCTCTGAATATGATATATTGAATAAGAACCCCTGGATGACACTGCGACCATAAACAACGAACAAGTTCTCTTCTTCCCTCAGACAGTCTGAATGTTCCTCCTTTCCTTCCTTCACCAAAGCCGCCTTCTTTTCTTTGGAGCTATTGTTTTACTTTCCCTAACAGTGGACATACACTTGGAATGGTGTTAAGGTGTGGATGTGCAGGAAAGGTTGTAATCAAGAGAGGTGATAGATAAAAAAGTTATAAGACAGGGTATTTGGACTCCTGAGGGAAGTGAGAAACAGGCAATCCCATCACCTACAATAGCTTCTAGATATATAGTATTGTGCAATGGTTGATGTTCCCCAATACCAACAACCCCCTTTCCCCCCTAGAGAGAATAAGTAGTGCTTGCTTGAGAATCAGCTTTGCCTCTTGGAACTTAACACCTTAAGTTCTGAAATAATGTGACAGCCCAGGGAACTCTGGATCAACGGGGATTCTGCTGGGCAACTGTAACTTAGATCCATAGTTTCAGTGTAATTAAGGGTATCCCAAACTGGCTCAGGCTTATATCAGAGAACAGTGTATCAAATAAAATCAATAAACGTTTATTAAGGACAAAATAGAATCATCAAACATGGAGCAAAACCCAGTAAGTTTCATTATATTCAACTCCAGTCAGAATGAAGTTTAGAAACCATATAATCTGAATTTCTTTCCAGAATACTGCATTGCATTCCCAGAATACTGCATACTTGATGGATTGCTGCTTGAATGCTTCCAGGGACAGGGGACTCACTACTTTATGAGGCAGCCTGCTATAATTTTGAAACTAGTGGAAAGTTCTTCTTTTGTGCAAAGTCCCACATAGCCTGAGGTAGGGGTTGGGGGGAACCTCTATGAATTCCCCGGAAGGGTCCCTTCCACAGTCTTACCCCTGAATGAAATCCTGTTTGTTGAGGTTTGGAGGTTAAGCCAAGGTGTTCCCAACCTCAACTCACCTGTCATGTAGGCTGCATAATGAGCCCATTAGCAAGTCGCCCAGAGCGGATAGAAACCTCATCTGACAGCTCTTGTCAAAGGCACCAGCCGGAGGCGGAGGGGGAAGGGAGGCAGACCCAAATCGGGGAAGGAGGGAGCTGAGGCCTCAAAGTCTCACTCAATCCATAATTTAATACAAATGTGGCACCTTCGATCAGCTTCATATTTGCTAAACATTCAGAGAGGTTTTTTTTCTTCTTTCCTTGAGAAGATACTTACTGCTAAACATCTCACCATTAGACACGGGAGGAAAAGCCGACTGACACTTGATGGGGAAGAATCCATTGTCAAGGGCAATCACAGTTTGCTAGATGATTTTCAATCTGCAGCTCAGGGAGGGCTGACATCAAACAGAACTGAAGCCAAATGAGCCTTCAGGATGCCCCTGCCTCAGTTTCCTTATCTATAAAGCAGATGTCCACGTGGTAGAGATAAAACGAGGTATCAGGCAGAATGTACCTTAAAAATCCTGAGTATTTACAAAACCAAGTTATGCTTCAGAAAAGTAGTATGGTATAAACCAATGAACACGGGACAGAAAACATTTTTGAAAATCATATTTAATATTTTATTTTCCCCCAATTACATATAAAAATAATTTTAATTTTAACATTCTTCCCTGCCTCAGTTTTGAATTCCAAATTCTCTTCCTCTCTCTAATACACTTCTTATTGAGAAGGCAAGCAATTTGACATCGATTATACATGTGTAGTCATGCAAAACACATGTACATGTAATTCATTCTCTGAAAGAAATCACAGAAAGAAATATGGAAAGAAAATCCCAAGAAAAATAAAGAAAAAGTATCTTTGATCTACATTCAGGCTCTTCCAGTTCTTTTTTTGGAGGTGCACATCACTTTTCATCATAAGTCTTACAGAACTCTCTTGGATCATTGCATTGTTGAGGATAACTAAGTTATTCATAGTAGATTATCAAACATTATTGCTGTTATTGCATACAATGTTCTCATGGTTCTGCTCATTTCACTTTGCATCAGTTCATGCAAGGCTTTCCACATTTTCCTGAGAGCATCCTACTCATCATTTCTTAAAGCACAACAGCATTTTATTACAACCAAATATAACAATTAATGGACATCCCCTCTATTTCCAATTTTTTGCCAACACTAAAAAAGCTGCTATAAATATTTTTGCACCCATAGAGTCTTTTCCTTTTTTGACTTTTCTCTCTTTAGTGTTCGGACTTAGTACGGTATGGCTTGGTTAAGCATATGCATGGTTTAATAGCCCTTTGGATATAATTCTAAATAGCTCTCCAAAATGGGTAAATCATTATACAACTTGACCAATAGTACATTAATATTTTAATTTTCTTACATCCTTTCCAACATTTGTCATTTTCCTTTTCTGTCATATTAGTCAATCTGACAAGTATGAAGTAATAGCTCAGAGTTAATTTACTTTTCATTTGTCTCATCAATAGTGCTTTAGAGCATTTAAAAAAAAATGACTATAGACAGATTTGACTTTGAAAACAGCCAGTTCATATCATCTGACCATTTATCAATTGAGGAATGGCTCTTATTTCTATAAATTTGATTAAGTTTTCTATATTTTTGAGAAATAAAGTCTTTACAGAAAAAATACTGTAAAAATGTTTTTCACAATAGTAATTATTAACCATGCATTTCCTTCCAACCTATTTTCTTTCTTTATTTTATTCTCTCTCTCCTTTTATTCTATTCCCAAAAATGTTTTGCTTCTTTTACCTCCCCCAAACTGCCTTCCCTTCTATCATCTCCCCATTCCCCACATTTGCCCTCTTCCTTTCCTGATTTCCTGTAGGGATAAGATAAATTTCTTTGAGCCAATTCTGATGACAGTAAGGTTCATTTATTCACCTCCCTGTTTCTTCCATTCCCCCTCAATTGTAAAATATTTTAGACTTCTTTAATGTCAGATAATTTATTCCATCCTACCTTGCTCTTTTCCCTTCTCACAGTGCATTCTTTTTTCTCATCTCTTAATTTAATTTTTTTTAAAGATAATCAGACCATAACATTCAGCTCACACCTATGCTTTCAATGTTTACACCTAATTTCCTGACATGAGAATATTTACAGAAGTTATCAAATTTCAAATGATCTATCTTTGCTGTCTATCTTTTTATATTTCCTTTGCTTCTTATAATTGAAAATCAAACTTTCCATTCAGCTCTGGCCTTTTCATCAGGAATGCTTCAAAGTCCTCTATTGTATTGGATATCCATTTCCCCTTCTAAAGATTATATTACGTTTTTCTGGGTAGGTGATTCTTGATAGTAATTCTAGATTATTTGCTCTTCAGAATAAAATATTCCATCTCTTTAATTTAGTAGAAGCTGCTAAATCTTGTATAATCCTGACTGTGGCTACATGAAATTTGAAATGTTTCTTTTTGATGCTTGTAATATTTTCTTTTTGACTAAGAGGTCTGGAATTTGATTATAATATCTCTGGGAGTTTTTATGTTGTTCTCTTTTTCTGAAAGTGATCAGTGAATTCTTCCCATTTCTATTTATTCTTTTAGGTTCTAGAATATCAGGACAGTTTTCCATGATAATTTCTTGAAAGATAAGCTCATGATTTCCATGTAGTCCAATAATTCTTATATGATCGGGAACTATTTTCCAGATAGTTATTTTTCAGGGGATATTTTACATTTTCTTCTTTTTTTATTCTTTTCATTTTGTTGAATTGTTTCCTGTTGTCTCATAAAATCATTAGTTTCCACTTCCTCAATTCTAACTTTTAAGGAATTATTTTCATCAGTGAGTTTTTGTATCTTCTTTTCCATTTGGCCACTTCTGCTTTTCAAGGTATTCTTCTCTTCACTAACTCTTTTACCATTTGACCTATTCTGTTTTTTAAGATGTTGTTTTCTTCAGTATTTTTGGTGTGTCTCCTTTGTCAAACTGTTGACTTTTTTCATGATTTTCTTGCAACACTCTTCTTTCTTTTCCCAATTTTTTCTCTACCTCTCTCATTTGCTCTTTAAAATCCTTTCTGAATTCTTCCAAAGTTTTCTTTGAGGCTTTAGATGAAGGAATTTTGAGTTGATAGTTTTTTCTGAATGTGTATTTTGATCTTCCTTCTCATTGAGTAACTTTTCTATAGTCAGATTTTTTTTTCTTTTTGATAATCTTCAAGCCTATTTCTTGACTTTAAATCATATGCAAAAGTGGGGCTCTGCTTCCAAAATGAAGGGGACACTATCCCAAGTTTCAGGGGTTTTATGCAGTTGTTTTCAGAAGTTAACTGGGCATCTGGAAGTTTTTGGATTTTCCAAGATGGTATGGTCTAGGGAGAGATGGGTTTACTACTCTGCAGAATTGTGCAATAATTTGTGATTGACCACAAATATTCTTTTCAACCCTGGAACAGTGATCAGGGTCCCTGTTCCCCTGCAACTGCAAACTCTATTGTGTTAGTGTTCCTCACACTGAGATTAAGACCCAAAACTGATCTAGGTATGGGCAATGCAAAGAAGTCCTGTCCATGGTGCCAAGAAAATAAATCTCCTTTTGACCCATTGTCTGATCTCCTTTTTGTCTGTGGGCTGAGATGTCTTTAAACCACCACTGCTGCAGCCCAAGGCCTGCTCCTGATTTGCTATTTCCTCACACTGGTGAGACCTGTGCTGGACTGGGCCCTTCTCATCCTGATAAAACAGACATTTCTTGCCAACTTTCTAAGTTGTCTTGTTCTAGAAAATTGTTTCATTCCATCTTTTTTGGATGTAGGTTTCAGGGGTTCTGTCATTTTAGAGCTTAGTTATAGTCACGATTGATATGTATTTGGAGGAGTTTGGGGGAGAACTCTCTCTGCCTTTTTTCCCCTATCTTGGCTCTACCTTCTGCACTCTGCAGAAAACATTTTAAAACTCAGTTTTGCAATAGAGATATAACAATTATAGCACCTGGGTAAATAGTTTGAGGATTTTCTTATAATCATAGCTTTTATTGGTTAAATGCTTTAGAGTTTATAAAACTTTGGAAATACATTACCTCATTTCATCCTTACAACATTTCTATGAAGGAGGCAGTGTATTATCATCCCCATTTTCTAGATAAGGAAAATAAGAAAGTAGAGTAAAAGCATCACGATCTCACAGTAACATCACAGAATCCAACAAGGTGAATGGTGGTCAGACATTAGGAATCATTGAGTTCAACATCTCAACCCCCTTTATTTAACAGATGAAAAAATTAAAATAACAAGTGACTGGTCCAAGATCATCAATGTCATAAAGATCAGAGCTGGTTTTAAACTCAGGTCTTCTGATTTTCTGATCAGTGTCTATTCCTGCCTGGCAGGAAGACTGCAGGCTGAGGTCTATGACAGCCAAGTTACTCGCCAGTGGGGAAGAAGTAGTAAATGAGTGTGTCACTGTTTATTCTCAAAGGGGAAATTGTGTCTCTGCCTCTTCCCCAAGTGCCATGGTGGTTTTCTGATGGATTAGGAGTAGGTACTCATGGGAAAAGTTGACATGCACAATGGAAAGTGCTCTAAATATTTTTTAAAGAGCTCTAAAGAGAAATTTGATTTTCTCTGGGACTCCTGAGAATCTTTAAGAGTGGATTTGTTTGGGTAAATTGCAAGTGAGCCTCCTCCCGTGCACACCTGGGAATGGTTGTTTAATTGGACCACACCTGGTGCTGATTATGTCTTCTCCTGCCTTGTTTCTCATTGGCTGAGCCTCAGTTAGTGAATGGTGGTGCAGGAGAGTGCCGAGTCTCTGAAAACGTCACCGAGAAGGTAAAAAGATATCACACTCACATAAGTGTGCTTTTGTGGTAGAACTGCTCATTTGAACTGTTGGATTTAATTAGCCAGTCATTGCTACATACATTTCAAAAGGAAAACAAGATTCAAGCAGATAGAACTTAATAAAAAAATTCTTCTAATTTTTATCTTTCTCAAAATATTAGGAATTTCTTCTGATTTTCACTTCCTTCTCAGTTTGGTCATGTACATTTTCTCATCCCATAAAAACCACTTCAAATGATTCCCCCATTTGGAGCCTCAGTTTTCCTGTTTGCTAAATGAATTTTAGAGTAAAAACCAACAACAACCAGTAATACTTTCATTTGTTCTTTGAAAATACTTTATGAGACAGAAAAGGTCAAGTACCTTTGCACCCATTTTATTGGAAAGTAAATCTGAAATAAATGAAAGAACTTGACTGAGTTACACAGCTGGCAAGAAACTAAGAATTCAAACTCAAATTTTCTGGCTCCAAACTGAATGCTCTTTCTACTATAACACAATTGCTTTATTTGTAAGACTCCATCTACTCTAATATCCTATAAGCCAATAAGTCCCCATCCCATTATCCTAAAAGCATTGGTGAAAACTATCTATCCTCAAAATTTCAGGGATACTTAATTACAGATCTAGAAGGAACTTTAGGAATAATTCAGTCCAAACTTCTGATTTCACAGGGAAGGAAACTGAGTCTCAGAAATATAACTTGACTTGACTAAGGTCATACAGATAATATCTATGAAACCTGTGATTTAAATATGGGTCATTTGACTCATAGTTGAATATTCTTTCCACTAAAACACACTGCTGTTGCCTCTGCCAGTAGATAATTGATGTGTGATTATTTTTTTTAACTTTTAAGGCAGCAGGAGAGTTAAAGAGTATCCCTTCAAAGCTTTTTTTTTTTTTCTTTTTCATTTCATATTTTTTTTTCTTTATCCAAAAGCTGCAGAGCTAAAATAATTTGTTTTGGATTTGAATAGAATATGATAAGCAGGAAAGGGGGCAGGCAGGGGTGCCCACAGCCTGAGCATTAGCTTTTAAATTACCCACTTGATGTGGGTCTGAGCTCCGACATGAAAGTATTGGTTGCTAAAGGGGCATATGTGTTGTTTCTCCACAAAGGCTACTGGAGCAGCCTGGAGAGGCGAGGAAGGCAGGGGAGAAGATGGGAGGGAATATAGGGGAGAGAAAGGGAATGTGAGGGATCAGGACAAGGGGATGTGTGGATATTCCCAAAGCAGATAACAGAATTAGGAAGGTAAATCTCAGCTCTTATCACCCCATGAAGAGACAACTGCAAGAAGGTCATTCTCCTATCTCTAAACTCCCCATAACATTAAGTCCATCTTGCATCACAAAGCCAGCAAAATACCACTTTTGTCTATATGTCTTCAGTAAAAACCTTTAAAAGCTCTCTATTGCCTACCCAATCCGAATTTTAATTCTTCTGCCTCCTCTCTAAAGTCTTCTAAAATGTGTCCCTACTTGGATGTGTTTTCAACCTCATTTTCCATTGCTTACTAACTTGCCTGCCTCACTTTAGTCAGACTTATCTCTATATAAATCAAGTAAGCATTTATTAAGCACCTACTGTTTTAGGGATTTTTTGAAGGGGAGAAGGAATGCAAAAACAAGGCAGTCTCTGCCCTCCTTATAGTCTACTGAGGGTGAGGAGCATGATATGTTTACAGAAAAATCAACATAAGAATTATTCAAAATGAATCCAGTAATGCTGAGAAGAAATCAGGAAAAGCTTTAGGAACAAAGTGGTACTTGAGCTGAACCTTAGAGAGAAGTAAGAGGTAGGGGAATAGGGAGAATATTCTAAGTATTTCAGGATAGACTGTATAAAAGAAATGGAAATGGAATAAACAGTATGAATATTAAACAAGCCAATTTAGGACATAGATGTGTAAGGTGAATAATATATAATCAGAACAAAATTTATTAGTCAGGTTGTGAATGGCTTTAAATGCCAAACAGAAGGTGGTTTTCTTTTTTGTTTTGTTTTGTTTTTAATTTTAGAGGCAATAGGGAGTCACCGAAGCTTCTTGAGCAGTGGAATGGCATGATCAGGAAATTCTGAGTTTAAATCCAGCCTTAGATATTTACTAGCTGTGTGATCTTAGACAAGTCACTTAACTTATTACTTCATATATAAAATGGGGATCATAATAGCATCTACTACCCAAGCTTGTTTTGAGAATCAAATGAGAGACTAATTATAAAAATCATTTTAACACAGTGTCTAGTATATAGTAAGTGCTATATAAATATTAGATATTATTAAGTCTCTGTTTTAAGAATATCAATGTGGCATTTATTTGATGCAAAGATTGGAGAAAAGATTGGAGACAAAGAGACCAACTGGGAGGCTATACCAATAGCTTAGGCAAGAGGATATGAACTAGGCTTTTGAGTTAAGGATGGATACAAGAAATATTGTTGAGACCAGATCAGGAACTAATTGAATATAGGGCACAGGGGAGCAAAGAGAGTGAAAGTAAAGTGTAAAAGTGCTCTTAAAATGTGAACATTGATGAGCTAATCAATCAATATAAGTGTTTACTATATATCAGGTATTGCACTAAACACTGGGGGTACAAAAAGAAACAAAAGGTATTCCCTTCCCTCAAGGAGCTCATAATGTGTTGAAGGAGACAACAAGCAAAGCAACATGTACAAACCAGCTATTTGCAGGATAAATAGGAAATCATTCAGAAGGGAAGGCATTGTAATTAAGAAGGGTTGGAGAACACTTTCTGTAGAAGGTAGGGTTTTAGTAGGGACTGAAGAGAAGCCAGGGACAGCAGTAAATACATGTGATGGAGAGCATTCTAGGGGTGGGGGGCAGCCAGAGAAGAAGCTTGGAGCTTCGAGCTCAGGTGCTTGTTTGAGGAACAGCTGTCAGACCAGCGTTGCTGGATCAGAGTGCATGGCAGGGAGTAAGGATGACTGGAAGAACGGTGATGTCCTTGACCGAAACAGGGAAAGTAGGAAGAGAAGCAGGTTTCTTGTTTCCTGCACTCTGAAATCTCTTTTGTGTCACAGAATGCAAGAACTTTTAAGGGATTTGATTGACGAGATTGAATTCTGCTTTCAATACTTACTATCTGTGATCCTAAGCAGGTCACAGTCTCTGTGAGGTTCAGTGACATTATCTATAAAAATAGGGATAATAGGATAGAGATTTATAAAGTAGGAACAATAATTAACTTAACTAATAAGAGCTCCTTTAATTTATTTAGTGCCTTCCTTACCACCACCCAGCAAAGATATTGTTGACAAAGCAGAAAATGTCCAGAGGAAGGGAGCCAAATTAGTGGTGGGATTAGAGACATGTCATATAAAGAGAGACTGAAAGGACTATGGATTGTTCGACAGAGGAAGAAGTGGCGTATGGAAATGTGGCAGCTGTCCTCAATAATTTGAAAGACTTTCACATGAAAGAGGGCTTGTCTTGCTTTGTTTCAGTATACAATTCTAAGAGAACCAGTGCAAGGTGTAGAGATATATTTGGGTTCAATATAAGGAAAATCATTCTAACAGAACTGTCTCACGGTGGAATCATCTGTCTCCGACTTCATCATTGGAAATCTTCAAGCAGAAGTCTAACGCTTATTTGTCGCTAATGTTGTAGAAGTCGTTTCCTACTGAGCTATGTGGTAGGTGATGTGACCTTCAAGGCCCTTTGGGCTCAGAGAACTTGTGATTTTGCTACTTGAAGTTAGTTACCACTCACCTACCAGATGCCTCATCTAGAGCACAATGTAAACTCCTTCAAGGCTTACTGTGATCTTGTGTCCCTCATGACAAACTAGTACAGGAATAGTGATACAACAGGTACTCTACTAATCAGTACCTACATAGTGCTAGATACTGCATATACATACATATATACATATATGATATAATTATATACATATAATGTATGATTACATATATGTAGCACATATCTATCTCTATTTATATGTTTACATATAAAGAGTGAAATAATCCTTACTCTCCAAAAACTTATATTTTAATGGGAGAGAAAACAGATACATATATTTCAGGGCTATGGACTTCCTTATTTTCATCACAATAGCAGGTTGGATTCTCAGAGGGTCTGAGAAAACATATAACAAAGAGTAAAATTCTTCTAACACTAATAGCTTGAACCTTTATTCTGGTGTCTTCCCCACATCATTCACCAGTTAGAGTTAGAATATTCACAATATCATTGACCCAATGGTTAGCATTACAACATAATTTAATTGAATAATATTACAATTTTTACAAAGGAATACTTGTAGAAGAGATATAGCAAGAAGCAAAGTACAAACATATTCCTCTCGAAGGGGACACATTCTCCTCTGTACAACCTCAGTCATTGGGGAAAGTGAGCTCAAACTTAAGTCTGCTGCTAGGGAGCATTTGTTTTATTAAATTCACTTGTGAATGAAACAAAGCCACGGGGTAAGTGGGTCTCTTGCTCCAGGTTCTAACATCTCTGATGAGAGCCGGCTTGGATAAGTTTTCTACATGTGTTTAGTTATGTGTTTAGGTCATTGCTGAGAGGTTTGAGGAAACACTGAGCTTAGGGAATCTCTATTATGGAGCCCAGTTCCTGGACCTCTAATTGCTTATTCTTCTGACTCCTTAAAGCTTATAAGGTTATCTCCAATCTCCTTCAGCTAAGAGCAAGAAAGATTATACATAACAATTTTGTCGTGTTTTCATGACTTCCCATAGGGCTGGTTGAGAGACTGAGACCCTTTTTCCACCTAGAGGACCACAGTAGTTCCTAGTTCTCCCTCAAAAACAGAGAGGAAAATGGGAGAGGAGGAGGAGGAGGAAGAGAGAGAATGTTTCCATGTGAGTTTGCAAATTATATCCTCTAACCCCTCTATCCTTCCCTACTGAATGGTCCACTCATCTATAACAAATGCTCCCTCAGAATGCAAGATAAAACTCATTATAAAAGTACAGACACAAGATATAAGGGAAAGTAATACTAATTTACCAGCCAATTGTGAATCAGAAGAAGGAAGGGGGAAAATGGAAAGGGAATAAATTTACTTACCTAGTCACAATATAGCAGCAAACTCTGCATAGGCAGGTCATTATTTAAACAGGTTGGTGGACCAGACAAAACCTTAGCTGCTCATTATTATATTCAGTCTGGGATAGCAGTGCTTTTCTCTTGCAAATGCCCAGCTCCTGAAAATTTGATCTTTTTCACATTTAAAAGTTCTCAGGATTCCCCTCTTCTACCTGCTTCTTCTTCCAGAGATCCATTAGTCCCTCCTTCCAGGGGAGGAAAATTGCCCTTTCTCATCAATCAATAAGGGGCTAAAAGTATTTATGGGATAGATATAGAGAATAAGTACAAATGCATAAAAAGAAGTTTGGAAGAAAGGACATAGAAGATCAGAAGAACAGAAAAGGTTTTACATTGAAGAATATCAGAATAAAGGTCATGGAGAAGGTGGTGCATTTTGAAACAAGAATAGGACTCTTTGAAGCTAAAGAGAGAGTCATTCCAGCCACTGGGCAGAACCAATGCAAAGACTGGGAGGTAGGAGATGGTATGTCATGTAGGAGAAATAGAAATTTAGATTTGTTGATTGATTTATTTGGAATAAAGAGAAAACATGTGAAATATAAAGTGGATGAACTGTCAGCACAGGACAAAACATAACTGAGTAGGAAGCAAGGGTTGTCTTTCCCATTTCTCCACCTCTTTCATCCTCTATCCTACAACTTGCCTATGCATAATCCTTTACAAAGTACTTTCACATGCCTCACTTTGTTTGATCCTGATGGCAACAGACAATACCATGAGGCAAACAGAGGAGGAATTCTCTTCACTATTTTGTGTTTCAGAAAGCTGAGACTTAGCCGTGAACTGATTTATAGCAGGTCACAGAACTATTAAGGGGCAAAGCTCTGACTAGACCACCCTATAAAGAGAGTCATCATGATAATGCAGTTGGACTCAGAATTAGGAGACTTGAAGTTGGAATCCTTCTTTTGACAGTTCCTAATCATGTAACCTTAGGTAAAACATGTAATTTCTATGGACCACAGGATCCTGCTCTGTAAAATTCAGAGAAGGATTCAAACCATACTTACCTCACCAAGCAAGGACAATGAATGAGGAAAATATCTGGAAGTATCAAAAAAGAGACATTTGATTGCCATTGCTCAAATGGGGATAATACTATTCACTCAGCCAAACTCCTAAGGTGTTTGCGAAGATAACACTCTGTAAAAAATTGGATCCTTGTAGAAAAGTGAGCTATTATTTTATTACCTTAGGAACCTGTTTTGTTTTGGAAAGAGTATAATCTGAAAAAAAAAACAAACAAAACAAAACCTTATTTCTTACCATCCTCCTCTTAAAGGAGAGAATATATGGAAAAGGTCAGTGACCATTGGAGAATAGTGAGGGAAGGCTCTTGAACCTTTTCATCTGTATTCATTAACCAGCCAAAGTGGCTAAAGATGCCTTTTACAGAATTGAAGAATTTGGGGGAAGTGGAAAGAATAAACATTCAGTGAGCAAGTTTGCTCTTTTTTTCTTCAAAAGCTTATCAAGTTTACTAATGCTCATGAACTCAACTAAACCTAATTAAACTCAAATTGGGATCTCAGATCCCAATCTATTTGAAAGGAAATAGTGCAGAGAGGAGGAAGATGGTAAAAGGAGATGGTAAGGAAAGACAGGCATTGTGGAGATGAGCCAAGAGGTACAGATACAAGAGGAAGAGGGGCAGCAATATATAGAGCTAGTGGAGCATGTCCAAGATAAGCAGAGGAAGGTAGAGACAGAAAAATCAACAAGCACTTATTAATCACAAGTTATATGTCAGACACTATGCTAAATGCTAGAGATACAAAGAAAATAAAAAACAAACCCTATTTTCAAAGAGTCAATAGTTTAATATGGGTGACAACACATACTATGGACACACAACTATGGACAGACAAGCTTTAAACAAGATAAATTGGGACTGGTACCAGAAGGAAGACATTAGCATTAATGGAGATTGGGAAAGTTTTCTTATAAAAGATGGGATTTTAAGGAGTCCAGGAAGAAGAGATGAGAAAGGAGAGTTTTCAAAGTATAAAGGGCAATGAGAGAAAATGGCTGAAGCTCAGAGATGGAAGGTGTGAGGAACCTCAGATGGACTAGTGAATCTGTGGAGGATAGTAAAGTGTAAGACCATTAGAGAGGTAGGAAAGGGTCAAGTTATAACGTATTTTGAAAACCAAATAGAGGATTTCATGTTTGAAGACAGAGGGAAGGGATGGAGGAGGAGAAGAAATGGGAAGAAGACAGAGGAAGTGGAAAAGAGGCAAAAGTACAAGGGGAGAGTTAGCCCAGCCATTTAATCTTAATGAGGAAAGTGTTTAGTTATTCTCTATTTCCAGTGAGAATAGAAATGATCAAAAGACAAGTAGACTGTAAGCTTCCAGGGAATAAGGGCTGTTTTTTTTTTTTTAATATTTACATCCCAAGAACAGAAAACCTTTCAGATAATAAACATTTAAAATCTCACTGAATTGAGATCACTAAGAATGGAGTTGAACTATAATGCAAATAAGTAAGGGTGGATTCAAGGTCCCCACCATTTTTCCTTTATTTCCTTCACAATCCTTGCGCCTCCTACATGTACTCCCTGATATTCCCAGCCCTAATTCCTGACTGTTTTCACAATGAAAATAATGAGGATAAGAAAGAAATACCTAGTTCAAAATAAACATGGGACAATTCACAATGGCCATTCTCTTTGGCAAAAGGCAAGTTTAATTAAAGGAATATATTACAGACTAAATAAGAGATAAAATAGTCATCAGGAGTGGCAAATATGAAATAAAATTGGGAGAGCATATAGTTAAGCAAGGGAAAAAAAGACAAGTTCCCCAGGGAAACTCACAATTAACCAGGAGAAAGGAAATACTTTGGGAGTAAGCCATTGACTGGCAGGTTAGATTGACCAGGGTTAGCCAGAGTAAGAGGGAAGGCACTATGAGAAGGGAAAGAAAGTAACTTCAAGTGGACTTAATGCTGAAAAGGACTTAGCAAAGATCTTCATCATAACCAGATCTTTTATAGGGGAAACAACCTTGAGGGTTTTTCACAGGAGACCAGAGAAGTAAAGGCAAAGGAACTCAGAAGGAGAGGTCAGTTGCTAGATAGAATGTACCTGGAAGATCAGGTCCCAGGACTGTCCAAAGATATGCTAATACTCAGAGATTGGAGGATGGACAATGGGGGTTGATAAAAGAGTTCTTTTTGACTTAGTCTGGGAATTAATTATCTAATAGCTCCTTCCTGATCAGGAAGAGTAAGTCACATCAAAAAGACAAAACTTTTCCCTTCCAATCTCTGAGGGTTCTTTTTTATTTTTCCAACTTTGCTCACACATTCTCTTCCCTGTCCATTTCCTGTCTCCTCCTTGCTCTCTCTTTCACTCTTATTCCACATTAATGATAGCATTTATAGTGTAGTTTAGGATTAATACACTACAAATATTTTCTCATTTAAGATATGGTACCTTCAGTAGGAGGCCTATTCAGGGATTCATATAATCAATGGATAAACTTTCTACATGTGTTTAGACTTATTTGCTCCTTCCTTCCCTGGGTGCATGGGTAATGCCTTTTACTTGTGGTAATACCTCCCACCGAATGTTCAGGCTTAGAGTACTCTTTCTCTATTTGCCTCTTCTGGATCAGGTGGACTAGGTCATATAAATTAGCCTGGGCAGTTTTTAGGGAGCTCTACAAAAAGGGAAAGGATAGAGTCACAATTTCTGAATGACTACCTCTAGTCCCCATTGCCATCCCTGTGACTAGAGGTATGACTAAAAACATTACTCAAAATGTGAAGATTTATATCAGAACCATAATACATTCCTTTTGTCAAGGTTGTTGCAGCAGTGATTCCGGCTTCAGGATTGGCTTAGAGTTGTTCTTCATCTCTATGACTCTATGATTCTATCTCAACCTTATATTTTCCCAATTATCCAGCTCAGTATTATATGTACAGTAAATGCTTAGTGTGCATTGGATTGAATGCATGATTATTTTCTGTATTATATTTATCTCAATGTCTCATCCCTCTCTAAGTGGTCAGGAGTTATGTTTGATTTAAACTTTTTATCTTCTCTAGCACACACAGTGCCCTGGTGTTATATAACACAGTAGGTATTTAATAAACTCTCACTGGAATAATTTTCTTTCATATTCTATTTTGTATTATATTTATTTTTGTTAATATCTTATTTATTCTCAATAGACCATGAGCTTTTTGAGGGCAAGGATCATACATGATCTCCATTTTGCATCTTTCCTTGCAAAAGACATAGTACTCTATTCATCATAAGTTTTTGTTTGAATGTTCATTGAATGAATGCATAAGTGAATGAATGAAAAAATAATCCTAAATATCTTCTGACCTAGATGGTAAATTCCTTAAGGGAAAAGACTTTCTTCTCCTATCTCTCCTGACAGAGTCTAACAAGACACTGGGCACATAGAAAAATCTTAAAATATATTAATTCATTAACTCATCAGTGTCAATTTCTTCCCTGAAACCAAAATTAAAAAAAAATCTTCTTAAGGATAGGTCAGCAGTCTCATATAAAAAATGAAATATTATTATCATCATTATTTTCCTCAGCCATCAATAGATTCTTTTAGATAACATACGGTTTTTAAATTGGCTAAGATATAGTAGCAGCTTTGGCTAAAGAACCATTTCTATGATTGTATCTAATCTGCAGCCAACACATTATATCAAATGGCATAATGGCATTTTTTCTTTGTTTTGAGGGGGGATGGGAGAGTATAGAAGGGAGAGTGCAGTGGAACATTGTTGGTAGAATAATGGTCTGATGATAATTTCTGCATCTCTAAAAGATGCTTTCATGTCTATCCTCTAAGTTGAAAGGATGGAGGGAGGGCTGGTTGTGGACCCTCTGTAGCAATTTTCTTTCTCTTCCCATTATACTGTTCCCTTTGGGATGAGACTGGACAGAATGTTCTGCCTGTTGGTGGACAGCCCAATGGAGATTTCACAGTGATAAAGGACGCACCAGAAAGAAATGTGTGTCCAATTGCAATGACGTGGTTCCCTTGTTGCTAGCCAGGCAGAGATGTGGAACTGCAGATATTATGCCCAGGAGCCCCACCTAGAAGAGAAAATTAGAAGAAAAGTCTCTATACTCCAGTTGCCCCTCTAGGTAACTCTGATGAAGAATAATTGAGAAGCCAAATAAAATACTGAGGGAAAAAAGCCCTGCAGAGTTGAGTCAGAAGACAAAACTCAAATCTTAGCTTTCCCTCTTACTATGTAACCTGAGGTAAATCACCTCATCTCTCAGATGCTCTTACATTATCAATATAATGGAGATAATATCCCCTGTCCTATTAACATAAAGGGCTACCATGATGATTTAATGAGAAGGGATTTCAATTATGCTGCCAAACAACCCTCCCAAAGGGGCATTTTGTTCTTCCCTTAAAATCCAAATTCTGAGAACTAATCACCTTTTAAAATTACCCTTCCAACAGGTTATTTATGGGTGGACTATAGGTTGTTCCCTAAAAACAACCAAAAAAACAAAATATCACAATGAAAAGAAAAACTTCTGTAGTTTGACTTTTGCTTGGCATTTAAAGCTTTTCAGCACCTGATTTTAGCCTGCTTTTCTACCCTATTTAAACTTTGTTTTCCTTCAACCACTCTGTGGTACAGCCACACTAACCTTCCTCCTTTTCTTCCTCCATGACATTTGATCTCTTGCCTCTTATCTGTGTAGGCTGTCCCTCCTATCTGGAATGCACTCTCTCCTTAGTTCCATTTCTCAAAATTTCTAGTTTCCTTCAAAGCTCAGGTCAATTCATCTCAAGATCTATATGAGGTCATTTCTGATCCTTCCAGCGGCTAATGCCTCCCCTCCCCAAATTACACTGTTTTTTATTTCATATATATCCACATACATACATACATACTGTCTATTGTCCTCAGTGCCACTGAATCTCCTCCATATCCTCCAAATGGCTGGGCCAGTTTCATCTTTGTCTTTGTTATACGTGAATTTTAGTTTTTTTTTTTTAATTGTAATTTTTAATTTAATATGAAGCCCAGTTCATAGTAAATGCTTAATAAAAACAACACTTGATCGATTATACCTGGAGCAATGACCATTCCTTATAAGGGATATTCAGAGGATAGGGACAAAGGGACCTTCCTTTCCTACTGTGCTTTCTATTTTTGAGAGAGATGACGCTCATTTGAACGTATTTCTGGAATGTTTGCAATGAAAGCAGCAGGAATATAGCAACCAAAGTCTGGGGATGTGGAATCCAGTAGTCCTTCTGCTCTGTTGCTTCTTGGGACCTGCCCCATATTTCTGGGAGACCTCAGGATGCCCCTCATATCCCTGGGGCACAAGGAAGTATCAGTGTTTATTTGCTGAAGTCTGGCAGCTCTGTTTGGCTATTACAAATAGACTGCCACGTTGATGAATTATTTAAGCTCTCACAGCCCCCAATTATGTAAATCCGATTATCTTTTTAAGGGCAGCTTGGCTTAGAACAGCTTGTTAGTTGTGATACTTTTTTCCCTTTTCAGTTTTGCTTAAAAAAAAAAAAAAACAACAACAACAACAAAAAAATTATTTGAAACAGAAAATTTATTTGAAAATGGTGCAATTGCCTTCACTTGAGGGCTGGGCCATTGGTCACCGATGAGGAAGTAGCTGTAGTGTGGGGGAGCAGGGAAACAGTCTCAAGTTTACCTCCTCCTCTGTATCGGGCAACAAGCCAGCCCTTCATAGGACTGAGAGTTGAAAAAGACTTTAGAGAAGATCTCATTCAATGCCTTTATTTTACAGAGGGAATAATCGAGGTACCAGCAGGGAAGTGACCTGCCTAAAGTCACATAGGTAATACGTGACAGAATTGGAACGTGACACCAAATGTAATACTCTTTTCACTAGACTACAGTGTCCTTTATGAATTTCACAATAAAGAAGAAGGCATGTATCCAAGCCCTATCTGTGTGGGAATAAAACTTCAAAGGAGAATTGCCCCAAGGATGCCAACCTTTTCTCTGTGTCTCTCTCTGTTTCACACACATTCTCATATTCTCTCTCTCTCTCTCTCTCTCTCTCCCTCTCTCTCTGCCTCTGTGTGTGTTTCTATCTCTCTTTTTCACTCTGTCTCTCTTTCTGTGTCCATCTGTCTGTCTCTCTCTCACAAACTGTCTCTGTCTCTGTGTGTGTATGTCTCTCTTTCTCTCTCTCTCTCCCTCTCTCTCTCTCTCTCTTTCTCTCTCTCTCTCTCTCTCTCTCTCTCCCCCCCCTTCCCTCCCTCCTTCTCTATGTCTCTCTTTTGTCTCCCTCTCTATTTGTGTCTCTCCCTATCTCTATTTCTCTTTTTCTCTTCCTTTTACTTCTCCCTCCTGCCCCCATCTTTATCACTGTTTCTCTGTCTCTTTTTCTCTATCTCTGCCTCTCTGACCTACTTTGGTTTTTCCATTTCATTTCATTCTTTTCCCTTTCCCAGAATGTTTTGTGTGTTTTTTCCTTTCTTTTTCTTTTTTTCAGAACTATAAACTTTTGCTTTTCCAAATTCATCACTGATAGTAAAGAATGTTTCTATGTTTCTCTATCTGAGCAACTGATATAATAAATGGTAGGAGAGCTGGGTTGTTCTACATGGTATTAGCATAAGAAAAAATAACTCTATTAATGACAGAGCCACATAGAATCTGAAAATGGAAGGTATCTGAGAGATCATAGGATTAGTGACGAAGAGCTAAAAGGAACTATTAATGGCATCTAGTCAAAGTCCTTTATTTTATGGGTGAGAAAACTGAGGCTCACAGAGGAAAAGGAGAGATGTCTAGTATAACAAGATAGAAAATAGCAGCAGTGGGAATTTATTTCTAAACCCAAGCTCTTTCCAGCGTACTCTTCTGCTAAACAAACTATGACCCCCAGGCAGCCAAGCTGGGTTAAAATTCTTGTATCCATAATGGAGGGCAATGACTTAGAATCACAGGCGCAGAACCAGAAATCATATATTGGAGGACTTAAACTTTTTCATCTTTAAGATGCTTGTTCTGTGGCTTCTGGGTCTTAATTGGTAAGAGTTCCTCATTACTAAGCCCACTCTGTCAGTCCAGCTGTTCCATGCATACTTAATTTACTGCCATGACATCTTCTCATCAGTTACATTTGGTCCCCACTTCCTCTTTTCTTCCTTTCTGGTTTGGTGACCATAATCATCAATAGTGTTACCAAGTCCTGGAAAAGGTGTCACATTCTATTCTCCTGTGACTTCATTTTTGAAACACAACTTACACCCTCCCTCCCCCTATTTCCTCTGACACTATTACCATCCTGCATTGGGCCAACAGTGCTCCATACCTGCCAGTTGGTCTCCATGTCACAAATCTTCCCCTACTCCAAAGCTATCAAAGTGAGCTTTCTAAAGCAAAACTCTCACATTGTCACTTCCTTACTCAATAAACTCCAATGGCTCCCTAGTACCTCAAAAAGCAATTATAGATTCTATTTGGCATTCAAAGCCTTTCATAATCTCGCTTCCCCTCATTACTTACATTTAACTTTTCTAGTCTTCTAATATCATATATACTCTGTGATTTAGTGACACCAATTTTCTTAAGATACTCCATCTCCTGACTGCTCACCTGGAATTCTTCCCTTCTCATTTTCACCTCCTGGCTTCCCTGAAGTTGCAGGTAAAATCCTATTCTCTACAGGACAGTTTGCCTTATTCCCTTCAATTTTAATGCCATCACTCTGTTGATTATTTCAGATGTATTGCCTACATTATCTTGTTTGTGCAGTTGTTTGTTGATTCCCCCATTACACTGTAATTTCCTTAAGAGCAGCAGAAGCTGCTTTACCTTTTACCTTTCTTTGCTTCCCCAGTGATTATCACAATTCCTGGCACATAGTAGGTGCTTAATAAATATATAATGACTGCCTTAACATCCTTATAACTTTCATAATTGAAATGATGCTCCCAGGTTACCAGTCACCAGTACATGTTGCTATCCCCTTTTAGAAAATAAGTCCCTTGCTTTTTGTCTTTGCTTTTGTTTTTGTATATCCTAGGCAAAGTATTGCTCCAGGGCTGAAACTGAAACTGAGATGTTGCATGTGCTCTCTTTCCCTAAGGCAGGAAGGAGCTTTACTTTTTTGTGTGTCATGGATCTCATTTAGCATCCTTGTGAAGACCATGGGTCTCTTTTCAAAATAATGTTTTAAAATATATAAAATAAAATCCATATTATCACAAAGAAAATCAATTATATTGAATTAAAATATATTTTCCCCATTCTTATATTTGGGCTCATTAAATTTATCTACATCTCTTGCCCTTGGCTCTTATCTTAACCCTAACAGTAATTCTGCCTCTGCCTTTAAACATAATACTAATTCTGACTCCAACTCTGTTATGGATCCAGGTACAGGCTTTGAAATTAATCCAGGACTAGTTTAACCCAACTTCCTAGAAGAGAGTTTAGATTCCTTTTGTCACATTCTTTGGGTTATTATCATCCCACTTCCTGGCTCCCTAGGGAAGTATTAAGTTTAGGTTCCTATGTAGGGTTTTCTAAAAGAGTGAACAGAAAGGTACTTAATATTCAATATAAATCAACTATGGGATGGGTATTTATTTCCTAATTCACAAAAGAAAGGCTTATTATAAAATCCAAGCTCTCATTGACAGAAAGACTTAAATGAATTAAACAAATGACAGCAGTAGCTAGTATTACACACTTCCAGGAGTCTCATACTTAAAATTATCTAGACACAAAACAATTTGCAGGCCTCCTGACTAGGCATTTTATATTTCACTTGGACTCTGAACAATCTTCCTTCAAGTCCATGGCTTCTGTCAAATGAGGTTAAGTATTCAGTTCATCTTCTAGTTGATGAACATCTTCTCTGAGAATTCTAGAGTAGTTGCCAAGGTTTCATTCCCTTAGTTCCAACCCAAAGCCCCCAAATCACAGAACATCTCAAACTCGAAGGGTGGCTTCAGGGTCTGGATGTGATAATCACGTTGGATATGATACTTATTTCCCTGTGCTTAAGAAAGAACAAAAGCAAAAAAAAAAAATTCCCAAACTCACACTCTGGTTTGACTAGACAGGGCAAGTGCTTTACCTGCCATGTAATCTGTTGTTTACAATTACAGTGGAAGTGGGGGCAAGAACATCATCCTTCCCCTCATAGCCTCCCAACAAATATGAAAAGGAAGAGTCATCTGCCACAGAGGAGTTGAAAGAAGAAAGCATTAAATTAGATACAGTCATTTTTCTTTTAAAAACTCTAAGGAGCCATCCATTCTTCTGTCTCTGACCCATGAGAAGATTGCTTCATCACCTGAAATCCCAAGAATCCTTTGACATTATTTTCCTAATGATCACCAAGGTATCCAGAAGTTCATTATGTTCAAAACACCCAAATGCAGAATCATAAAGGGCTGAAAATTAGAGGACAACTTTGTGAATGTCCTGTTCATCCCTGAGCATTCAATACATGCATTTTGTTTCATTCTTTCATTCATCAGACCTGCATAGCTGGAAGGGAATTCAGATATCATTTAATGGCAAAAGAGGAATCTCAAAAATACCATAAATAGAATATTGTTCTCTTGGGATGGGGTGGGAGATACCATAAAAGACTTCTTGAAAGAGTTGGTATGGAGGAATGGGTACTTGGATGACAGGTATTGTGGCCCTCTGGACAGTCATATCTTCCCTCTCTCTGAACTTCCTACCTTCCACTCTTTTTTTCAGCCTACATCAAAGATTCTAAACATCTTTTGTTTTATGAATCCCTTTGGCAATCTAATGAAACACAGTAACCCCTTTTAGAATAATGTTTTAAGTGCATAAAATAAAATGTATAGATTTTCAAAGGAAACCAAAAGTGAATAAAAAGACAAAGGTGACTTTTTTCTTATTCAAGTTCATAGGTTCCCTTAAATCTATCACTGAACCTCTAGGAAAGCTGTGGCCCCCAAGTTAAGAATACTTGGAAATTTAACTGTCTCAAACGGTTCTGTGACTTCAGTGTATTGAAATAGTGATTACTTTTTTCCTATGCCAGAAAAAAAAGAGTGGAGTAGAAATATTAATATTAAAAAGAACGTTTCCATATAGCATTATAGTTTACAATAGGCTGGTGAGATGGGTTGCACCCACATTATGAAGATGACACCAGGAGTCAGAGAGAGAAGATAATTTGTTCAAAGTCATAGAGCTACTACATGGCAGAGACGGGCCTTTGGTCCAGGACTCTCAGTTCTATATCCAGTGCCGAATTTATTATACGTTTCTCCATAAGGCCTGCAGGAAGAGGCCAGCCTCTCCATCTCTGCCTCCTCTTCCCTGGGGCCCTGACCCAAACCTCCCTGGCTTCTGAGATCTCTGGTCTATTTTCTTGGCCTTTCACTGATGTCTTTGTCTTCCCAGCCAAGCCCAGCTCGGAACCACTGCTGAGAACTCTCCATTCTCATTTACAGGAAGCACGGGATTTTAGAGCTCATCTAATCCAACCATCTTCTCAGTGTCAGATTATGGTGCTGATTCTTCCAGGAAGTCTTCCCTGTTCTCCTTAGCTCTGGAGAAAGGGGGGAGTTCTTAACCTGGCTTTGTGAAATCTGTCTCTGTCTCTGTCTTCCTATCTGCCTTTCTCTGTCTCTCACAGCATTTTGATAATGTTAATTTAATATAAATTGTTTTTTCTGTAATCATATGTATTTTGTACTTTTAAAATCATTATTCAGAGGAGTCAATAGGCTTCACTAATCTGCCATAGGGGTCCATAACATACAAAAAAGATTAAGACCTGCCTTAGCTCCTGCAACTTTCCTAGAGCACTGTCTGCATTACTTTTTGCTCCTATCATACTCTATCTTGTATTAAATGTATTTGATATTCTCTGCAAACCCCTTCCTTCCTCCTCATACTGTCTCATCACCCCCTAGAAGAGAGTTATAAGCTTCTTAAAGGGAAAAATGTCATTCTCCATTACTGTATCTTCAATGCACACCATTTTGCACACAGTAGATGTTTATTAAATATTTGTCTTTGCTTGTCTCCTGACGAAACCCCAAATTCTTTCCTTTGCACTGTCACTGTCTAGACCCATTTTATTTACTCACTGTTCTGGGTTTGGCCTTCATAAGTTTAGCACTGTGCCAGGACCTTATTCAAAGGCAGCCTGCATTCCCCTTTCCAGTCCCTTCAAAAGCCCTGGGAGAGCTGTCTCCTCTGCATGTTAATAACCGACACCAGGCCGATGGGCCAGCTGGGACCATGGTTAGAATTTCAATGACCCCAGGAGCTGCTTCCTATGTCTTTAATGTGGCTGGGTGACAGGGGGCAGGATGTACTCTGCACCAGGTCCCGGACACTCAAGATGTACCAGGATCTCTACCAGGATTTTCTGAAGAGTAAAATGCACATTATAGAAGGTCCACTGGCATATTTCTTTACAATTTGCATATCATTTGCATGCACCAACTCACTCAGCAGTGTTTATTTCAGGCAAATTTTCAAGGTAAAAAATGAATTTGCTCCTTAGGATCCAAGCACGTCTTGGTTGTCAAGCTCCTCCCCACCATTTTCTTTTTTCAGACACTCCCCTGCTATCTATGGCTAGGGCTCCTCTGAGGCAAAGAAAATTTCAGCTTGGTTTCCTTTAAGCATGTGTGAAGGTGGGTGAGTGTGAAGGTGGTCTACAGGGTGTGGGGGAGGAGCCCTAGGTTTTTGGACTGTCCACCTCCTCCAAACAGAGTGTGGAAGGCCAAGCAAATCTTGCCCTAGTCCCTGAAGAAGCTTGGAAGCAGTTTGTAGTCATCATTCATCCCATTCTCCTCATCATTTCTTAATGGGCTCACTTTCTCTCCGGAACATCCTTTTTCCTCTGGCTCATTTGTGAAAGTCCTTCTGACCCCACTTAAGCCCAAAAGAATTGCCTATTTTGTCCGATCCCTAAACCACAGACCACAGTCTGCTCCAGCTGGGCTCCTCTGCTCATAACATTAGATTTGCAGCAAAGAATGCAGAGGCAAGTGAGATGGATGATCAGAAACAACCTTACCTTGGATTTCTATCTCCGTCTTTCTCCTCAGAAGAGTTCAGAGCATTTCTCACACAATTTACACATATTAGCTTGGAGGGCAGGGAACCACTCTTATGCTCCATATCCTACATAGGGCTGGCTATATGATAGATATGCAGTAAATATTTAGTAATTTGATTTGACTTGGTATATTTCATGTCACTCTTCCCTCTTTCCAGAAATTCAAATCCTGCTCATACTTCAAGACCCATTTCAAACACACCCATCCCTTTCTCATTTCTCATTGTTTCCTATTTTTTTCTTTCTGAATGTGCATAGCACACATAGTAGGAGCACATCATCTAGTGCTTGACTGAATACTGTTTTCATTATTATGTATATATATATTTCTATATTAATTCTATGTATATACAGATTCATATGTAGTTAGTTATATCTATGGCTATGAAATATCTATACAGATATATCTCTCTGTATATGAATTCATATAGAATATATCTATATCTATAGTATTTGTAGCATATATAAACCAAGATAAAAAACCTGGTAGGATGTTGGTAATGAATGAATGGAAAAAACAAAACAAAAGAAAACCCAAATACATTTATGAAGCCCTTATATTCCATATGTCTAGGTGCTGAGGATACAAAGTACAGAAGTGAAATAAGTAGTCCCTGCCCTTAACAATCTAATGGGAGAAGTGACATACAGGAGGATGGTAGCTCTCATTGGTCTGATCAGCCACCGTATGCACATTGACCCTGACATTGTGACGTCTTTCTGATCCTTTTCGAGTAGGAAGGACGGGCAACAACAGAATCACCAGCAATAACAGCAACTGTAGCAGCGACAGCAGCAGGGAAGGGAATTTTGGTCTGAGGAATCAGGGATTTAAGTGGAGCTACAGGACAGTTGACTGTGATACCTTTTGTAGGATTGGTATTTGTTTTATTACTGTTCTCAGAGCAAGAGTAGAAGGGGATGATGTGGTGGAGGGTTAAGGCCAGATAGCGTACATGGTCCTGGATAAGCATGGGGGCCCAGAGCTAGCAGGAAACTGTGCAGCCGGGTCTCCTGAGCCTGGAAATTCTGAGCTGCCACGGACTAAGTTAATCCGGTGTCTTCATTAAGATGGGTGTTAATGTGGTGAGCCCTTAGAAATAGAATGGGCCCTCAGATGGCCTGGGGAAGGTTGGAAATGAGGCAGGTCAAGGCTCTCAAGCTGACCAGCCTGGGATTGTACTTCCAGCCTAGACAAGTTAGGGAGAGCCAGTCTTTAAACATATAGAGAGAGCAACAAAAGAAAAGACAAGAAAGGAAAGGAAAGAGAAGAGAAGGGGAAGGAGAGGGAGGAAGAAGAAGGAAAAAGAAGGGAGGGAGAGGGAAGGGTAGAGGAGGAGAGAGAGGAAAAAGGAAAAGAAGATCTTGGATTCCGACTGTATGACTGGGTAAGATGTAAAGCCAGGTTAGATATCACGGGTTGGGTCATTTTGCTGTCACTCACTACCAATCAGGGACACATAATACTTGCAATGAAGTTTTAAAGATGAATGGATTTCCCAGGAAGTGTTGTGGACATGATCTTTGGTGGTATGTGCCAGCTAGTGGGGAAGAGCCGGTCAGAAGCAGGGCAGAGATGTTTGGCTCTGTTTTCTTGGAGGATGATTGGCGATAGAATTTGAACTCAAGTCTCTTGACTCACAATCTAGTATTCTTCCCACTGTATCTCCCTGCTCTTATAATGCAGCTCAGGAACAGAACATTCTTTTCCCTTGGTCTTTTCACCCACTCTAAGGACACACACTGTTCCTGGCAGCCGGTCTCTAACTGTCCCTAAAGAGTCTGCTGTTAGGAATAAAGAGCAATTTCATTTTCAGTCCCATTCAGTACTGGGCCGCTCTCTGTTTAGATTTCCAATTGTAATGATCTTTTCAGCGATACAGACATCTGTCTACTGGGAACTAGATGAAACCCCAAACAGCTCACTGACAGCAATAATCTTGAGCCTTTGCTGACCTGAACTTAATTTGGACCCGCCCTCTATGTATAGAGGCTTGTAGTTTTGGGATGGGGAGTTAATGAAATGGCTCCATTTCCCTTTTATTCTTTGACATGGAGGGCCATGCGTAAAGGCAGAAGATGTGGGTTCAAGTCCTGGCTCTGATATTTGCAAGCTGATCTTGAGCAAATAACAAGGGGGCAAGTCCTTTACCAATTCTTAACTTACTATCATATTGAGAACTTATTATAGTATAAGCACATTTGACTAAAGGTAAAACGAGAGAGAAAGTTTCAGAATCTATAGTTCTGGCCAACAAGGGTGTCATCAGGGAAGACACTAGGGACCTATGGTGTCCATACAGGGACTAAGTGTTTAAGGATGGAAGCCGTCAAATAGGAGGCAGGTATGCTGAAAAGAACTAAGCCTTTATTTATTCATTTATTCCACAAATACATGTTGCAGTACACATAGCAGACACAGTAACACCAGCTGACATTTATCTAGCTCTTTAGGGTTTGAAAAGCATTTTACATAAATTATCTCATGTGAGCCTTCTAACAACCTGTGAGGTAGGTGCTATTATTATTCCCATTACATAGATGAGGAAATGGGACTTGGACATTAAGTGAATTCCTACACTACTAAGAAGGGATTTGGAGCCCAATTCTCTTGATTCTTTATGATTAAGGATGCAATGAAATAAAAACAAAATCCCCCAAAACAAAAACAACAAAAACTAGCAAAAAACAAACAAACAAACAACAAAAAATGATTCTTCCCTCATCAAGCTTGCAGTTCAATTAGGGAAACAAGAGGTCTGTGTAGATAGTATAGTGAAAGAACACTGGATTTGGAGTAAGAAGGCCTCGGGCTTCCTTAATTTAGCTATTTAAACATGGGCAGACACTTTATGGGTCTTGTCAATGAAATGAGAGCATTAAACTATAAACAAAATCACTTTGGCTTCTCTTAGCTTGAAAATATTATGATGTAGGATTTAGGACTTTGGGTAAGTGAAAATGAATGAAAAAGGAATCTTAGAACAATCAACAAATATTTATTAAGCATCTGTGCTTTCAGATTTTTATTTGTATACTCAGCACTGGAGTAGGTTCTGAGAACAAAAAGGAAAAGAAGGAAACAATTTTTCCTTCCCAGAAGTTGACTGATTCTTGTAGTGAAATCTGACTATTCCTATTTAATAAAGGAAAGAGAGCCATAAAGTCTCCTTAAAATTATTCCAATGCACCAGCAGAAGATGAGTCATAGATTGTGAGAGTCAGAAGGAACTTTAGTAAGCAACTTGTTTTTATGGATGAAGCATTTGAGGTCCAGACAGATTAAAAATCTTCCCCAAAGTCACCCAGCCAGTTAGTGACACAGCTGGGACCGAAACTCAGATCATCTGATTCTCAGAGCAAGGCTCTTTCTGTAATATCATAAGGAAACCTGAAGTCTTATCCCCTTATCCCTGTGCAGGATCTCTTGTACTCATGGACTCCAGCCTAAGGAAGAAGAGGCATTGTCTGTTCTTATGCGTCTCTATCTCACCTCCTGAGCTGTGTCAGACTTTTGTCACACAAGAGATATTTCTGTGCAGAAGTACCTTGGCCAGCTACAAATGCATCACCTCCATACACCTGTTGTTTGGCTAATCGAGAGCCTGTGGTGTGTGAAGGGGCTGGAGCGTGGGGGGCTGTTGCATGTGATGACGTGCTTGGTGAAATCCAATATAACAGAATTTATAGCTGCGAAATACATCTGGCTCCCTTCCTCCCCTCCACTACCTCCCTATCTTTCAGGCAGGTTGTATTGATGGGACTTAGCACAGACAGGGTACAGTTCCTCAGAGGAGGGGATGAAATTGCCGATTTATTGCTGAAGTCATCAGTTATGCGTGGAGACAGAGCTGTTGTGGGCAGGCAGAAAGAAAAGGATATGATTTCTTGATCCTTTCCTCTTCCAGAGACTAGAGAATCTTTGCTTTGGGAAGAGATTTTGAGATTATCTTGTCCAGAGGTTTTTAACCTGGGTCCAAGATGACCACCTACTACTACACACTCCTTAAGGGGCATGTTGGATAGATTTTGGTGGGTCCATAAGCTTTCATGGAAAACAACAACAAAAATCCTACATTTTTATTTGAATGCAATTGGCTTACTTTGTAATGCTATAGATTTTATTTTATGTACGTACAAATATTATTCAGAGAAAGATTATAAAGATTTCACCAACTGCCAATGGGGCCCAATGGGGAACCTCCATTGAGAACCCCAAAAAGATTAACAGCTGCAGATTTATTCCCACTTCTATTTTTTCTGATAGATGAGAAAAATAAGGACTATAGGAAGAAATAACTTATCTGAAGTCACTTTGCAGATTAATGTCAAAGCCAACATTAGAAGTTATTTCTTGAATCCTAGACACTCACTGTTACCTGGAAGACGAGACATAGAATAAAGTACATGTAACTAGGTGTTCAGAGTCTGGTTTCTAGACCTATCTCAGTCATTAACTCAATGAGAAGCCTTAACCATTTTCCTTTTCTGGGCTTGAAATCCATGGATATAGAGCCAAAAGCAACCTTAGAGATCATTTGGTTCAACTCCTGTTTACAAGTGAAGAAGTTAAGATCAAAGTCTCGAAGTGACTCATCTCCAAAGTCATATATACATGTAGCAAATAGCAGATAGAATTTGAACTCAGTCAGGTTTTCGGGTTACCAAGTTGTTATTCTCTCCAGGACATAAGCAACTCTAAAATGAGCAAGTGGTACAAGATCATCCCTGAGATTTTTTTGTAGTTCTAACAGAGTGATATAATGGGTAGGTGAAGAAAGAGAGGAAGTGGGCTAGAAGGCATAAGGAAGCAGATATACTTTATTTATTTATCTATTTTTATTTTTCAAAGCAATTTATTTATTTTTATTTTCAAGGGTTAAATGACTTGTCCAGGATCACCTCATTAGGAAATGTTACGTATCTGAGGCTGTATTTGAACTCAGAGCCTTCTGATTTCAGGGCTGGTGCTCTATCCACTGTGCTATCTGGCTGCTCCAAGGAGTTACTTTTGCTAAGGGAAAAAAAAAACATTTTAATAGGAAAATAAACTTTTTTACAACTCAAGTTTGAAGGATCATAGACTTATAGATATAGAAGAGACTTCAGTACACTTTTAATTCAATCCCTTCATACTGCAGATTAAGAAACTGAGGTCCAGAGTGATTAAGCAAATGTCTGATTTTATAATATTCATGTTAGACACAAGATCCAAATTCAGATCTTTTGCCCTAAGAGAAAATTCTCTATAACAGATGCAATGAAGTAAAAATTAACTTGATCCTACGGTATTTTCTAAATACTTGATGGGAAAGAGAGTGTAAGGAAGAGGAGAATTGAAGATAAAAAAGCCAAAAGGCTTACTTGTCTTGAATGTAAAGCCTTTGTGGGAGCTAGAGTGGCTAATTAATAATAATAATATTTAAACTAATCCCTCTATTCCACAAATAAGGAAAATATGAATCAGAGAAAGTGATGTTACCTGTCATGTTGAGAATCAATATGTGGCAGAATCTTCATTCATATATCTCTGTATAGTGGTATTTTTCCCCACACTCTGGAGTAACATGCTAATAATTAATTGATAAATAGAACCAGAGGCAAGTAAACCAATGGTTCCAATGACAACTGGAATGGGTCTCAGACACCAAGTCTATCTTTCCTCTTTACAGATGAGGAAACTAAGGCCCACAGATGTGATTAGCCAACCAGTCATTTGGTAACAAAATTGGAATTGAGACCTGAGTCTTCTGATTTGTTGTCAAGTGGTGTGATGGGAAGAATTGTAGACTTAATCTGAGATTGTGTGTTTGAGAACTAGCTGCGTAACTCTGGACATGTTCTGCTTTCTCCATCTTTAGGCTCTCCTCTCCTCATTTAGAACATGAAGAGATTGGAATAAATGATTTCTAGATCCGTTCTACCTATCTATGATATTATCTATTTGTCTGTCTGTCTATCATTTATTATCAATCATCTATTTACTATCATCTATCTATGATATGTCTATTTTACTGTCTGTCTAACTACCTATCATCTATCATCTAGATGCATATATATATATATATATATATATATTCTATGATCCTATAAATATAATCATTTATTGCCTTTCATGTCATAGTGCTCATACCATTTTTACTAGAAAATTATATTATCCCCTCTCTCTTATCCTAACTTCCTATCTTTCTTTCTGTTCCTCCTCCCTCTCCCCGCACACACACCTTGCTATAAGACTTTGGGATGAGGTCCAGGGTTTGAGATTCCGTTTTTTCCTGGAGGAGAAAGTAGCGCTTAATCTACCAGGCAAAACTTCATTAAGACTTAGCATAGAGGTTGGACTTCAGCCTTGCTCCATTTTTTGGAGCTTGAAACCTCATTTTAAAACTGCCTGTTGAAAATTCAGGGAGACAGTGAGAAGTCAGAGAAGAGACAAAGAAATGATGCATGACCCTAAAAACGGGGAGGGGGGAGAGACAGAGAGAGAGAGAAGGAGGAGGAGGAAGAAGGAAGAAGGAAGAGGGGGAAGGAGGGAGAGTGATTGAGACACACAGAAAAAGAGAGAGACAGAGAGAAAAGGAGAAAGGGAAGAAGGAAGAGGGGGAGATAAAGTGAGAGAGGGGGAGGGAGGAAGATAGAGAGACAGAGAGGAACAGAGAGAGGCAGGAGAGAGAGAGAGAGAGAGAGAATGAGGGAGGGATGAAGAAGGAAGGGATGGAGAGAGAGAGTGAGAGGCAGAGAGGGGAAGGAGGGAGGGAAATAGAGTGAGAGACACAGAGGGGAGAAAGGGAGGGAAGGAGAAAGAAAGGGATAGAGAAAGAGCAGGGAGGAAGGAAGGGAGAGAGAGACAGAGACAGAGAAGACAGAGAGGCAGAGATAGAGAAAGAGAGAGAGGTAAAGAGACAGGGAATAAAAGGTAGAGACAAGGATACAAAATAAAAAATAGAGACAAAAGAAAGATACAGTGTGTGAGAGAGAAAAAGGTAAAAGCAGAGACCAAGAGAGACAAAGTCAGTGAAAAAATATAGAACTCCCTAGTGTAAGGGAAAACGGAAGTAGAGGCAAATAAGGTGAAAGAGAAAAAAGTGGTAGTGGTAAGGCATTAGGATGGGTGATGGAGGTGGAGCACAAGAAAAAAAGGAAGTTGGAGGTTGCAATGGATAATAAACAAAGTGAGGAATTGAAAGGCATTTGAAGAGCCAGTAAGGCAAGTTTGGGTGCAACATAGGATATACCAATTAATTGCTTCAATAAGCAGTTCTTAAGTGCCTACTATGTGCCAATTACTGGAGTTACTGTTAGGTACTTGCAGATAACAAGCTTGAAATTTAGTTTGGATCCCTATTATTCAAGAATGAGAATCTTTTATAGATATTGAGCAGGTCATTTCCTTTTTCTGAGCCTCAGTGCTTGCCTTTGTAAATTGAAAGGAATTCTTCAATAGCTAAGAGGTCAAAATATAGGAATAGATAGCTTTCAAAAGATTTAAAACTACAAATAACCATATAAGAATATGCTTTAAATCATGAATTTAATGCCATGGGAAATACAAATTTAAACAACTGAGGTTTTACCTTGCTCTAAGCAAATCGTTAAAGATGAAAAAAAGATAAAAAAGATAGGAATCATTAATATTAGAAGGATCTGTGAGGAGATAGTCACACTGTTGCATTGTTGGAGGGGCTGAAAAGTGGCCCAAACATTCTGGATTTGTAACTATGTAAGTAAAATTATTAAATTGTCCATTATCTTTGATTTAGCAATCCCATTACTGTAAAGAAATAAAAGAAAAAGAATTGTTAAATATGTATGTATACACATATACACAAACACATGTGTGCGTGTGTGTGTGTGTGTATATATATATATATATATATATATATTCTATGATCCTATAAATATAATCATTTATTGCCTTTCATGTCATAGTGCTCATACCATTTTTACTAGAAAATTATATTATCCCCTCTCTCTTATCCTAACTTCCTATCTTTCTTTCTGTTCCTCCTCCCTCTCCCCGCACACATACCTTGCTATAAGACTTTGGGATGAGGTCCAGGGTTTGAGATTCCTTTTTTTCCTGGAGGAGAAAGTAGCGCTTAATCTACCAGGCAAAACTTCATTAAGACTTAGCATAGAGGTGGGACTTCAGCCTTGCTCCATTTTTTGGAGCTTGAAACCTCATTTTAAAACTGCCTGTTGAAAATTCAGGGAGACAGTGAGAAGTCAGAGAAGAGACAAAAGAAATGATGCATGACCCTAAAAACGGGGAGGGGGGAGAGACAGAGAGAGAGAGAAGGAGGAGGAGGAAGAAGGAAGAAGGAAGAGGGGGAAGGAGGGAGAGTGATTGAGACACACAGAAAAAGAGAGAGACAGAGAGAAAAGGAGAAAGGGAAGAAGGAAGAGGGGGAGATAAAGTGAGAGAGGGGGAGGGAGGAAGATAGAGAGACAGAGAGAGGCAGGGAGAGAGAGAGAGAGAGAGAGAGAGAGAGAGAGAGAGAGAGAGAGAGAGAGAGAGAGAGAGAGAGAGAGAGAGAGAGAGAATGAGGGAGGGATGAAGAAGGAAGGGATGGAGAGAGAGAGTGAGAGGCAGAGAGGGGAAGGAGGGAGGGAAATAGAGTGAGAGACACAGAGGGGAGAAAGGGAGGGAAGGAGAAAGAAAGGGATAGAGAAAGAGCAGGGAGGAAGGAAGGGAGAGAGAGACAGAGACAGAGAAGACAGAGAGGCAGAGATAGAGAAAGAGAGAGAGGTAAAGAGACAGGGAATAAAAGGTAGAGACAAGGATACAAAATAAAAAATAGAGACAAAAGAAAGATACAGTGTGTGAGAGAGAAAAAGGCAAAAGCAGAGACCAAGAGAGACAAAGTCAGTGAAAAAATATAGAACTCCCTAGTGTAAGGGAAAACGGAAGTAGTAGAGGCAAATAAGGTGAAAGAGAAAAAAGTGGTAGTGGTAAGGCATTAGGATGGGTGATGGAGGTGGAGCACAAGAAAAAAAGGAAGTTGGAGGTTGCAATGGATAATAAACAAAGTGAGGAATTGAAAGGCATTTGAAGAGCCAGTAAGGCAAGTTTGGGTGCAACATAGGATATACCAATTAATTGCTTCAATAAGCAGTTCTTAAGTGCCTACTATGTGCCAATTACTGGAGTTACTGTTAGGTACTTGCAGATAACAAGCTTGAAATTTAGTTTGGATCCCTATTATTCAAGAATGAGAATCTTTTATAGATATTGAGCAGGTCATTTCCTTTTTCTGAGCCTCAGTGCTTGCCTTTGTAAATTGAAAGGAATTCTTCAATAGCTAAGAGGTCAAAATATAGGAATAGATAGCTTTCAAAAGATTTAAAACTACAAATAACCATATAAGAATATGCTTTAAATCATGAATTTAATGCCATGGGAAATACAAATTTAAACAACTGAGGTTTTACCTTGCTCTAAGCAAATCGTTAAAGATGAAAAAAAGATAAAAAAGATAGGAATCATTAATATTAGAAGGATCTGTGAGGAGATAGTCACACTGTTGCATTGTTGGAGGGGCTGAAAAGTGGCCCAAACATTCTGGATTTGTAACTATGTAAGTAAAATTATTAAATTGTCCATTATCTTTGATTTAGCAATCCCATTACTGTAAAGAAATAAAAGAAAAAGAATTGTTAAATATGTATGTATACACATATACACAAACACATGTGTGCGTGTGTGTGTGTGTGTATATATATATATATATATATATATACACACACACACACACATGCACACACACACACACACACATATAGCAGCATTTTGTGGTAGCAATGAATTGGAAGTGAAATAGAGATTTTTCCAATAATGGACTATAGTTGAAACAATTATGACATATGAATGTAATTAATATTATTTTGTGTTGAGTATGAGATATTCAGAAAAACATGAGAAAATTTATATGAACTGATGTAAAGTAAAATAATCTGAATCAACAGAAATATATATATATATATATAAAATGAATAATGTAATGAAAAGATAACTAAAAGAAAATTACATAACTAAGTAATGGAAAAGCCAGTAAACATCCTAGTAAGGAGATAATGAAATATATCTTCTTTTAATGCAGAAACATAGGGAATTGCTGGGACAGACTATTGTATAAATTGTCAAAGTTTCTATCAGTTTTTTTCCTCTAAATTGTTTTTCTTCATCACAAGGGAGGGCTCAATCTGGAGGTTAGGCAGGCAGGAAATGACTTGCAATATAAAGACAAAAAAAAATCAATAAAATGGATTTAATGCTAAAAATGAGGGGAGGGGGAACTAGGTGATCTCTAAACTCTTAAGATTCTAGTCTATTTTTAAAAACACAGAATTTTATTATTGTAAGGTACCATGGAATATAAAGTGTGATAGATGAAAGGTGTCTTAGAAATCATTTAGCACAACTTCTTTATTACAGAGGAAATGCTACTAGGACACAGAGAAAGACAATGACATAGCCAAGACAAAATGGTAAACTTGATTTCTATATATTGGTCAAATTTTAAAGTATGTTATTAAGGGAGAAATGGTTTGTGACCTCTTAATTATTGATAATTATTATTCAATAAATTAACTTAATTTTATTTTTTTTGACTGTTTAATCCAGCACTTGGCATAATGCCTGGTAGAACCAGAAGGCACAATGCCTTCTGAGCAAAAAGATTCCACAGACATGTAGGATTCTTGCATTTTAGTAATTCTATTAACAAACTTTCTTAGGTATTTTTGTCGAAAACATGGAGTGATGTGGGCTAGAGGATAGGATAGGTGGGTTTAAGGAAGCAAGATAAACAACTAGCTAGAATGCTGGATCAATATTCAGCAAGATATGAATTTGCATTTGGTTTCAGACTCTTACTAAGATACTAAGTCACTTAGTTTTTCTCTGCCTCAGTTTCCTCAAATGTAAAATGAGGATAATTATAGCATATACCTCTCAGGATTATTATGAGGATTAAGTAAGATAATATTTGTAAAACATAGAATAGTGCCTATGACATATCTTATAAATTAACAAATCAATATCAATCCTTAGGGAATTCTCCAATGAATAGTAAGGGACACTTGAACAGCACAGGTTCATTTTAAATAACATTTTATATCAATGATTTAAATGAAGATATACAATTATCCCTTCCACATTGAGAGAGTTAGGGGAGTGATACCCTTTTGATTTGGAAAATCCATGTAAAAATTTTTAGCCCTTTGAATTTTTTCCTTTTTTTTTTTATGGAGTGTTTACAATACTTTATGGCAAAATTTGAGTTATGTATTTGATCATAGACTATATGTAGATCAATGTTAAATAAAAATACTAGCCTTTGTATGTGATCTGCTGGTTTTTATGTTCTTTTTTGTGAATTTTAACTTTTTACTTACTTTAACTTAAAAAATAAATAATGTATAATTATGATATTGAAAGATAAATATATTAATATTATACAATGTGATATATATATTATGCATTTCTGAGTTTCTAAACTTTTTTTGTATTGTCTGCTGACCTTCTCGTGTCATCTGTGGCTTCTGTAAAACGCTTTTCAAATTCCCATTTAATTTCTTGTAATATACTGATATATTGAAACTGTGATAGAGAGATAGTGGTAATGTAGGAGGGGTCACATGGAAGGAGCAATTGAGTGGTGCAGTGGGTGAAGAGTCAGGTCTGGAATTTTGGTATCACATGCTTATGAGCTACATGACCTTGGACAAGTTAATGTAACCCTATTTGTCTCAGTTCCCCATCTGTAAAATGTGTTAGAGAGAAAAAAAAAATGACAAACTACTCCAGGACTAAGAAAATACCAAATGGGGTCATGAAGAGTTGAATATGACTAAAATGATTGAACAACCACCATAGCAGTGACAACAACAGAAGATGTGGTGCAGGGATATAGTTAATAAGTTGAATGGATGAATTAGGATCCAAAAAGCTCTTTGTGGAATAAAATAAGAGCTTAAGTCTACTTAGTCTACTAAGTCTTACAGGTAAAGCTGAAGAAAGATAAATGTAAAGTCTTAGGGTTCAAAAAACTTGAGTGGGAAAAGTAAGGGATTAGCCAGAGATGGCCAGTCAACCAACCTCAGGAGTTTTAGTAGATTCCAAATTAATAGTGGAACAGAGCAGTGGAGGTGGCGGAAGGGAAGCTAATACTATATTATTTCAGTTCTTAAATCGATCCATTATCTCACCAATGTGGATTTTCCTTCCAAAAGGGTAGATCATACCATCTACTCTTAACATCTTACCACCAATTTTCCATCCAAGGCTGTTTTTGTAGCAGAAAAGTCTAAACAAAGTAGACAGGAAAAATATTGGTTATACTACAATAGTGGATCTTTTCTAGATTACTGTTTGCAGCTCTTACTGTCCTATTTAAGAAGAGGGCATTGACAAAATAGAAAAAACTCCTAAGGGACCATTCATTCTCAGGCTAAGCAGCATAGTGAGGAAAACAATGAGCCATATGAGTACTGTTTGAAATGTTTGAACCTAGAGAAAATTTAGGTGAGAAATGATTATAGTCTTCAAATGATGGGCTATCAAATGCAAGGAAGATTAGTCTTGAGCATCATGGAGTCATATATTTAAATTGGAAGGAACAACAGAAGCTATCTAGTCCAATCCTGTCATTTTACAGCTAAGGAGACATAAGCTCAAAGGACTTAATTGACTTGCCCAAAGTCACCAAAATAAACATATCAGAGGAGCGATTTGAACCCAGGTTCTCTAACTATAAAAGCAAAAGTCTTTCTATGTTAATATAATACTCAGCCCCAGGAAGCAGAACTAGGAGAAATAAGAGGAAGTCACAACCAGGATTTGTTTAAAGATGAAGGTCAGGAGCCTTCCTAACAATTACAACTATCCAAAGTAGAATGAGCATCCACAGCATATTGTGTTTCTCTTTATAGGAAGTCTTGAAATGGAAATTAGTTACCTACTCTACAAGGTTTACAAGGGACTTCTCTTCAAATATAGCTTATACTAGATGACTTTTGAGGTCCTTTTGGATTCTGAAATTCTGTAATTCTCTTAACGAATGAGCTGGAGTCCGAACTCAGGCACTCTCTTTCCCAATTCTTGCAAATACAAAAGTGTCCATTTAGGGCTAATTGGAGAGAAAGCATTATAGTACAGGGCTTCTTAAACTTTTTCCACTTATGACCCCTTTTTGCATAAGGAATTTTTAATCACCCCTGTGTGTATAGGTATATAAAATAGATGTACAAATCAAATATTTACTGATAAGAAATAAAAATTTCATTATTTCCACATTCATTTATGAGACTGCATATGGGGTTGCAAACCACAGGTTAAGAAGCTAGATGAACAGAAAATCAGGCTTAAAATTATGAAGTGCTGAGTTCAACTACTAAATCTGACATAGGCTGGCTATGTGACTATGTGCAAATCTCTTAATTTTTCAGTTTTTTTTTAAGAAACTAAGTTTAAGCTTCAGAGACAGTACCAATATTTGTGTTGTGGAGTTTCCTTATCTCACAGTTTACTCAAGAAATGACAGGTCCAGTCTATATTGCTATTCTTAGAGGATAATTAAGTGATTATTGCTAACAGTACTCTCTTTGGGCTTCTGAACAGGGTTCTAGCAGGATAAAGAAAAAACCCTTTTGGGTTACAATTTAGAATCAATGTTAAAGAGATGATAAAATTTCTGAATTCACCTGAGTTTTTTTTTTTAATTGCTCCTGAAGGCTGAAGAAATATTTTTTTTTCCTCGTCCCCTGCTTAGAAACCACAATAATATTTCATTCCTGCTGCTTACCCTAAAAAATGGATTTCCTCTCTTTTCTCAGCAGTGATTTGTTTTGCATTAATGCCTTTCATAACTCATACATTTTGCTATTAAAAATTAATGCTTGGAGCCGACATAAACAAATGAAATTTGTATTATTAATGTTTTACATAGGTAAGGCCTTGTAATAACAGATTCATCATAGCAGACTGGTTTAATTAAAAGGCCCACTATTTTCCTGAGCCTATTGGGGAGGCTGGTTTTAGGGGGGCCAGTAACATAAAAAAAGGAATGGAGATATTTGTAGGGGGGGAGCTTCAGATTAATGAGAGGTTTCCCCATTCTAGCTTTTAAAATGTCTCTAAAGAGATTTTTGGACTAATGGGAGTATCTTAAATGCTACTTCTTCTAGGAAGCCCTCCTTGATTTTCCTCAAGTCAGATGTGATACACTTTCCTTTTGTGAATTCCCGTAATGCTCTATAATGAGAAAAAGTCCCTGCCCTCATATAACTTATCCTTTAATAGAGGAGATGGAACATTAGCCAGAGAGTTAATGTGAAGTCTTCTGGAAAATAAAGAGAAAAATCTGCCCATTAATTTGTCTTCAGCCATTTAGAGCTAATAAGTCTTCCCCAAAGCTCACATTATCCAGACCCCTTTGGCCAATAATGAGATCATAATTGGTGTGTGGTTCATATTGAAAATAGTTAAAGTTTGGACTTCTGCTGGAATGGAAGACAGATCTCTCTTATAATAGGAACTAAAGCTTCAAAGGGACTTTAGAGATTCATCTAGTCTAACTCCCTTATTTTTACAGAGAAGGAAATTAAGATCCAGAAGGAAAAAAATCACTTTTTCAAGGTCATAGAGTAAACAGCAGGACTAAGATTCAAACTCAGGTTTCCTGAGCCCCACTTTCAGTACTGACACCATCCTGCCAATTCAGATATCTCTCCTTTAACCTCCAAATACTATGGGTACTCTCTTTTTCCTTGATCTTGTTTTAGACCCAGCAGTGACACATCAGTTATCCCCGTCCTGCTGCCTTTGGCAATGTTAAGCCCTAGTTTGGAGTGGGAACATCCTGCTCAGCTCTGGGGGTTGGGACTGGCAGTGGGGAGGGGCTGGGCCATCAAAGGCGCCCAGTGGAAGCTTCTACTTTGCACTAGCTTGCAATGCAGCTCCAGTGCTGAGGAAATCATGTTTTAGCACGAGTGGCGATTGCTTTGGTATTAGAAAGTGCAACGTGGTGAGAAAACAATTTAACAGCTCATCTCCCAATCTGTAGCTATCTCCCACTCCTATGCCAATCGGATGATAGGACTGATGGACATTTCTCATCTATATGAGAATGTTAAGGATAGAACTGGAGATGCATTGATATTGCCAATGAAACACTCATTTTCCTGTGGGGCAGAAGTGGAAAGAAATTGTTGGAAATTGTTGTATGGTTTGATTAAAGCAGCATAGACTGAGTCAGTGCATTCTGAATATAAGTCTGAGTGAGGTAGGTCATTTCACCGCATGAGCAGTCAAAATAATAGAGTTTCCTGTCTACAAAGGACCAGTGAATTCCAAATCCTCAGGAAAGCAAGGAGATCGGTTGGGTTCTTTCAATAACATCAAGAATCAATGTGCCAGACACTCTGCTGAGTGTTAAGAATACAAATAAAAGAATGAAATACAGTCCCTTGTTCTCATGGAGCTTACATTCTAATGGGATAAGACAAAATATAAAAGGAAGATGAAAAAATTGAGGGTGAGAAGCTAAATAACACGTGGGGATAGTAGAGGAAGTTCAGAGTACAGAGTGGAGAGGAATGAAATATTGCTGTCCATAAATGAAGATTCTGGGAGGATTCATCCAGTGTAAGACAGAGCGGTCCCAGGGACTTTTTATTTTTCAAAACATATGCATAGATAATTCTGCAACATTAGTCCTTGCAAAACCTTGTGTTCAGTTTTCCCCCCTTCTCCCACCCCCTCCCCTATATGACAAGTAGTCCAATATGTATTAAACATGGTAAAAATATATGTTAATTCCAATATATGCAAACATATTTATACAATTATCTTGCTTACAAGAAAAAAATCAAAGAAGAAAAGAAAATGATGAAGAAAACAAAATGCAAGCAAACAACAACAAAAAGAGTGAGAATGTTATGTTGTGAACCGCGTTCAGTTCCTACAGTCCTCTCTCTGGGAGTAGATGGTTTAGATGGCACTAGACCATTAGAACTGGTCTAAATCATCTCAGTGTTGGAGAGAGCCATGTCCATCAGAATTGATCATCTTATAATATTGTTAGAGAGGATGTGGGAAAACTGGGACACTGATACATTGTTGGTGGAGTTGTGAATGGATCCAACCATTCTGGAGAGCAATTTGGAACTATGCTCAAAGGGCTATTAAACTGTACATATCCTCTGATCCAGCAGTGTTACTACTGGGCTTATATACCAAAGAGATCTTAATGGAGGGAGAGAGACCCTCGTGTGCAAAAATGTTTGTGGCGGCCTTCTTTGTAGTGGCAAGAAAGTGGAAACTGAGTGGATGCCCCTTAATTGGAGAATGGCTGGGTAAATTGTGGTATATGAATGTTATGGAATATTATTGTTCTATAAGAAATGACCAGCAGGATGAATACAGAGAGGCTTGGAGAGACTTACCTGAACTGATGCTGAGTGAATTGAGCAGAACCAGGAGATCATTATGCACAGCAACAAGATTATACCAAAGATCAATTCTGATGTGGATTCCAGAGCTGGAATTCTTCAAAAAGAAGAGTTGGGGAGTGGAGGAATATAACAATACAACACTATAAACATTTAGCGCCCCTGTTCTGTGCCCACCATTAAGCTGAGCTAAGAGTTTGGGGATACATGGATTATTCAAGGAAAGACCAGTACCTCTGGTGTGAGAGCTGCTAATCCACATTTAGAGTTCATCTGCCATCCAGCCAGCAGGGAAGAGACAGTAAATACAGAGAGACTGAAAGTAAGGGGAAAGAGTATAATCCATGAGGAGAGCTCCTGGAGAAACTAGGACTGGGAATTCAGAGTGTCAGGTTTCTATTGGAATTGCCTTGAATCACTGCATTGTTGAGAAGAGCCAAGTCCATCCACATAATCTTGTTATTGTACACAATGTTCTGGTTCTGCTCACTTTCCTCATCATCAGTTCACATAACTCTTCCCAGGCTTTTCTGAAATCAGCCTGCTCATCATTTCTTATAGAGCAATAATATACATCACCTTCATAGACTATAACTTATTCAGCAATTCCCCAACTAATGGGGATCTACACAATTTCCATGTCCTTGCCACTCTAAAAAGAACTGCTATAAACATCTTTGCACAAGAAAGTCCTTTTCCCTCTTTTATGATCTCTTTGTGATGCAGACCCAGTAGTGACACTGTTGAATCAAAGGGTATGCACAATTTTATAGCTCAGAAGACTAGGTTTCAAGCTGGAAGATATTTTAAAAGTCTTTAATACTAACCTTATTTTATAGATGAGGAAATTGAGACTCAGAGAGAGTTGCCAAAGTAATCACCCTCAGGCACAGTTCTGATCCTGTCACCTCTGTGCTATAACCTTCAATGGCATCTCATTGTCTACCTTTTCATTTCATAATACTTCCCTTCATGGATTCCATTCCAAGTAAACTGGACAAATATCTGTTCTCCAAATTATATTTGGAGAAAACTCCATTTTTCAGTGTGGGTGTATTTGGATAAATCACTTTTTATTCCTGTAATAAACTCCCTCCTTATGTCTCTCAGCATCAATTTTCCCTTCAGGGTTCATCTCAGGTATCACCTCAGTACTTTCACCTAGTCATAACCACTCTATCCCCATGACTGGTTGCCATTGTTGAAATCCATCCTCCACTGATTTCTGCTTTGTTCCAGTCTCCCTCAACTCAACCTCCTTTTCCAACTTCCCACTCTAAAGATTCTCCACCTTTCCACAGTTTTTCTTTTGAATACCTACTCTGAAGGTAATAAACTCACTTTCATCTTAAACCTTTTCCTTTCCTGCTTCTTGCATCTTTTTTCATTCTCTGACACCTGGCTCTTTTCTGATGACATCCTTTATTACTTATACTTTCAAACATATCTCTAACTACCCCCTCCATTCACTAGTAGTAGAATGGGAATTGGATTATTTCCTTCTCCCTATTGCACTTCTGGACTCTCCCTCTAACATAATAGCTCTGCAATGTCTTCTCCTTTGAGATTCATTTAAATATATTTATTACCCAATAAAGATTTTTTGTAACTGTTATCCACAGAACTCCAGAGCACTCTGTTTCCTTCTTCAATAAATTCATTGTCTGACTCAGTCTTTCTCTTCTCAACTCTTGTCCTCATACTAGAGCACATCAAATATATTTATTGATGGGGAATGCATGTGACAGGAACAGAGTTGTAAATAGCAGAAATTATCATATCAATGTATTTAGGAAGATGGAGTCATAAGTGACATAATTGTGATGCCTTGTTCCTGTCACATGCATTCCTCATCAATATTATTCTAAATTTGTCTCAAGTATGTTTTTCATTCATTGTTATGGAGATGTTGAGCCAATGCTTTGAATTGCTCATCCTTAGAAAGAGCAGGTCTCAAGTAATACCTGAACAGGACTCTTCCTGTTTATGGACTTATTCAATACTGACCCTTTTCAGTGAATGACTTGTATTCTTATAAATTTGACACCATTCTTCATATATTTTAGAAATGAGACCTTTATCAGAAATATTGGATGTAAAGATTTTTTCCCAGCTTTGTACTTCCCTTTTAACCTTGGTTCTGTTTGTTTTGTTTTTGCAAAATTCTTTTTAGTTTAATGTAATCAAAGTTGTCCACTTTACCTTTCACGGTGTTCTCTAGTTCTTCTTTGATCATAAATTCTCCCCTTCTCCATAGATCTGATAGCTAAATTATCCCTTATTCTCCTAATTTGTTTATGATATCATCCTTTATGCCCAAATCATGTATCTATTTTGACCTTATTTTTGTATAGGGTGTTAGATGTACGTCTATGCTGAGTTTCTGACATATTATTTTCCAGTTTTCCCAGCAAATTTTTGTCAAATAGTGAGTTCTTATTCCAGAAGCCAGAGTTTGGTGTTTTATCAAATACTAGATTGCTATAGGCCTTCATTATTGTGTTGTGTGTATCTATTCTATTCCATTGATCCAGGAGTCCATTTCTAAATCAGTACCAAATGGTTTTGGTGGTTGATACTTTATAATATAGTTTTATAATATGGTAATGCTAAGCCACCATTCTTTGTACTTTTTTTTTCCCATTAATTCCCTTGATATGCTTGATTTTTTTTGTTCATTCAGATCAATTTTTAAATTATTTTTTTCACATTCTATAAAGTAATGTTTTGACAGTTTGATTGGTATGGCACTGAACAAGTAGACCAATTTAGTCAGAATTGTCATTTTTAATACACTAGCGTGGCCTACCCTTGAGCAATTGATATTTTTCCAATTATTTGGTTCTGACTTTATTTGTATGAAAAGTATTTTGTAATTGTGATGGGTTTTGTCAGTGTATATAGAAATGCTTATGATTTTTATGATTTATTTTATATCCTGCAACTTTGCTAAACCTGTGAATTGTTTCCAAAAGGTTTTTGGATGATTTTCTAAGATTCACTAAATAGATCATATTATCTGCAAAGAGTGATAGTTTTATGTTGTCATTCTCTATTCTAATTCCTTTAATTTATTTTTTTTCTTTTGCTAAAGTTAACATTTCTAATACGATGTTGAATAATAGTGATAATGGGCATCCTTGTTTCACCCCAATCTTACTGGGAATGTGTCGAGCTTCTCTCTATTATTAATAATGTGAGTTGTAGATTTTTAGATAGATATTGCTTATTATTTTAAGGAAAATTCCCTTTATCCCTATGCTCTCGAGTGTTTTTAATAGGAATCAGTGTTGTATTTTGTCAAAAGTTTTTTCTGCATCTGTTGAGATTATCATATGATTTCTGTTGGTTTTGTTATCGATATGGTCCATTATGGTAATAGTTTTCCTGCCTTGTACCAGCTTTACATTGTTAGCATAAATCTCACATGATTATAGTGTATTATTCTGCTGATAAGTTGCTGTAATCTTTTTGCTAATATTTTACTTAAAATTTTTGTATCAATATTCATTAGGAAGATTGGTCTGTGATTTTCTTTCTCTGTTTTGGCTCTTCCTGGTTTCAATATCAGTACCATATTTCTGTCATAGAACATATTTGACAGTACTCCTTTACCTATTTTTGCAAATAGTTTACATAGTATTGGAATTAATTGTTCTTAAAATTAATGACTTGTTCCAATTCTTTTTCTAAAATGGGACTCCTTAAGTAATTTGTTTTCTCTTCTGTTATGTTTTTTATTTATATTTTTGCAAGTCTACATCCATTTCAGTTAGACTGTTACACTTGCTGCCATAGTGTTGGCCAAAATAACTCCTAACTATTGCTTTTAATGTCTTTTTCATTGGTAAATTCACCCTTTTTATTTTTGATGCTGGAGATTTTTTTTTCCTTTCCTTTTTCTGATCAAATTAACCAAAGGTTTATCTATTTTGTTGGTTTGTTCATAAAATCAGTTCTTAGTTTTATTTATTAGTTCAATAATTTTCCTAATTTCAATTTTATTAATCTCTCCTTTGAGTTTCAAAATTTCTAATTTGGTACTTAATTGGGGTTTTTAATTTGTTTTTCCCCCTAGCTTTTTTAGTTGTATGCCTAATTCATCGATCTCTTCTTTCTCTAGTTTATTCATGTGGCTATTTAGAGATATAAAATTTTCCCTAAGAACTGCTTTGGTTACATCACATAGGTTTTGGTAGTTGTCTCACTATTGTCATTCTCTTGAATGAAATTATGGATTTTTTTCTCTGATTTGTTTTTTAATCTGCTCATTCTTTAGAATTAGATTATTTAATTTTCTATTGGCTTTTAGTCTCTTTCCCCTGGACCTTTTATTGAATATATTTTTTATTGCATCGTGCTCTCAAAAGGAAACATTTACTATTTCTGCCTTTCTGCATTTGATTGTGAGGTTTTTATGCCCTAATATACGGTCAACTTTTGTTTAGGTGCCATGTTTTACTAAGAAAAAGATGTATCCCTTTCTGTCTCTATTCAGTTTTCTCCAGAGGTCTACCATATCTAGGCTTTCTAAGATTTTATTAACCTCTCTAGTTTCTTTCTTGTTTATATTGTGGTTAGATTTGTCCTATTCTGAGAGAGGAACATTGAAATCCTCCACTAGTATAGTTTTGCTGTCTATTTCTTCCTGTAACTGGTTTAAAATCTTCTCTAGGAATTTGCCTGCTCTACAACTTGGTGCATACACAGTTAGTATCATTACTACTTCATTATTTACAGTATCCTTTATCAAGATTACTTCCTTATCTCTTTTAATAATATCTATTTTTACTTTTGCTTTATCAGAGATCAGAATTGCTACCTCTGTTTTTTTCACTTCAGCTGAAGCATAATAAATTCTGCTCCAGTCTTTTACCTTTACTCTGTTTGTATCACTCTGAGTCAAATGTGTTTCTTGTAAACAACATAATGTAGGATTCTGTTTTTAATCTGCTTTGCTATTAGCTTCTGTTTTATGGGAAAGTTCATCCCATTTACTTTCACAATTATGATTACCAGTTTTTTATTTCTCTCCATTCTATTTTCTCCCTTGTATATACTTTTGTTCTCTTTCCACCCAGTCCTCAGATGTGTGTTTTTTATCTACCCCACCTACTATCTTATCTCCCATCACCCCTCCTCCCTTTTCTTTTTTTTTTTTTTACTACCTTATCTTCTACCACTCAGTCCTCTCTTCTCTTATCTTTTCCCCTAGTGTTTCTGCATTCCCTTCTATATTGTCCCTTTTCTTTTCCTCTCTCCCTAGTTTTTTAAATGGTTAGATAAATTTCTACACCCAACTGAATTATTAAAGTATTCCATTTTAGAGCTCAAACTAATGAGATCTAGCTTCAGGCAATGCTCATCCTTCTCTCTTTTTTATGAAGATTGTAACAGGTCTTTTGCACTTCTTCATGTGAATTAATTTTCCCATAATATCTTCCCGTTCCTCTTTTTTCAGTACAGATTTTTTCCCATCCCTTAATATCTTTTTATTTGATATCATCATATCAGAGTCCATTCACAACGACACACTCAGTATATGTGATGGCCCCTTCTGTCTGCCCCAGTGTCAGATACAGTTCTCAAGAGTGACAAATACAGTTCTCAAGAGTTATCATTTTCCCATCTGCGGATGTAAATAATTTAACTTTTAAATAATACATATTTCCCCCTGTTTACCTTTCTATGCTTCTCTTGAGTCCTACGATTGTAGATTAAATTTTCTGTTTATTTTTTTTTTCAATAGAAATGATTGAAAGTCTCTTACTTCATTGAAGCTCCATCGCTTCCCCTGAAAGATGATGCTGCATCTTGCTGGGTAGTTAATTCTTGGTTGTAACCCCAGGTTCTTTGTTTCTGGAATATGGTATTCCAAGCCCTCCAATCCTTTATTATAGAAGCTGCCAGATACTGAGTAATCCTGGATCTTTGATATTTGAATTGATTTGTCTGGCATTTCAGAGCGCTTTTTCCTGGACATTGTAGTTTTGGAGTTACACAATAATATTCCTTGGGGTTTTCCTTGTGGGATCTCTTTCCAAAGATGATGGATTCTTTCAATTAGTATTTCCCTCTCTGTTTCTAGGATAAGGGGGCAATTTTCCTTAATGATCTCTTGTAAAATTCTATCAAGTTTCCTTTTTTGGTTAGGGTCTTCAGGTAGCCCAATAATTTTTAAATTATCTTTTCTGGATCTATTTTCTAGGCTGGTTGTTTTGCCAATGAGGTATTTCTCATTTTTTCCCCCATTTTTAAATTCTTTTTATTTTGACTGATTCTTGCTATCTTATAGTCATTAGCTTCCATTTATCTTGTTCTAGTTGTTAATGTGTGATTTTCTTCAGTTTTTTTTTTATATCTCCTTTTCTATTTGGTTTATTCTACTGTGTAAAGGTTTTTTTCCCCCCAGACAACTTTTATTTTCCTTTTCCAAGCTGTTGACTCTCTCATGCATACCTCTCATTTTCTTTGTGCCTTTTTTGTCTTTTATGAGCACTTCCAAGAAGTTTTAGACTTGAAACCAATTTATATCACTCTTTGAGATTTCTTCTGTGGATATTCTGTCCTCCTCTGAGTTTGTGTTCTGGTCTGTCTTATCCTCATAGTAGCTTTCTATGGTGGAGGTTCTTTTCTGTTTCTTGCTGCTTTTCTTTTCTTTTGTTACTTCCTCTTTTTTTACTTTTATGGTTCAGCTCTGCTCCTGCGGCAAAGAGGAGTTGTTCCTAGCTTCCTGTGCAGCTCTGAGCCTTGGTTTTGAGCACAGGGGCCCCTTGTGTTTGCAGTGGGTCATTTTGCCTGCTCTTTTTGGGAAATAGCCTGGTTTTCCAGAGTTTTACTTCTGTACAATTTCCCTCGAAAACCACATGAAACCCTCTACTAAGCCAGGACTGAAAGTCTTAGTTACTGATTGGCTGTGATGAAGATCCTCTTGGTGGCTTTCCCAGAGTCTATCTCACCTGGACTGAACACCCTTTTCACCCCATTGAGACTGACTTTTGTTGAAGTTTTTTCAGTCTATCTTGAACTGGAGAATGGTTTTATTCAGTCAACTCTGTTCAGAGGCTTGGTTTCATGTGGTTTTCAAGGGAAATTGGGAGAGCTCAAATAGCTTCCTGATTTCATACCACCATTTTGGTAGTAAGATAAGAGAAGTTGCTGGATTTAGGCACTAAAATGCTCACTAGAGCATTTCTAACTGATTGTCCATCTTTTAGTTTTATTTTTTCCTAAAAAGAAAACTTCTAAATAACATCCTTCCTCCCAAAATATATGTTGATATTTCCACAAATAACTTAACCTGACAATTCATCAATTTATCATTTCTTATAATCCACCCCAATGCAGCGGTACACCGAGATGGTAATATCCTTGATCATGCTTTAACCCATAAACGTTAACACCCATGTTCATGGAAGCTGAAATTCCTTTGATCATAACTTATTGTCATTCTATCTTTCCCTCTGTCTTATAGCTCTAAGTTCTAAGTTTATCCTTATTCTTTTATTAATATTTAATATAAATGTTCCTGATTTTATTGATTGCTTCTCTACTGCCTATAAAATATCTTTGTCTTCCCCATCCTCAAAAAAACTCCATTTGATCTGTCATCCCCACTAGCTATTTTCCTATATTTCTCCTGTTAATTGTGGCTAAGCTCTTTGAGAAGGCCTTCTGTAATAGTCCTCATTTTTTTCCCTCTCATTCTCTTCTTACTCTTTTTAGTCTAACTTCTGACTCTGACATTTAACCAAAGTTGCTCTCTCCAGATTTACTAAGATGATCTCAATCAACAAATCTAATGAACTTTTCTCAGCCCTTATCCTTTCTAACCTGTCCACAGTCTTTAACATTATCAATCATCTCTTGTTGAAACTCTCTTGTCTCAACATTGCTCTCTTCTCGTTCTCCTACCCATCTGACTGTCCATCCTGTGTCTCCTTTGAGTATATTTAATTTGTGTTATCCCCTAAGACTCTATCTCAGACCCACAATCCCATTTCACTCGGTGGCCTGCATGGGGGATTCAGGGAGAATTATCATCTCTAGTGTGAGAAAGTGTTTGAGCCCTTTGCAGGGCTGTTTATTTACTTTTCATCTCCACTGTCCCACAACTCCAAAAAGCTGCAGCACGTGTAGCAGCCATATCTTTCAAAACTACCTCACAGATAGGTAACCAACAGGTCTCAAACCCCTCAGTGAGTTAGGGGGATGTCCACCCCGAGCATGTGAAGACTTCCCCTAGTGGAATGGGTGAATGAGAGCAATTTGTTGCAATGACCATGAAGACAGCTGAATCAGGTGTTGTGTAGAGTGTAGAGCTTGTTCAGACATCAGACACAAAGCCATCCTCTGCCTCTTGGGCCATTGCCAGAGTTCTTGACTTTTTTCTTAATACTGTACTTCCCTAACTGAAAGAGAGAGTGAGATTGACAACTTTGTGCAACAGTTCCTGTGCAAGTCAAGACCCTCTGTGACGTCATTTCATTTTAATAAATGAAGGATGAACAATCTTGGTAATCGTATCAGCACCCATGATTTCAACTATCATCCCTGTGAAGATCATTCTCATATTTCTTTGTCAAAGCCTGACATCTCTCTCAGCTTCATCTAACAGTTCCAAGTGTGGCATTTTAAGCATCTGGAAGAGGATAGCCTGTCGACATTTTAACCTCAACATTTCTAAAACCAAACTCATTCCCTATCCCCAAATTATTTCCTCTCGTCCTAACTTCTCTGTTACTAGTGAGAGTACCACCACCTTCCCAAGTCATCCCAGCTTGTAACTTAGGAATAGGTGTTTCCTTAACTCCTCACTCTCATTACTCTTCCCCCCATCCTATATCCAACGTCCACTCTTAACATTTCCATCTTGGTAACCTCTCAGATCCATACCAGGACAATTCCTAGAAAGGGGATGTTAGTCTTCTCCCCTAAGGCTCCATTTCCCCTTTAATAGCACATTTTACGTATTCCCCCTTTCCCCTTTGACACTGCTGATGCAGACCTGCCTAACCTCATTTTTAGACTATTATCCACTCAGCTATCAAACTAATCTTCCAAAGCCGCAGATATGACTGTTTCTCCCCATACTCCTTCATTCAGTAAGCTCCATTTGCTTCTTATTACCTCCAGGATCAAAAATAAAATCTGTTAGCGTTCAAAGCCTGTCATAACCTTATCGCTTTCTACTTGTCCCTTCATAAACTCTGGGATCTAGTGACGCTGTTCTTGGAACAACAGGGCACTCCTTCCAGTCTCCCAGCATTTTCATTGGCTGTCTCCCATGTCTGTAATTCCCTTCCCACTCATCTCATCTCTGTCTTTTGTCTTCCTTCAAGTTTCAGCTAAAGTTCTATGAGAAGCATTTCTTAATCATCCTCAATGTCTGTGTCTTCCTTCTGTTCATTAACTAGAATTTATCCCGTATATATCTTATTTGTGTATAATTGTTTGTATGTTGTCTCTCCCATTAGACTCTGAGCTTCTTGTGAATAAGGACTGTTTATTTATTTGTGTTTTACTTTCTTTGTGTCCCTAGGGCTTTGTATAGTACCTGGCGCAAAGTAGATGCCCAATAAATGCCAGTTGACTGATTGACTCATTTCTTCCACAAAACCTATTCTATTCCCTCAAACTCCACCAAATTGTGTATTTTCTGTCGTGAATTTCCCTTGCGTTATTTTTGTTACTTGTCTTCTGTGTAGTTTGATGTAGAATGTGAAGCCTAAACAGGGAAAACAGAATTACTCTCTCCACTGCTTCCCCCCCCCAACTTTAGAATATGATTATTGAAGGACAGCATTAATTACATCTTTTCTTCTCCTGCAGATCAGGCCGTACTCCTTAGTCACAAGCCCTCTACTCCACTCTTCCACAAAACATTCTCTGATCCCATAGAGGTCAAGAGAGGGGAGAAGGAATGAATGAAGACATATATCCCAAGAGGTCAGCCTTTTTCCTCACTGCCAAAATAGCACCATGACTCATTTTAGCTTGAATGGCTAAAAGGAAAACCCCAGATTCAGTTTATTTCTGAGTCTTGGGAAGTTTATCCAAAATCAATATATCAAAACTACAAGAATCTCTCTCAATTTGGCTCAGCCCCAAGCCAGGAGAAAACCTGGCACTTTCATAGACCAAGAATAAAAGTTTGATCCTGTAGTCTCTCTGTACATGGATGCCCAAACACTATTCCTCTTTCTGTAGTCCCACTGTATACACACACACACACACACACACACACACACACACACACACACACACACACACTCACACTCTCTCTCTCTCACACATATCACGCTGTTTAACAGCTGGATCTAACTGGCATTTAAGTAGAAATTAGAACAATAATTTTATAGAACAGATGCTTTGAAATTAATTTCTCTACTTGGGCAGAGGGGAAGGGAAGAAAAAGAAAGATTGTGCTTCACAATGTGTTTACCCAGTCTCCTAAACGAAAGGGCAGTAGCCACCATTCCATTCTGCATCCTGAAGGAGACAACTCTAGCACCCGGTATTTTGCCAGGGCATAATAATTCACTGATTTGGGGGCTCAGGCAGAGATCCCAGGGAGTTTTACCTCAGGGCTCATTATCCTTTCTCTAGTCTCACTCTTAACTCCTCTCTTGGACACTCCTTCCTGACTTCAGAGATCCAACTCAAAAGCCATTCTCCCTCTACTTATTTGTGCATACTGTTTCTTTCCAGTAAAATATAAACTCATGGAAGGTAAGAACTGTTTTTGTTTGTTTTAGTTTGGTTTTGGATTTCTAGTGCCTAGAACTGGGTTTTTCCAATAGTAGATCGTTAATAAATGTTTGTGGAATTCAATTAGTTGAATTAGAGCATAGGATGTTAAAGCCAGAACATAGACTATTAAGACATAGAATGTTTGTTTTAAACTGGATATAGTGTTATGGCTGGATGACGTCTTAAAGCATAGAAGGTTAACATCATGAATTATAGGATGTTAGACCTGGAAGGGAATTTAGAACATTTACTATTAGAACTAGAAGGGATCTTCAGACCATGAAGTCCAACTTTCTAAGTTGACAGATGGGAGAACTAAAGCTTAGAGAGGAAAAGTGTAGAGATGTGACTTGAGCCAATGCCTCTGGAGTCTTAAATTGTGTCTTATTTCCACTGTGTTGTCTCAAATCAGTTCCTTTGTTCTATGCTACTAAGCCTCAACTTCTGGCCTCTGTTATTTGAAGATGGTGTTTTAGGAGGAAGCTCATTTCTCATTAATCATACCACACAATGCCTTCCTTCCAGAAGTGAGCATTTGGAAACCCCCTGAGACTGTGGAACTTCTTCCCATACCTGAGCCTTTGAGAGCAAGCGTTCTTCAGCATTTGCTTAAAAGGGGTAAACTGTCCTCAGAACGCAAGCCTCTCAGTGTGCCGCCTTCATCACCACAGAGTTTCTAAAGTCATCAAACACTTACTATGGAATTTTTGACAGAAATACATTCTTTCATACTGAGTTCCTGACAGTCTACTGGAGATTCTCGAGAGGAACAGCAAGATTTATTGTAAAGAAGGCATCTCAAGCAGTTTAGGGAAAAGATGATGGGATTGTTTCAAGGGAAGTGGTGAAATGAAAGATGTCCTGTTGATTAGATATATTCTTCCAAGCTGCTGAGGAAAATACAAGTATTTCAAATGAATCTTTCAACAAATTTGGGCCTCTAGTCTTCTCACAAAGAAGGTTTCTTCTCTATATTTTGAACAACCAAGCTATTCCTGAACCTTTAGAAAGAAAATTCATTCAGCACCTCTATTAATGAGAAATATGTATGCACTTTAGTTAAGGAATTTTGTTGCCAAGGAAAGAAATGAATTGAGAGGAGCTGGATTAAAAAGAAGGGCATAAGATTTAACCTATATCAGATTACTTGTTGTCTTGGAGAGAGGAGAGATAAAAGAGGGAGGGAGAAAAATTTGGAGACAAAGTCTTACAAAAACAGATGTTGAAAACTATCTTGACATCTATTTGGAAAATAAAATTCAGCTAGGGGCAGCTAGGTGGTGCTATGGATAGAGCACTAGCCCTGAAGTCAGGAGGACCTGAACTCAAATGTGATCTTAGACACTTAAAGGCTTCCTAGCTGTGTGGCCCTGGGCAAGTCACTTACCCCCAATTGCCTCAGGAAAAAAAGAGGTACATATATATTCACCCATCCCACCTTACCCCACCACACTCCTAATGTAAGTTTGGGTAATATTCCAAAAATTAAAGCATTCAGGGAGCTGCTAGTTCCTACTGGCCTCTGCCCTGATCAGATAACATTCATAATGTCATATTCAGTTCTGGTCATGACATTTTGGGAAGGACATTGGCAAGTGGGAGTGTATCTGGAGGAGAGCAACTAAGATGGTGAGGGGATTAGAGAACATGCCATATGTGTATCAGTGACAGAAATGGTGAGTGTTAAGCCTAGGGATTTAGAAAGGATATGATAGCTCTAAGTATTTGAAGAGTTGGTGTGGGGAGAAAAGAAAGAGGGTTTAAATTTGTTCTGATGGCCCAAGAGAACAGAATAAACAGAACGAAGAGCAATTTGTCAGGAATCTTTTAGCAGAGATTCCTGGACTGGTCTGAGTTGGACAATCTGCGTTACCTTTTAACTGCTGGCATTTTAAGGTTCATGTCCTCTCAGCTAGAAAGCAAATCCCTTGAGGGCAGGGATCATGTCTATCTCATCCTTGTAACCCTTATCTCATTTTTGTAATCCTAGAATTTATGATAATGCCCAACATATACTGTCCATTATGCTAGGTTCTACAATCAGCAATATAGTGTGAAAATGACCCTTGAAGGAGGATAAGGAAAAGGAAAACTGAGGACAAACATAAGAAAGGAAAATTATTTTTCACTGTATTTTGCATGGCCAAGTTTATACAGATCTGGGAGTAAATTGGAAAGCTGGAGCAGATCCAGAAATAAGAAAAGGCCTTAAAATTTTGCCTTCCTGAGACCAGCTGAAGTAACTGGTTTACTTAGATAAACTTTGTGCTGACGAGGCAGAGAGAAGTCAGTATTGGCCATCAGCCTTTTGAAAAGATGTCATAAAGAGTATCGTACTTGATATAACTTGGTCTAAACGTCAGGACAAAAAAAGCAATTGCTCAAAGTTTCAAGGGTTATATTTCAGCTCAATATAAGGAAAAATTTTCTTAATAATTAAAGCTCATCAACAATGGAATAGGCTGACAGGTAGTGGGGTTCTGATCAAGCAGAAACTAGATAACCATTTGTAGGGATGTTGTAAAGTAGATTCACTCGGAGTAGGGAATTGAATTCAATGATTTTTGATAACTCTTTAATTTCTAAGAATCTTTGAGTTAAACAACTTGTCTAGACAGATCCTTTCCAACTTCTTGCTGCTAGTCTACACTTATGTATCCCTGAAGATCAAAACGTTCCTGGAAGAGAAGCTTATGCTTTCAGGTGGGAGCCTGTGAAGGAGGGAGAATCTTAGCTGGATTTGAAAGAAGGAGAGAAAGCCTTAGGGAAGAGGATTGGGGTGGGCAGGAGGAGACAGTAAATGACTTTCTTATCGCCACATCCATCCTTTTAAGAGCTGTCAATTCTTGGGCTAAGGATAGTGGTCTTCTGGGAGCAGCTCAGGAGAAGCTGAAGGAGCTAATAATTTGCTGTTGAGCCTTATGTAAAACCAGGTTTGATTAATTATTGATGCAAAGTTAGGCAAATGTAAGCCCATTCGGGCTTGGCAAGGTTCATCTCAGCTCAATTAGCTTATGAGGCCCTGGCCTGGCCTGGGGAGGGAGGACATGCTTGTCAAACGGCTCTTTACCCATAGACCGGGAGACGGGCACATTTGCAGTATTTCGGGCCTTTGACTTTAGCTCTGTGCCCAGAACCCCATTTGTTTCCACGCTGCTGCCATCTGGGCTGGGTGGTGGGGAAGCATACCCAAAATGAGCACGGAACAGCATCCTAGCCCTGCACAGCACTCCTGTGGATTCCCAAGCAGCCGAGTCGTGCATGGAAAACAATATCTACAATCACTGCTTAGCAGATTCAATTCCATTCCATTTAATTAAATGGGTTCAGTGTGTACAGATTGCAGAAATGGATACAATCTCATGCCAGACACGCAGCTGTAGACCTGTGGTACATGCACTTCTCTAAAGGTGCAAAAAATACATTTAACCCCCTTAGGAGGGAAGCTGTTCCCAAGCAATACTTCTGCAACAAGCAGCAGAGGAGAGCTTGCCTGGAATTAGAATAGAAAGGATGGACAGTGCATAAGGGTCTCGGAGGCAAGTCCCCAAACAGACCTACGGGGAGAGGATTCATCCAGAGAAATTGCAATAATAGTCTCTGTTTCTACAGCACTTTCCAGTAATTGAAACACTTCACTCATGATAGCTAAACGTCGCAGGTAGGGCCATCATTATTCTCTCCATTTTACAGATAAAAGAACTGAGTATTCTAGAAGTAAAATAACCTTCAGAAGGTCGCAAGGGTAGAATGTGGAAGGAACAGGACTAAAAGTGATACCTCTGCAGAATCTGAGATCTGGAAAGGTCTTCAACTAATACTTGAAAAAGGAAGATTTAGCCTGGCCGACTCTAAATCAGATTTTCCTAGGTATATGATTTTGGGCACATTATTTCACTTCTTTGTAACTCAGTTTCCCCATCTATTAAAGGAAGGATTATGTTTGATGTTCTCTGAAATCCATGCCAAGTCTATTACTCCTTGATAACTATCTTCCCAAGTAATCATTCAGACTTTTCTTAAAGATCTTCAGTGAGGGGAAACTGACTCTCCTGAAGCAGCTTTCTCTGGATTCTGATTATAAAGAAATTTCTTAATATTGAGTCAAAATGTGCTGCATTGTAATCTTCACCAAATTCTGGCTTCTGGGGCCAAATATTTCAATATTCCACCTTCCTATGACAGTTCTTCAACTAATTCAATTTAATAATAACATTTTCCCCTAAATGCCCTTAAACAAAATGCGTGCAGTTCTATTCTACTAACTAATTTTAGTAATTTCCCATCCTCTTATTCATAATGTTAAGACAAAGGTGGTTGTCTTTAGCTATGTGGAACACTAGTTAGACTATTGGGCCTGGAGTCAGGAAGACTTGAATTCAAATTCAGCTTAGTAGCGGTAGAACCTTAAACCTCTACTTGCCTCACTTTCCTCGACTGTAAAGTGGTGATAATAATAGCTTTTATTACTAAGTGAGGATCAAATGAGATAGACTGCATTTGTAAAGCACTGAACATAAGAGTGTCTGATACTTAAAGGGTGCTTGATAAATGCATGTTCCTTTGTTTGTCTCCCTCTCCAAATACAATACTCTTTTTATTCAATTATTATGCTTCTCTTGGAAATTCATACCTCTAAAAACACACAGCTTGGAATAAATGATCTTATTGTCTTTGCTTCTAGGAAGAAAGATATTCATTTTTTCAGAGAAAACTTGAATTATCATTATGTTTTAATAAAATATAAATATCTTTCAAGCATATTATCCTTGTTCTGAATTTAAATTATTGTATATTTGGTCATCTGACTTAAACTTTCAAGGTTCATCATCTCATGAATGTGAAATTTCTTTATAATGATGAGGATCACAACTTATCCATGTTTATCCATCTTGTTCAATTCTTGTCCATGTTCTCTATACCTAAGTTTGCTCAAAGGATTAATCTATTGTGGAGGCCTCCTTCCTCAATTTCTTCTAAGAAAGGATATCAAGGGAAAGTGTTGACTTTCTACCTGTCATTCATTCCCACACCATTTGACCAACCCATCTTCTTTTTTCATCACACATTTCCTTGGTGACATCCTTCAAATCTATTATTTAAAGGTTTTTTTGTTGTTTACAAGTTGCATTTTGTCAATACCCATTCTTTATCTGCCCTTTATCTTTTGTATGATAGTCATTTTTAATTCATTGGAGATGTTATATTCTATGTTTTGATATTATGCAGTGAAAGGAGTGGAAAGTTATTATTAAAAAGATGGGCCTTGACTCACATGGGAAATTTGGGGCAATTAAAGTAGATTTACAATTTCTTATGGTTGGTCCAAGCTGGTCTTTTCTTGTTAAATCTTAGTCCATTTCTTGTCTGTGTCTGATATTCGAACTGATATAAAACTTTAAAGTCGGCATTTCCTGTGTGAATGGATGGGTTAACTCTATTGAATGATTACAGATCTCTTTTAGGAGGCTCTATGGTATGTCAGGGCTTGATGTAAGCAGTACAATGTCATACATAAGTAAGAACATATGGAGGAAGTCATCATTTAGTGTGACTCTTATATCTGGACTCTTCATTAAATCTCTGTCACTCTGGAGAACATTTTTGGCAAACAAACATTTCTAATTTCTGCCTTCCACTTCCAATGTCATGATTTTTTTTTCAAATACAATATTTTATTTTTTCAAGTATATATAGTTTCCCACATTCATTTTTGTAAGATTTTGAGTTCTAAATTTTTCTCCCTCCTTCCCTTTGTTTCCCTTTCCAAAACAGCAAGCAATTTGATATAGGTTAGATATGTGCAATCATGTTAAATATATTTCCACATTAGTCATCTTGTATAAGAAAAATCAGAACAAAAGGAAAAAATGAGAAAAAACAAACAAAATAACAAAATATGGGGAAATAGTATGCTTTGATCTGTATTCAGACTCTATAGTTCTTTTACTAGATGTCAGAATTTTCCATCATGACTCCCTTGAAATTGTCTTGGATCGTTATATTCCTGAAAAGAGCTAACCCTATCATACTTGATCCACATACAATGTTGCTGGTATCACATATAATGTTCTCCTTAATCTGCTCACTTCCATCTTCATGTAAGTCTTTCCAGGTTTTTCTGAAATCTGCCTAGTCAAAATTTCTTGTAGGATAATATAAATTTACATTTATAGTATCCCATTACATTTATATACCACAGTTTTTCAGCTATTCTTCAAATGACAGACATCCCTACAATTTTCAGTTCTTTGCCACCACAAAAAAAGTTGCTAGAGGTATTTTTATATATGAGGGTCCTTTTCCCTTTTTTATGATATGTTTGAGATATAGACCTATGTGGTGAGCTTTTTCTTCTCAAAACGCAGCCAGGTGATAAAAGTTCAGATCTTTTATTATCTCCAATATAGCCCGGTTAGCTTAGAGGCCTATCTCTCTGCTTGGTTCCCAGAGCTCTCTCCAAATGTCTTTAAATCCAAAGGTCTGGTCCTTCAGCCTCTGCCTCTGCTTTCTTCAGCCTCCAGCCAGCTCCAGTCTTCATGTCATTCCAGTGAAATCTCGACTTGTAGCGTCTTCCTCTAAAGAACTTCTTCGACTGGCCCATTGGCCTATTTATGCTCCTTCCAGAGAGAGGGATTATGGGTTTTCTCCCATAGTGCTCTCTGGCCCAAAGAGCTTCAAGGGAGGTATGAACTCATTGAACTCCAATGAGTAAAGGTATGAACACAAGCCTTGTCTTGATTAGTTCTACTTAGTACCTTGTTTCAGGTTCTGCCCAAAACATCTTCTTGTAAGATTAGATCAACTCTAATTAGTTAACAGTTAGTAAGGATTCCAACATCTCCCCCTTTCTTTTGTTTTAAAACATAGGGGGTTTCTGAGGGGGTACACATAAATCCATCAACATGGGCCAGAACTTTGTAACAGATATACATGGTATACATAAATCCATCAATATGGGAGGCATTATACATAATTTACAAAAGCACACAGCAATATAACACAGGCTAGTGGTAATGTAACAAATAACATGAATCAACATGAAAATTTAACTACTGCAAAAGTCTCATCAACAATCTTTCATCTCAAGAAATCCAATGATTCTTGCAATTGCTTAAAATACATAAGCACATAGTAATATAACACAGGCTAGTAGTAATGTAACAACATAAATCGACCTGAAAATTTACAAATGTCCATAAGTCCTAGAAATAGTCCATAAGGAATACATTGTCCATTAGTTCATGCGCCAGGAATCTAATAATTCCTGTAAGCTCTGAAGTACTGCAAAAAGTCTCATCAACAATTTTTCATCTCAGGGAATCCAGTGATTCTTGCTGGTTTTTCAGGAACTGAAAGCTGAAGATTTTAAAGTTCTTTTGACAGTCTCATTGTTAGCCATCTGATTCCACCTGTGGAAATATAAGCAGATCCTCTTCCCCAAGCAGTTAACCTATCTAATTCTCTTCTATTTACCACTTTTGGGATTTCTCCTCATCATCTGGTAATTACATTGGAGCTGTTTGCATTGGATATTGTCTTGTTGTCTTAAAAGGCCTGTATTCTTCCCAACTGTAATCCTGATTGCTTTTCTGTTGGTTGATGACATCAGAGTTCTGAATTTCTAAAGTCTCTCTGGGTGTAACCTCAGCTGCTATCATGCCCGACCTGTCCTTTGATTGATACTTTAGAGCTGGGCCCTGCCTCTCATTCCTCTGGGTCAATATACATTTAGAGGCCCAGTGAAAGCCTCGGTTACATTTTGGACATGGGGTTTTGGGTTTTCTCTCACCCTGTCTTCTCACTCTATCTCCATATCTACAATGAGCTCTCAAATGTCCAATTTTTCCGCACTGAAAACATCGACGAGTTTCTCTAGAATTCCTCTGCCAAGAAGGACCTTGTCTTTCCATGTTCATCATAGTCTGGGCATAATAAGCATTTGTGCCCACTGTGGCACAGCGTCTAATGATTTCTTCTAAAGGAGCATTTTTGTCTAGCCCCCATATAATTCTCTTGCAAATCTCATTGGCATTTTCCTTAGCCAAATGTCTAGTCATTATTTCTGTTGCTGCATTGTCTCCAATGGTTCTTATTACAGCTGTTTGTAAACGTCCCACAAAATCTGCAGGGACCTTGCTCTATTTTTGTGAAAACATTATTTCCATCTTTCTGTCCAGGGAGAGAATTCCAAGCTTTTATTGCAGCCTTAGAAATTTGCTCATACACTGTTATGGGATAATAAATCTGTTCTGAACTCTCTGCATACTGACCTTCACCAGCTAGTTGGTCAAAAGCAACTTATACAATAGCTCCTGTTTGCCTATTGCGTTGGGCTTGAATCCTACATAATTCATGAAACTCTGAAAACCACAATAAATTTTGTCCTGGTTCAAGATATGTTTTAGTGATGGATTTCCAGTCATTCGGGGTTAAGATTTCATAAGACAAATTATCCAGTAACATCTTCACATAAGATGATGTAGCCCCATAAAGAGTGCAACCCTTTTTCAAATCTTTAATTTTTCCCAAATTAAAAGGAGTGTATTTTCTCTCTTTTTGACCTGAGGAGTTGAGCTCTTCAATCACAGGATATGCATTTATAAAATCAGATATATCTTCTCCTTCATTTTTTGCTTTAATTAATGCTTTTTCTAATCTTGTTAAATTCTGCTTTACAGGAGAAGCTGACTGTGTTTCTGTCTCTCTCCCTCCCCCTTGTTCCATCCATGAAGGGTTAATTGAGGGGGGAGGGTCATGAGATGTGGAATCACCTAATTCCTCCTGCTGTGAAGTATCACACTCAGAATTGTAATTAACTCCATTCTCATCTGATTCATCCTCCTTTTCACCTAGAAAAGTTGGCACTTCTTCCTCCTTTACTTTCCTTTTCATCATTCTATCACTTAAATAACTTCTTATAGCCAATTGTATTACATTATATGTATTAATTATTGAATTAGGCCCATTTTTATCATAGAATTGACAAAGATCCTCTCCAACCAATTTCCATTCATTTAGATCTAATTCCTTATCAAGAGAGAAACAAGGACATATGTCCTTTACAGTTTGTAAAAGTTCAGTGATTTGCTGTAAACTTATTAAACCTTGGCTTTCCAAATTTTGACAATGCTCTCGAAACATTTTCCTTGAACAGAAACAGGCTGTTTTCTAAATATCTGTCCCATCTTAGATGAAATTCTACTTTAACTCTTCTAACAAAATTTCTTTGTTGCACTCACCCTAATTTCTGGGTTGAAGAGTCTTTTCCACTGGATCAGGATCAGAGGCTTTTCCACTTGAATCAGGATCGTAGCTTTTCCACTGAAATCCACTGAGGGGGTCTGTTAGCCCCACGTTGGGCACCAAAATGTGGTGAGCTTTTTCTTCTCAAAACGCAGCCAGGTGATAAAAGTTCAGATCTTTTATTATCTCCAATATAGCCCGGTTAGCTTAGAGGCCTATCTCTCTGCTTGGTTCCAAGAGCTCTCTCCAAATGTCTTTAAATCCAAAGGTCTGGTCCTTCAGCCTCTGCCTCTGCTTTCTTCAGCCTCCAGCCAGCTCCAGTCTTCATGTCATTCCGGTGAAATCTCGACTTGTAGCGTCTTCCTCTGAAGAACTTCTTCGACTGGCCCATTGGCCTATTTGTGCTCCTTCCAGAGAGAGGGATTATGGGTTTTCTCCCATAGTGCTCTCTGGCCCAAAGAGCTTCAAGGGAGGTATGAACTCATTGAACTCCAATGAGTAAAGGTGTGAACACAAGCCTTGTATTAATTAGTTCTACTTAGTACCTTGTTTCAGGTTCTGCCCAAAACATCTTCTTGTAAGATTAGATCAACTCTAATTAGTTAACAGTTAGTAAGGATTCCAACAGACCTAGAACTGGTATTGCTGGATCAAAGGATATTTATAGTTTGGTTGCCCTTTCGGCATTATTTCAAATTTTTGTGCAGAATGTTTGAATCAATTTACAACTCCACCAACAATGCATCAGTGTTCCAATTTTTCTACCTCTCCAACATTATCATTTTTCTTTTTGGTCATATTAGCCATTTTGGTAGGTGTGAGTTGTTTTAATTTCCATTTCTCTAATCAATAATAATTTAGAACATTTTTTCATATGACTATAGTTAGCTTTAATCTCTTCAATTTGAAATTTCTTAATCTGTCTCTTCATATCTTTTGATCATTTATTAATTGGGGAATGATTTGTACTCTTATAAATTTGTCTCAGTTCTCTTCATTTTTGAGAATTGAGGCCTTTATTAGGAACTCTGCCTGTAAAGATTATTTCCCAGCTTTTTACTTTTCTTCAAATCTCAGTTGCATTGATTTCATTTGTATAAATGCTTTTTAACTTAATACAATCAAAATGATCTATTTTGCATTTCATAATGTTCTGAATCTCTTGTTCATCATAAATTGTTCTCTTTTTCTATAAATCTGACACATAACCTATTCCTTGCTTTCCTAATTTGCTTATAGTTATGACCCATTGCGTCTAAATCATGAGTCCATTTTGACCTTACCATGGCATAGGATGTGAAATGTTGGTTTATGCCTAGTTTCTGCCCTATGGTTGGTTCATAAAGACTGGTATAACTCAGAGGTTATAAATTGTCAATGTGTAAACTCAGAAAGGAGGATTCCAGACATTCTGTCTGTGCCAGACACTTTCTTAACTCCCAATTAGTAAGAATTTATGGTCCTACCTCCCAACCTGTCAGAACCAAATTGATGGTTCCTTCCTGGAGATTCCCACTCACCAGAGTTTGGTCTCCACCCCTTGTCTTTGTTTAGCTACTGTATATAAATATGTCATTGAGAACTTACATTGGCTGCTGGATGCGTCTGGATGTAGGCTGGATGCTGGAGACGATAGTCTCATTCAGCTCTGGGACCAAACCATAAATCCATTTGATTCCAGCAAATCTCTCCCTTTCAAATAAAATATTATAAATCTCAAATCTCTATCTTGCCTCTGGCATTACAATCTTAGTGGCTACAGTCCTCTTTCTGGGTGCAGATGGGTGTCTCCATCACAAGTCTATTGGAATTGACCTGAATCACCTCATTGTTGAAAAGAACCACATCCCTTAGAGTTAATCATCATATAATCTTGTTACTGTGTACAACATTCTCTTGGTTCTATTCACTTTCAAAAATGTGACATCAGTTCATGCAAGTCTCTCTAGGCTATTCTGAAATCATCCTGTTGATCATTTCTTATAGAACAATAATATTCTATAACATTCATATATTATTCTATCATTCTGAGTGAATGGGCATCCACTTAGTTTCCAGTTACTTGCCACTACAACAAGGGTTACCAGAAACATTTTTGTACATATGGGTCCCTTTCCCTCTTTTATTTAAATTTTTATATCAGTATCAAATTGTTTTATAACTCTTTCTCTGTTTTAGTTCTTCCTGGTTTAGTTATCTATGACATATTTGTGTAAGACTTTTTCTTTACCTGACTTTCCAAGTAGTTTACATAATATTAGAATTAATTGTTCTTTAACTATTTGGTGAAATTTACCAATTCTACCACATTGGTGGACACTTATAAGTCCATCTGATTTTGGAGATTTTTTTCTTAGGGAGTACATTGATGGCTTATTCATTTTTTTCCTAAAATGTGTTTAAGCATTTTATTTCTTTTCTCTGGGAAATTTATATTGTAATTAATCTTCCATTTCACTTAGATTATGAGATTTTTATATTTTCTCTCTGTATTATCTTTCTCTTTGATGAATTTATTTCTTGTTTTGATGATTTGTTGTTTGACCCATTTATTTTTTAGGATTAGACTATTTATGTTCCAAATCACTATTGATCAAAGAAATGCAAATTAAGATAACTCTGAGATACCACTACATACCTGTCAGATTGGCTAAGATGACAGGAAAAAATAATGATGAATGTTGGAGGGGATGCGGGAAAACTGGGACATTGTTGGTGGAGTTGTGAACGAATCCAACCATTCTGGAGAGCAATCTGGAACTATGCCCAAAAAGTTATCAAACTGTGTATACCCTTTGATCCAGCAGTGCTACTACTGGGCTTATATCCCAAAGAGATACTAAAGAAAGGAAAGGGACCCACATGTGCAAAAAATGTTTGTGGTAGCCCTGTTTGTAGTGGCTAGAAACTGGAAAATGAATGGATGCTCATCAGTTAGAGAATGGTTGGGTAAATTGTGGTATGTGAATGTTATGGAATGTTATTATTTTGTAAGAAATGATGAGCAGGATGAATACAGAAAGGCTTGGCCTTACATGAATTGATGCTGAATGAAATGAGCAGGACCAGGAGATCATTATATACTTCAACAATGATACTGTATGAAGATGTATTCTGATAAAAGTGGATTTCTTTGACAAAGAGACCTAACTCAGTTTCAATTGATCAAGGATGGACAGAGGCAGCTACACCCAAAGAAAGAATACTGGGAAATGAATATAAACTGTTTGCATTTTTGTTTTTCTTCCCGGGTTATTTTTACCTTCTGAATCTAATTCTTCCTGTGCAACAAGAGAACTGTTTGGTTCTACACACATATATTGTATCTAGGATACACTGTAACCTATTTAACATGTATAGGATTGCTTGCCATCTAGGGGAGGGGGTGGAGGGAGAGAGGGAGAAAATCGGAACAGAAGTGAGTGCAAGGAATAATGTTGTAAAAAATTACCCTGGCATGGGTTCTGTCAATAAAAAGTTATTATAATAAAAAAAAGAAAAAAAAAAGGATTAGACTGTTTAGTTTCCAATTAATTTTTTCTCCTTTCCATGTCCCTTTATTACACATAATCTTTTATTACATCATGATCTTAAAAGGATGCATTTATTATTTATCCCTTTCCACATCTGATTGTGAGTTTTTTTATGCCCTAATACATAGTCAATTTTTGTGTTGTTTCCTAGTGCCATTGAGAAAAAAGTATATTTCTTTCTATCCTTATTCAATTTTTTCCAGCTTTTTAAAAATTCTTTTCATCTCTTAATTTTTTTGTTTCTTTTGTGGTTAGATTTATCTAGTTTAGAAAGAGGGAGATTGAGGTTCTCCCTTAGTATAGTTTTGTTGTCTATTTCTTTCTCTAACTCACTTAACTTCTACTCTAAGTGTTTGGATGGTATACACACCTGTTGCCTATATGTTCAGTATTGATATTACTTTCCTGTCTGTGGTATATTTGAACAAGATATAATTTCCTTTTTTATTTCTTTGAATTAGATCTATGTTTGCTTTTGCTTTGACTGAGATCAGGATTGCTAGCTGTGCTTTATTTATTTTTTTATATCACCTGTATGTTTTGCTCCAGCCTTTTACTTTTACTCTGTGTGTATCTCTCTGCTTCAAATGTGTTTCTTGTAAACAACATATAGGATTTGGGATTTTGATCCATTCTGCCAACTATTGCTGTTTTATGGGAAAGTTCATCTCATTTATAATAACAATTATGATAATTGTATAATTCCCTCCATCCCATTTCCCTCTATTTATGCTTTTCTCTCTTCTTTCATCTTTTCCCTCTTCACCAATATTTTGCTTCTGACCATCACATCCCTCATTCTGTCCTCTCTTCTATCAGAACTCTCCATTCTTTTCCCTTAATCCTTCTTTCCCTTCCTTTTTCTTTCCCCTTTTACTTTCCCCTACTACTGCCTCTAGGATAAGATAGATATTTTTACCCAACTCAATAAGTTATTCCTTATTTAAGAGAAATACAATAACAGTAAGTTTTAAATAAGGTTTATAGTACATTTCTTTTTTTTTTCAATGTTTAATTTTTGATGTCATCACATCATAGTCAAATTATATCCATATAATCTATCTATGTATATTACTTCTAGCACTCTAAAAAAAATAGTCCTCAAGAGTTACAAGTATCAACTTCTTGTATAGGGATGTAAACAGCTTAATTTTTTTGAATAACATATTTTTAATTTTCCTGTTTACTATTTTATGGTTTTCTTGAGTGTCGTATTTGAAGATCAAATTTTCTATTCAGTTCTGTTCTTTCATCAGGAAATTTTGAAAGTTCTCTATTTCTTTGAATTACCCTGCAAGATTATGCTCAATTTTGCTGAGTAGTTGATTCTTGGTTGTAATCCAAACTTCTTTGCCTCTTGGATTACCATATTCTAAATCCTTTGATCCTCTAATGTAGAAGCTGCTAATTCCTATGTGGCTCCTTGATATTTGAATTGCTTCGTTCTAGCTGCTTACAGTATTTTCTTAGCAAACTGATAATTCTGGAATTTGGATAAGATATCCCTTGGAGTTTTCATTTTGGAATTTCTTTCAGGACATAATTGATTGATTCTTTACTTCCTGGCTCTAGGATATCAAGGCAATTTTCCTTGATAATTTCTTGAAAGATAATGTTCAGGATTTTTTTTTTGTCATGGTTTTTGGACAGTCCAGTAATCCTTAATTTATCTCTCCTGGATCTCTTTTCCAAATCAGTTGTTTTTCCAATGTGGTATTTTACATTTTCTTCTATTTCTTTTCAGTCTTTTGCTTTTGTTTCATCTATTCTTGATGGCTCATAGCGTTGTTAGCATCCTCTTGACCAATTCTATTTTTAAGGAATGATTTCTTTCAGTGAGCTTTCATACCTCCTTTTCTATTTTAAAAAATCTTTTCTTTGGTATTCTTTCATCATTTAGTCAATTTTATTTTTTTTAATTGTTTTCTTCAGTCAATTTTTGTGCTTCCTTTTCCAAACTATTGACTCTTCCCCCCCATGATTCTTATGTATAATTTTTCCTCCAATTTTTTTCTGTCTCTTTTACCTGATTTAAAAATCTTTTTTGTATTCTTCTTTTTGCACTTGAGACCAACTTATATTCTCCATTGAGACTTCACATGTAGGTATTTTGACATTGTAGTCTTTTTATGAATTTATATTTTGATCTTCCCTGTTACTATAGTAGCTTTTTAGTAGTTTTGCTCATTTAAAAAATTTGAGTTATAATCCTAGGTCACAGGAAACATGGTCCCAAGTTTCTAATTCTGGGGGCCAGGGATTTGGCTAGTAGATTTCTGTTCAGGGGAATTAGGTGCTTGTGGCTTGTTCCACTCCTATGTCTTGGCTGACCCCATTGTGCCTATTGTGCTGGCAGTCAGGGCTGGCAATTCGCCTTCTGTGCCAGGGCTGGGAACCTTGCAATAGGTATGCTGTGTCACTAGCCTGCTGAGTTAGGATCAAGTTAGGATCAAGCTGTTGATCTGTGCTGTGGCTAAGAGCCTCTTGCTTGTTTGCCCAGATACTGCTTGTTCTTTGTTGGGTTCTTTTTGGGCTTTCTATCATTGTAGGATTCATTAGAGAAATGTTGTTTTTGAGAAAATTAGGGAGTACTCAGGCAACTTCCTGGCTTCTCTATACCATCTTGGCTTTCCTTAAATGGCATATTTTTAAAGGAATCTTGAATTATTTTAAAATATAAGTAGGAAAGATCTTGTTCAAAAAAGTCTATATAGAGACATTTGGCTCTGAAAAATCCAAAAATTATTTAAAATAATAAATCAAAAGAATTTATTTGCTTTATATTTGGTTTATATCAAGAGCTGTGTTAGGGCCTAGGAATACCAGTACAAAGAATGCTAAATATATTCAGAATAAACATAAAATAGATATAATATGGGGAGGACTGAGGAAGTCTTTGTATTAAAAATGGTTGTATCTTGAAGGAAAGGAGGGTTTCTATGAGTTAGAAGTGAAAAGAGTGTACATGAAGAGGAAACAGTGCAAAGTCTTAGAGGCAGAAAATGGAATGTCATATGTAAAGAATATAGAGGTCAGTTTTGCCTGATTTCAGATTGAAGGAGGAAGAGTAATGTAGAATAAAGTTGAAAAGGAGATTGGAATTATACTAGGTGTATTAGGGAGCTGGCAAGTAAAATGATCAGATCTGTACTTAAGAAAAATCACTTTAATAGCTAGAGAAAGGGGAATTGGGGTACGGGGATCCTTGAGGCATGGAAACTAAGTAGGAGGACACTGACACAGTTAAAGTAGTTAAATACTTTAAGCACTAATAATCAACAAAAATAAGCATAGTGGGATTTATATTCACTTTGTCTTTCAGTCAATTTTGAAGTGCTAAAGCTATCAACTGTTGAATATGTCTTGTAAAAGTCTGCTTGGAGCCTAGGGATACTCTTTTTGAGGATAAATTTGGTTTATGTATGGATGACTGAAAAAAATATTTTGTATAGAAGGGAGAGGAGGCATATAGAATAGTAGATTATGTCTTCTCATCAATTTTGACATAATAATAACTGACATTTTCCTACTCCTTTGTCATATTCTTTTCCTTCAAAAACTTTGCATATTAATTCCTAAGATCTCTAAAAATTAGAATTCCTCCAGCAAAGATATTTTCCATATGCATTTGTTCCAGTTTCACTACCTTTCCCATTTTCATTCTCTTTAGCCTTATTTCTTTTCCTTTAAGGACATTAAGAACTGTGATATTAGGGTCTAAACATGGTGGTTCCACTTCATTTGATGAAAAAGAAAGTTTGTAATAATAAACTGCAAATATTTTTTTTTAATTTTTTATTCTGTTTAATAGTTTCTTTCCATTTTTCAACCTTTAATGCCCTTGAGATGACTTTCATTGGTTGGATGCCTTGCCAAGCTTTCTTTAAACTTGCTTTTATCCTCCACTGTTTTTCTCAGCTTTATGATATGCTGCTGCTTATTATTTTTCATCTTCCTTCTTAGTTAGATTTTACAAATGAGTTTACATTTTGGCTAGTGTTGCTTTTGGCAGGCATTTCTCTCCATCTGGAAAGTAATTCAGGTATTTGCTTACTAAGGGTTTTGGGGGCTCTTTTGGTCTCCTTGTTGTGACAATTGATTTACACTGGTTTAAATTCCTTTAGAAAATGTTTGTAATCATTTTGAATGTCATTTCTATTATTCTATGTCATTTGTGTTATTACATTTATGCCCATAATAATGTTGAAAGAATGCCCTAATTATTAGAATTTCACAAACATGAAAAAATGGCATGTCTCATGATATATAATAGTACCCTTTTCCTGATTCAAATATAGAACTCACCACTAATTATTTGTGGCTTATTGAAAAAGGAATTCATTCTTGGTGCAAAGGATTGAATTAGAAGACTTCTTGAGTAATTTTAAGCTCTGATTCTTACAGAAGAGCTATGAATTGGTGGCTGAACATCAAATCTAAAGAATATATTAGGGCATAGATATTTAAAATAAATGTTACTATTCACCTGGAAAATGGAACATTTGTGAATCAGAATGATACTTTCAACGTAATCAAGCAACAAGAGATTATAGAACAGTGGTTCTCAAAGAATGGTGTAGAGAATCCTGGGGATCTCCGAAACCCTTTTAGAGGGTCTACAAATTCAAAAATAGTTTTTATTTCCAATATGGTAAATGTCTATAAATATAATCCAGATAAACAAAAATTCTTTGGAGAGATCCTCAATAATTTTAATAGGATAAAGATACTGAAAACAAAAGTTTGAGAACTACTGCTGTAGAACATAGAATATAATATTCTGGAGGGATCTTAAAAGATAAGATACAAAATCTTTAAAATATATCTGATCTCAATCATTAAAAAATAAAAATTAAAAAGCAATAAAACTAAATTACCTCATCCAACCCCCTCTTCTTTGTGGATGAAGAAACTAAGATTTGAGATCATTATAGTGTATAGTGTTAAAAATACATATTTAAGTATCAAATGCTTATCATTAATAATTTTTGTTTTTTTCTCTCTGTTATTATTTTGTATGTTGACCATACTGTCTCATATTTCATAAAGTATTGTTGTGATTGGATTGTGAACTTACAGAATAGATTAATTAGGACATCCACAAATGCCATTTGACTTCTGGACACACTGACATTGTTGATTATTCTTTCTGGGCTCTGGATTTGTTTGAATAGAAAGATTTCAGAGTACCAAAGACCCTTCTTCCCCACAAAAAGATAGTTATGACTTTGATGTTGATGCTTCAAATGACTATTTTGTTTATTTCTTACAGTTCTAATATCTAGAAGTAGCAGAATATAGTGGAAAAAATTCTCAAGAATTGAGAAATTTAGATTCCAGATCTATCCCTGTCAGTAATTGTTATATAACTCTTGACAAAAACTTTTCTTTTTTTGGATTCCCTTTCTTACATCTGTAAAATGAAAGGATTGGGCTACATAATTTCCAGTATCCTTCCCTGATCTATACATACTATGGTCCTGTGGTGCAGGTTCTTAGAGTCTTGTAAGTAAAATGGACAGTTTACTAAAACAAACAAACCAAAAACCTTTCACCATTAGCAGCTATTCCTAATTTGCTGCATGATCTTGGGCAGGTAAAGGCACTTTCATCTATGTCTCAGGTTGTCTGATTATAATATAAGGGTTATGGTTTATTGAAATTATGTTTAGGTCCAAGTGATAAATTAAAATATTAATTAAAATATGTCATCAGCAATCAGAATAGAAGTTGAATGAGATAATGTATTTTATTATTTTTTAAATAATAGCTTTTTATCTTTAAAATATACACAAAGATAGTTTTCAACATTCATCCATGCAAAACCTAGTATTCCAAATTTTTTTCCCTCCCTTTCCCTCATCTCTCCCCTAGACAGTGAGTAATACAATATATGTTAAACATGTGCAATTAATTCTTCTATACAAATTTCCACATTTATCATGCTGCACAGAAAAATCAGATCAAAAAGAAAAAAAAGTGAAAAAAAAGCAAGCAAACAACAACAGAAGTGAAAATATTATGTTGTGATCCACACTCAGCCTCCATAGTTCACTGTCTGGATGGAGATGGCTGTCTCCATTGCAAGTCTATTGAAATTGGCTTGAATAACCTCATTGTTGAAAAGAGCCATGTCCATCAGAATTCCACATTGCATAATCTTGTTGTTGCTATATGTAATGATCTCCTGGTTCTCATTTCACTTAGCATCAGTTTTAAGTCTCTCCAAGCCTCTCAGAAATCATCCTGCTGGTTGTTTCATACAGAACAATAATATTCCATAACATTTGTATACTATAATTTATTCAGCCATTCCCCAATTGATGAGCATCCATTCACTTTCCAGTTTCTTACCACTACGAAATTTGCACATATGGGTCCTTTACCTCTTTTATGATCTCTTGGGATACAGAAACACTGCTGAATCAAAGGGTATGCACAGTTTGATAGCTCTCTGGGCATAGTTCAAATGACTCTCCAGAATATTTGGATCAGTTCACAACTCCACCAACAATGTATTAGTGTCCCAGTTTTCCCACATCCCCTCCAACATTTATCATTATCTTTTCCTGTCATTTTAGCTAATCTGAGAGGTGTGTGACAGGACTTTCAAATTGTCTTAATTTGCATTTCTCTAATCAATTGTGATTTAGAGATTTTTTCATATGACTAAAAATAGTTTTAATTTCTACCTCTGAAAATTGTCTGTTCATATCCTTTAACCATTTATCAATTGGAGAATGGCTTATATTCTTACAAATTTGAATCAATTCTTTATTTATTTTAGAAATTATACCTTTGAGAAAAGAACAAGCAATGTCAACTTAAAAGGCTTCAGGTACCAGTCTATCTAAGAATGGCCCTGAAGAATAGCACCTATGATGAGAAGCAAAATAGGGTCAGTAGAAAAAATCTCTGGATTCATTTGATCCATCTTAATAGCTTCCCTTTCAATGTGAATACCATTACCAGGGTTTATCAAATACTTTTCTCAAAATAATCCTCTGAGATAGGTAGTAAATAGATTATCAGTTTCATTTTTCAGAGAGGAAATTGAAGTGCAGAAAGTTTGATTGGCTGTGGCTTATATTAATCAGTGTCAGAATCAAAATTCCATCTCAGTTTTCTTGACTGCAAATGCATTGTTTTCTTTACTATATACCACGGATAGGCAATGAGAAAGCACTAGATAATAGTTGGCTGACAAATGAATAGCCATAATAGACATACTAAGACTCTGAGCTGGATATTGGAGATAAATCTACTTTATTTTATAAAAGAGAACCCTGAGTTCCAGAGGGGTGAATTATCCTACCCATTGTCATATAGATGGTAAATAAAGAAGGCAAAATTCAAACCAGGTTCTATTAAGTATGAATTCTATGCTTTTTTCAATGTGTCATACTATTTCTGATAAACTCTTTGACTCTGGGGCATTGACTTTCATTGCTTGGTGTTCATGTCCAATTTCTCACTCACGAAATAGCACCATTTTTCAGTATAGTTCTCAGCAGTGATATCCCATTATTTGTACCTGGGGAATTCTTCAGCTGTTTTTCAGTTGTATCAAATTCCTCCTGACCCCATTTGAGATTTTTTTTTTATAGCAGATTTATTGCCATTTTCCTCTCCAGCTCATTTTACAGATAAGGTACTGAGGAAAATAGGGTTAAGTGACTTGCCCAGGGTCACACAGTAAGTATCTGAGGCCAGATTTGAACTCAGGAATATGAGTTTTCCTGACTCCAAACATGACACTCTATTTAATGCACTAGCTAACTTCCTGAGGAAAGGAAAGACCTGAGCAAACAATTCTTTATTGCTTTTGCAAACCAGAATACAATCCATTTTCTAATCTAATTGTATTACAATTGTTGTAGCATATGAAAAATTTGCATTTTATGAGGCAGTGTCCCTGACGATTGTGATCACCCCAATTTTTCTAATCTGTCAAATCTCCCCCTCACAGTTACCCACACTGTGAGATACTTTCTATCATGAAGAAATGCAAGGGAAATAGTAGAGACTACTAAATTTCTTCCACTTATTTTGTCTTATCTAAAACAGATTAAGGAGTAAGGAAGAAGGTAACAGAATTTAACTTTAAACATCCCCAAACACTGCAAATCAAGGATTGGTTTATTGTTTGTTAATTGTCTGAACAGTAAGAAAGTGATAGAAAATATTAACAATGTGGATAAAATGCGTGTTAAACTTCAAAATATGTCGTGGGCACTTTTTTGAGAGGTGATTGTTAAATATTTATTATCACACCACTTTATGGGCTCAGGATCAACCATGTGTTTTTACTGTTTCAGGTGCTTATCCTGATGATGCTCACAAAGACATTTATTTAGCTTTTGTGCACAGAACTGTCCACTTTATACTTAAACCTGTGATCCTGGATAAGGCATTTGGCCTCTCTGGGTCTCATTTACAAAATAGAGATGAGGGAAGGATTAGGTCATCTCCAAAGTATCTCCAGGTTTAGCTTTCTATATTCTGATTTCCTTTGTAGTTCTAACTGTAAACATCTATGTTCTAATCATCTGTATTCAAATATCTCTACTTATTTTAGCATTCCATGTTTGGTTCAATTCTGCAAGTCTCTATGATATACCTAATTTGTTCCAGGTAGAAGGAGTAGATAGATAGTGCAATGGATAGAGGGCTAGGCCTGAAGTCAGGAAGACTCATTTTCCTGAGTTCAAATCTGGCCTGGCCTTAGACACTAGGTGCATGATCTTGTGCAATTTAGTTAACCCTGTGTGCCTCAGTTTCCTCATTTACAAGCTGGAGAAGGAATTGCCAAACCACTCCAGTATCTCTGCTAAGAAAATCCCACTGGGATCATGAAGTAAACTGAATACAATTTGTGGCAGGGATTGTGCTAGGCTAAGAGATACGAGGACCCAAAAATTCAATAAGCCCTACTCTCAAGGTATTGAGATAACTAAGGAGATCAAATATATGTTTCCTTTCCTTCTATCCCCAACCTCATTTAATATAGTCACAAGCTGGATATTCATTAATGATTATGTTTTAATTTTTTTCAAAATAGGTCTATCTCTCTGAGTAAAAAAGATGAAATTATTTGATACACTTTTAAAAGTGGGCCACATCCTTGCAGAGCTTAAAATAACTAAAGTATAAAAAGTTTGGAAGAGGACAGGAGGCAATCCCTCCATCAAGGTAGGAGAAGGGATCTTCCTCCTCTCCATTGTGTCCCTTTTCATCTAGCAAGGAATCTATTTATCTGAAAAGGAAGACCTCATTTTGCATTTAGAAAATTGTTTCAAAAGAGTTTCCAGCATAGTTGTGAGAGAAAAGATATATACCTACCAGACAGTCAAGGAGAGAAAGGTTGTGTATGTGGAGGGAACAATCACTCAAGAGAGGAAGCAGCTTTGAGAAGTAAGATTTCTAGCAATAGGGGAAAAAAGCCAGCTGTGGACTCAGAGCAAGAGAGGGGGGCTTGATATGCATGATGTGAGCTTCAAAGGAGAGCAGAACATGGTGGAACACCTAAACAGCACATCATCTTTGCATCCAATGATGGCCATGGGTGATCTCTGTGAAGATGGCATAGAGTATCTTGTGATACTCTCTATAAGTGGATGTGTATTGTATGTGTGTGTCTATCTATTGATAGGTATAGATACCTAGATCTATAGATACAGATATAGATAGCTAGATATGTATGTATTTTTATATTTGTGTGTGTATACATTCAGGTCCTGTACTCCCAGAGTAGCCCTTGGGCACACATATTCCTCAGTTCTGAAGCTTCTATTTAATTCCCTTATGGTTTAATCAGGAAACTTGGGCTCAGAGAATGGAAATGACTTATTCAACATCAAACCTAGAGTAAGGATCAAAATCCAGGCTAACACTGGTTTCCTGATTCTAAGTCCTGGATCGTGTCCCGACATTATATTGGACTCCCACTTCCCAAAGATTCTACACCTACTTATGGGAGGTAGACTATCTGCTGGGCTCCTGGCCCTTATGGCAGTCATAAGCTAGCCAGGAGGGCTCATTTGTGTATGCTAAGATGAACAGCAACCCAGTAGGAATTTTAAACATGCACATACAAGTGTGTATATGCACATACAAATGCATGCACACATTTGCAGTGCAGGTACAGGTACCGCACACAGGTGTTTTATATGTCATGTGTACTAAATATGGATACCTGTGGTTCTAGAGTAATTAGAAATGTGAGGGGTATTAATAATAGGGGATGGAATCAGCAAAGGCCTGTTGAGAAGGTAGAACTGGAACTGAGACCTTCAGGTAGGAGATCAATTAAGAGGCCATTGTACTGCAATATAAATCCACAAAATTTAACAGTATTTCTATGCAGCAGTAGCAAAATCCTGGAGTAAATAAAAGAAGGGAAGTTTTATTTAAAGTAGTAACAAAACATATAGAACATCTGAGAATCAATCTACAAAAACACATTTGTTGTTTTTATGAATTTAATTATAAAATAACATATTAAAAAAACTCTTTAAAGAAGTAAAGACTGACAGATAAAGGAATATTTAGTGTGCATGTTTGGGCTGAGTCAATATAATAAAATTCTTGTCAGTACCTCAATTGTTTTATATAGTTACTGCTAAAATATCCAAGGGACATTTCAAAGAGCTAGATAAAATAATAGTAAAATTCATTTAAATTAGGAAAATTTTGAGATTCTTAAGGAAAATAAAAAAAGGGGGAATCAAAAAAGTAAGGGTACTTATATATTTCAAATTATATAAGAAAGGAATAATTAAGACTATTTAGTACTGGTTACAAATAAAAAGAGATCAGTCAAACGTTAGAGAAGAAAAAATACAGAAATAATTGAACTCAATTCAGTGATAAATGTGAGAATGCTAATTCCTTGAAGAACCAGCATCTTATTTGATAAGATCTGCTAAGAAAAATAGAAAGCAACTTTGCAGAAATTAAGTTTAGAATAATGTCGGATATGATATATCACATTTAGATTGTGATCAAATGTTAAAAGTCACACTATAAAAGAAAACTAGAAAAGAACTAGATCATAACTGTGAACATGGAAATTTCTTAACAAATAATGGAGTTGATTAAAAAGATAAAATAGATAATATTGATTACATAAAGTTGAAAGTTTTTTGTATTAACAAAATTTTGCTATGGAGATAAAAAGGTAAACACTTGATTAAAAAAAAAAAACAACTTTTTGCGTCACATACTTCCTTTATTCGAGATCTATGAAGAAATCACACAAATATATAAGAACAAAGGCAAATCTCCAATGGATAAATGATCAAAGTATATAAAGAAAGAATTCTCAAAAGAAGAAAAGCAAATTATTAATAGTCATATGAAAAATCACTCAAAAGCATGGTTTCATTTTACAATCAATTTCCTACCATTTGCTTGGTTTTCACTCCATTATCATTCCACTTCTTGCTATGTACTTTGTCCCCTTTTCAGCTTTCTTTTTTGGGTTGTTTTCTTTCATTAGATTGTAAGTTCCTTGAAGGCAAGGACTTTCTTCTTTTTTGTATACTTAGGTCTTAGCACAATGTCTGACACAAAGTAGGTATTTAATAAATATTTATTGCATTTTATTATTGTATTATCAATGATAGGAATAATCAATCAATCAACAAACAAACATTTATCAAATGCAAATTATATGCCAAGTGCTGGTGATACAAAGACAAAAAAAAAAAACAGTTCTTACAGAAAGACAGGTACTTTTGGTGGAGATCCAAAGTGGTCCAAGTGTTCTGAAAAGCAATTTAGAATTTTGCAAAAATAGAGACTAAAATTTTCTTTCCCGTTTATCTAAAGATTTCAATGATAGACACTACAAGGAGATGAAAGACAGATAGATCTATTATATTCCAAAACATTTATTGAAGCACTTTTTTGTGGTAATGATGTATTGCAAACAAAAGTTGAAAGCCAATGATTAATGGCTACACAGTGTGGAGCACAAATGTAATGAAATGACTACAACAATTTAAAAAGGTGAAACCACAACTTGAATCTGGATGCTATATAATTATAATGACCAACCTTGACCCCAAAGAAGACATGAGAAAATACACATCCCTTCCTTCTTTTAGGGAAAGGGAACTATGGATGTGGAACATTGTACCTACTGTCAGACTTAGTTTATTTGACTGTTAGTTTTGCTGAATGATGTATTATTTTTTCTATTCATTTTTATTCTTTTTTTTCAAGAGATGACTCACTGAGTTGGTAAATGAGGAACACATTGAGGAGTGAAGATTATAAAAGCAAAAATATGTGCAATATGCTTGGAGAGGGCCTGAACTAGGGTGGTAGCCCTTTGAGTGGAGAAAAGATTTTATACATATGATATTTTGCAAGTAAAATTGACAATATTTGTCAACTGATTAGAAATGGAGAGGGAAGACCTGAAGGTGATTCCAAGGTCATTAATATGAATGACAGAAAGAATACTTTTACCATAAATGGACCTAGGAAAATTAAGAAGATGGGTTAGTGTAGGGGAAAAGATATGTTCCCTTTTGATCACATTAACTTTAAGATGTCTATAGGACAACCAAGAGGAGATGTATATCACACAGTTGGTCAGGTGGCACAGGTTAGGAAAGAAATATAAAGACTATTTATAGATTTAGGAATCATCTTCATAGATTTAGGAATTTATTTAGGAGTTTGTTTATAGATTTAGGAATCATCTTCATAGATTCAGATCATGGAGAGAGGGTAGAAAGAAAGGCTCAGGATAGAGCCCTGAAGCATACCCAGGTATAGAGGTAAGGACATGGATAATAATCCAGCAAAGGTACGAGAAAGAGTAGGTAAGTCTTCATATATTCTCTGTTCTAACGTTCCCCCCAGCTCTAACCCTCTATATGTCCTATTTAATAAGCATTCTATAATTATAGAGTAGCAATAGTACATGGCTCTTTCACTGGAAATGTGGCCCTAGGGAAATTTAGTGATTTTAATGGGAAGTGACTCCAGCAGGTCAGATTGAATGTCTTGACACTTTATTGTTATTGGATATTTATTAACCTTGGGCTCAGGGCTGTTCAAAACAACCATGCATTCTGCATCTGTATAGTACCAGCTTTATTTTTGCTGTAATCTTTAGGCCACCATTTACTAGTTCCATGGCTTGATTAATATACTCTTAAGATGAGAGATAGTTGTGGTACCTGGCACATAGTAAGTGCTTAATAAATAATTGTTGATTTTGTTGGTAGTGGTGCAGTGGAAAGATTTCTGGCATGGGAGGTGGTATGTACTTGGAGTTAGACAATTTCCTTGCTGTAGAATCCCTATGTTGGAATTTCTAGTCCCCTTCCTCTCATCAATCCATTAATCAAAAAGCATTTATTAAGCATTTAATATGCTTCAGTCACTGTGCTATGAGCTGGGGATACAAATGAAGGTAAAAAATGGTCCCCAGCTTCAAAAAGTTTACATCTCAGTGGAGACAACATGTAAGGAACTAAGTATATACAAGATATGTTCAAAGAAGTTGGGGAGTAATCTCAGAGAGGAAGGAGGTGGCAGCTAAGGGAATTGGGAAAGGGCTGTATCTGCATGAATAGAGGGAAGTTAAGAAGTAGCAGGGAGAATGCATTCCAGGCATGGGCATATAAAAATGCATAAAGACTAGAGATGGAGTCTCAAGTGGGATGGATAGGAAGCTGGCCAATGTGGCTAATAGATTGTGTAGAGAAAAATAAAGTATAAAAAGGTGGGAAAGGAAAGAGCTAGGTTATAAAGATTATAAAGAAAATTAAATAACAGAGGGCTCTGTATCTGGTCCTGGAGGTAATAGGGAGAAATCAGAGATTAACGGGATGAGACATGACATGATCAGACTTGCTGTAAGAAAAATGCTTTAGCAGCTTGCTTCCCCTTAGAAAGGTCCTTTAACAGACTGCCATTCATCCTAGCATCTGGAAAAATGAATCAGTTCAAATTCCAGTTGTGATATTTCCATGCTTTATGCCCATGGTCTCTGAGTCTCAATTTCTTTATCATAAAATGAGGAGGTTTTATTAATTATCTTTATCATCCATTCTAAGTCAAAGACCCTGTGGTTTCTTTTCTCAGAGGCTATAAATTTCAGGGAGTAAACTTTCAGGTACTAGGAACATGGTGTAATGTATACATTCAAGTACTCAAAATTCCCAAGTGAATCTAAGATCTTATGGAATTGCACATTCCTCCAACAATGCTGATCATAATCCATTCATGCTGTGTGATTCTTGTTTACACTCTGACAAGGCAAGAATACCAGGGTTTGATATTTGGGTTTTCCACCAATCGTTCCTCATCCTTGCCCATTTTCTTTTCTTAGCATGCATTTCTATGATGACATTTACTCCTATTCTTTGAATTATTCTTTCCTTATATATTAGATCCCATTCATATTGACAACACGACTTTCTATTATATCTGTGTAAGCTTCACATTAATTTCTTTGCATACTATTAGATTCTATATCTCACTGTCATACAGAAAGCATGGTGAAATGTTGGTATTTAAAAAATAAGCCTTTTTTGAGGGGACATGTTTTATAATTTCCTGAAGACAATTTACCCTGCTTACCTACCCCTGTTCAATTTTTTCCTAACTCATTGGCCATGTGTATTGTTTGTCTCAGATAGAAATAATATTAGATATGTTCTATAGACTGTCCCTGTAACTGAAAGTCATAATAGATATTTTTTCATCCACTTTAGATTTCCTTTTTCCTTCATGGCAAAAACAAAACAAAACAAACAAGACAAAATCAAAAACATTTTGTTAGAGAAATCTTTGTAGAACTTTTCCTTTTTTATTTTGTTTTTTTAAAGTTACCCTTTTCATTTTTATTCTAAGATATCTCTAGGCTTTCTTTAAATTAGTACCACAACAGATCGTGCTTTTTTGTATTCTTTACTGCCAAGTAACTTCATTCACCATCCCTGAGACTCTTTAGATCCAGCTCTCTTTTTTGTCTACTGCACCCTATTTGTGTTGCTTCCATCTATTAGATGTAAACTTCTTGAATTGATAAATGAAAAAAAAAAGATTTACTAAGCATAACTCATGTGCCAGGAACTATTCTGAATACAAAGGATTCAAATACAAAAAGAACAACCCTGTCCCCAAAGAGCTTATATTCTGATAAGGGAGATAGCTTATAATGATTTGATATTTGATGATATATGATATCTGGTGGCTTAGGAAAGGTTTAGGGGTCTGAGGAGTCACAGTGATGGCAACTTGATCCACAGTGATTATCATGTTCTTTATAGAAACAATGATGCTATTGATTTGATTATTATTTACAGAGCGGGAAGTAGAAAGGAAAAGGGTGAGGAGGACAAAACAAATGAGGAGACAGGCAGATGGAAAGATGACCCTGATAGTATGGGAAGAAAAGAGCATGGTCTGAGGTCTGGAGCCAACTAAGAAGAGCGAAGTTTGTATTAATTCATGAATCTCAGTGCAGGAGTTCCAAAGAGTCCAAAGACGAATAGATTTGTATTTGTTTTCATATCTTAAATGCTTAGCACAGTGCCTGTCATGTAACAAGTATAGGATAGGTACATTTTCATTATTCAAAATGATTTTGCCCTTGATTGCTCCTCATTGCCTTTTGACTCTATAGTGTTCATAATTATCCATAATCGTTCTTCATAAAATCATTGTTTTTGCTTAAGAGATGTTACCTTTGGCTGCCACCTTTTTCTTCCATGGGCTGGGGAGTCAAATGCTAGCTAATTAAGGTACTTTCAAGATTTTTGGATTTTGTGTTGTGGCGATTGATTTACATCTGTCCAACAAGTTTAAAATGACCGTGCCTCGTAGACATTAGTCTCACCGGCTGTGCACTGGGGATGAGACTTGCACTACCTGCTTCACTGGGTTCTTGTGTGAAAAGCCTTAAAGTACTTTACAAATGTGAGTTGTTACTTTTTTCGAGAGATCTAGCTAAAATGCTTTCCCTGTACACAGGGGGCAGCCCCCTTTTTTATTTCATGCTCTAAGATAAGCCAAGCCTCCTATTTATCATTTAGGAAGCATCTGGCCCTTTTGTGAAATATCACCAGAGTGGACAAATACAGAGCTGATGTTTGACCTTTCCTGATGAGCTCTGTTTTCTCTGCTTACCAAGCAGAAAGGAGCAGACTCGGGGAATAGATTTGAGCAAAAGAACATCTCTAAGGAAATTTGAGCTGGGTGTCTACATGAGAAAGAGGGAATCAAAAAGGCCAATGTACAGGTTATTCTGCAAATGAATAGGTTTCATACTATTATTGAAGGAAGACCATGAACTCCTCAACATCTATAGGAACGAAAGTAGGAAATTGAAGTCATCAAAATAGACACTAAAATCACAACTTAGGCATTATCTGCCATAGCTCTGGGCTTTCTTTGATTCTCCTATTCTCACTTTTTTAATGTCAGCATTTGCCTCCTGCCAAGTTCCCTTGTTACTGGCCTGAGCCAGGACTCACACCTGTCTTGGAGCATCCAGGTGGCCTGCAGCTGGCCTCCCTGAGCCCATCCTGAAGTGCTCTTCTAATGGCATTCATTTCTTGTGATTCACAGTAATCCGATTGTTCGGTACTTAAACCTGGACAAAAAAATGGACATTTTAAGATCCCAGAAGAAATATGGCAACCACATCAACTAGCCAGCTTAAAAGGACCAGTCCAGTCACTATCTGAAATGTGATTTTATAGGTTATGACTCTGACCAAATTCTCTTTTTATTTTAGTATCACCATGATTTTGATACAAGCTTCAGACATAAAATCATTGATTATTAGAACTCAAAAAAATCTTAGAAAGCCCATATTCCTTACTTTACAAATCAGAAAAGCGAGGTCCATATTGGGAAATAACTTGATGAAGGTGAAGTCAACAAGCATTTATTAAATGCTTAATGTGGACTAAAAGCTATCATACCAAGCATAAAATACAAAGAAAAGTCAAAAAACAAAAACAAATAAAAAAAATCCTCCCAAAAAACAACAGTCCTTATTCTCAAGGAACTCAAGTTCAAGTTCTCAAGGAATCCAGTCTCATAAAGGAGATAATATTATGCAAATAACTATGTACATAAAAAATACATCTAGGGTAAATTAGAGTTAAAACACAGAAGGTAAGTACTAAGACTAAGGAAAATTAGAAAATTCTTGTAGTAGGTGGGATTTTTATTTGGACTTGAAAGAACCAGGGGAGCCAGGAGGAATACACAAGGGGAGAGAGAATGCCAGGCATAAGAGATAGCCAATTTAAAAATCATTGTTGCATTGGGGGAACAATAAGGGGTCCAGTGTGACTGAGGTGCAAAATATTCATTGGGGAATAATATAAGAAGGATGATAAAGTAGTGAGGGGCCAGGTTATTAAGGCTTTGAATGCAAATAGAAGATGATATACTTGATTTTGAAGATTATAGGTTGTCATTAGAATTTATTGAATGGGAGGGCAGGGTGACATGGTCAAATCTGTATTTGAGGATGATCATTTTGATAACTTGGAAGAGGCTGAACTGGAGTGTAGAGAAACTTAGTGCAGGAAGACCAACCAGAAAGTCATTGCAACAATATAGGTAGGAGATGAGATGGGCTGTATTAAGATGATGGCAGTGTCAGGAGGGAAAGTGACTTATTTAAATTTTACAAATGAAGAAATTATAGGAGTTGGTTATTAGAATTGGGATGGTTAAAAGGTAAGGTAAGATGGATAAGACCTCTATTTACTGGACTAAAATGATTTGGGTTTGGGATTGGAGTCTTGAGTCTTGGTTTTACCAATTGTTAATTACATAAAATTTACATGATAGAATCCTGGATCTTGGGCTCCTCAGAGCCTCAATTTTCTCAAATATAAATGGAGATTTTGATTACTGAATTACCTCTAAAATTTGTTGTGAAAATCAAATGAGTTAATATATGTAAAAAAGGCTTTGGAATTCTAAGGCGCTGCTTAAAGTAGGTTGTTGTTTTTGCTATTATTGTGTTTTTGTTGTTATCATTATGATGATTATCATCAATCATTGTTAAATGGATTTATTCAGAAGCAAAGAGGTCCTTTTCTCCAGAAAGATCTTGGAACTCCTAAAAATCTACCTACATAGAATTTCCTATTTTTTAATCCCTCACTTCACCAAAGATCCTGTCCTGAGCTCCTGGGCAAACCTGCCTTTAGTTTATCTAGCTTCTAGGCAGGACCTGGCAGTGACTACTTCTGGAAAGAAGGCTAAGGAGAAAGAAAAGGAAAAGGCGTCGGCAGAACGGCTGTCTCATCAGCGAAAATATATTCTGTAATGGGAACAGGAGGAACGATGCATTCTCTCTCTCCCTCTCTTGACCTCTCTTTGTATCTGCATTCTTTGTAGCTGGTATCTCAGATTCTGCAAATGCATCAGAAACAAAGAAAGAAACCAAATAGGAAAAAAAATCAATAGAAATGAGAGGAGACCTTTCCCAACACAGAAGCCGAGATGGCACAAAGCATCCATTAGTCCCTTGCTTTGTGTGGTGAATCAGGAGCCAGAATGGGGAGGGTTCAAAGGAGAGAAAGCTAGCATTCCAGTAGCAGGGGATAGTATATTGTTCCTTCTCTAAAAAAAAAAACTTGGGTTTTTCCTTATGTTGCCTCCTCAAATATGCAGAGTAGGTGGTACAAAAATAGGCATCTTCATTATATGATGTGATTTAATGGGTCCTTCGAGACTTCCCCTTCCTTTCATCTAAAACTTCTTCCACCAATTCCCTGAAAACTAAACCTTACTTTGACCCCTACCAGGTTGCTGAGGGATCATGAGGATCAACTGAAGTCCCAGGGTATGTTTCACCTGAAGTTTTAGATTTAGATCAGTCATGATTCCTGGTGCTGATGTTTGGGGGTGGGTGTCCTATTGATGAAAAAAAAAAAAAACAATCTTGTTTGACCCCTCAGGGAACAGAATGGGGAAAATGGGTGAAAGTTGTAGAGAAACAAATTTTGCGTCAATATATTAAAAAAAATAATAATTCTTAGCATTTAGAGCTATCCCAATGAAGAATGGTAAAATAATAATAAAATTTATATGGCTCTTTAAGGTTTGCAAAACTTTTATAAATATTACCTTATTTGATCTTTACAACAACCCTGGGAGTTAGATGCTAATATTATTCTTATTTTACAGGTAAGGGAAGTAAAGTTGACAGCAATTAAGTGTCTTGCCCAAGGTTACTGGCTAGTAAGTGAGTCAGGATTAGAATCCAGAACTCCTATTTTTTAACACTTAATCCTATTTAATACTATTCACTGTACTATCCAAAAAATTCTATAGTTTCTTGTCACTGGAGGCCTTCAGGAAGGGACTAATCATAAGTGAGTAATCATGGAATCAAAAACTGGAGCACATTCACAGCCAGACTCTGGGAAAGCCATCTTGGCAGATAGACTAAACCAGGTGGAAGGTAACAACAGGCCTTAAACCCATTGGTGAATTAAAGTCATGTCTACTCCAAGCATGTGAAGATCATCTCTGTAAGAATTGGCAAATAAGAATAATTTGTTCCAATGGCCACGAAGGCAGCTGAAGCAGGTGCAGGGGAACCCTTAGAGCTTGGTCAGACATCAAAGATACCAAGGTCATCCACCGCATTATGGGCCATCACCAGTCATCCTGACTTTTTTCTTAGTACAGGACTTCATTGATTCTGGAAGAATGAGACCAAATGACTTTGTGCAACTCTGCCTCATTTAAATCCAATTTATCACCCCCAATTTATCCAATTTATCATAGACTTAGGGTCAGAATATACCTTCTGGGTCATTCAGTCTAATCCATTCATTTTATAATTAAGCAAACTGATGTTTAGAGGGATTAAATAATTTGCACACATGAAGTAAGTAGAAGAGATGACTTCAAATCCCCTATTATTTCTTTTGTGAGGAATGTAGTAAAGGAAATTTTTATTATGGTATAGATTTGACTGGATGACACTTGAGATCCTTTTCAACTGTTAAATTTATGATTCTGACTTAAAAATCCCCATTGGCAAGGTAAAATTTAAGTAATTACCAATTATACTTTAGTATGAATGAATTGCAAATTCATAGGATGTTGGAGGTCAACAAGACCTAGAACATTTAAGGATAGAATTGGGAGGAACCTTAGAAAATTGAATACTACAACACACAAATTTCAAGTCAAAAGTAATTTATTAAGTTCATATTATGTACCAAACACAAAACTAAGTACAAAGGATACAGAGAAGGCAAAAAATCCGTAATCCTCACAGAGCTTACAATCTACTAAGAGAGACAACATACAAAGAATATAAACAAAATATATGTAGTGTGGATAGATGGTGATCTCAGAAAGAAGGTACTAGCAGTAAGGAATGGCAGTTGGAAAGGCCTCTTATAAAAAGCTGGTCAGTTAACAAACATTTATTAAGTAATAAACATGAATCAAAAGCTGAGATTCCTGCCCCCCCCAAAAAAAATCCCTGTTTTTGTTTTAGAGCTCACATTCTGATGGAAGAGACTATAAACCCCCAAAAAATCATACAAAGAAGATATATGCTTGGTAGGTGGAAGGCCATTCTTAGAAGGGAATAGTTGTTGGAGGTAAGGTATAAAAGGGGTCTGAGAAAAGCCTCCTGCAGAATACAGAATTGGAAATGAATCTTGAAGGAAGTCAGGGAAGCCAGGAAATGGAGGTGAGTAGGAAGAGAATCCTAAACATGGGGGATAGTAAGAAGTATGTAAGAAGGTCCTGATGTAAGGTAAGGAGGTAAAGAGTCTGTTGAGATTTAGTGTCCAAATATGCAAAGAACAAGAAGACCATTGCAGCTGGATTTTGACTATGTGGAGGGGAATTAAGTATAAGAAGACCAGAAAAGGACCATGTTGTAAAAAGAGCTTTATGTGCCAAATGGAGCCTTTTATGTTTGATTCTGAAGACAATAGGGAGTCTTCAGAATTTACTGAGTGGAGAATGTGTTAAGATTGGAAAGGATGTTAGAATAGAGAATACTAAAATGTGGAAGATGAAATGTGAGAACTGTAAGGAGCCTTACAAGTTACTACTTAAGGTCATAGTGTCTAGTAATATAGTCTCTTTTCTCCTTCTGATTTCTATCAAAAGGGCCCAAAACACTCATTTTTTGGGAAGAACACTGGCATTGCAGGTGAGACTATCTGGGCCTGAGTTCTGACTCCACAGATTATTTGCTATGAAACCTTGCATGAGACATCTTACCTCTATGAAGGCTATTTTCCTTATCAGTTCAAATGGGAACAACAATACCTGCCTGATTCATTTCACAAAGCTTTTATGAAGTCCAATTATGCATAGAGTGCTATGTAAACCATAGCACACTTTAAATAGCAGATACTGATCTCGTCATTGCTTAAATGCCTGATAATATGTCTGACTGAGAGATCCTCAAAAAGTAATGTTATTAAAAGCCCATAGTACAGACCTGTTGAAGACCTTAGCTAAAAAGGCCACAGTCTCCCATTGCATTCAGGGCCTTATCTAATCATCTTAATCTGTAGTTTGCCACTGGACCCAGATGGCACTGGGGGGTGACTTTCCACAATTCTCCATCACTTAAATCCAGTTCACTTGTATGTCATGGCATCTCCTCCCTGATGTCATGGTCCTCTTGGACAATGAAGAGCAAACTATAACCAATAATCCATAAGTCCTGGAACACTTTGGGATCACAGTATTACAGAGTCTGAAAGACTCCATGCAGTTCACCCCTTAGCTGGACAGGAACCTCTTCAATTATATCCTCTATAAATGATTGTCCAGCCTCTTTCATCTTCCTGTGAGGCAGAAAAACTGAGTGATTTGCCCAAGTTCACACAGCAGTGTCCAGTCTCCCTTCCGAGGAATGCCCCAAGTGTCTGTTGTGATGGGTAGCTCAATAATCCATATGGCTATGTCCATTTTGGCCAGCCTCCAATTCTCAGGCCTTTGTCCAAATAATGAGCCCTATAACTTCGCAGGTTCTCTGCCCACATCTCTCACAATGAATCCACTCCCATTATCACTGCGCCCAAAATGACTGCAGTAAAAAGGTGCTTTGCAGAGTCTGGATTTCTTTTCCTGAATTCCTTCTTGCTATCACTCTTCAACCTCACACACATTTGAAGAGGGGAAGAAGGTTCATTGAAAAATGGAAGGCCTGCCTTTGGCCTTACCTCATTATATGGCAAAGAATAAAGTCATCCTATTTAGAAGAAGAATGAGCAGACATGGTAAATTACTAGGCGGATTAAGGCTCCAGTTGACTGGAAACGGGCTGTTTTGGGAAAAAAAAAAAAAAGGAAGAAAAAAAAAAAGAAACCTTGATGATTTCTGCACTGTCAGAGGTAGTTTTTAAATTTTATGCTTTTTTCCCCTCCTAGTCCCTTAGCATTCCACCTGGATTACTCTCATGTTTTGCTAGTTAATTTTGAACATCACACCTCAGCCCTGTGGGGCTTTTGAGAAGATCAAATCTGTGGGGCTGAGATAGAATGAGATAATGTGAGAGAGGGGGGTACAAGGCTGAGTGAAAAGGAGGAATTGAACTCCCTGATTAGAGTTAAGGGGGCTGGACTAAATGTGATTTTAACAGCTATTCCAGTGCTATGCTTAGAGTATAATATAATGTTAAAGCTGGAAAGGCTCTTGGACCATAAGATGTTGTAATATAAAATGTTAGCTTTGGAAGGGATTAAGGGATGTAGAATATCCAAACAGACACTATTAGATTTAGAAGCACACTAGAACAGAGAACTTAGAACACTGGATATTAAAACAAAAATTGTCAGAGAGAAAAAGAAACTTAGAATATAAAATGTGAGGAGAAGAAATCTTGGAACACAGAATGTTAAAACCTAGGAATTTGGAAAATTAGAGTAGGAAGAGATCTTAGAGATCACCAAGTCCAAATATCTCATTTAATTGCTGTGAAAACTTAAGATCCAGATGAAAGAATCTAACTTTATAAAGATAATCAGTGATAGTAGAGCACTCCCCATCATCAATTCCAGACATCCACTCTACCATAACTTCTCTGAAGTCCACACTTAAAATGTAATAATTCCTATTGTAGGAGTATTGCATATGTCAACTCTACCCCCTCCAGCTTCATTATTTTTCATCCTGACATCTGCCCTTTCTCCAGTTCCCAACCAAAGGGTTGTTAATGGATAGCTTTCTGCATTGCTACTTCAGATCCTCTATGCAAGCAAGGGACAAGAAATGGAGCAGCACATTTCAATCCACCTAGAAACAAATCATATTTCCTATTTTTAAATTATACTTATTCACATATTCAACAGTTACTTTTTATAAATGAAGACAGAAGCTGTTCTGATCCTTCTTCCTTTTTTTGAACACCTTACACTAAAATAGTTCTAATTATGCATTCCTCCAAATCTAAAGTTATAGGGTTTTTAGGTAAGGACTCTGCTTTCTCTATTTGTATGGCAGTCTTCTTAATTTCAATCTGGGTCAGAATGACCTGATGAATTTTAAGAACTTTAAGAGCTCTGATATTTGTGCATATGAAGACTGTATGAAGGAACTGATTTTGCTTAGAGAAGGATGAAGACTTACTTGTAGGCTCTTAAATATTTTGAAGGGTTGTCATAGAGATTAGGCTTTCCCTGCTTGGTTCCAAAGGGCAGAACTAGGAACATTAGTGCAAGTCACAGAGAGACAGATTTCATTTCTACCTAAGTACATACTTCCTAACAGTTAGTGTTGCCCAGAAATGGAATGGGCTGTCTAGGGAGATGTTGATCCTCCATCAGCAGGGGTCTTCAAACAGGCTTGGACAGGGATATAATAGCAGGGTTTCCTGATCAGGTTAAACTAGATGGTCTCTAAATACCTTTCCAGCTCTGAAATTTTGTGATTAATTTGGCAAGCAGATCAGTGCACACATTTTGAACATCAGAAATGCCAAAATAGGTCAGATAATTGGTCCATCCATTTAGCTTCATTTTCAACTCTATTTTATTAATTTCAATGTTAATCTCAAATTCTATCCAACTCGGCTCACTTCAGTTTTTGTCCAACCCTAGGCATGGTATCAAGAGGCAGATATTTGACTCAGTTTCTACCATTTCTTCATTCATTTGGCCAATACTTCTTGAGCTCAGTATTGTGACTACTAAGTGGCTCTCTGAGGGAAATATAGACATGAACAAGATCTTGTTGCTCCCTATTAGGAGCTTAAAATTTAGTACGAAGAAAACTGTTTATGAGGGATTGGTGCAGGGGAGAGACAATGTGGGACTCAATGGGGGGAATCAGACTTGCTATTAGAGTTGGGCTTTGAATGTGAGAGGATTTGAGGAGCTTATAGGGCCTGACATAGAAAATTGTTTAACAAATCTTCTTGAATTGAATAGAATTGAATTGAATTTATTGATGAGGTCCTGGATAGTAGGTTGGCTGAGAAAGCCTGAATCATTGTCTCAATCTGGAACTTTCCTGAGGCAAGTAGGAAGAAGCACTGGTAGGATTATAAGTGGATCTTTTTGATTTTGTTTAGACCTTTTGTTCTTAAGTAGACCTTTGGTGGATTTTGGATTACAGACCATTCCAGGTTAAAGTCTCTGGAAACCCCACCTTTACTATATCCAATCAGAAAATGATATCATATTAGGACATCCTAAGATTATATTTCCCTTATAAAATATCTGCTCAAACTATAGATCCTCCCTAAACTTCTCAGTGAATTTAGTCCAACAGTCTTTTCTCCCTTTTCACTTCCCTCACTCCCCCAAGCAGATTATAATTAAGCACAGATACATACATAAATATGTATATACATATATGTATATCCATATGTTATATACATACTTACACACACGTATATATAATATAGATCCATACTCACGTGCATACCCATACCCATACAAATATTTTTACATACACATATTTAGACCTACATGCATACATACACATATACACACATATATACACATATGCATTTATATACAATTGCATCTAAAACAACATTAATATGGCTTACATATAATGTAAATATCTCTCTTGATATTGATTCTTTAAGTTTGACTTCTAGATCAATGATTACTAACCTTTTTTAAAAAAATAAATTCTACTCTTGATCTTGTTATAGTGCTTATATATATCTTTTATATGTATATGTATAAATATCTTGTATATATCTCTTTCATATCCCTGCTTACTCTTGTACTTTAATTTTAACTCCTTAACTTGCCTTGCTATTACTTAACCTCTCCCCATCCATGGATCCCTTCCTTTTCTTCTCCTCCCTTTCCCTTTTTCTTTATTCCATTCTCATTAATAGACATAGCTTATCCCACTCCTTTAATCCTAAACATCCAGTTTATGATGTATGTTAGTGTAGGGAGCACTCTCTTGGGTGAAATCACTTACTTTCAAAGTGTTAAAATAAGAAATACACAGATTAAACAACAGGAAAGATTGGTATTGTCCCACTGGAACATGCTTAATGGGGGTCATAGTGTAATGGCCTTTCAGATTCAGAGAAGACAGAAATTCATATGAATGGAAATAGTCAGACTCTAGATTTCAATGCTATAAGGAAGAGATAAGGTTGGAACTGAGCCTTGAAGGATAGGTGGAACTGAAATAAGTAAAGAAAAAAGAGAGTTTTGTAAGTGAGAAAAACTATGGGGAAATGAATAAAGGCGAGAATGAACATAGTGTGTTAGATGAAAGAAACGGTGAGACTGGATCTCAGAGATTTTAGGAGTATTAAAAATGAAACTAGATATATGAAATGGAGCAAGTTGATGCATTATTAACATATAAATATGATGCCATATCTGTTGGGGACATTGTGAAGGGGATTCCTGTATGAAGTTAGAGGTTAAACTACTTGGTCTCTAAGAACTTTTTCAATTCTGTGAGTTGCAATTCTCTTCGACTGTAACACAGAAGGATGGTTTGTGGGAGAATATACAAGTTGTTATCATTAATGTTATCCTTCAAAGGCAAAGGCAAAGGATTTTCCTGTTTCCTCCACTTACCAAGCCAGAAGATGAATCCCATATTTTGAGGCACAGTGGAGATGGCATTGGATGTGGAGTTAGAGAACCTGGGATGTAAATTGTTAAGGTGCTCAACCTCATTTTATCCTATGTGGTCAGACCAAGGCTGGCATATCTAAGTAGTTCATGATTCAAGCAAGGGTAATTAAGCCTTCCAGATTGATGATAGAGCAATGAATCATCAAAGTTCATCATTAAATAACCTAATTGAATTTGTTTTTCTCCTAAATAATTGGGCCTAATCAGGGCATATAGAAGACTGTATCTCTAATCAAAGATTCTACCTAGATCCAGTCCCAACTCTATAATTTATTATCTCCATGATCACGGGAAAGAGACTCCATTCTCTGATTCTGTTTCTTTATCTGTAAAATGGGAAAAAAATAATATTTCTATTAACTGTCTCACGTGTTTTTATTTGAAGAGAGGAAGGAAACACTATGTAAACCTTAAATGTTTTTTTTAAAATATGAGCTATTGTTATTATAGTCAGTATGGGATGATAGAGGCAAAGAAAGAACTGTTTCTCCCAGTAGGAAACTTCATTCTTCAGGGCCAAACCAGCGGAGGAGAAGCCAACTGCGATCTCTTGCCTCCCAGGAACTGTCAATCCTATAAACAAAGGTGTTGTCAAACAGCCTTATTGAAAAGTAGTTTAAATTAACCTTGACAGGTGGATTAATAAATAATAAGTCTTGAATGATTTATAAAGAAATCAATTACACCATAAATTTTAAAACAGCATGTGCTTTAAAATCTAGAATGGGGAGCTGCAGCATTCTTGAGAAAGTTCAAATGTGTTCAAACACAATTCTGGGGCATTTAAACATGCTAGAGATGAAGCAAGATCTTTGCTGCAATACAAGTCACTTACCCTCCTAATGCCTTAGTGTCCCCATCTCTAGAATGAGGGTATTGGATTAATTGATTTCAAAAGACCCTTTTAGCTATAACAATTTATTTTAAACATTTGGGATTTTAAGACTCATTTATAGGTTAACATATCATGATTCTGGAATTCTGGTCTAGACATCCCTTGATTCTACAATCCATACATTGTACACAGTCCCCAGGATCTTTCCTCTGAAGCTTCCTTTTTTTCCTAGTCTCTTCAACTATTCCTCTAATTACCTCCAGATGGCACACGGCTCTAAGACCCAGCTCCCAAAGGATCCTTCGGAGTTTGCACAATTTCCCCTTACGGCTTCAGAGACATCTCCTGTCAGTTTGGACAAAGGAACTGGTTTTTAGAGGGCATGGCAGAAATGGGGCTTAAAGGTGAGGGAGGGAAGCAAGAAGGAAGAGAATTTGGGAGGAAGAGATCGTTTTCTAGGGAAATCAGGAAGAAAACAGCAGGGTCTCAAGTCTCTAAACATTCTTAGCCCTGTTGCCTGGTCTCCTAAGGGTAGATCTAATTGCCTAGGGACTAAGGAAAAGCCTCCCATTACATTTGGAGGCCTTAAATAGACATACAGTAAATTAGCCAGATGCCCAATGATTTGATTATGTTGCATGAAAAGAACTCAATTCTGAAGTAAAAGAATCTGGATTAAAATCCTAGATCTAACATTTACTACCTGTATGACCTTGCACAACTCAATTAATTTCTATCAGTCTCAATTTACTTCTCTGTAAAATGAGGAGGTTATATAAAATAGTTGTTAAAGTCCCTTTTGATTCTAAATATATAATTCTATAATTTCTAACAACGAATAATGTGTCTCTTATTCTGTAAGGTTCAAAAGGCACTTAATAGACATTACCTCTGTTGTTCCTCAAAACAACCCTGAGAGTACTATAAGCCTAATTTTTCCCATTTTACAGATTAGGAAACTAAAACATAGCTTCTGAGACATGTCCATAGTCACAAAACTAATGTCAGAGAAAAAAATTCGAATTCAGGTCTTACCTGACTCCTAGGCTATGCTATCATAGGTTGCCCTTCCAAAAGCAACGAGGGACAATTGACCTAGGACAAGGGAAGAAAAATGGGGAAGCAGATTGGTATGTCAGGAAGGTATGTTAAACAGTACTGATCCTCCTTGCTTTCTTTCACAGATGAGAATAATGCAGCGTAGACCATGACTTTTCCAAGGTCACAGGGCTCTTGAGTATCAGAGCTGGAATAAAACCTCAGCTGCTGTGATTCCCGGTCCTGAGCACACAACTGGTCTTGGAATTTCATAGGAGGACCAGTCTTGCCTTCTAGAAGCTGAAGTTTCAGCCTGGGCTCTCAGTGAGCAGGGAAAAGCCGAGCTCTCCTGCCCCAAGGAGTTAAAAAGAGTGAGTGCCAACGTACATCCCACTTCTGCCCTGTTTAAAGCGACCCAGGCAGTTTCATGGCAGGTTCTGGGCCTGGGATGGAGGCTTATTCCCTCGTAAGCAAATACATTCCCCCTGGACCAGCCAGGTCTCACTATGATCGATAAAGGGCAGTTACACTGCGGGGCTCTAATCCTCATGGTGTGCATGATAGAAACCTTTGAGGGTAATTACAACAAATCTGCAATGACAGCCTAAGTGGTTTTGCTTCTCTCCTTAGGGTTAAACTATCCTGACTGTTATCAAAGCCTGTACTGGCCATATTACTGTCAGTTATGTCAGAAGACCTGGACACAAATCCTAGTCTATGTCTCCTATGTAAAACAAGGGGATTGGGTTATATAATCTTTAAATCCCTCCCAATGCTTTACATTGTGAGTTTCATCATTTACATTTGCTGGTCAGAAGCAGAGAAGATTTAACCACTTTTGTCTTGATTCCTTCCTTCCTTCTTTTTTTTTCCTGAGGCAGTTGGGGTTAAGTGACTTTCCCAGGGTCACACAGCCAGGAAGTGTTAAGTGTCTGAGATCACATTTGAACTCAGACCCTCCTGACTTCAGGGCTGGTGCTCTATCACTGTGCCATCTAGATGCCTCCCTCCCTCCCTCCTTTCCTTCCTTTTCTCATTTCTTCACTTACTTTTTTCTTTTTTTTCTTTTTCTTTCTTTCCTTCCTTCCTTCCTTCCTTCCTTCCTTCCTTCCTTCCTTCCTTCCTTCCTTCCTTCCTTCCTTCCTTCCTTCCTTCTTTCACACCCTCCTTTCTTCCCTTTCTTCCTACCTCTTTCCTTCCCTCCCTTTTTTCTTTCTTTCTTTTTTCATTTCTTTCTTCCTTCCTTCCTTCCTTCCTTCCTTCCTTCCTTCCTTCTTTCCTTTCTTCCTTTCTTTTTTCTTTTCTTTCTAGGTTGATCTATGGATGGGTTGGGCAACAACATGGCCAAGAAAAATTGACCTTGGCCACAAAGTTGAATGAGTATGCCAAAGGCATATTGGCTGTAAAAAAGTAGAAGAATACTTGTTTTGGGGGCTTGAACTCACTCAGGGTTTTCCCCAACAATTCACCTGAATTGAAGTATTCTCCTCCTTCCCTCCTCCCCACCTCCATTTCCTCTAGTCATTCATTCATAAATATTTATTAAGCACCTATTTTTGTACCAGGCACTGTGCTGACCACTTGGGGATAGAAAGAAAGGGAAGAGACTTACCATGCCCTCATGGAAATCACAGTCTAATGGGACAGACCACTATGCACACAACTATGTACAAAAAATATATATGCATGATAATTTGGAGGTGGTCTCAGAGGGAAGGCACTAGCATTAAGGGAATAAAGAAAACAGGTTTGTTTGTTTGTTTTGAAGAAGAAGAAGATGAGATTTTTTTCTGGAAATCTTAAAAGGAAGCCAGTGGAGCCAAGACATCATCAATGCTTTGAATAGCCCTTGTCCAGCTTTCCTTCTGAAAGTGTCTAGAATAAGTGGACACAAGCATTCTTCAGAGAGGACATAATGAGCTTAATGGGAAATCTGTTCAAGGCTACTTATTGCATCTCAGGGTGGCTGGAAAAATGACATGCCCCAAAATATGAAGGAGACTGTCAGTGATGACAAAGAGGCCTCCAGGCCCTAGGGAAGACTGCCAAGGTTTGGGGTGCTAACAAGAGCCAGAAAGCAAGCAATATCTATTGGAGTAAAGTATCTGAAGCCAGGAAAGGGCCTCAGGTTCCTGGTATAATAAGGTTCCAGGGAGACCAAACAGGAGAATAAAACTCTGTTCATTAATTAACTCTCTATCCCAGGGACATTGCATAGGAGCATCATGTCCTTCAAATGACTTTTGAGGTTCCTTCCTTCTTTGACATTCTATGTTCTAACATTCCACATTTATTGGTACCTTCTATATCTAACTTATTCTCATGTCTGTTCTAGTTTTGACATTCTAGATTGTAATACCCTTTATTCTTGGGCCCTTTCCAGCTCTGATAATATTTGTTCTAAGATCCCTTTTAAATGTAATATTTTATATTCTAACATTCTGTGTTCTAAAGTCACTTTTGGCTCTGCTATTTTTTTATTTTGAGATCATGATCTAGCCTTTCCTAATATATATATATATATATATTATATAATATATAAAACATATATATTAAGAAATTATATTCTTATTTTCCAATAAACTCCAACATAATTCTAATTCTGTCATATTCTATGATCTATATATATCCTAAAGCCTCTTTGATCTTTAATAGTCTGTGTTTTGATCCCTGTTTTAAGTTCTCATCCAGATCTAATACTATGATTTCTACATTCCTTTCCAATTTTAACAATTAATGGGCAACTCCCTTCTCTGTCCCATAGAGACAAAAATAAAAATTTTCATTTGCACAATTTTTGTCTCATTCCTCTGTTAGCCTAATATGCTAATATCCCTCCCCAAAATAAGTGTAAAAATTCTTATTTGCCTAACATTTTAGGTTAATAAAATATCCTCACAGTCTCCCTATGAAGTGTAGATATTCCAAATATTATCACCATTTTAGAGATGAGAAAACTGAAACTCAGAAATATCTAGTAATGTTCCCATAGTCACACAATTAGCAAGAATTGGGTCTTTTGAGTCCAGATCTAATTGATATTCTTTCCATCACACCTTGACTTTTTTTTCTAAAATCATTATCTTTCAAGTCCCACCTCCTCCAAGAAGCCTGACCTCACTACCCTGGTTCCTTGGTCTCCCTTCTGCTGTGAATACAGTGTACCAAGGTGTTGCTGCCCCATGAGCTAAGTTAGCACTTCTATCAGATGCTCGTGTTCTTGATGAGTAGAGACCATATCATGTGCTCCTTTCTTTGGCCCACAGTGCCTAGCACTGAGCAGAATGAGAAGCAGGTGCTTGGTTCCTCTATGTGGACCAAATGATTGATTCACAGAAGATGAAGGGGGAAGGTAGGTGATGAAGGAGGAACAAGTTACATTTCAGCTTAGCAATTAAATCTCCCCAGAGTGGCTCCAACTGTATTTCAGCACCAGTGAAACATCGTTAATTGAAATCCGTAATTCCAGCACTCATTAATAACCAATCTTTGGAAGCGGAGATCATCCGTGGCTATTAATGATGAACATAAAACAGGTCCAGGTCTTCATAGTGGAACAGCAAGTCCCCAGTTCATTTTACAGTTGATTAGAGTGAGTTAAACTTTGCCCTGACTGTAAGTTGTATATTTAATGGGAGAAGTTGGCAATATATGAAGTTATCAAAATACCACAGGTGCACTGGATGGCATCCAGCAGGCATAGCTCATCCTAAACAGTGCGGTGACCCTGCAGAAATGGGCCCGGGAAACCATCCTACAAGATGTATAATGCGATTTAAACTAATCAGACACAGAAAAAGTAGGGACATGGCTACCCACCAGAACCCAGATCATCAAGAATCCTGTAGCAGCTTCTCAGTTCACAGTCCTGGCAAAGAGACTAGCAACCACTTATGGGTAGGGGAGAGAACTTAGGATGGTTCCAGTCTCAGTTCTGCTGCCAACTTGCTGGGTGATTTTTGACAAATCACTTCACTTCCTAATTCTGAATTTCAATTTGATCCTCTATTAAATGATCCTCTATTATAGTAGAAGTCTCTAAAGTTGCTTAGATTATGTGCTTTGATGTCCCTTCCAGCTCTGACATTCTGTGCTCTAAGGAACCTTTTAGCTCTTATATTCTGTAGTCTAAGGCCCCTCTCAACTCTACTATTCTATATTCCAAGTCCTCATTTAGTTCTAAATTCTGAGGTCCCTTCCTCCCTTTCATTTCTCACATTCTGTGTTCTAAGATCCCTCTCAGCTCAGTCATTCCGTATCATTCCATATTCTCATGTTGCTTCTATTTCTAACATTCTAAGACCTAAGTTCCTTTATAGCTCTATCTATATTCTTAAGGCTAACCAATCAATAAGCATTTATTAATCATTAATCATTTAACTGTGTTAGATGCTGCCAATAGGAGTACAAAGAATGCAACAATCCCTGCTCTCAAGGGCCTTAGCTGTAATAGGAAAGACAGCAAGGACATATGGGAAGTCCCTCACAGCTCCAACATTTTATACTCCAAAATTGCTCTCTGCTCTGACAAACTACTCTTGTGTTCCAAGTTCTTTTCAGCTCTAAACTTATATGTTCTAGAGTTTCTTCTAATTCTAACACTTCATATTCCAAGACTTCTCTGATATAATGATAAGTCTCTGTGTTCTAAAATCCAGCCTAGCTCAATTACATATCATAAAGGTCCAACAATCTAAGGCTCTTCCCAGTGTCGGCAGGCTATTATGCTCTAACGTTTTATATTCTAAGGTTTTTCCAACTTTAACATTCAATTTTTTTTCTGATGTGAGAACCTTTGCAATTTCAACATTTGACGTTCCAAAGCCCGTTCCAATGCTAACATTCCTGAATATCCAATTTCTTAGCTACTAAGAACTTTCATCAGCAGGAGCTGGTGGTATTATCACAACCCCACTTTTATTATGCAGCTAGTATATGGGGCCTTGTGCTAATCTCTGAGGTGAATTTGAAAGTCCAAATGGGGCAGCTGGTTGGCACAGTGGATAGAGTGCTGAGCTGGGAAGTCAGGAAGACTTATTTTCATGACTTCAAATATAACTTCAGATATTTACCAACTGTGTGACTCTGGGCGAGTCCCTTAACCCTGTTTGCCTAAGTTCTTTATGTATAAAGTGAGCTGAAGAAGAAAATGTCAAATAACTTTAGTATATATACCAAGAAAACTCCAAATAGAATCATGGATTCAGTAATGATTGAAAGTGACTGAACAACAACAATGATACCTAGATTTAATTTTTATTTGGGGAAATGGTTAAACATATAAAAATACTTAATAATAATGAGCCCGTGTATAGGAAAAGGATGAAATTGACCATTGAATATCAGAATGAGTATTACAGGAATTCAAAGAATGAAGTTGTTGGAAATCTGAGATCCAGAAATAAGCAATTTGTCTGAGATCGTCACACAACTAGTTATAGAAACAAGACTCAAACCCTAGTCTTTATATTCAAGTTGAGTATTCATTCTCCCCTACCAAGTTCAGTATTCTTTCTCATAAATTGGCCTCTTGACCATCTGTAATTTTCTTATCCACATTTCTAAAACTCCTTCTAACTCTAACATGTGGATAGAGACTTTATGTGATAATGCTGCTTGAGACATTTATCAGTGAAGTGATCATGGGTTGAGTTACTTCTTAGAATCTCAGTTTCCTTCTCCAAAAATGCGCCTAATCCTCCTGTTATTTCTTCACTTGGACATAGTAAGGAAAGTGATTTACAAATCTTAAAGCACTACTGAGTGCTGTTCTTCCACCCCAAGTAATACATTTCAAGGGTCAGCTCCAAAATCAGCTATGCTGATGAAGTTTCAATTGATGCCCCCAATTGGAAAGCATATCCCTCTTTATGATATAATAGCTCCATGTCTCTACAGACCAATCCTGTTGTATCTAATTGTTCTGATTAGTCTTTTTCCAGAAGCCAATTTATTTTATCTTTTGGAAATAAAATCCAGTTTTCTTTGATTCCTTTTTCTGAATCATAGTTAATTTGATTTCTTGTTGGTTGTTTTATTATTTTTTTTGGTCTGAAATTTTCTGAGTGGCATAAAACAGGAAGAGAAGTAAATTAATGTAATTGGAGCCATCCTTTTGAATGACTGCATAGACCTATCGACCAGGGGGAAAATAAGGGTTCAGGAGCACTGGGCTCTGACTGTCGCCTATTATGTAAGAGGCCAGTCTGATGACTGGCTCCAAAGAAACTGTGGTAAGAAAGTTCAGACCCAGATGACAGTTCTTTGGAAATAGTTAGCACAGAATTTCTGATGCTCCAAACCCGTCATCTATATGGTAACTACTCTCGGTGACCTTTGATGAAATTAGAGGGATAGCTGAAAGAAGAGAAAGCATGAAATGGGCAAATTAGAGACCAGATCAGGATTTCACTCTAAACTCTTACCTTGTTAGCCATGTAATCTTGGGTAAGTTATTGCAAGATATTACAGCATTAAACTTGAGAGGAACTTAGACTTCATCTAGTACAACTTTCTCATTAGACAAATCAAGAAACAAGGGTTAGAAAGTTTAATGAACTACCCAAGCAATACTAAAAAGAAAACAGTAGAAAGAAAAGCCAGGGGAATAGCATGGTGCCTCAGAGAAACTAGTAAATATATATTTTATATAATATATCAGTCTTATTTTGCCCATTTTTAATTTTATAATATATTTTTATTGACAGAACCTATGCAAGGGTAATTTTTTACATTATCCTTTGCACTCACTTCTGTTCCGATTTTTCCCCTCCCTCCCTCCACCCCCTCTCCCATATGGCAAGCAATCCTATATATATTAAATATGTTGCAGTATATCCTAGATACAATATATGTGTGCAGAACTGAACAGTTTCCTTGTTGCACAGGGAGAATTGGATTCAGAAGGTAGAAATAACCCAGGAAGAAAAACAAAAATCCAAATAGTTTACATTCATTTCCCAGTGTTCTTTCTTTGGGTGTAGCTGCTTCTGTCCATCATTGATCAGTTGAAACTGAGTTAGATCTTCTCTTTGTCAAAGAAATCCACTTCCATCAGAATACATCTTCATGCAGTATCGTTGTTGAAGTATATAATGATCTCCTGGTTCTGCTCATTTCACTCAGCATCAGTTCATGTAACTCTCTCCAAGCCTCTCTGTATTCATCCTGCTGGTCTTTTCTTACAGAACAATAATATTCCATAACATTCATATACCACAATTTATTCAGCCATTCTCCAATTGATGAGCATCCATTCAATTTCCAGTTTCTAGCCACTACAACGAAGGCTGCCACAAACATTTTGGCACATACAGGTCCCTTTCCCTTCTTTACTATTTCTTTGGGATATAAGCCCAGAAGTAACACTACTGGATCAAAGGGTATGCACAGTTTGATAAGTTTTTGGGCATGGTTCCAGATTGCTCTCCAGAATGGTTGGATTCGTTCACAACTCCACCAACAATGCATCAGTGTCCCAGTTTTCCCACATCCCCTCCAATATTCATCATTATTTTTTCCTGTCCTCTTAGCCAATGTGACAGGTGTGTAGTGGTATCTCAGAGTTGTCTTAATTTGCATTTCTCTGATCAATAGTGATTTGGAACACTCTTTCATATGAGTGGTAATAGTTTCAATTTCATCATCTAAAAATTGTCTGTTCATATCCTTTGACCATTTATCAATTGGAGAATGGCTTGATTTCTTATAAATTAGAGTCAATTCTCTATATATTTTGGAAATGAGGCCTTATAATTTTTAACTGTGAAGATGTTTTCCCAGTTTGTTGCTTCCCTTCTAATCTTGTTTGCATTAGTTTTGTTTGTACAAAGATTTTTTTAAATTCGATATAATCAAAATTTTCTTTTTTGTGATCAGTAATGGTCTCTAGTTCATTTTTGGTCACAAATTTCTTTCTCCTCCACAAGTCTGAGAGATAAACTATCCTATGTTCCCCTAATTTATTTATAATCTCGTTCTTTATGCCTAAATCATGGCCCCATTTTGATCTTATCTTGGTATATGGTGTTAAGTGTGGGTCCATGCCTAATTTCTGCCATACTAATTTCCAGTTATCCCAGCAGTTTTTTTTTTATCAAATAAAGAATTCTTATCCCAAAAGTTAGGATCTTTAGGTTTGTCAAACACTAGATTGCTATAGTTGATTATTTTGTCTTGTGAACCTAACCGATTCCACTGATCAACTAAACTATTTTTTAGCCAATACCAAATGGTTTTGGTGACAGCTGCTTTATAATATAGTTTTAGATCAAGTACAGCTAGGCCACCTTCATTTGATTTTTTTCCCATTAATTCCCTTGAGATTCTCAACCTTTTATTGTTCCATATGAATTTTGTTGTTATTTTTTATAGATCATTAAAATATTTTCTTGGAAGTCTGATTGATATAGCACTAAATAAATAAATTAGTTTAGGGAGTATTGTCATCTTTATTATATTCGCTCGGCCTATCCAAGAGCACTTGATATTTTTCCAATTATTTAAGTCTGACTTTATTTGTGTGAAAAGTTTTTTGTAATTTTGCTCATATAATTCCTGACTTTCCTTGGTAGATAGATTCCCAAATATTTTATGCTGTCGACAGTTATTTTGAATGGAATTTTTCTTTGTATCTCTTGCTGTTGGATTTTGTTGGTGATGTATAAAAATGCTGAGGATTTATGGGGATTTATTTTGTATCCTGCTACTTTGCTAAAGTTATTAATTATTTCTAATAGCTTTTTAGTAGAATCTTTGGGGTTCTCTAAGTATGCCTTCATATCATCTGCAAAGAGTGATAGTTTGGTTTCCTCATTGCCTACTCTAATTCCTTTAATCTCTTTCTCTACTCTTATTGCAGAGTCTAGTGTTTCTAATATAATATTGAATAATAAAGGTGATAGTGGGCAACCTTGCTTCACTCCAGATCTTACTGGAAAGGTTCCAGTTTTTCCCCATTGCATATGATGCTTTTAAATATATGCTCCTGATTATTTTAAGGAAAAATCCATTTATTCCTATGCTCTCATGTTTTTATTAGGAATGGATGTTGGATTTTATCAAATGCTTTTTCTGCATCTATTGAGATGATCATATGGTTTTTGTTTGGTTGGTTATTGATATAGTCGATTATGCTAATAATTTTCCTAATATTGAGCCAGCCCTGCATTCCTGGTATAAATCCTATTTGGTCATAGTGTATTATCCTGGGGATGATTTTCTGTAATCTTTTTGTTAATATTTTATTTAAGATTTTAGCATCAATATTCATTGGGGAGATTGGTCTACAATTTTCTTTCTCTGTTTTCAGCCTACCTGGTTTAGGTATCAGTACCATGTCTGTGTCATAAAAGGAGTTTGGTAGGACTCCTTCAATCCTTATTTTTTCAAATAGTTTATATAGTATTGGAGTTAATTGTTCTTTAAATGTTTGGTAGAATTCACATGTAAATCCATCTGGTCCTGGGGATTTTTTATTAGGGAGTTGGTTAATAGCTTGTTCTATTTCTTTTTCTGAGATGGGACTGTTTAGGATATTTACTTTTTTCCTCTGTTAGTTTGGGCAAGCTATATTTTTGGAGGTATTCTTCCATTTTATTTAAGTTGTAGAATCTATTGGCATAAAGTTGGGCAAAGTAACTCCTAATTATTGCTCTAATTTCCTCTTTGTTAGTGGCAAGTTCTCCCTTTTCATTTTTAAGACTAACAATTTGATTTTCCCCTTTCCTTTTTTTTAAATGAGATTTACTAAGGGTTTGTTTTTTTTGTTGTTTTTTTTTTCATAGAACCAACGCTTAGTTTTATTAATTAATTCAATAGTTTTTTTTTTACTTTCAATTTTATTTATCTCTCCTTTTATTTTTAGAATTTCAAGTTTAGTTTTTGAATGGGGGGTTTTAATTTGTTCCATTTTTAGCATTTTTAGTTGCAAGCCCAATTCATTGACCTTCTCTTTCTCTATTTTATGCAAGTAGGCCTCTAGAAATATGAAATTTCTCCTTATTACCACTTTGGCTGCATCCCATACATTTTGGTATGATGTCTCATTATTATTGTTTTCTTGGGTGAAGTTATTAATTATGTCTATGATTTGCTGTTTCACCCAATCAGTCTTTAGTATTAGATTATTTAGGTTCCAATTATTTTTTGGTCTACTTTCCCCTGGCTTTTTGTTGAATGTAATTTTCATTGCATCGTGGTCTGAAAAGGATGCATTTACTATTTCTGCCTTACTGCATTTGAGTTTGAGGTTTTTATGTCCTAATATATGGTCAATTTTTGTATAGGTTCTATGAACTGCTGAAAAGAAAGTGTACTCCTTTCTGTCTCCATTACATTTTCTCCAGAGATCTATCATATCTAATTTTTCTAGTATTCTATTTACCTCTTTGACTTCTTCCTTATTTATTTTGTGGTTTGACTTATCTAATTCTGAGAGTGCAAGGTTGAGATCTCCCACTATTATAGTTTTGCTGTCTATTTCTTCTTGCAGCTCTCTTAATTTCTCTTTTAACAATTTAGATGCTATACCACTTGGTGCATATATATTTAATATTGATATTGCTTCATTATCCATGCTACCCTTTAGCAAGACATAGTGCCCTTTCTTATCTCTTTTAATTAGATCAATTTTTGCTTTAGTTTGATCTGAGATCAGGATGGCTACCCCTGCTTTTTTGACTTCACCTGAAGCATAATAGATTTTGCTCCAAACTTTTACCTTTAACCTGCATGTATCTCCCTGCTTCAGGTATGTTTCCTGTAAACAACATATTGTAGGATTCTGGCTTTTAATCCATTCTGCTAACCGCTTCCTCTTTATGGGGAGTTTACCCCGTTCACATTTATGGTTAAAATGACCAATTCTGTATTACTTGCCATCTTGTTAACCCCGGTTTATGCTTTCCTCCCTTCTTTCCCCTTTCCCCCCTTCCAAGTATTAAGCTTGTGAGCACCCCTTGCTTCTCACAGCTCTCCCTTTTTAGTATCCCTCCCCCCGCCTTAGAGTTCCTTCCCCTCTCTTACCCCTTTCTCTCCCAGTTTCCGTATTCCCTTCCGCTTAGCTTATTCCTTCCCTTTTCACTTTTCCCTTCTCACTTTTCAATGAGGTGGGAGAAGTTTCACCATAAATTGAATATGTCTAAAATTTTTCTCTTAAAGCCAATTCTGATGGCAGTAAGATACTTACTATATTCATCCCCCTCCAGTCTTCCTCTCAGATATAATAGGTTTCCTTTGCTTCTTCCTGAGATATAGTACCCCCACTTTACCCTTTTTCTGGACAATGTCCTTTCCACCTCTAGATTCTAGAACAAGGTATACATGTATTCTTTATACATCTTTATTGCAAAAATATAGTTCCCAAGATTTTTTTTTACCTTTTTAGATTTCTCTTGATTTCTATATTTGTAGATCAAACTTTTTGTTAAGTTTTGATTTTTTCATCAAAAATAGGTGAGATTCACTTATTTCATTGAATGACCATCTTCTTCCCTGGAAAAAGATGCTCATTCTAGCTGGGTAAGTTATTTTTGATTGCATACCAAGTTCCTTAGCCTTTCGGAATACCATATTCTAGGCCCTTTGATCTTTTAATGTGGATGCTGCCAGATCCTGGGTGATCCTTATTGTGGCTCCTCTATATTTGAATTGGGTTTTTCTAGCTGCTTCCAGTATTTTTTCCTTCATCTGAGGGTTCTGGCATTTGGCCATTATATTTCTTGGTGTTTTTATTTTAGGATCCCTTTCAGTAGGTGATTGATGAATTCTTTCAATGTTTATTTTACCCTCTGTTTCTATGACTTTGAAAGCTTATGAGCACCACTTGTTTCTCACAGCCCTCCCTTTTTAGTATCCCTCCCCCTGCCTTAGAGTTCCTTCCCCTCTCTTACCCCTTTCCCTCCCAGTTTCCGTATTCCCTTCCACTTAGCTTATTCCTTCCCTTTTCACTTTTCCCTTCTCACTTTTCAATGAGGTGGGAGAAGTTTCACCATAAATTGAATATGTCTAAAATTTTTCTCTTTGATAATTTCCTGGAAAATAGTGTCCAGGTTCTTTTTTTCATCATACTTTTCTGGGAGTCCAATAATTCTCATATTGTCTCTCCTGGATCTATCTTCCAGGTCTGTTGTTTTCTCAAGAAGGTATTTCACATTTTTTCCATTGTTTGATTTTTTTGGTTTTGCTTGACTGATTCTTGTTGTCTCCTCGAGTCATGCAATTCCATTTGTTCAATTCTGATTTTCAATGAAGTTTCTTCACTCATTTTTTATATCTTTTTCTAATTGTCCAATTGAGTTCTTTTGTTCTATGGAATTTTTTTCTATTTTTGCCAATTTTATTTTTTAGACAGCTATTTTCTGTTTCCAGTTCACTAATCCTATTTTTCAAGGATTTGATTTCTTTATCCACTCTGTCTTTAAATGAGTGGGATGACTTCTTCAGACTCTCTTGCCAAGCCTCCCTCTCCTTTTCCCATTTTTCTTCTAGTATAATGGGCTGAAGCTCAAGTTGATGCACTGAGGTCCCAAGCACATGCGTCTAAATAATAATTGGATCATACTCTATTAATATATAAGCTTGGAGAAAGAATGGCCCCCGCCCACTCTTTGTGCAAGTCCTGATGTGTTGTATAGGAAATGATGTTTTTGGTGGGTGGAGGCAGGGGAGGGTAAAGGGAAGCAGAGAGACTGCTAGCTGGCATCTTGACACAGCTGCTTGCATTGCTATCGCCACCGTCCTTCACCTCCAATCCCCCTCTGCTAATTGGCTTCCTGTCTGCCCATATTGCTATAGCAATCCTTCTCCACCTCTTTACTTCAATAAAGATTGAAGATTTTTCCCTTAACCTGAATTCCTGACTCTGGCTGATTTTAAATACGTGGTCATCACATTCTACCTCTCTTGTGAGAGCCTTTTTAATTTCTTCTATGAAATTCATCTGTGCTGAGGAACAGATGATCTCCTCCTTTGGGGATTCACCTGGAGACAATCTGTTTTTAGATTCCTCGGGGTTTAGAGTCTGCTCTCTATCCGTATAGAAGCTGTCAGTGGTTAAGGTCCTTTTCAATTTTTGCTCATTTTGTCAGAGAAGAATCAAAGACAAACTAGCACAGAAAAAAAGAAAAAAAAAACAAATGGAATCTGCTTTTTTGGGGTGAGGGGCTGGGTAGTGTTACCAAGCTTCCTCTACAGACTGCGGGGGGCAACAGCGAGGCACTAGCAGGACTGTGCTGCATCTGTGCTCTGAGACTTCTAGAGTGTGCTGAGACACTGTACGGGAGGGGTGGCCAGGTCCTGAGAGACTCCAGCTGTTCCAGGTTGTATTCTTCACCCCTGGTGTTTTTAACTTCTCTGCTGGGCTACTGACTTGCTGTCATTTTGCCCATGTTTTAGCAAGGGTTGGATTGAATGTTTTAAGGTCCTGTCCACTGCTACTGTTCTAGAATAGTCTCTGTTTCCACTCTTAGCCACTGAAATAAAATGAATTTTAATGATTTAGTAGAGGGAAGAGATACTGTTTGTGGTCAGGATTAGGATTAGATGAATTAGGGTGAATTAAGGACTATAGAGATGATCCAGTTCAAACCCCTCATTTTATAGAGAGACGACACAAATTAGTGAGCAGCAAGATTCAATCCCAGGTTGAATTCATGCCAGATTCACTGCTCTTTACCCTACATTATGCATTCTGCCTTTTGGAAAGGTCAGGATAATATTTTAAGTGCATCTTGGCTATTCACCTCCAAGTAGTTTAGTTCTTACTAGACATTATCCTTATTCTCTCTAGCAATTGATTGAAAGGAACTAGATATGTATTGATTATAATTTTTTCAACTCTAAAGGAACATTGAAGCTAGACAATTTACCAGAGTTCATATACTCAGGTAAGACTAAATCCTAAAATAACCAGCTTGATGTTTAATAGGGAAATACATAGACCATGATTCTCTTCTACCATCAGAAGACTCTTTTTTTTTATTGTAGCTTTTTATTTACAAAATCTATGCATGGGTAATTTTTCAGCATTGACAGTTGCAAAACCTTTTGTTCCAGTTTCTCTCCTCCTTCCCCCCACCCCCTCCCCAGATGGCAGGTAGATCAATATATGTTAAATATGTTAAAGTATATGTTAAATACAATCAGAGGACTCTTGAATGTGTGGCTGACAATTCAAAGGAGAAGAAAACTTTTGAGCCTCAAAAATTGAAATTTAGCCAAGTAAAAATCACTAATGTGGCCAAGTTTGAGGAGTGCTCTATAAAAGTACTCATCAAAGGATGGCTTTCAAATAGATTTAAGAGAATAAAGGAAAACTAGGGTACATTGTCTACAATGGAAGTGGTATTATTTCCTTATTGTATTCATAATTTTGAGTAAGACCTGGGAAAGCAGAAATCTCTTCCTGAACTTCGGATGATACTGATGTTAATTCCTAGGGTCTCTTTGTCCCTCAAATAACAATCTGATAATAAAAGGATGGGGAGGTTACATCATTGGCTCAAAAGCAATACCATTTAAATATTAAACCCATTAAAACATCTTTTTAATGCCTTGTCAATGGGATATTTAAGGAACAGGAACAGATATTGCCAATATTTATTTCTTGTACCTATTTTACAATTTTGTTTTTTTTTTGTTAATTTTTAAATTTTGTTAATTTTTAAGGAATTTTTCTACAGTATTTCTTATAGGAAATACATAAATTTATAAATCTGTTAATTTTTTCACATTATTATTGCATAGCCCTTACTTCTTTCCCCAGTTTATCCTTTTTAATTCTTATCACTTTTTGCTCTTTTTTAAATGTCTTTTTTTGGATTGTACATATTTAACATATATCAGATTGCTGTCTTAGAAAGGACAGGTAAGGTAATGGAGGGAGGGAGAAAAATTTGGAATATAAAGTTTTACAAAAATGGATGTTGAAAACTGCATGTATTTGGAAAAGTAAAATAATTTTAAAGAAAATAATAAAATGTCTTTTTTCATCTCTTCTAGGAATTCATGTTGCTCTTATGCCTAATATATTTTCTTTGAGGATTTATTTGTAGATAATTTCAAATTATTGTCTTCTTTTGAATTTTTGTCTTGAGCTTCTTAGTTGATGTTAGACTCCACTCAACTTGGAGCTGGGGCAGGGAATGTCTAGCACCAAGATCTATCTTTAATTAGCTTCTGCTGAGTTCACAGTTTTGTCTTGGTACTTATTAGTTTTCAGTTGTTCCAAAGTGATATGAGCTCTGTTCCCTGCTTTCTGCAAATTCCTAATCTGGTTTGAGTTTATTGACATATATGTGGCTGAGTTTATATAAATTGTTTCTAGACTCAGTCACAGTTAGCTACCCAGGAGATTCAGAGCAAGTGAACTACTGAATCCTTGATTTTGGTCTCCTGATCTACTTTATTCCACTGAAGGCTTATGTGCAGGACTAAAGGTTAGAATTGAGTTCCTACTCAATAAGTTTCTGAATCTTGGTTTTTATTCTTTACATAGGAAAAGTCCTTGTTTCTTTGATGTTTCTGTGACTACTTCTTTCTGTTTTATAATTATGACCCAGGGTGGCAGAAAAAATTTTGAACACAAGATTTTGCAAGGAACAATGTTGAAAACTATCTTTGCATATATTTTGAAAATAAAAAGCTATTACTTAAAAAATTTCAAGAAGAATTTGGCAAGTTATCAAGTGAAAGAGGATTAAAATAGAGTTTCCTAAAAATCATTAAATGAATTTTGGCTTGGGATTAGGATGGAATTTCCAACAATTTCTGATATGACCCTAAACATACTTCCGCCATTTGTACTACATGTTTATGTAAAATAGCATTCTCAGTATCAACAATTATGAAATCAAAATATCACTCAACTCAGAAATATGTTGAAGATGTTTTATTTCCTGAAGAATGAAATATCTTACCAAGATTTAATTCTTTATGTAAAAAAATAAATAAGGAGAGGGATAGAGCCAGATGTTGGAGAAAAGATAGGTCTTTGTCTAAGCTCCTCCTGTTTTCTCTCAGATCAACACCAGATCAAGCACCTGAACTGGTTTTGGAGTGACAGAACCAACAAATATTTGGAGTGTAAGAAATTTCCAGAAGAAAATATTTTGGAAGAACTTCAGAAAAGGTCTGTTTCAATTGAGCAGGGGCAGAGAGGAAGGTGGGGAAGGTGGCTGAGTGTGGGCTCAGCACAGGGACTCAGTGCAATGTGGTGTCTGAGCACCTGGGTGGGAGACATTCTATTCAGCCAAAATTGGCTAAGTATTGGCCATTCTGTTCTAGTTCAAAAGACAGTGGATCAACAGACTAGTTGTGAGACATTCGACACAAATACAAAAGGCAAATAGTGAGCCCATGAACCCCAGCATAATGCAGAACTTGCCCATGTCCACCCAGCACAGGAAGAAAGTCAGCAGCAGTGGCCCTAGGGTGAAGCTGCTGTCCCCTGTAGAGGAAACTTGGGACAATCTCCCCTTTGCCCGAAGAGCAGACTTCATCCTTTAAAAATGAGCAAAAAAAGCAAAAAGAACTCTGACCATATATAGCTTTTATGGAAACAGAGAAGAACAGATCTCAAACCCCGAGGACACTAAAAGCAAATAGTCTCCAGATGAAGTCCCAAACGGTGATAATGAATTGTTCTTTATCTCAGAAGGGCTCTCTTGGAAAAATTCAAAAAGAATCTTAAAAGAAAATAAAAAGAAAAATGGGGAAAAGAAATGAGAACTTTGTAGGAGAGTTTGGAAAAGGAAACAGAAATAATCTAAAAGAAAACTCCTTTAAAAATAGATTTAGAGAAATGGAAAAAAGTATGTAACTCCTTACAAAATAGATTTGATGAAATGGAAAAAGCATATAATTCTTTACAAAATAGATATGACAAAATGGAGAAAGAAACCAACTTGTTGAAAAACAGAATTTGTGAAATGGAGAAAAAACCTCAATGAGTAAAACAACTCATTTAAAGTTCAATTGGCCAAATGCAAAAGGAAATTAAAAAAGCTAACTAAAGAAAATAATTCGCTAAAAATTAGCATTGAACAAATGGAAGTGTGTGACTCAAGGAGACATCAAGAATCAGTTGAACAAAACCAAAAATATGAAGAAATAGAAGAAAATGTTAAATACCTCATTGGAAAAATGGCTAACCTGGACAATAGATATAGCAGAGGCAATATAAGAATTATTGGACTTCCTGAAAATTTTGTTCCTGATAAACAAAATTATCTATACAACATCTTGCAGGAAATTATCAAGGAAAACTGCCCTATTGTCCTTGAACCTGAGGGGAAAATAGCCATTGAAAGAATTCACTGATTATCGCCTGAAAGATATCCCCAAAATAAAAACTCCAAGAAATATAATGGCTAAATTTGAGAATTATCAGATCAAGGGGAAAATACTGCAAGCAGCCAGAAAGAAAAAATTCAAATGTTCAAGGAGCCACAATAAGGATTATTTAGAATCTAGCAGCTTCCACTTTAAAAGGATCAAAGGGCCTAGAATATAATATTCCAAAGGGCATAGGAACTTGGAATGTAGCAAAGAATCAACTATCCAACAAAATTAAGCTTTATTTTTCAGGGAAAAAGATAGACATTCAATGAAACAGGTGAATTTCATTTATTTTTGATGAAAAGACCAAAGCTGAACAGAAAATTTAATCTCCAAATACAGAACTCAAGAGAAACATTGAAAAAGAAAGAAAAAAAAACTGTTTCTTTTAAAAGTTTAAAAGTTTACATCCCTATATGGGAAGATGATATGTTTAAATTTTGAGAACTATATCTCTAAACTGGGTATATTTAGAGGGTGTAAGTATAATTTGATTTTATTGGGATAATATAAAAAAAGAAACTAGCAGTGGAAAAGGGATTGTACTGGAAAAGAGGAAAGGGGAGATAAAATGGAGTAAATTATATCTCATGAAGAGTAAAACAAGAACGACAGTTGAGAAAAAGAAGGGATGAGGGTGAGCATTGTGGGGACCTTACTCTCTTCAGATTTGACTCAAAGAGAGACTATCAGACATATTTAGGTCACAGAGAAATTTTTCTTACCCTATAGGAAAGTAGGAGAAGAAAGGAAAAGGAAAGAGGGGAGGCTAATAGGAGGGAGGAAAGAAGTAGGAGGGGAAAGGATAAGAAAAGGGGAAAGACTGTAAAAGGAAAGGACTGTTTGAGGAAGGTGGTGGTCAAAAGCAAAAAAACTGGGGAGGAAGGAAAAGAGGAAATGAAAGAGAAAAGTGTAAGTTTGGGGAAATAACATGACAGGAAATAAGGAGTGAGTAATTTTAACTGTGAATGGGATGAATTTTCCCATTAAATGGAAGCAGATAGAGAACTGAATTAATAGCCAAAATCCTACAATATTTTGTTTAAAAGAAACACACTTTAAAGCAGAGTGATACATACAGAATAAAAGTAAAAGGCTAGGCCAGAATCTATTATGCTTCAGCTGAAGTAAAAAAACAAAACCAAAAACAAAACAAAAAACCAGGGGTAGCAATCCTGATCTCAGATCAAGTAAAAACAAAGATAAATGTAATTAAAATAATATAGATTGCCCAGAATAACACAAGAGGAAATAAATTATTTAAATAGTCTCATTTTACAAGAAAAAATTGAACAAGCTATTAATCAACTCCCTAAGAAAAAATCTCCAGGGCTGAATGGATGTACATGTGAATTCTACCAAACATTTAAGAACAATTAATTCCAATACAATGCAAACTGAAGAAGTAGGGAAAGAAGAAATCCTACAGAATTCCTTTTATGACACAGATATGGTGCTGATACCTAAAGCAGATAGGGTCAAAACATAGAAAGACAATTATAGATCAGTTTCCCTAAAGAATATGCAGAAATCTTAAAGAAAATATTGGCAAAAAGATTACAGCTATTTATCCCCATGATAATCCCCATGACAAAGTAAGTCTTATACCAAATTATCATACTTTACAGATGATATGATGACATAGAGAATCCTGGAGAATCAACTAAAACATACTAGATAGAAACAATTCACAACTTTAACAAAGTTGCAGGATACAAATTAAACCCACAGAAATCATCAGCATTTTTATATGTTACCAACAGAGTCCAGCAGCAAGTATTACAAAGAGAAATTCCATTTAAAATAACTATAGATTGTATAAGATATTTATAAGTCTACCTGCCAAGGCAAAGTTTTTATGAACACAATAGCAAAACATTTTTCACACAAATAGAATCAGATCTAATCAATTGGAAAAATATCAAGTGCTCATGTGAAGGCCGAACTAATAAAATAAAAATGACAATACTGCATAACTTAATTTACTTATTCAGTGCCATACCAATCAAACTCTCAAGAAATTATTTTACGGAACTATAAAAAAATAACAAAGTTCATCTGGAAGAACAAAAGTCAAGAATTTCAAGGCAATTAATAAAAAAAATGCAAATGAAGGTGGTCTAGCTGAACAGACCTAAAAATATAATATAAAGCAGTGATCTTCAAAACTATTTGTTATTAAGAAAAAGTAGTCAATCGGTCAATTAGGTTAGGTTCACAAGACACAATAGTCAATGACTATTGTAATCTAGTGTTCAATAAACCCCAAAACTCAATTCTGGGATAAAAACTCACTATTTAACAAAAATTGCTGGGAAAATTGGAAACTAGTATGGCAGGAACTAGGCATTGACTCACACCTAACAACTTATACCAAGATAAGGTTGAAATGAGTTCATGATTTAGATAGAAAGAGTGATACTATAGAGGAACTTAACATTTTCTTCCTCTCAGATCTGTGGAGAAGGAAAGAATTTATGACCAAAAAAGAACTAGAGTATATTATGAAATGCAAAATGGATAATTTTGTTCATATCAAATTAAAAAGATTTTGTATAAATAAAACAAATGAAGACATGATTAGAAGGGAAGCAGAAAACTGGGGGACAATTTTTACATCCAAGGGTTCTGATAAAAGTCTCATTTCTAAAATATTTAAAGAATTGACTCAAATTTATAAGAATTCAATTCATTTTCCAATTGATAAAGGTCAAAGGATATGAACAGATAATTTTCAGATGAAGAAATTAAAACCATTCTTAGTAATATGAAAAAATGTTCTAAATCTTTATTGATCAGAGAAATGCAAATTAAGGCAACTCTGAGGTACCACTGCCCACCTCTCAGATTAGCTAAGATGACAGAAAAAGAAAATAATGAATGTTGCAAGGGATGTGGGAAAACTGGGGCACTGATACATTGTTGGTGGAGTCATAATTGATCCAAACATTCTGGAGAGCAATTTGGAACTATACTCAAAAAGTTATCAAACTGTGCATACCTTTTGATCCAGCAGTGTTTCTGTTGGGCCTGTATCCAAAAGAGATCATAAAAAAGGGAAAAGTACCTATGTGTGCAAAAATATGTGTGGCCACCCTTTTTGTAGTGGCAAGGAACTGTAAGCCGAATGGATGCCCATCAGTTGGAGAATGACTGAATAAGTTATGGCATATGAAGGTTATGCAATATTATTGTTCTATAAGAAATTATGAGTAGGATGACTTTAGAGTGGCCTACAGAGACTTACACAAATTGATTCCTAGTTAGGTAAGTAGAACTAGGAGAACATTGTACAGAGCAACAACAAGATTACACAATGATCAATTCTGATGGATCTGGCTCTTTTAAACAGTGAGATGATTCAAGCCAGTTCCCATTGTCTTGTGATGGAAAGAGCCATCTCACCCAAAGAGAGACCTGTTGGGAATGAGTGTGGATCAAAACATAGTATGTTCACGTTTTGTGGTTGTTTGCTTGCATTTTATTTTCTTTCTCATTTTTTTCTTTTTGATTTGATTTGTCTAATGCAGCATGATAATTGTGGAAATATGTATAAAGGAATTGCACATGTTTAACATATATTGGATTGGATTGGATTACTTGCCCTCTAGGGGAAGGGATGGGGAAAAGAGAAGAAAAATTATTTTTGAAACATAGTTTTTAAGGGTGAATGTTAAATATTATTTATGCATATGCTTTGATGTATATGTTTTGAAAATAAAAAAATTAAAAGAGTTAAAGATGAAAAGCATGCAAAAAACTTTTTAAAAACCTCAAACATAAATAAATAAATAAGCCAACAAATAAAGCACAGCTATCTTAATTTAAAAAAGTATGAGTCCCAGAACTTTGTAATGGGTGACAGAACTGTCAGATGGCACTCATTCCTAATCCAAAGGTCCCCTGGGAATTGTTTCTGTACAGGTATTCAAGTCTTTTATTATCTGGGATTCTTCCTGGCTCTGTATTACTCCCTGTTGCTGCTGCTTTAACCTATTATGGTGCTTTTATTTTTGTCCTCTGTTTGTCCTCTGTTTCTGGTTAGCCCCACCCACTGATGTCCATAAACCTCTATGCCAATCTACCTAAGCTGTCCTAAGTTGGAAAAATGACTCACTGTGACTTTTTTCTTGGCTTTCTTGATCAGAATTCTGTTTGATGTTTTTTATCAGTTGTTGTGGGGGAGATATGAAGATATTAATGCAAAATTCCATCCCCCTGATGTTACCAATCAAGTGCCATGAGTTTGTTTAATACTAAGGAAGCTTTTCCAGTTTATGATGGGATTGATCTTGTGTATAGCCTGCCTATTAAATTAGAATACCTAAAATGTTAGAGCTGCAAGGTACTACATACATGCATAGATTTAGAGTTGTAATGGACTTGAGAGGTCATATAATTCATACCTCTAATTTTATGGATAAAGAAATTTATGCTCAGAGGGGTGATTTGTCTAAACTCACACACAGTAGTCAATAACAAAATCAGGATTTGAAGTGAGATCCTCTGACTCCATATTCATTGCTTTTGGGACACCCTGAATATAGATACATACATATATATGTATATACATACACACACACACATATATATAAAGTTAATGAACATATGTGTATATATGTGTGTGTGAGTGTGTGTGTGTGTGTGTGTGTGTGTGTGTGTGTTAATTTTCTAGGAAGAATAATGCATGCTGTCTCATAGAAGGGGTAGTTACAAACCCTAACACATTATACAAATGGAAATTATCGGTATAGCTTGGAGTGGACTGCGTATGCCAAGTTCCTATTCTTATAATAGCTGGAAGGAATTTTGGAATGTTGAATTTTGTTAGTGGAAAGGATCCCAATTCAAATGAATAATTATTTATTAAGATCATATTATGTGACCCAGTGTATAAATTTCTAATAATAATAAAATCTAGAAGAGATCCTGAAGTGCATCATCTTGTCCAGTACCCTCAATTTTACAGATGAGAAAATTTGTTCAGAGATAAAATACATTCCAAAGTCCCATAGCCAGTTATTAGTAGAACTAGTACTAGATTTTCAGACTGTAAGTCAGTATTATTTCTACTATATCACTATACTACTTCTCTCTTTATACTAACCAGATTGAGTGGCTTGTCACTGTCACTTGGCCTAAGGTCTCCTTAAAGCTTGTGTGGACCAAATTTCATCTACTTCTTTATCATAATGTTTCATGTTCTGACTATAATTAATGTGATTTCTTGCCCATGTTGTGTTTTTCTAGCTTCAAGGAGGACTCATTTTTTGACTTCAAATTTGGGTTCAGATATTCAGCTGGTTATGTGGTTCTGCGCAAGACAGTTAACTCTGTTTGCCACACTTTCCTCATCTATTAAATGATATGGAGAAGGAAATGACAAACTATTCCAGTGTTTTTGCCAAGAAAATCCCAAACAGGGTCACAAAAAATCAGACATGAGTAAAATGACTGAACAACAACAATACATCTAGACCTAACTTGCCTTGGATCTCAGTTCTATCCACCAGCATAGTTTCCATGCTAATGGTCCAGACAGGCTTGTTTATTTTCCAGTAACTATCTTTCTTTCTGTGTTCCATGTTTTACAAAGGTATTGATAATTTGAAAGTATTCAGAGGAAGGAAACAAGCATGATGGAAGATCTTGCAATAATGCTGTAAGAGGATCAATTGAAGACATAATTGATCATTAGTATAAAGAAGAGATTTTGTTTGTTTTGTTTTTAGTGGGGAGAGTAGGAGGGAAGGAACATGATAACTCTTTTCCAGTAGGCATGAAGAGGGGAAGGAGTTAAGCTTATATTTATGTTGTATGGGATAGAGACAAGAACTGTGATTTCATTGGTATAGGAAACTACCAGGTGAGGAATCTTTCCAAACTAATGTAGGTCAGTCTCTTTTCTGCAATGCACAGTCTCAGAGGCTACCTAAAGCAAAACTGTCAGATATGGCCAGCCAGCAATCCACATATGGCCCACTACATTCCTGGCTAAACCAGATTTAAATATATTTGGGAAGTATTTAACAAAATAATAAAAGTACAATAAAACAGAGAATAATATTTTTTAAACTAAGTCAGTATATGGCTTAGAGGGATCTTTATGTACAGATTGTTCAGTCAAGTGTAAGGATCCTAGTGCATAAGGAATCTTAAGTAAGTCTCAGCTATGTCTTTTGTGTAACTTCTTTTTGCTGAGAACATGCTTGCAATTATTTGATGGAATGCCAAGAAAGCATAAAGAAAGGAAGGCCATCCATTCTTGTGCACTAATCAATGAGTAGTCTTTATTGCAGACCTGTGTTTACCCTGAAAAGCTGGTCAGTTCCTTGAGTAAACACAGTTCTCCTAAAAGAAGGAATAAATATTCTCCTTGGTGGGCCTCTTGCGATAGACTAGCATCTTGTACCTAGAAAGCTGCTACATTTCAATTGACATATTAAATAACAATACTTAGCATAGGGCCTTTTTTGTTTCCAGCCTATAAAATCCCTTTAGTGGAAAGAGACTTTGAGAATTTGGGCTAGCAAATTTTATACAGCTTGTCTAGCAATGGCTCCCACTTGAGATTCTGAATAACTGACCACGAGTTCTCACAGTCAAGGAATTTAGATGTTGGTGCTTCCTCAGAGTGACGATGATATATGCTGTATGTTGTTTGTTTATTATAGCGGCCACTGTTTGTTAATTATATATTACTTTTATTTGAGTTTCTTCTTCCCTTATATCTTATTTAAATCAAAGTTCTGAGTAGTAATAAACTTGTACTCTCTTTTAAGACTATGCCTGTTGAAATGTTATGGCATTTCACCTAGATTAATCTTACATCAGGTCAGACTCTTTGTGACTATGTGTAATAAATCATGTCAATACTATCCTTGGTGTTTTCCTGGCAAAGATACTAGAGTGGATTACAATTTCCTTCTCCAGTAGATTAGGGCAAGGAGATGTTAAGTGTTTCAGTCAAGAAAGTGTTTGGGGATGGATTTGAAATCAGGTCCTTTTGACTCCAGACTCAGCATTCTATCTAGCACACCACTTAGGTGCCTCTTTTATACAGATTGGTGGTCCCATTTCTATTTAAGTTTGATATCACTAGCCTAGCACACTAAGGGGTTAAATGACTTACCCAGGATCATACTGTGCTGAGTCAGAAATTGGACATGAGATGATTCTCTGCTTTGCTATTTACTTTGGCTGTGTTTTACATTGACTTAGTGATATATCTACTAATTCACTCCAGTAAAATATAAACTCTTTGAAGGCAGTTTGATGGGTACTGTTTTCATTTTGTCTTTGTATCCCCAGGGACTAGTTCAGAATTTTCAGATTTAGAAAGGAATTTAGAACCATTTATTCTAGCCCATGTCTAAACAATAATCCTTTCTATAACTTTCCCAAAAAGTAACTGTCAAACATTTCCTTGCAGATTTAAAGTCTTGAGGATTTGGATACAGTGAATAGAATGTTGGATCTGGAGTCAGGAAATTCCCAGTTCAAATTTAGCTTTAGATGTTAACTCTATGACCTTGGGCAAGGCATTTAATTTCTGCTTCCATTTACTCAGCTATAAAATGGGAATAACAAAAACATCTACCTTATGGTATTGTTGTAAGTACTAAATGAGAAAAAAAATTAATGTACTTAATACAGGAATTGGCACATTTTAGTTGCTTAGTACATGCTTATTCCTTTCCTTTTCCCTTCTCCCATTTCTTAGTTGTATTGAAAGAGGGATTATCTCCTTATGTGTTGTACCAGATAGATCTCTGACTTTCCCTTCAACTCTTTGATTTTTGAGAAGTGCTCATGAATCAGCTATCCACCCCAACTATGGGATCTACCCTAATAGTCCTTGCAAAGCCACCTCAACAAAATCATTTCAAAACCATTCTTGCCTTCATCAATCTACATAATAGCACAGGGATGGGGAACTTTTATTCGCCAAGAGCAATTTGGATATTTGTAACATTCATAGTCTGTACAAAATTATCAACTTATAGAACTCAAGTTGTAGGTTGTTGTCACTAGTTCTCAGCTCATCACTGCCTACAGTTGCCTTAGCAAATGATTTCTGGGGCCTTAAACAGATCTGTCTTAGCACCTAGGCAAGGTGCTGCTAACAATTCAATGAACTACAAGAGTGAAGAAAACTTCTGAATGTCACAATCTAATGTTTCTTTTCCCTTGGACTTCTCCAGGAAAAAGCTTTCAGAGTAAATAACGTAGAAGAGATTACTGGATACCTGCTAGCCTGTCATGTGTAGAGGGAACCAATGACTAGTAGAATGTGTCCATGATTTGGCTGATTACACCCAGGGCCATCTGGGTTTGATTTTAGAAGTTTCCTATGCTCTTATCATAAGCTATCATCCCTGAAGTAAAGTCTGGGATCTGCATAAAAGTGTTTTAAAGCAGATTTTAAGCAAGATTTGGCATAAAGAGCACTAGATTTGGGGTAGGAGACCTGAGAGATGATCTGGCATTGCCACTTACTATTTATGTGATTCTGGGCAAGAAATTTCACTTCTGAGCTTCTGTTTTCTCCTCTGTCAAATAAGGACACTCTTTACCCATGTCCAACCTCCTATTGAGAAAATCCCCCACTCCAATGGAAAAACTAGTGAGATAAGGATGTAAAGCATTTGGTAACCACAAATCTCCTTATAAATATAAGGGATAAAGAGATAATGAAGAAAGGGGAAAGGACAAATATGTGCAAAAATATTTGTAGCAGCTCTTTTTGTAGAGAAAAGGAACTGAAAATTGATTTAGATGCTCATTAGTTGGGGAATGGCTGAATAAGATATGATATATGAAGATAATGAAATATTTTTGTTCCATAAGAAATGATCAGCAGGCTGATTTCAGAAAAGTGTGGAAAGAATTACATGAACTGATACTGAGTGAAATGAGGAGAAGCAGGAGAATATTGTACACAGTAATAAAATTATGTGATAATCAATTGTGATGGATCTGGCTGTTCTTGTCATTGAACTGATTCAAGGCATTTCCAATAGAATTGGGATAGAAAATGCCAATCACAACCAGAGAGAGAACTATGGAGAGTGAATATGGATCAAAGCATAGTATTTTTACCTTTTTTGTTTGTTTGTTTTTTCCCTCTCATGTTTTTCCCCCTTTATGGTTTACTTTTTCTTGTACAGCATGATAAATATGGAAATATATTTAAAATATGTAAACAAATATAAGGGATATTGATCCACCTCTCTGAATCTTAGGTTTTTCAATGCTAAAGTAATGGCTTTTTGGCATAAATTATCTTTGAAGTCTTTTGTAGTCATAACTACTATGATTCTTTGATGATTGTCAGGAAGGGCTCTTTTGCCTTTCATTTGTTAGTGCTCCCCACCATTAACAATATTTTTGTATGTGTTTGTATATACACACACATACACCATATGATACAGTGTCACAAAAGTCAATGCTGTTTTGAGCTATCAAATTTATGCATGTGTGTATATTATAGTTATATAAATTATTTATATATGTATTATGTAGCATATACCTAACATATCATTTGTATATTTATGTTTACTATTATACATATTTATACTCATATATCTTTATGTTCATGCATATAAATATGTATGTATGTATCTATGTATCTATCTATCTATCTGTCTATACACACACAGATATTCTGGTTGTCCTAAAAATCTTGGTGTAGTGTTAAGCTATTAAATCTTAAATCTCTTGTGGTATTCTAGTAGTGTGTATGTGCATCTACCACATGCATATACACACATACCCATATACAAAAAACACATGAATTTTTTTAGAGATAATAATACTTGTTCTACTTCATAGATGCAGTAGCTTATAAAAGAATAGTTTGAAAAGTAATTTATCAACCCTAAGGTGACAACCCTAAATTACTGGTCTGGCATGGACTTATCTTCATATAATTATCTTTGAGCATGTATATTCATAGAAGAATGTCAGCTTCTTGAGGGAAGGGGTTGCTTTATTTTTGTATTTATATCCCCAACCTTTAGCACTTAATAAATGCTTGTTGATTGACTACAAAATGAATCAGTTCCCATTTTCTTGTCAGGGCAGGGACTCCTTGGACAATCTGTGACAGAAATAGGACTTAGAGGTAAATACCCGTGCTGACAGAGACTTAGAGGTCTGTGATTGCTCTCTGGAAAACTCAGCTGTTTATTTTGGGAGCCCTTCAAGCTTAGTACACTTGGTACTGAAAGACAGCTTGGATTTTTAGATTTCATCTTCATTTCTATAAAAAGAGAAAGACTAATTTTGGTTCAAATATCGCAAGTCAAATGAGGATAGCCTGGCTCCAGTCTGGTCTCCAAAAAAAATTCTCACAGCAAAACATGGAAAGAGACACTTCAATCATTTCAAGTCTGAATTTAAACATCCTCAGAAAAATGGAGAAAATCTTTGCCTTTGGAAGCTAGTTGTTGTGAAAATGCAGTAGCCTAGTTGGTAAAAGCCTAAGGTAATATATTCTACTACACCTGATCTATTAAACTTATAATATCATAATTTACAGTTTACAAATTGCTTTCTCATCCATTACCTGATTTTTATCTTTTGGGAACTCTTTAGGGGTAATTTAGGATTATAATTAGAGGTCAAAGGATCTTAGAGTTGGAAAGAGTCTTCAAATGCCATCTAGTCCCCAACTTCTTAAATCATGATTTAAGACCCTAAATGTGGATTTATAATTGAATTTGGGGGTCACAAAATTATGATTTTGTAAATGTTTTATTTGTATATCTATTTTATATACTCATATTCCTGGGGTCATGTAAAAATTTCTTGGGTGAAAAGGGGTCACAGGTGGGAAAAGTTTAAGAACCCCTATCCAGTTCAACACTTACACAAAGTATAGATTCCTTCAACAAGTAGTTACTACTTTCCAAATAAACTATTACCAGTAATGGGAAACTGACTACATTCTATAAAAGCTCATGACATTAGTTGTGTAGCTCTGATTTTTGTCAAACTCTGATATCAAGAATTTAGTATTCTACTAGGGTGATACAAGGAGATAAATAAGAAAAGATCAAATACTAACAATTAGAAAATAAAGAAAAAGCTTCCTTTGAAAGATGAATAAACATTTGAAAAAATAAAATTTCTAAGAGTAGAGAAAGGAAAATATTTCAAGAAGGAGGATAGCCTATGCAAAGGCATGGATTAAGAGATGGATTATTGAATTAATAGAAGAGCAAGTAGGTAAGTGAGGTTGTGAATATGATTTAGAGCAAAATTGTGAAGTATCCTAAGCCTTAGGGCTCCTAAGAAGAGAATGTATTTTATCCTATTAACAATAGGAAGTCATTGCATTTTCTTGAGCAAAAGATTGAGCATTTCTTGATTTAGCCAGATTTCTGTTTCAGGAAAATTATTTTATTAAATAAGGTCTGTAAGTCTGTTGCAATAGGATTTGGAGTTGGAAGGGACCTTAGGGTCATTTAGTTCAACTTCCTATTTTATGGATGAGGAGGTCATGACACTGGTGTAACACATTTAATAGTTGGAAGAAGTATTTGAACCAAGCTTTTCCTGATTGCAAGCTAAGCTCCCCAACCAGTCTACTACTTAGTCACTTCTAGCCAGAATAGAGGTGATAAGTGCCTGACTTAATAGAGTAGTAGTTCTGGATATGGAAAGATGAAGATAGATAAGAGATATTCCTGGAGGTGGGATCAATAAGACTTAGAAACTCATTAGATGTGATCAATACATGAGAGAGAAGAAGAGTTAAGGTTGTGTACCTTGTTGATTAGAAGCACAGGAATGCCTTCAATACAATAGGGAAGTCTGGAGGAGGGATGGATTTAGTTCTTCATAGGGGAAGATGAATTCTATCTTGGGCATGTTAAGTTTAAGTTGCCTATGAATCATCCTGGCAAAGATGTCTAATAGGCAATTGGTGGTGCAAAATTTGAGCTCAGGAAGGAAAGTAGGGCTGGATAGATCAATTCAGGTCTTGAACTCATGGGAACTGATGAGATCATCAAGGAATAGGATATATAGAGAGAAAAGAAGAAAGCCTAAGATAAGGCTATGGAAGACATCCATAATTAGGGAGCAGGGCATGGATGATGATCCAGTAATATAGACTAAGAAAAGGCAGTTGGATAAATAGGAAGATATTCCATAAGAGAACAATAACTTAAGAGGAGCAATTATCTTGGAGAAAGGAAAAAATAAACAGTGGCAAATACTACAAAGAAATCAAATGGATTAAGAACTGAGAATAAGCTAATAGATGTGAAGTGATTTTATAGCCATGATATCTCTTGTTTTTGGTAAAACATAAGAAAAGGTTCTCTTTTAAGAGAGAAGGGGAGACTTGAAATGGAGGAATCAAGGAAACTTGAAATGAAGAAAGTTTGTAATAGCCATTTCAGGGAATAAGATAAAGTCAATTAGGGAATAATAAAAGATGGCCTTTTAGCAGTGATGGACCACTTGAGATTAGATAACAGGAATTTATCCTGGATCCCACTGATATCTTTGGCAACTCTTGATTGGGAGAAGGAAAGATAACTGATGAGAGTCGTGTATAAAACCCAAGGTTGAAAATTGGCAAGGCATGAAAAATAGCAATAGGAAAACAAGCAACAAGAAGATTATGATGAAGGATATATTAAGAGGTGATGAAGCAAAGGAAGAGATGGTTAAGAGGAAGTTATGATCAGAGAGAAGAATTTAAGGATTTTATAATGATAGAAAACTTGGGGATAATGATGGCATCTGGAATAGAAACATTCCTGTGTTTGAGCTGCAAATAAGTCACAGGTCTATAGAAATTGAGAATGATGAATTAGGAGTCCAGTGGTTTGATGGGACATTACCTTGTATATTGATTGAAATCCACAAGTATAAAAATAATGTTAAAGGTGGAGAGAAAAAGTATGAGGTAAATACTGATCTCTTTCAGTAAGAAGAATGATTTGAGGTATAATTGATAACTCCTGCCCTGATCTGGGTAAAATGGTGATTCTTACTGGTATGAATCTCAAAAGAGGAGAGAGTGTTGGGTGAGGTATCAGGGTCTGGGTCCACAAGTGATGATAAAGATCAAAGGGTAGACAAAGTACATGAAAGGACTATCCAGGATTGAAGAGAGTAACCAGGGATGCAGTATCTCCTTAGGACAGCCAGGTTTTTGTGAGTGCAAGAAGATGAGCCTATATGAGGAAAGAATATAAGAGGAAAAGTGAGGCTATTATGTTGAGACATTTTCATGGGGCCAAATGGATATAGAGGGCAGTATTAGTTATAGAAAGTGGAGGGAATAAAACTAAGATGGATGGGGATGAGGATGGGACAATGGCTTCAGGGAAAGTATTTTGAGCCTAGTCAGCCAGTGATTCTGAATCATTGAAATTAGGAAAAGAGTCTTTTCTGTCATCCAAACTGGTGAGGTTTGCCAGACATAGGATTGCTATACCATTTGATTCCGTTTATTACTCTCATGGGTCCTGTTAGCAGATGGTAGCATCAGCTAGACCTCTTTCCAACACAAAGGAACAAGGGAGATTAGGTCTGGCTTCAGAGGCACTGCTAGAAAAGGTCCCAAAATAATTTTTATATTTATAAAGTTTCTTGATCCGGCTTCTTCTCTCCACTCATTCAGGTTCATATCACCTTGCCTCTGGATTATTTCAGTGGCCTCCTAATTGATCTCTCTGCATTCAATTTACCCTTTTCTCTCTCCAATCCATCTTCCACAGAGCTGCCCAAATAATTTTCTTAATGTACAAGTCTGATTTTGTCACATTCATGTTAGAGATGCTTTAGTGATTCATTATTGCCTCAAGATTGAATACAAACTATATGCTTGGCATTTCAAGTCCTTAATGATCTGACTCCAGTCTATTTATCCATGATGAGTGAGTCAATGAATGAATGATGGGCAAACGTCATAGAGGAAAGTGCATTGTACTTGGGGGTCAGGAAGATTTGACTGCAATTCTGGATTCAGGTTTGACAGTAGGGAGGTCACTTAACCTCAGCTTGCCTCAGTTTCCTCCTCAGTAAAATAGAGGTAAAATGAGGAAATATTTGTAACCCCCCTTTGCAAACCTTGAAGTGCTATGCTATTTATATTATCATTATGAATGAGAAATTTTTTACTGAACATATGTAATGGTCATACAAATAGAAAAAGTGAGCTAACATCTATTTATATTAACAAAAGAGACAATGCATAAAAGAAAAAAAATCACCTTCTGAGCAGATAGCTACCATGTCATCTAAATTGTGTGAACAGTCACATAATTTTCTTTTCCACATTCTACTTTCAGCTTAAATGCAACATGCTATTTACTATCTCTTGGTTTTTGCCATTCCTCATGTTTAGAATGCTTTTTTTCTTCACCTCCTTCTTTTGAAATCCTCAATTACTTTAAAATCTTAGCTCATGTTGTTCCTTAAATTAGCCTTCTCTTGATGCCCCCTAGGTTTGAGTTCACTATCCACATTCCCAGACTCCCCAGTTTGCTTTGTATTTACTAATGTATATACACTTGATGTTCCCCCTAGTAGAATGGGAGCGCCTTCAGAATGATTTTGTATCTCCAGTATCTGTCACAGTAATTTATTTATAGGCAGTGGCCGCCATAGGCAACTAGGTAATACAGTGTATAGAATATAGGATCTGAAATCAGTAACAAGAGTTTAAATTTGACCACAGACTAGCTCTCTGATCCTGGACAAGCAACTGAAGTTTTGTTTGCCTCAATTTCAACTGTAAAATGGGGATAATAATAGCATTTGCTTCCCAAAATTGTTGTGAGGGATTAAATGTAGCATCTGTAAAGTGCTTAGCACAGTGCTTGGTACATAACAGGTACCATTTAAGTGTTTATTTCCTTCTTTTTCTCTCCCCCACTCCAACATCCTTGTTGAAACTGGACAAGTCTCATGCTAGAACTTTATGTGTGATTCCTCACCAATTGGAAGGCAGTGATAGCATTTTGCCTTCATCTTCACCAAACTACACCATCTCATTTACTTCAGCTGCAGCAGTGATTATCCCTGTCTCACAGACAAGGAGATAGTGAAATATAACATGATTTGTTAAAGCCATGTGGTAAAAGATCCAAAAATAGAGTCCAGGTTTCTATAAACTCCTCCCTGTTTCTAAAAAAGTTTGCAAAATAATTTACATGAGTGAATCTCATTTGAGCATCATAATAACCCCATGAGTCAAGTGCTATGGATAATCTTAAATTCTCATTGCAGATGAAGAAAATGAGACTCAGAGATGTTACTGTAACATCTTTATTTTTTTATTCAAAACTTTGCAAACATAAAAAATGAACATTTCCATAAAAAGGAAATTTTTATGTGAAACTGTGAATCTATGTGATATAAAGCTTGCTTTTTAAATAAAAAGTATATTATAAATTCAACATGTTGCTTTCAGAACTGGCTTGCTGGTCTGTGGTTCCCTCTATTCTCTTTTATACATTAAAAATGCTTCAAAAACTTTCTTTTTTCTCTCTCTTTGACATCATAATTCATAGCTCTCCTAACATTTTCTTTCCCATAAAGAAAAATACAATCTTTATAGCAAATAAGCAATCAAGCCAAACCATTCACATATTTAGGCCCTTCCCCCCAAAAAAATTTATATGTTATTTTTCACCTTGAGTCTGTCCTCCATTTGTCAGGATATTGATTGCTTCTAGATCACATTTTGTCTTCTGCATGAAAAATACAACAAGCTCTAGAACTGGAAAGAAACTTAGAGATCACGTATTTCAGCCTACTTAGTTTATAGATGAACCAAGAACTTAAAAGGGAGAAAAGTCTTGAACAAGATCATACCAGTAATAGGTAACAGAGATAGTATTCTTATGTATTTTCAATTATAATCTTCCTTTTCTGCATATATACTTTTCAATTTCCTCTTAATGATTAAGAAGCCACAGAAATTATTAGGAGACATGTTTGAAGCTATAGCTGTCTTTAAAGTTGCTGCTTTAAAGAAATCAAAATATCATGCATATATGTTGTTTATTTTTAAATTTCTAATGCATGTTTTGGAAGAGAAAAATTGTCTATATCAAAGACATTTTATATTTCCTAGTTGTATTTATTTATTCACTCACTCTTTTATTTGTTCTATCTATTTGTCTACAGCATTTATCTATCTATGTTTACATTTTAGGACAGCAGAATCTTCTTACCATGTCAGTCAATCAATAAGCCTTTATTAAGTGTTTATTATTATGATTTATTTTTATATTTTTATTTTATTATATGTTATTTTTATTATTGTATTTTATATTATATCATATTTGTATATATTTATTATTATTAAGGAGTTGGGGGAACAAAGGCAGAAGTGAATCAGTGTCTATCCTCTCAAGTAGTTTACAAGTAAGATATAACATGTACCCACATAATTGTATGCAAAATAAAAATAACTTGTTTTGAGGGGTGATCCAAGTAGAAGGAAATCAATAAAAGTTTAAAGTTAAAAGTGAACTAGGCCTGAGTTTTAAAGAAAAGGTAATCAAAAAAGCATAAATGAGGAGGGATACTTTCAGAAATGAGGAACAACTTGTACATAGATTTAATATTGTCAATGAATTGTAATGTGTGAGGGACCACAAGGAGGTCAGTAGAGGTAGACCCAGTGGATCATAGAGTACATGAAGTGGAGAAATGTAGAACGAGTCTACAAAGGTGTCACTATTATCAATATTTCATATCAGAGAATTTTTCTGTCTTTTCTATAGAAAATATCTCTCATCCAGAGAAGGAAGCACAATATAGTGGAAACTGTATTTTCTTTGGAAAGTATTAGAAACTATGCCTCTGACCCTCAGTTTTCCCATCCATAAAATGGATATAATAATACCACATTTACTTCATAGGATCATTGCAAAGAAAATGACAAAAACAATGGAAATAGAAATACACCAAAAGACAATAGAATATAAATTAATGTAGCAGACAATTTTTATTCCAGAGAATTGATAAAAAAAATTATAATTGCTTGCATTCAAATAGAACTTTAAAGTTTTCAAAGCTCTTTATATACATTAGCTCATCTGATCCTTATAACAACACTTTTTTCCTATTTCATAGTTATGGAAAGGAGGTTAAGTGACTTTTTTTTCTTTCTTTTTTTAAAAAATAATTATAACTTTTTATTGACAGAACCCATGCCAGGGTAATTTTTTACAACATTATCCCTTGCACTCACTTCTGTTCCGATTTTTCCCCTCCCTCTCTTCACCCCCTCCCCTAAATGGCAAGCAGTCTTATACCTGTTAAATATGTTAAGTGACTTTTCTAAGCTCACTCAGCTAGTGTGTGAAAAAGAATTCAGCTTTTAGAATATCTGACACCAATGCAAAACTGATGCTGCTGCACGTCCCTCCTCTCAAAAAACAAAAAAAACCAAAAAATGGTGCATTATGGGTTTAGAGTGTTGAGAACACTGTCTGACGATACCGTTTGTTGGATGATTTTGCTTAACTAGTTCTCTTGGTTACAAGGAAACATTCTGTAGGGGAAAGAGGTTATTAAGTAGCAACCATGATAAAAAATTTAAAAAAATCCAAAGTCTCTGTAAAATACTAAAAAAAAGTAAGTGCTCAACAAAGCTTGAAGGGCTAAATAAATTTGAGCTATTGCTGTGATGATGATGAGTCTTTGATTGTTTCCTGACTTGTAAATAGCATGTACCTATAGAATCCCCACTGCTGGATGAATTATATTCATTGTAGAAAAGGGAGCCACACTTATTATTTCAGGGGGCCAGGGGGTAGCATCATTAAAAAATCAAAAACACTAAAGTAAAACACAAAAATAACTAAAATACAGAACAAAATGTATTCTTTCCTGGATTTCCATTATGCGACTGCCTGAGGGAAAGAGAAGAGAGGCTAGGTTTCCCACACTGATGCACTATTTGATATAGTGTGATAAAGACTTAGAAAAATTGACAGATTAAATTGGAATAAGAGCCAAGGATGTTTGCTCCCAGAAAGCTATTAAAAGCAATTTGATTGAGCTGGGGTTTTAGTAAAAACGTCTGGGGCTTTGGTGATCTCTCTTCAGATGTCACCAGGACAAAAGGAAGTGGAGGATGGGGGCAGGATGGGTTGCTAAGAGAGGCATCAGTTTCCCAATTTTAGAGCATTGTTTTGATGGTGAGAATATTCACAGGGAATTTGGTGATGGAAAAGAAGTAACCAAGAAGAAATAGATCCATAATTAAAGGAGGAGGAGGAGAGTAGGGAGGAGACTAGGAGAGAGAGAGATTTTGGAACACTCAGTATTGAGAAAAGGGCACTAATCTAGCAGCCAAGAGACACAAACTTGACCAGCCCCAAGACATGGGCTAATAAAATATTGTGAAAGATGGCTGGATTTGGAGTGACAACTTGAACTTCAATTTTGACTCTAAAAATAGGTATTGTTGTTCTATAGTTTCCCTAATTGTTCTGACTCAGTTTCCTTGATTTGTTCTGCTTCAGTTCCTACTTGTTCTGCTCAATCCTGAAACACCATCCCTCCCTCCTAATCATCATGATCCAGGTAAAAAGAAAGACCTATCTTAGACATCATGACCCCAGACCTTCCCTACTTTTTTAGAATGTCCAGTGCCTCCCTTCACTCTGTCAGAACTGGATCAATCATCCGTTCCCTCTCTCAGTGCTTTGACTCTGCCCCTGCCTCAATTTACCCAGGTTGCTTGGAGCCACGTGTGTATATATACTTCATGGGTAGCACACTTAGCTGCTGGATTCTTGGAGACGATAGTCTCATTCAGCCCTGGGACCAAACCATGGATCCATTTGGTCCCAGCAAATCTCTCCCTTTCAAATAAAATATTATAACTCTCTAATCTCTATTTTGCCTCAGTTTCTCCGGCATTACAGTATAGACCCTGAATAAGAAAGATTTGGAATCAAATTCTGACTCTGACACTTTTAGTTTTGGGCATGGGTCAGTCACTTTAACTCTCTGATCCTCAGTTTCTTTGTCTGTGTTATAGAGATAATAATAACTGTAACTGTAATATTTATCTCATGAGATGGTTGTGAAGATCAATTATATATGTTATATATACATGTATACACACATATATATGTATATATAAGTACATATACACATTTACACACACACACACATATGGAGACCATTCCCTGGCCCTGGCCCTACTTCTGGGCCATAGAACATTTCCAGCTTAATTATTCTATGCAATTTGTCATTATGTGAATGCCTTGCATTTTTACAGTGCTTTATACTATTCAAGTTTCCTTAACCATACTTATAACAGTCAAATGATCATCTCTCCTAAACTTGTCCTTCTGTCCCAGCTTCCCTCTTTCTGTAAATGGCAACTTCATCTTCCCATTCTCCAAATTTTGCAAACTTGGGGTAAGTTTGGATCCTTCCCTCTCTTTCAGGTCTGTATGTTTATCATTTGACAAAAACTGACAACTGTCAGTAAGATTTATCTCTCACCAAACCCTTTCTCTCTAGTCACTGCCATCACCCTAGTCCAGGCCCTTATCAATTCAGTCCTTATCTAAACTATTATAATGGACTTCTAATTGGTCTTCCTGCATCCAGTCTCTCTCCCTTCAAATCCATCTTTCACACAATTACTATACATTTTCCTAATGGATGGCTCTGACCATGTCACTCCCACACTCAAAAGCCTGGGATAGTTCCCTATTGTTTGTAGTATAAAACACCAGTGTGAAAACAAGTTACCTTTCTAAACTCATTTAACACTTTCCCTTCATATAAACCCACCCACTCAAATTGGATCACTAGCTATTAACTAAATGTAACATTCTGTCTTCCGCTTCAGTACATTACCCCATGCTTCAAATGTAATTTTTCATCATCTCAGCTTATTAAAATGCTTTCCTTCTTTCAAACCTTAGTTTAAGCTATTCCCTCTTTTGGGGAGCTTTCTCCAATCCTACCAGATGAGAGTGTTCTCTCCTTCCTTTTACTTGTTGTAAACTTCAAATGAGATATTTTTTATAAAACTCACCAATCATAAAAACCCACATAAATACTATTATTACTGTTCTTATTCTTCTTGGGATATGCTTCAGTTGATCTTTTGCCTTATATCAATCAACAGAAATTGGGCATTATTCTCTTATAATCTCATTTTTATTTGTTTGTTTGTTTGTTTTTAGTCCAAAGATCATTGTCCTCAGCTAGGGAAATGAAAGCCAATTAAAAGTGAACAAATTTACTTTCTTGTTTTATTTTGTGATCTCACACACAAATACACACACAGACTTTGAATAGTGATTATAGTTATACTCTTGATCTGTCCTTTTTTGTTATTCTAATTAAAAATTCCCTATTTCTTTTCTTTGGTTGCCCTTGTCAACCTCAGTTTATTCTGAATTTTGATACTCCTACCTAATGGAGAATATTTGGGTGAAAAAAGCAAAACATAAACAAAACTAAGAAACAATTTTGCAAAATATATGATAATCCATAGGGTACAGCTATCCTGAAGTCAGGAGGATCTGAGTACAAATATGACTGCAGACACTATTTACTATCTATGTGATGCTAAGCAAGTCACTTAACCTTATGTGTCTTGCTTCCCAAAAAATAAATAAATAAAAAATAAAATAAAAGAGCCACAAATTCAGAAAAAGGGAAGAAGGAATTTGGAGAAATGTTGATCTTAATAGTGATAGAGATCACAACCTTTTTCTCTCCCCTTTTTATCTCTTTTCTGTTTTTGACTTTCTCTCTTGTCTCTGTCCTTTTTTTTTTCCTCTCTCTGTACCTGTCTTTTTCTTTGTGTCTCATCTCTGTTTCTCTCTGAATTTTGTCTTTCTGTCACTATATGATAGTCTTCCTGGCTTCCTCTCCCAAAGAAAGAATCAATTGACTTCAATGAGTATAACTTCCTAATCCTTAGGAGTGCTTTTACATTTTTGAATCTGCAGAGTTGTAGAAGGCACCATTTTCTGCACTCTAGCTAGCAGTTTTAGTGCCTGAGGCCATTCAGCTGAGAAAGGAGAAGAGAATGGGACTGTCCTGGAATGTGCAGGTCAGGGGAGAGACGCTGGACTTGCCTGAGGTCACACAGCAAGTTCATGACAGGGCTGAGAAGAGATCTGGTTCTCCTGGCTCTTAGTTTCAATGCTCTACCAAAAGAAGCCACTTCCCAAGAGAAAGCAGCAAGAATAAGTCTTAAGTCAGAAGCAAGAAGATTAAGATGGCCCAGCTACACCCAAAGAAAGAACACTGGGAAATGAATGTAAACTGCTTGCATTTTTGTTTTTCTTCCCGGGTTATTTATACCTTCTGAATCCAATTCTTCCTGTGCAACAAGAAAACTGTTCGGTTCTGCAAACATATATTGTATCTAGGATATACTGTGACATATTTAACATGTAAAGGACTGCTTGCCATCTGGGGGAGGGGGTGGAGGGAGGGAGGGGAAAAATCGGAACAGAAGTGAGTGCAAGGGATTATGCTGTAAAAAATCACCCTGACATGGGTTCTGTCAATAAAAAGTTATTAAAAAAAAAAAAGAATAGGCCTTAAATGGTGGAAATGCAATCATTAGAAAGAACTTCCCTAAGGAGATTTTTTTTTTTTTGGTGGATGAGAGATAATGAGGACTTCTCAGGACCCTTTCAGTCACATCTCCTTCGTGTCCATATGCCTGTTCCACATGTAAGTTTGAAATGAAAGAGTGAAAAATAGCAGCTGAGCAGGTGATTTTGTAGAGTTGAGGTTGAAGAGCAGAATGGGATCTAGTGGATGACACTGGGTACAACTTCAATGATGGGAGCAGGGGAGTATCTGGCAGCTTCCTATTTTCACTAATTACTCTTGTTAACTAGTATGAAATGTAGTTGTTTTTATACTGAAAAAAAATGTAAGTGTTGCCAGAACCTTCTGAATTTCAATGCCCTGGGGCAAGCCTGATCATGGCTCTGTCAGGTTTAACAAGGCTGCAGGTTTTTTTGTCAGATCCTGTATACAGGACAGACTACACAAACCACTGATATTTGTTTCTTCTTCCTCTGACCTTTATTCAATGTTCTCTTATCTGACAGTACTTGTGGATTCACATGATTGTCCCTGGGATGACAAACAGATGCTTCTACTTCAGGGGATCCAGCTCCCTCATCTCTGGAAAGAGCATCATGTCAGTTACTTAGTTTCAAGTGTTTGACTGTCCTTTTCTGAGTGACCTCCTCTCACTTTCTGAAATTTAATCAGAATTTCCCTCTCTGCTTTAAGATTCCTTTTCTTCTTTATTTTAATGACATTATGAACGATATTTAATGTTAACATAATTCATTAAACCTGCTTTGCTTTATATATATATATATATATATATAATTAATATCACTGAATAAATTTTCAGTGTTTCAATTATTCTATAGAATGTTTTGTCTATTCTTTTTTTCCATCATTTTTTCCTTTTATATGTACAGTGGTTAATGTATTTTCTGTTTTTTTTTTATTTTTTGATGTGTATCATTTCATAAAGATCTTTCCTTTCCTCTTTCAATTTTAATTGAATTGCAATTCCATAATTCATTTTACCATTCACCTTTTGTTGAAGATTTCATGTTCTTTTTTTTTTTTTTTACAATGGGAGATGATTTGTCAAAAATCTTTGAATAAACGATTTGTTTTTGTTTTGTTAACATTTTCAGAGCATATTTTAAGAGTTAAATTATTATGTCAAAATATATAATAATTGCATAAATTATTTTGGAGATAGGTAGGTAGCAGAGTTAGAGTACAGGACTTGGAATCAGAAAGATTGGACAGTTAATCCTGCCTCAGGCATTTAATAGTTGTGTGAATGAAATAAGTTATTTAAACTCTTTCTCAGTTTCCTCAACTGTAAAATGAGGATAATAATTGCCCCTACCTCATAGGTTTATTGTGTGGAGGAAAATGAGTTAATTTATGCAAAGCATTTTGCAAGCTTAAAGTATTCATTAAATACTAGGTATTATTTTATTGTATGTTTACAGGTCTATGCATTCCAATAGTTTATAATTCTTCCAGTTGTGAAAAAGGTAACTCCATCTCTAAAATTCTGTTAACACTGACTTTCATTGCTTTTAAATATATTCATCATTTCAATTGGAAAGGTGGTGGTGATGATGATGATTGTGATGATGATGGTGATGATGATAATGATAATGATAATGATGATGAAGGGGTGATAGTGGTGGATGATTATAAATAACACATACATTTATTTATAGTTTGCAAGGTCCTTTATGTACATTATTTCATTTAATCTTCACCATGAAACTGTGAAGTAAAGGCTATTATCATTTCCATTTTATCGGTGAGAAGTTAAATGACTTGATCAAGATTACAAAGATTCTAATGGACCAAATTCAAATTCAGATTTGACTTGAAGTCCAATATTCTATCTACTATGTCATTTAGGTGTTATATCTCAAAGCTGTTTTCATATCTGTACCTGAATACTATAGATTCTAGATTTTTTTCAAGCAAATAGAAATTTCATTTTTAATTTTTGCAAAAGTATCTGTTCATAACTTTTGACTACTTATCCATTGTGGAATTTAAAAATTTAACATCTTTTTAGACATTCAGATGTCAAATTTTTATCTGTTGTATTTACTCTTAATAATTTGAACCCATTTTTCTTATTTATCAATTTTTAATTACACACTTTTCCTTTTAATCCAATAAAGTTTGATCTTGCACATAATAATTTCTCTTGGGGGAGGATTCTGGGAAGATGGTGGAGTAGCTTGGTAAATTTCAAGCTCTCAGATTTCCCTCACACACACAAAAAAATAAAAATCTGTGCTTCAGGGTGGACATAGACTAGTTAAAAAATAAAAAGATTTGGGGCAGAACAAGGGTCCTCCTGGTACGACCCAATAAGATCTAAAGAAAGACACCAGGCCAGGATTTATGTGAAGTGCAAATACCTTTGGCTAGCTCTGCAGAAACACCTATTGGGGACTCCTCCAGATAACTACGTGTGGTGGGAACCACAGAGACTTTGACCTTCTGAACTGTTTGTGCAGTCAGGGTTTTAGTCTAGCCTAGGGTTTTAGTCTAGGAAGACTAGGTGAACCTCTGCTGATTTCTAACACCAGACCCAGCTGAGTTGCAGGAATTAGGTCCTGAGTGAGAAGGAGCCAGCACTGGGTGAGTGCAGAAGCAGCGGGGTAGGGATGCTGCTATAGGGACTTATAGGAGGGTGGAGCTCTTGGTTTGGGGGTCCTAGTTAGAATGAAGAGCTGAAGGAAAGCTTGAGGCACCTCCCTCACAATTAAAAGTACTTATACTAATACTTCTTTTTTTTTTTAAATGAATCAACAAAGAAGAAGGAATCCTACTATTGAAACCTATTTTAGAAGCAGGGAAGATTGGGATTCATCTTCAGAGGAAGATACTTTAGTAAAAAAAAAAAAATCTATCTCAAAGAGTAACATGAAATGGCTCCCTGACCAGAGAGAATTTATAAAGAATTAAAAAAAAAGAATTTTAAAATCAAATGAAAGGAAAAACTAAAAACTAAAATAAAATAAAAACAATCCAAGAAAAACAAGAAGATTATGTGGAAAAAGTTAAACAACTAGAAAAGGAGGTATAAAGTCTCAAAGGTGAAAATAAAAAAAAATAAAAAAAACAATTCATATATGCCTGAGTTACAATTAGAATTGTACAGAACTTATTGGCAGCTACAATAAAATACCACGGGTCTTGAAATCATATCTACTAACAATCAAAAGAACTAGGATTGCAGCCAAAAATATCATGTCCAGCAAAATTATATGTAGTTTTGAGTGAAAAACATTGACATTCTCCAAACTTGCAGATTTTCAGGACTTTCTATCAACCAAATCTGAACCAACAGAAAATTTAACATTTAAAAGCCATTATCAAAGATCAATTTTAAGGAAGTCAGCATGGAGAAATTGTTTAAACATGGGCAAATTGTTTATTTTATTTTTTACAAGGGAAATGTATATTATATGTATAAGATCCACATCAACAATAGGGGAGTTCAAAATAAATATTGGCAGAGTTAAGGTAAAAAATAGTAATTGTTATAAAAATGAGGTGCAGAGGAAGAATAGACAGACTTTAGAGGGGAGAGGACTCAGTTATGAAAGCCTACTCACATGGGAAATGGGTTCATTAGGCAATGCTACATATATACCATGAAGATTTAGGACTCTCCAAAATTTATAAATAAATAAGAGGGTAGGAATAGGTGAATGGGGAAGCAAAAAATGAAGGAAGAAGATAATGAAGGGATGAGAAGTGTATCTATTCCCTGCCAAGTTGCTAACCAATTTTCCAAGAATATTTATTGAACATTATTTCCCAAGTTTTCTTTGTTTTGTTTTGTTTTTCTCTTTAGGTTTGGCATACCATATTTGGTAGCATGTCTGGGTTCTCTGTTTTATTTCATTAATTTATTACTCTATGTTCCCCTAGTGTCAGATAGTTTTGATGATAACCAATTTGCAATATGTCTCAAAATTTGGAATCACAAGACCATCTTGTAGATAATTATCTACAGAAAAATAAATTGCTGAAGCTCGCAAAACAGGAAATTAATAATTTAAATAAACTAATCTCAAAGGAAGAAGTAAAATGAGTCATCTAAGAGTTACCTTACTGTTTCTTCCCCCCGTCTTACACATAAAATAAAACACTTTTTTCAGTTAAATCCATATGTGAATTCTTTCAACTTTTCATGGACAAATTTATTATATTATATCAGCTATTCATAAATATAGAGAAAGAGAGAATACTGTTCAAAATCTTTGAGATAAATATGGTATTAAAATCTAGTAACTATAACATTAAAAAAGAAAATTATAGATTAATTTCTATAATATAGATGAAAAATATTAAATAAGATATTGGTTAATAGGATACAATAATGCATTTAAAATTTAGTTTTCATGACCATGCAGGTCTTATATCAGATATATAAAGGCAGATAACTGTCAGCATTATGTAAACAACAACAAAATGTTTATAATATGATATTTATGAGCAAAAAAAGAATTATCTGTGGTTTAAAAATACCAAAAAGGATGAAAATGGAAGGATTTTTAAATCAACATACTGAAAATATATATCTACTTTGGTACCAGAACCAATGTAATAGTGATGGCAAAATATTGGAAGCATTCTCACTAAAAATAAACACAAAATAAAGTTGCCTTCTTTCACCAGATTTTTCTTCTTTCCTTTTTAAGCTTCTTCAACCTTTAAATGGGACATTCTATTCTCCTTAATAATTCAGGGACTAGACAGGTATTCTTTAAGATGCTTTATTTTCCCTTCTAGAAGGGCAGTTTGCTTATCTTTTTAAACACAGATAACAATCACTTGACCACTGCAGAATGGCAAACATTGTACAATCTATACATGAGTATAAATTGTAGATTTCATCTTGGATTCTATAATGTCTGGTTGCAAGATCCTCAGTGCTTTCTCACTAGTATCTCTTTTGATACTGGAGAAATTTCTTACAACCTTTTCTTTTTGGCATCTCTCTTACTTCTTTCTCTCTCTCATCATTCTGCTTATATTCTTCTCATTCAGTGTATGTCCCTCATCTTCTCTGAAAGAGACTCCCAAATTTAGTATGTTCTATACCTTTCAAATTACTTTTGTATTTTCTTCCCCTTTAATACCAGTCATCCTTTCTCTCTTGCCCACTGCTTTTCCAATATTAGTAAAATTATGTCTTCCCTCTTGATTTTTTTTTAATTCCTTACCTGTGAAATAAGGCATTGGCTTAGGTGATACCCAAGATCCCTTCTATGTCTGGGTTCCTATAATTACTATTAATAGTTGATGAGGGGGATGAGAGATAAAATGAGTGGCCACTGGAAATGATGTTTAGTTCTAAAAAATATTAAACTCATTTTCAATTTAAGGCGTAGTCCTACTAGGGTATTTATTTGATCAATGGCTTCTTTGGTGGTCCTTTTGTTCATGCTGTACAATATTTATTAATAAATTGCAGTCCAGGGAAGATAGCCTACTGATATTTTCTGTTTCCCTTTTGTTTTTTGCCTTTTCCCCACATCATAGTTGAGAATAAAATGACCAGAATCGTTTTTTGAAACACATTATTGGCAAAGATTGGTTTTGGAAAAAAGAAACTCTTCTTGAGTTCCATTCTTTTTTGTCCTTTCTATGATGCCTTGGGTATATAACTGGAGCTTTAGGCTATTGATTTCAGGGTCAGATAAACTGGTTTCTATCACTACAACTTTGAATTAATCATCACATTGGTCTCAGTTTCTTTAATTATAAAGTAAGATTTTTTTAATGTTCATAGTAAAATAGTTGCTTCTGTCTTCCAAAAGAAAAGGTTGTATGAAGGATTAGAGGTAGAGAGGAGAGAATATATGAAACTGGCTAGAGATTTAATTTAAAAAAGAAAGACAGGTAGACTGAAGAAGTTGAAGGAGAAAACTAAACCTCTCAGAAGGACTCAAAGGAAAAAAAAACCTGAAGTTTCTGATGATGAAGAGAAGGAAAAACAGAATACAGTGAAAGACCTAAAGAGGAGAATAAGTAGAAGAAAGAGAAGCACTTAAGGGCAAAGAGAGGTTGTTGGTAAGACAAGGCAATTAAAATGATTTGGTAAGACAAGATAAGAGGTTAATGAGAAAAGGGAGAGGAAGTATGCTGTAGCTGTCAAGGTGTTAATGCGGGTGCCAGAGAAATGAGAAGTGACAACTTTGGAGATGATATCTCTTAAGCAGTTTGCCATTTCAGTTCTGTAGGAGAACTATTAGCCAGAAGGGCAATGACTAATTATCTCCTGTCCAGTAAATCTAGAGAGAAAGGAGAAATTTTTCAGTGACCTGAATTAAGTACACTATGAATTTCTGCTGTGGCCAAGAAACTACTAATTATGTTCCCTGAATGCTCCAACTAGCAGAAATAACTATCATCTACCTTTCTTGAGGGGACACTCTGATGTATTGGAATGGTCTTTGGACTTTGAGTCAGAATACCTGAATTCAAATCTTAAATCTGAGGCTCCCTCATATGACCTCCAACAAATGGCATGTTCTTTACCATGAGGTAGCAAAGTAGATTGGAATGAGCCCTGAACTTTTAATGACATGACCTGGATTTGAATCTTAGCTCATTTACTCTGTGTGAACTTGAGCTAATCTCATAACAATTTTGGGTTTTATTTTCCTCAACTTTAAAATAAAGTAGTTTGAAATAGATGATCTCTGAAATTTCTTCTATCTATATAATTCTTTGCGCTGTACTTGTTTAAGTATATATCTTTTGTATATATCTTTTAATTTTTCCAAATACATGCAAAGATAGTTTTCAACATCCATCTTTGCAAAACCTCATGTTCTAAACTTTACTCCCTCCCTCCTCCTCTTTCCCTAGATAGCAAGCAATCTGATATAGGTTAAACACGTTCTAAATGTATTTCCATATTTGTCATGCTGTGCAAGAAAAATCAGATCAAAAGTGGGAAAATGAGAAAAAACAAACAAACAAATGAACAAACAACAACAAAAAGTGATAATGCTATGCTTTGATCCACATTCAGTCTTCACAATTTTCTTTCTGGATGTGGATAACATTTTCTATCTCATGATTATTGAAATTGCCTTGAATCATCTCACAGTTGCAAAGACCCAAATCCATCACAGTTGATCATCACATAATCTTGTTGCTGTTAAGTACAATGATCTCTTGGTTCTAATCATTTCATTTAGCAGTTCATGTAAGTCTGTCTAGGCCTTTTTAAAATCAGTCTGTTTATCATTTTTTATAGAACAATAATATTACATTACACTCATATACCATAACTTATTTAGTTGATGGTCATTCACTCAATTTTCAGTTCCTTGCCACTACAAAAAGGACTGCTACAAACATTTTTGCACACATAGGTCCTTTTCCCCTCTTTCATCATCTTTTTGCTGGATCAAAGAGTATGTACAGTTTGATAACCCTTTGGACATAGTTCTTATTTGCTTTCCAGAATGATTGGATCAGTTCACAACTCCACCAACAATGCATTAGTGCCCCAGTTTTCCCCGCACCCCCTCCAACATTTATTATTATCTTTTCCTGTCATCTTATCTAATCTGAGAAGTATGAAATGATGTCCCAAAGTTGTCTTAATTTGCATTTCTCTAATCAATAATGATTTAGAGCAATTTTTCATAAGACTAGAAATGGTCTATTTTTTTATCTGAAAATTGCCTGTTCATATTCTTTGACCATTTATCAATTGGGGAATGGCTTGTATTCTTATAAATACGAGTCAAATCTCTCTATGTATTTTACAAATGAGGCCTTTGTCAGAAACATTGGATGTAAATTTTTTCCCCAATTTTCTGCTTCCCTACTAATCTTGGCTTCATTGTTTTATTTATTATTTATTTTGTAACTATTATTAATTGAATATAATAAATGTAATAAAAGTATTCATTTTGTATTTCATAATGTTCTCTAGTTCTTATTTGGACATAAATTTTTCCCTTTTCCATAGATCTGAGAGGCAGATGATCCCTTGTTTTCCTAATTTGCTTATAATATCATTCTTTATGTCTAAATCATAAATACATTTCAACTTAATCTTGGTATAGGGCATGAACTTCAATTTCTTTATTTGTATAATAAGGGAGTTGAATGAGGTGATTGATATGTTCTTTTATACTTCTAAATCTGCAAACCTATAGACCCTTTGACCATTTTCTACATAATTTAGCAATTAACTTTGGACTGTTGTTACACAAATCTGTAGTGTATGTGTTAGTCTTGTCTCAATTCTTTGCAGATAGAAATTCTGTATTCTGTTTCTTCTACATCACCTGTGGTACAAAATCAAAAAGTCACATGTCTATAGCATTCTAAATTTGATAATCATTGTCCCCATAACCTTGTGATATAAGTAATAACTATATTATCTTTATTAAAATTCTATTGATTTTTGTATCATCAATTGCCCCAGTGTTATTTCCCATTCATTTCTCAGAGAGCCGTGCCATATAAAGATAAACTGTATTTCATTTTCCAATTACATGTAAATATTTGTTTTCAACATTCTTTTTTTGTAAGATTTTGAGTTCCAAATTTTTTTCTCCCTTACTCTCTTACCTTTCCTCTCCCCAAGACAGAAAGAAGTCTGATATAGGTTAACATGTACAAACACTTGAAACATATTTCCATATTAAGTATTTTATGAAAGAAAAATCAAAACAAATGGGAAAAAACCTGAGAAGGAAACAAACAAAAAAAGGTGAAAACATACGTTGTAATCTGCATTGTCTCCATAGTTCTCTCTCTAAATCAAGATGGTGTTTTCTACCCCAAAACTATTGAAATTGTGTTGGATCAATGTACTGTCAAGAAAAGCCAAGTCTATGATAGTTGATAATCATAAAATTTTGCTGTTACTCTGTATACTGTTCTCCTGGTTTTGCTTACTTTACTCAGCATCAGTTCATGTAAATGTTTTCAGACTTTTCTGAAATCAACCTGCTCATCATTTCTTATGAAACAATAATAATCCATTATATTCATATACCATAACTTATTCAGCTATTTCTCAAGTGATGGGCATTCACTCATTTTCCAATTCCTTGCCATAATAAAAAGAGCTGCTACAAACATTTTTTTCATATGTGGGTTTTTTCACATCTTTTATGGTCTCTTTAGGATATAGGTAACAAATATTTTTAAAGCCAAAAATTAGGGAAACATCAGCAAAAGTGATAAATATATAAAAAAAGTTTACAAACACGGTTAATTGTATCAAATTTGTGGACTTTCTATCCTGAAAAAGATTGGTGTACAGGAATCTTCTAACATCTTTTTTTTTTTTTTTGGAAAAATGTCCCCATCATACCAAAATAGTTGGCAATAGTACTTTTGTGATGGCAAAGAATTAGAAACAAAATAGATATCCACTAATGGAAGAATGTTAGAAAGAGTGTGGCACATGCTTTTTTAAAAAGCATATTGCATCATGCTTGTTTTTTGTAATTTTTCAAAATCATTTTTGATCTTTATATGGTTGTTCTTTTCACTTAGATTGTTGCAATTCATCATGCATATTCTTTTCTGCTTTTGTTTATATACATCTTTCCATGCTTCTTTGTGTTCAAATAAATTTATCATGTCTTACAACACACAAACATTCCATTCTATTAATGTACTTCAATTTGTTTAGCCATTTCCCAATTGTTGGGCGTCTATTCTACTGATTCAGTTATTCTGAGAAAGTCATCTAGAAAATTTAGATTCATTATTCAAAATTCATTACACTAAACAAGTTTAAAAGACATTTAAATAATTAAAAATTCAAATATTTTTGGTAAATTTGCTGCATCATTTGCATTTTTGAATTTATTAAAGGTTAAAACTGCACTTAGACTTTGGAGACACCCAGAATAGTTCAATATCTGAAAATACTATTCCCCCCTATCCTTTCCCTTTCATTATTTTTCTTGTTACCTAGATGGTTTAGTTTTCCAAACACAAAAAATTGCTATTACTTTATTAATCTCTTTAAATATTTTTGATAATTTGATTGGAATAACATTAACATAGTAAATTAACTTTTTACATAAAGTCATTGCTTTGGTTTGATGTTCTTTTAGAAGAGGCGTATCTCAGTCAGTGTTGGGTCAGTGTATGATATACCTTCCAACTCCAAGATTCTGTGATTCTTATTTGGAGGGTTCCTTCCCAGAAAATTATAATTTTAGCTTCAATTTTCACTGAAATTCTTCTTGTGACATATGGGAAAAAATCCCTACAAAGAAAATATGTAGACTAAAGTGAATCTGATCTTCTCAGTCTTCTTACAATACATTTCTCTTCTCTTTTCTCATGCTGGTTCTTCCAAGAAGAAGCTATTTGCCTGAATTCAGGGACTGAGAGAGAACATCCTCTTGCCCATTTATACTTACACCAATGGCCCAACACATAGTAATATCTCATTTCTTTGGGCTATTATACCACAACTTTACCCTTTAATACTTACATAAGTATGAGCTTTAGTTGTTCTACAGAAGCTTCTTATGTCTTTTCATTGTGGCACAGGGTTGAAGGCTGGGATTCTTTAACCTTCCTTCTCATAATAATTATACACTAAAGAACTAATGGGGCAGCTAAGTAGCATCATGGCTAGAGCATCGGACCTAGAATCAGGATGATCAGGGTTCAAATCTGACCTCAGACACTTACCAGGTATGTGGCAATGAATAAGTCGCTTAATCCTGTATTTCTTCTCATATAGAATGAGCTGGAGAAGGAAATGGCAAAATATCCCAGCACCTTTGTCAAGAAAACCTTAGATGGTGTCACAAAGAAAAATGACTGAACGACAACAAAGAATAGTGGTTTGGGAGCTAATGGATATCAGTTCAAAGTCCATCTCATTTGAATCTTAATAAAACTTGTTAAATTGATTTATCAGTTAACAAACATTTATCAAGAGTCTACTATGTGCCAGGCATTTTGCTAAGTAATGAGGATAGAAACAAAAAAGGCAAAAAATAAGTCTTTAGTTTAAGAAATTTGTAATATAAAGTATATGCCTGGGACCAGTAGCTTAAATTTTATAATCTCAATTTTCTCACCTGTAAAATAAGAGGTTTGTCCTGGATGTTTTTTGAGACTTCTCTTTTTTTAAAGTCCATGAAACACTAGTCCCATTGCTCCAGTGTCTGTCTGGATCAGTCTTTTCCTTTAATGAACTCATTAGCATTAGTCAATGGGTCCGTATTTATTTGATAAATGTACCTTAGCCTGAAATAAAGACCATGGATTAGGAAAATAATTTGTGGGCTCTGCCATGGGACTTGGAGGGACATATTTCAAGGTGATATTGGAGGTTTCTAGGTAAAGAAGTTGTTTTTCTTGCCAGAAGACTGAAAAGAAGGAAGGTTGTAGACTAGAATCCATTTGTCTTGATTTGGAAACAGTTTAATTCTCATAAGGTTTTAATTATCAACTGGATTAGCAAGAAAGAATCTCTCATCCGAAGTGCCAGAGGCTAGAGGAGAACAGGAGCCACTTCCCTCATACTGACTATGAGAAAGTTCATTGGAAATGAATAAAATGCTTTTGGCCTACAGCAGATGACAGTCACAGAGAGTTAACTTCTCCATTGACCCAGGAGTCTCGAGGGAGAAAATTTTTGTTTTCTGCTTTCATTTAGAATGATTTAACCAAAGACCTGGATAAAGATAAGTCTCAAGTCTAGAGCTTAGAATTATAGAAATGTTCTATCTTAGAAGTTAATCATATAGTTTTCATAGCTATGGTTAGACGTATTCTTATCCCAACAAGGAATAGAGGAAATTACAAAAGATAAAATGCACAACTTTGATTATATGAAATTGAGTAGCTTTCTCACAAATAATGTCAACATACTAGGATAAGAAAAGTGGTTGAATGAGGAAAAAATGTTTTGCATCAAATTTCTCAAACAAAACTTTTGGTGTCCAAGATAAGTAGACAACTAAAAGACATACATGTGTGTGTACATATACACACACTTATACATATGTATATATATCTACTTAGTTACCAAAAGACAATCCTTAATGGATATAAAGAAACATTTCTAAAAATAAGAATCACATAATGTTAAGAACCATACAAAAAGTGCTTCATATAATAATAAGAAGAACATTTCAAATCAAAACAAAACTGAGGCTTTACATCATATCATGGAAACTGACAAAGATAACAAAATGTTGAAATAATTAATGTTTTAGGGGTTGTACAAAAGATAAGCTCATGAAGTGTGAATTGATGCAATTATTTTGACAATGGTATGAGCAAATTAAGTGACTAAAATATCTATAATTTTTGATTCAGAGATTTTACTACTTGCCATATGCCCCTAAAAGGCCATTGATAAGAAGAAAGTGTTCATCCAAAGTAGTTGTAGGGTTTTTTGTTTTTGATTTTTTTTTTGGATGATGGCAAGGAATTGGAAACAAAGTAGATGCTCATCAAATGGGGCTTAGCTAAAAAAATATTGTGGTACAGAAAGGAGGCATATAATGAATATCTCGAATATTGAGAAGGATAGAAAGTTGTACATAAACTACTACAAAGAAAAGAAAGCTGAATTAAGTAAACAATATACACAGTGACAAAAACAATATAAATAAAAAGTTCAACCAAAGATAGAAGGCGACTTTTGCAAGTTTTTCAAATAAAAAATATGTTTTAAATAAGAAGTTTGAAAAGTTATCCCATCCCCCAAGTCCTTTTCAAAGATGGGAGGTCCAAAAATGTGGTTAATTGAACATATTTTCAGATTTTTAAAAATATATTGATTAGTTTTATTTATTTTATCTTTCTTTTTCTTTTAGTCTTAAAAATATAATTTGTTATGTGGCATGCCTCTCTGGGAGAGGAATGGGAAGAAATACTGGGAAAGAAATGGGAGATAAACAGACATAAAAATGAAACACATTAATAGAGTTTATTTTTGCAACATAGGGATATTATTATTTATATTACTTTTCTGAAAGTGTTCAGAGAAAAGTATTTATCAAGCTAAAATATATATAACATACAATAAATATATGATTATATAAAATAGATATAGGTTTATATGTATGTGTATATCCAAATGAATCTTTGTTGTACTATAGGATATAAAGAAGAACAGAAAACAAGATGTCTATCCCCAAAGCCCTGAAACAAGACTAATACACACCAGATAGATTTGTACAACACCAGGTTATAGTTAAATGATTAATCATCTAGTGAATATTTTAAAGGTCCATAAGATTTTAGATTTAGAAGAGAACTTGGTGGTAAGTCATCTAATTCAACTATAAATGGAAAGAAGCACAAAATAATTAAAATTAATGTTGCAAAAATTCAAAGAACAAATATTACTCCAAGGAAAAGATAATGAGAAAGATATATCCATTTACTTCTTTTTAGAAGTGGGTATTTCAGGGATCTGAATCATTGAATGTATTTTCAGATGTTTTTAATTTATTTATAGGTTTTGCTGATTTTTTTTTCTTATTTAATTTGTTATAGCATGAGAGCTGCCTGGAAGGGGAGAATAGAGGGATACTCAGGGAAATTTAGATTAAAAAATGCATCAAATTATTATTATTAATTTTTTTTTGTTGAAGCAATTGGGGTTAAGTGATTTGCCCACCACACAGCTAGGAAGTGTTAAGGATTCGAGGCCAGATTTGAACTGAGATCCTCCTGACTTCAGAGCTGGTACTCTATCCACTGCACCACCTAGCTGCCCTGTCAAATTATTTTTTACCAATAAATAAATTATTAATCTTAAAAACATTTTGAGCTAAAAGAGCTTTAGAAAATTAGATTGTAAAACAATAGTTTAGTACAGTGGAAAGAGAACTAACTCTAAAATTAGAGAATCTGGGTTCAAATTCTTCTGACTAAAATTGCAGTGCCCTAATCATTCTACCACAATGCCTCTATGTTAGTCTGAAGACCCCATGAAAACATGTAATGATGCTTGGGTGGGAATCTTGTTTAGAAACCTCATTTGAATGAGGAGTGAAATGATTTGTCCAGGACAGTCTGCGGGGTGGTAGGTAAGAGGACCATTGTCTCCATTTTTACAGAGCAGCAAACGAAGGTTCAGTTAGAGGTAGTGAGTGCCCATAGCCTTGCAGTTGGTGACTAAATTTATTTGAAGTAGGCAGTGGAAAACCAGGTCACCTTGCTCCCATTTTGGTGCTCCGACGACTTGAAGTCAGAAAGTGGCCCTTGTCATAGATGGTCCCAATCCCTTTTCTTAACTCTCTGAGATCTTCACCAGGATGCTCTGTGTGAGCATCTGACCAAGGATGGTTGGAGGATTAGGCTCCCTCATCCTGAATGAGCCGGCTTGGAACCAAACCTTCTGCAAGGTTAAACAGTGTAGAGACTAGGCTTTTGGGAAGTTAGGGAAGCAGAAAAAACTTCCCCTTCCAGTAGCCATTAAGGACCACAGGGCTTCTCCAGAAGGTTAGAGGCCTGAGCCCGGGGTGCCCAGCGGGATTCCTAATTAGGAATAGTTGGCTCTGTGGGCAATTTCACAGCTGTCTAGACAGCTGAGCTGCTGCCTTGTTTTCTCATTGGCCAGAAAAAGAAAGAAAGGAAGAAAAAAAAAGCTCATCGTTGTAGAGTGCTTTACACAGCACTTTCCTCACAATCATCCTGTCAGGTAGGCATGCAAGTGTTATGGATCTCATTTTATAGGCAAGGGAACTGAGATTCAGAGAGAGAGAAGAAATCATGTACAGTGACCCATTAAATATATTTGTATTAGGTAGATAATAATATCCTGTTTTAAAGATGGGGTGCTCCTTCTCTGAGCCTCAGTTTCCACATCTGTAAAATGAGAATAACAATTCTTCTGCATTTACTCAAACAGTTAGACTTTCTTTGTATGGTTATGGAGAGTCACTTTCTCTCTCTGAGACTGCAAATTCACTTACTAATGATCAGATCTGGGACTCAAATACACTTGTTTTGCTGACCCTCTCTCTTGGTATCCCTCTTTCCCATCTATGTTTTTCACTGAGAGAGAATCTTTTGACCCTAGTGGCTTTTGTATATCTCTAGGAGTCCAGATTCCCTCAAGGAAAGAAGTCCATGAACCTGTTAAATGACCCCCCTTTTCTCCTCTACTCCATCACCCTGGTTCTTTCTGTTCTCTCTTCTCACCCTCCACAGCTGTACATATAGTGAATAGTTTATATCCAATGGGGCTTGTGATGAACACTATACTTGTCAAAGCCCTTGTCCCTGGAGCAGGAATAAGGAGAGTTTTATATTAAATAGGCCTCCTGAGATCTGTGGAGTTTAATCTTTACTTGAAAGAGTTTTTGATCATCTTTTCAGGCTGTTCCCCAACTCTGCTCCCCATTCTCACTCCCATCTCTGTTTTTGTCCCCCAAATGCTTTCTCTTTCTGCCGTTGGAATTCAATTGCATCTGTATAACATCTGCAGAGAAAGTTGAGGGTATTTCTTCCTTCTTTTCTTCTTTCATCTCTTCTCTTCTGCTCCCATCTCTTCGCTTAGCCTGGGAGGGGAAGAGCTGATTGGACACCTCTGACATCAGCTGCAGAGATAGCTGTCTAACTATCCCTGAATCCAGCCTTGATTCTACTTCCCCCACCCCATTTGGTCCCTCTCTCACCCCTACCTCTGACTTCTCCTTTGGTGTTTTAACTAAGCTCTGAGTGATTGTCTCTGTGCCATCCTTTCATGCTGCAGAATGACTCGCTAATGCAACCCCCTGCCGGCAGAAGCCCAGTCTGATCTCATCCTAAATAGGCCCAGTGTTTGCCTGGGAAATGATGGATCAACGTTCCACGGCCTCATTATATATTCATTGGGCAGAATGCAGGTGGAGCGGGAGGCCACTTGCTTATTCCATAAATGAAGTCCCTGCCAACTGAGATTCAGTTGGATTGAAAACTCCTTCAGATTCACTTTTCCTGCAGAGAAATCGAGGACTATTCTTTTCCAAACAAACCAAGTCTATATTCACAATAAAAGAGCCTGAGAAACTTTAGGTGGGTCCTTGGAACCACCAGGGAAAAAGGGAGACTCAAAGAGAACTTTTTTTCCTCTATAAATCCCTGGTTTTTGCCTGGCATTGTGGCTTAGCTATTAATTCTCACTGTTATACCCATATAGATCAATTCACTATCAGGGTTAGAGACTAGATGGACCATGGTGGAGAAGAACAGTTTGTGATAGAAGAGAAGAAAGAAAGATAGCCATAGTTTAACATCCTAAATATTCGAGGGAATATATTTCAAAGGGTTCAGAGGAAATATAGACAAGTTCCCATGGATTGACATTCTAAAGGGCAAATAAGCATTCAGGAAGACTTGATTGGGAAATAATCAAAAACAGAATTAGGAAGGCATAAAGGGAAATCATTAAGATAAGGAGAAGAAATTTGAGTTGTCCAAAGAGATTAAGATAGACAAACAGAACTCACCAACTAAGTTAGATTTTTTTAAAGATATGCACAAGATGAGAACTGTTTGGTTCTGCACACATATATTGTATCTGGGATATACTGCAACATATCTAACATATATAGGACTGCTTGCCATCTAGGGGAGGGGGTGGAGGGAGGGAGGAGAAAAATCGGAACAAGTGAGTGCAAGGGATAATGTTGTAAAAAAAATTACCCTGGCATGGATTCTGTCAACATAAAATTATTATAAAATAAAATAAAATATAAAAAAATAAGATATGCACAGAAAATGGAATCAAGGACTGACTGGATGTAGGAAATGATGGAGGGAAGGTGACTATAAAAACAATATTAGGAGTGCTACTGCTCAGTTTAGAAAAGATAGATAGTATAGATAAAATAGATAGATAGTAAAGTCATTGGCATATGCCAGGCACTATATTAAATGCTGGCAACACAGTCATGGAGTGGATAAATTATTATTCAACTAGTGGACACAGAATCAAAAAGACGAGTTCAAAGCCTTTCATAGATACTTACCACCTAGGTGACTCTCAACAACTCTCTGAACTCATTTCCTCAATTTTCTGATTTGTAAAACAGGAATAATAGCAGCTATGTCCCAGGGTTGTTGTAATGATCAAATAAGACAATTTAAAATACTTTGCAAATCATAGTGTATACAAATGATTGTTATTTTTATTAATTATTATTATACAAATACAAGAAATAAGATAGCCCATACAATCAAGAAGCTTAAATTCTAATAAGAGAAAGCAAATACATAAAGGGGAGCTAGAAGAAGGAAAACAAGGGACTGGGGCTTCAAGGAGGAATTATTTCCAGGTCTTCAGACAGTGAGAGGGGAAAGAACTCACAAGATTTGAGTTGTGAGTCAAATGAAGCATGATTTGACATTACCAATTAGAGTGGTAATATCTCCAAACGTGCAAGACAGCTGGTAAAGAAGAGTAGAAAAAAATCAAGAGGGTCAAATTGTGAGTGAGCAGTGAGTTGAGTCTAGTAACAAAAGCTAAGGGCAACAAAAAGGGTTTTTAAAAATCTATACTAGGTGAAAGATGAGGATTCTCAGAATGGAGGGAACAATGATAACAGGCAACATAAAGGAGGCAGAACTCAATTCTTACTTGGCTTTTCTTGTCCCTGTCAAAGGAAATGACTTTTAGAATGAAAAGACAGAATAAAACTGGATAATAGGGAGTTGAGGCCCAATATAAATGACAATATGATGAAGAGAAAGAACTCCCAGTTGCCTTGATGAATTCAAGTCATTTTTTCCTGATGACTTACATCATTAGGTACTGATAGAATTGTTGGATGTAGTTGCTAAACCACTCTATATTATATTTGAACGATCATAGTACCCAGCATATAGTATGCACTTAATAAATGTTTATTGATGATAACTATAGTGAACTAAAGAAGAACCTTAATAAGCTAGAGAACATCAAATGAAGGGCCAAACAAATGATAAAGGGTCTAGAAGTTGTGCTAAATGAAAATCAGTTGAAAGAACTGAGGCTATATCATCTGAAGAAGATTCAAAGGGAAAATGAAATTGTCTTCAAACATTGAAAAGACTATCAAATGGAAGAGACATTAGACTTATAAGGTCCCAGAAGGCATTACTAGGAAAACTGGGTGGAAGTTTTAAATAGAAATATTTATGAATTATTTAAAAGAATTTTGTTTTTATAATTAGAGCTATCCCAAGATAGAATATAATGCCTCTGATTGCACATGTATAACCTATATCAAATTGCTTGCCTTATCAATGAAAAGAGAGGGGAGAGAGGGAGGGAGAAAACTTGGAACTCAAAAAAATTTACAAAACAAGTGTTTAAAAAACAAATGTATATAATATAATGCCCAGGAAGTAGTAGCTTTTCTTTTATTAAAGAACTTCAAGCAAAGACTGGTGGCTACTAATCAGAGCTCTTCTAGTAAGGAGCCTTTTTCCCCTTCAGGTTTGGATTTAATCTCTTTGGTTCTTTTCTAACTTTGAAATTCTCCACTTCTGGTGTAGGAGAAAGAAAACTGAATCTGTAACTCAGGATACTTCAATTTTAGTTCTTATTCTGCAACATTTCTCTCCCTCCTCCCCTACCCCCATTGAAAGACTGGAGGCTGGAGCACAAAGCTCCTTCATCAACCTCCATTTGAAGAGATCCCAGTGATTGCTAGTACTGATTGTTAGTACTTTGACAGGTGCCTATTAAATTTTATTGATGATGGCATGAATTGAGGTACTTCTTTTTTCCTCTTCTCTGAACTTTAATTCCTTCCTTTTGGAAATAAGTGTTGTATTAAGTTTCTTAGATCTATTCTAGCCCTAATGATCTATTCAACTATCCCAGGATTCCTCCAAGTGCTGACTCTCAAAGGTCTCATCTATCTTTAATATTGGTCCCCAAAACTCTTCTGCTTCTGCTCATTTAGATTCAATAAATGTGAAAATATAAAGCTAACAAGTAAAGTTTTTCTGTTCCTTTTTCATCTCCCCACCTCTTGGTTCCTCCTTTTCTGTCTTTGGGTCTAACAATGAAGCAGTCTATATTCCTCAATGGGATTATATGATATTCCCATGATGGGCACTGTTTTTTTACCTCCATGAAGTCATACTAATCTAAGCCACCCCACTGACTGAGGAAGAAACTTTCCTCAAGATGTAATTCTCAGCTCATCCTTTTAGTTTTCTTTTCTCTTTAGGAACCTAACACCTGCTTTCTTTGAAAGAACTACACCTTCTTCTTGAGAACTGCTGAATGAGAATTTATACAGTACTCTGTTTGCTGTTTAATTAGCAGTGAATGAGAACCAGGTTTTGCTATATACATTTGTGTAGGTCAGACTAATAGAGGTGGTGGAAAAGGGTGTGTATAAGTTATGATAGAAAAATAGATGTAGAGCTGGAAGGGACCTCTAGATCAATTCCTTCCCTTTTCACTCCCTCCCTTCTTTCCTCCCTCCCTCTCTTTCTCTCTCTTTTGCTGAGGCAATTGGAGTTAAGTGACTTGCCCAGGGCCACACAGCCAGGAAATGTTAAGTGTCTGAGACCAGATTTGAACTCAGATTCTCCTGACTTCAGGGCTGGTGCTCTATCCACCTAGCTGCCCCATTCCTCTCATTTTTAGGATAAGAAAACTGAGGTTTAGAGGGGTTGATGAACTGCCCATGAGCATATAACCACTACATGTATAGAGAGCTTATGATGGTATCTCTCTACATAGGAAAGGCTGGAGATCCTACTTAGACAGAACTGGAGTGTCTTCAAAAAGGCCTCAATGACCAGAGATATAGCCATTCTCTCTTGAGCTGCATTCTTTTTGGCTGTTTGCACTTAATTTTGCTCCTTTGATGATGGACTCCAAACAAAAAAAATATGAGATGGGCCTTGGTTCTTTTGCTTCATTTAAAAAAAAATCTAAGTAAAGGAAATTAATTTGGAGGCTCTGAACTTTTGAATTTTGAAAGGTTAGAGATGAAATACATGCTGGATTTTGCAACCATCTCAGGATTAAGGTCAAATCTTAAGAAAGTTAGATGGCTCAGTAGATAGTTTGCTGGCCCTAGAGTCAGATAGAATTATCTTCATGATTTCAAATTTGGCCTCAAACATTTACCAACTGTGTGACCCTGCATAAATCATTTAACTCTTCATTTTGCTTTTATAAAATGAATTTGAGAAGGAAATGGCAAACCACTCCAGGATCTTTGTCCAAATGGGGCCACAAAGACATGACTGAAATTAGAAGTCAACTTCAGGACATAGGGATCACTTCAGTGATAGCTGAGAAGAAGATTCATCTGGTGGTCATACCACATCTGGACATGAGCTTGTTAAAACCAATGTGGATAATGTGGTCATTGTTCATCCTTTCTTTATGAAGAGGACCAGTTATATCACAGTGTGATGTCTTGTGAGTGAATCGAGTTTAAGAGGCAAAATTGCACAGTCATCAACCTCACTCTTTCTTTGATGATGGCCTGGGATATATTGAGTGACCATGGCATCTTCAATGTCTGACCAGCTTTAAACACTCCACAGTGCCTTCTTCAGCTGCCTTCATGGATGTTGGAACAAAATGTTCTCATCCACCTGGATAAGCACTAACTCATTAATGGGTTTAAAGCCCATCTTTTGCCCTTAACAGAGACAGTTTTACTGAGGTTTTGTTGCTAGCACATGCTACAGCTTCTTGGAGTCCCAAGTGAGAGTTGGGTGAAAGGTGGGCATCAAAGGTGGATGAGTGGACCTGACACTAGAGGTGCTACTCTTCCCTGATCACCCCATAGCTGCAGGTGCAAATGCTATAGAGAAACTGAACCAAGTTTGAGCTAATTCCCATCAGAAACCAGAATGGGATGAGAGAGTATACAGCTGAGATATTGTGAAGAAATATTTATTTTGTTCTTGCTGTGTTTTTGAAGAAAGTATCACTTTATAAAAGCTAATTGATATTAAGTGCTTTAGTCAATGGTAGAACAGCAGGGGAACACAATCAGTGAAAACCTTAAGAGGGGACATTGGAGAAAATGCATCCTCCAGACTTCTTAGAGTACCCCTAGAGCCCTGAGGGGGAAGATATAGCCTGCTTGGCTATGAGTTAGTGGACGAGACTATATCTGTTACATACAGAAATGATGTCTGGAAGACTCAAGATTTGAACCAAGATTTTCTGACTATAAATCCAGTATTCTCTCCAATGTACCACATTGCTTTTCTTCCTAAAATTTTTATGCTTTAGTTTTCAGAGAGTAAACAGGACCTGGTGTTTTATAAATAAACTTGACAAGTGTAACAATACTGCATAGATTTCCAAACCAAAAAAAAGTGGTAACAATTTCCAAACCTTTTCACAAAGTGGTTTTTTTTTGTTTTGTTTTTCAATGTCTAAGGCTTATTTTGAGTCATAGTCTCTCTCTCACTAAACAGTCATTCATTGGCTCAAGCTGAAGGATTTATAAATAGTGTCAACTCTCCATGGTAGAGTCATAGAATATTAAGGTTGAAGGAACTTTAAAAATGGAATGTCAGAGATGCAGGAGATCTTTGATAATACAATCCAATTCTTTCATTTTTTTCTGAAAGGAAATTAAGTAGCAGAGCCATAAATAAAAATGTTTCCCCTAGAAAAAATTATTCCACAATTCTTGATTTTAGGGGAAAGGGGAAAGAAAGGAAAGGTTATGGAGAACAGTTTGACTAAGGTTGTAGTAACAACGGAAGAAATAACCTGTCTACCAGTAAAATCTTTGCTTTGTCTCTCTAGGGAATGGAAGGGGATAAGGTGAGCCAGGAGAGGGATGCTGGATGGTGCTATCCTAGAGGTTTTGTGTCATATGATAATGCAAGTTATTGGAACATCATTACATATAAATATGGTAACCTCTGAGGGTAGAAAGAACCCTACTCCTCAGAAGTCCATATCCTGTATCAAAGCTCCATTACCACTACTACTATCCCTACCAGCTAGCATTATATAGCACCTACAACAGGCCAGGCATTATAATAAGTGTTTATGTATATTATTTCATTTGATCCTCAAAACAGAAAGTACTGTTACTATCTTCATTTTTCAGATGAGAAAACTGTGGCAAATAAAGCTAAGTGACTTGTCCAAATTCACACACATAAAAAGTCTGAGGTTGGATTTGAAATCACATTTTTCTGATTCCATGCCCAGTGTTAACCTTGTACCACCTAATTGGGAAGTGAATTCCACACCATCATAAAGCAAGTTAGTGGTAGAAATGGATCTTGAAGTTTTAGTTCAAGACATCTCCCGCTCTTCATTGTGCTGCTCTTCTGAGTCAAGCCAGAGTAATGGCTAACCCATTACTGTAATCACACTGACTTCATAAACTCTAGGGAGACCTACCATTGGATGAAGAAGACCAAGTAAAGGATCTAGGCCCTGGCCATCATTCCTGCCTATTTATTGTTCTTAAAACTTCCTTACCTTCTGGCTGAATTCATGAAAACAAAATAAATAAATAAACTTGTGAAATCAGGCTGACTTGCTGAACCAGTGAGGGTAAAGTGGTGTTGTCACCTGTCAAGATTTAGGAAAGGTAGGCTCTCCTCCAAGCTTCTTGTCTACAGACTGGCAACAGGTGATTAAGAAACTACTGTCCAGAAAGCTGACACCAGGTTTATGTTCTGTGACTGCCAGCAGACCTCCCCGGGGACCTAACCTTTAATAAATTTATGACAATGAGATAGCCAAATACCTTAGGAAAACCCTAAGCTTTACTTTTCTCATCTATAAAAAAGGATCAGACTAAATTATTACTAAGATTCCTATTATTAATAACATTTCCAGGCTTTAATAGTCTAAAGTTCTAATAATAATTAATAGTTCTAAATAGTTCTAAAATTCTGCCCAGTTCCAACAGTCTATGTTCTAAGGCCTTTTCAACTCTAAAGTTCTCTTATCTATTAAGACATACATTCTCTAGCTGATATCAGAACATAGTCAAAGTACGTGCCAACTCTAACATTCTCCGATTTCATAAAAATTCAATATATAGCAGAGGAAACTCTCAATACTTATTAAACAAGATGAAAAGCTAGATGAGTAAAACTAGTACTTGTAGGAGGAATCTAGAGAGTATTATTGAAGATCACAAAGTTTGGGGAAGAAACTGAAATCTACAGGGGCATAATTTGTATTTTCCCTACTGTTGTCCGTGGAAGTCACGTTCTAAAGGGTATTAAAGAGACATGTTTTTGAAGGAGAATGACTGACTAAGGAGGTAGTATATGAGATCGGAATTTCTTGAACATGGTTAATAATAAACATGGTATGTACTAGTCTCTATATAACAGTAGCAGCACTGGCTGCTAACTACTCTGTGATCAATGGAGTTTTGACACAGGATATGGACATCTGAGGAATAGGGTGCTTCTTCCCCTCAGAGGTTACTATATTTACATCTCATTGTGATACAACAACTTGCATCATCATATGACACAAAAACCTCTAGGGTACCACCAGGCTACATACTTGGAATGTAACTTACCAACAAATACTGATAAGATTGTATTTTTCCTTGGAATCATTGAAATCAAATTGGTCTTTAAACTAAAAAATAATGTAGAATTAGAAAAACCTGCCTTAGACACCATAGAATAACTACAATGGCATATAACAATTGAGATACCTAGAAGTTTAAAGTAAATTAAATCCAAGAAAAGAGCCAATAATACATATTGTGACTTCAAATATCTTTACACAGATGCCTAAAGATTAGTTTAACAGAATGATGAGGCAGTAGTTTTGTGCAGGTAGATGACCTTATTGATATCACTGAGACTTGATGAAATAAAATCCATTACTGGAAAATGTTAGTTTATTTTATTAAAAAGAAATAATATAGATAAAAGGGGGATGGATAGAAATATATATTTTGAAGGTCTACTTATGTGAGGAAATCTAGGAACCATGGTGAAGAGAATTTGGATAAAGAATAATGGAGAGAGAAAAAGAAGATAATTTGTCATTGGAGTATACTACAGATTGTCTTTATAAAAAGAGAATTCAGGAAACAGATCACAGGTGTGGCAGAGAGAAATGCTATAATAGTGATGATGGAAGGTTTCAATTATCCAGGAATCTGCTGGCTATCTCTCTCTGACAAAAGTAAACTAGCAAATAACTTTTTGAGTTATCTTAATGATAATTCTATCCTTTAAAAAAGTGAAGGAACAAACAAGTTAAAATTTCATTGTGGATCTAATTCTTACTAATAAGGAGCTAGCAAGGGAAATGATACAATCCTTGGGAAGAAGTGATTAAGTGTGTGATTCAGCAGAGGAAAGCCAGGCAAAATTTTACATGAGCCCTATATTTGATAGGTTCAAATGGTTCAGAGTAAGTATAAATATGAACCCAGAGATTGAAATTGTACAGGGGAAGTCTGCCTATGAAGAAGAGGAAACTTAAAGATAAAGGTTCTGAAGACACAAAGGGAAAGAATTATAATAAAAAAGGAAAAACAAAAGTTGCAGAGCCATGCAGAAACACCTTTTTCCTTCTTCTCCTACTGCTACTGTTTTTCCTTCTCCTTTTTTTGCTCCTCTGTTTCTCTTCTTTCCTTTCTTCTCCTTATCTGTTTCTCTCATAAATATTATGACCTAAATTATATATGTCAATTTTTTTCAGAGTGAAGTTTATATATACACATATGTGATAAATACCTGTGTGTTTAGTATACAAACATATGGGGCAGCTAGATGATTCTGCCCATAGAGCACTGGGTCTGGGGTCAGAAAGATCTGAGTTAAAATCCAGCCTCAGCTACATATTAGTTCTGTGATCCTGGACAAGTCATTTAACCTCTATTTGCTTTGATCCATTGGAGAAGGGAGTGGTACACCACTCTAGTATCTTTGCCAAGAAAACCACATGGATCGTATAGTCCATGGAGTGATGATTGGATGACTCCCCAACAACATCATAGTTATGTATCAAAAATATGCAAACATGTTGTATTGTTCATAGACACAGATGGAAGATGGAAGAAAGGATTGGCAAGAGAATGAACACAACATACTAGCACCATCTTAGAGAATTATAGGAATGCTAAGTCTAAGAATGAGATGAGATAGGCAAGGAAAGTTAGGAGCATTAAGAAATTTGTAAAATCTAGATTGGAAGAAGAGAGTATCAATAAAGAATACTACTAAAGAGTGGATGGAATGATAGTAACTGACTGGAGAGAAGATCGAACTTCTCAGAAAGGTAGTTAGCTGATGCAGTGGATAGAGTGCTAGCTCTGGGGTCAAGAGGATCGGAGTTCAAATCTGACCTCAAGCATGCAGTAGCTGTGTGACCCTAAGGATGTCTGCTTGCAAGGTCTCTGTTTGCTTTAAACCACTGAAGAAAGATATGGCAAATCATTCCAGTAGCTTTGCCAAGAAAATTCCAAATGGGGCCACAGACAGGCAGATATGACTAATCAACAAAAAGAACATCAAATGAAAGAGCTTCTTAAAGCCTATTTTGCTTCTTTTTTTCTCTGGCAAAAAGAGTGACCTTTGCATAAAAAAGACATGCCCTTGATCTATTCAAGTAACTTATCTTGGATGAAGTAGATCATCAGGCACAGAAAGGACAAACAAGTGTGATTACTGGGGCATTCTTGGAAAACTGATTATGTCAATTTTTAGAAATAGAAATAGAGAATCTTAAAGTTTAAGCCAATGGGATTTATTTCAACACTGGAGAATATTCTAGAATTAATCATTCAAGAGATAGTTAATATATAGCTAATTTTTAGAATAGGAAGCTGTGAGCACCAAAAAAATCTATTATGCAAAATATATAGAAAGTTAAGAAAACATGTAAAACTAAAAGACTTCTGTTAATACATAAATGGTCAATGAACACGTTTTTAAAGAATACAAAAATTTTTCTCAAAAGAATTTGGAGTTATTTACAAGGAAGATTGCTTTAAACTACTAATAATAACTGAAATTTAAAAAGTCCTTAGGTTTCATCTTACATACAGAAAATCAGAGAAGATGGTAAAAGATAGAAATAATCTGTGTTGGATGGAGTAAAGAAAAGAGATACACAGAAAGTCTCATTGACCATGAGACTTGGTCCATCTATTTTGGAAGGTAACTTAAAGTTATACTGAAATATATGACTAAAATATTTGTACCCTTTAACGTAGAAATGCCACAAAATGTATTATTCTCCAAGGAGATCAAAGACAGAAAGATCCATATATGCTACATTTATTTTTGGCTGCAAAGAACTGGGAATAAAACAGATCTCTAGTGATTAGTGAATTGATTAAGAGGTTGTGCTACATAAATGAAATAGATTCTTATTGGGTTTTAAAAAAAATTGTAAAGAAGAAAAAAGATTCAGGCATGCGGAAGATATATAAACAGATGCAAAGAGAAGTTAGGAAGGAAACAAGCATTTCTTAAGTACCTAGTATTTCAAGGCACTATGATAAGCATTTATTAACTCATTTGGTTTTCATAACATCCCTGAGAGGTAAATGTTTTTATTATCCCTGTTTTATAGTGGAAGAAACTGATAAAAATAGAGATCATTTATCTGCCTTTGGTTATGTACCTAATAAGTGTCTGAGATCATATTTGAACTCAAGTCTTCCTAAAGCCAGACCCAAAGCAATATACACTGTACCACCTCACTACTCAAGATAAGCAAAACAAGAAAAAAGAATCTACATGATGACTATAATCACACATACACAAAACAAAACTAAATTTAATGTTGTTTAATTGTCCTGAGTAAAAGTGGCTTAGGAGAAAAGTTATAAAAATGTACCTCTTCTCTTTTTTTATGGTGGTTAGGAGACACTGTGGTGTAGAATGTTGTATATGTTGTCAAACATGATTAATGTATTGTTTGGCTTTGCTGAACTTTTTTTCTCTCTAACTTTAAATATTTGTTCAAAGTGATAGCTTTCTGTATAAGCTATTAGGGAGAGCTACTTTAAAATTTTAAGATGATGTTAAAATATATTAATAAAAATAAGAAAGAAAAAAGAATAGGTTAGGTTGGATTAGAATTATTTATTTTTTGATAGATTACTAAACTGGTAGATTGTAGTAAAGCTATAGACAGAAAATGACACATTATTCTCATGAAAAAATATGAGTAGAAATTACCTAGATTAGAATAAAATTTAATAGGTTTGTTTAATGTCTCAACTCAAAGACAATGATTAATATTCAATGACACTTTGGAAGCATATTTCCAGTGGATGCACCAGACCTTGTGCTGGTTAACTTGGAGGAAAGATGATATGGTTATTTGATTTGCAGACAATACTGATATGGAAGCAAAGCTTGGTTCCCCCTCCCCTGAAAATATTAATATGCTAGAGCATGTTTTGTGGTAACCTGGGATCCATGAAATTTAGGTGTATACATATATGAACATACATATGTGCATAAACATGTGTGTACAAACATATATGGATATTAGTATATATTGGATTTAATGTAATTGAATTTCTTTGTAATCCCATGCATTTTAAAGAATTATTTGGAGAAAAGGTTCATAGGCTTCATTAGGCTACCAAAAGGGTATATGACAGACAAACAAGTTAAGAGTGTAGGCTGGAGATTGGTCTGAATTTAATAAGATGACATTCAATAGTGGTAAATAGAAAGTCTGAGGATTATGTTTAGAAAAATCATCTTTACAAGTTCAAGATTGGAGCAACAGTGAAAGAGATAGTTATTTGAAAAAAGTCCTAAAATTTTTGTAGACTTTAATTTGATATGAATTAGAAGTGTGATGAAGAAACTTTCAAAAAAATAATGTGAATGATCTTATTCACCACTGAGATATTGATAGGTCTTTTATATTCTACCTTAGTGAGATCAGAACAGTTTAGGGAAGACACACTCAAAACCCATTGTATATCCAGAAGGCAACCAGGATGATGAAGTCTTTAGATCCATCATGTATGGGAGTCTGTTGAAGGAATAGTGTCTATTCATTCTGGATCACAAAAGATTCGATGCACTGATGAGAACTGCATTTAAGTATTTCAAGGGAGAAAAACTGGCAAAAATTGTTAGACTTTTTCTGTTGGACTCCAGAGGAAAACACTGGGAGTAATGTGTAAACTTTTCAAAGGGCAAGATTTAGATTTCATCGGGAAATCTTTGTAACAAATAGAGTTGTTCCAAAGTGGAACAGGATTCTTTGGAGGATAGTGCTTCCATATTATTGGAGGTCTTTAAGCAGATGTTCAAGGAACACCTGTGCTATGTTATAGATGGGATTCCTTTTTGGGTAGAAGTAAGACAAAATCTTTTTGAAGTCTCTTCCAACTATAAAATTCTGTGATTTGATTTTGTGCTTCTATTTGGGCCAAGATGCATTTATTGTGGTTAATTACTTAGAGGCAGTTAGATGGTATAGTACAAAGAGCACAGGAATCGGAATCAGGAAGACTTAGTTCAAATCCTAGCTTAGACACTTCTTTTTAGCAAGTCATGGTTTTAACTCTCCCAGGCTCAATTTCTTCATCTATAAAATAGGAATAGTAGTAGAACCTACTTCACAGAGTTTTTATGAAGATAAACAGATAAAATGCTATGCTTTAAGTGCTATATAAATGCTAGGTAGTCACTTAGTAATATCAGGCAATTGGCAAATGTTCTCCAATAAGCCACAAATTAGTCAGTTCTATTTGTCAATATTTTAGTTTTCAATTTAATGGCTTCTTATGGCAAAGTAATCCTGGACACCTCCTTAGCTATTAACAAAAACATGTATCTATCTAGCACTTTACAGTTTTCAAAGCATGTCTACATTTCAAAGCATGTCTACAAAGCTACCAAATAGCATAAGACTGAGAATCCAGATCCAATTATTACTAGCTAGACGATACTGGACAAGTCACTTCACCTCATTTTACCCCTATATAAAGCAGGGAGAGTGATATTTGTACAACTTATATCTTAGACATTTTCTTAGGAAAACCTTTGAAAGCTATAATTTTGTTTATAAATGGAAGCTTTTATTATTAATGCTGTGTCCGTTTATCCATGTGTTTTTATCAGAGTCTTACATAGAAATAAAGTCTTGTTTCCAGGACTACAACTTAAAATATAGGAATTATAGTCTTCTGGACAGGGATGGAATGTACCTAACAAGCATTACTAAGAATGTATTGTGTGGGAGTATTTTAAATGTAATTCAAATGACTTTCAACAGAAATTGAAGGGGGAGTGGGAAAAGAAACCTGTCTAGAATATGCACTAATCTACATACCTTAGAGAATAGCTTCACATACCTACACATAACTTAAAGAATAGCTACAATGTTGGAGTACTTGAAATTCTCAGAAGTTCACTGCTGGCCCAAACCAAGAAAAGAACCATTAATAAAATCTGGATTTTCAAGTGTTGATACACAAATTCACAAAGAATAGGCAATAAACAAGATGAATTGAGATCCTGATGCAAGGAGGTAATTTAGTTTGTTAAGCTAAGGGGGATACTTAATGTGAAGACTGGTATTACTGACACATGATAAGATGATACCCATGATGGAAATATGGCTCTATTGTTATTGTTATTGTTCATCCATCATCCTTAAAGAGAACCAGTGACATCATGAGAGTGATGTCTTGAATTGTGAGTGAATTGGATTTAAGTAAGATAGAACTGCACAAAATCATCAAACTCACTCCATCCTCCAGAATCATCTGAGTCCAGTGGCAAAAAAAAAAGTCAAGATGTATGGCAATGGTCCCTTTTGGAGGTATGGAACTTAGACAAGAGAAGCAGCCTAGAGTTAGGGAAAGAGGGTAGGTAAGAATTGTATATTTAAAAAGATATAATCATGTGAAAATAAAGGGAATGAAGACAAAACAGTGGCGGGTATTTGGGTTAAGATCATTTGAAATAGAAATGGAGATGATATTTCTTTAGTGTATGTTACAAACTTTTAGACCAAGGAAGAAATAGACAGGTGTAACAAAACAGATCACAATTCTAGCCCAGAGGCATGAGGTAGTAATGATGATGGAGACCTTCTATTGTTTAGACATCTACTGGTGTTATTTCTATGGCCAAAGGACACCATCTGATGATCTCTTGACGTTCTTTCATGATAACTTCATTCTGTAAAAAGATGGAAGAACTAACAATGGGAAATTCTATTTTGGACTTCATTCTTACTACCGAGGAGGAACTTATCGCTAGGCTAGAAATGATGAGAACTGTGGGAAGAAGTGGGAATTCCACCTTAGAATTTGTGACAAAAGGTTCAGGAATTTATATTCTAGCATATACTTTAGATTTGTAGGGAGTTAATCTCAAGAGATTTACAGAAAGGATTACTTGAACTAAATTTCTGTGGAAAGAAGCTGGTTCAGGAAGGATGGAAATTTCTCAAGAATAGAACTCTGAAGATACAAAAAGAAGGTATTCTCTGAGAAGACAATAAGGGAGTTGTCTAAAAAGACTGAGGTAGATGATCTTTTAGAACTTGACAACTAACTTTAAATTTTTAAAAAAGATACATACATTATATACACACATGAATATATAGACACATGTACACACACAAACATACATACATATATACACACAGAAGATGAAAACAGGGTAACAAAGATAATTTGCATAATTCAGGTTTTTTTCTATATATGATCTATGAACTTCACAAATCCAAATAAACTGAGGTAGCAAGGGAAGCTGAGAATAACAAAAGATATCTTTCCTTCAAAATATTAAGATTAGGCAATGTGTTCATTATTAATAGACATTCTCTAGGCACCATAGGGTCATAACAATTTGGGGTTAGCTTTATTTCCAGCAGGCATGGGGACCAGAGCATGGATTTAATAGAAGAGGCAGAAGGTAGAGAAGAGAAAAATGGTAATTGAATTGATGCAGTAATCAGGACTACTCCCTTAGCTTCTCCTAAGCTTGGGGCATTTAGATTTCTGATGTCCCTTTCTCCCTTCCTCTGTTCTGATTTCTTCATAATTTTGTATGTCAGATCACAGCACATATAACATAGGGACCATGAGATAGTGATCCCTGACATTCACGCATCCATGGAAACAGTAATGACCTCAGCTGAGAAGCTCAGGGATTAATAGTGGGCTAATACTCCAGCAATAATACTCATTGCTGTAGTAACTGAGATCATCCCCAGAACAGTTTGTTTCATGTTTCCCTAGAAAATATCATGTATTAGTAATGGCTATTGCCACCTACTCTAAATCTCCTCCTCTCCAAATTAGATAATATTTGTAAAACATTTATCACAGTGCCTTGGCATATGGAAGGTGTTATATAAATGTATACCTCCTTTTCTCTTCCCTCTCTTTCATTATTGATTTCAATGGTGGGAGATAGGAATTTTCAATTCAGCAGATCACCTTCAATTTCTTTGCTCTCACAGGGGCTTCTATCTTAAAAAAACATAAGAATCATAGAATCAGATTCTTATCTGAATAGAGTTTTTTTTTTCCAAATGATTAAGACTTGGATAGTGAGTGTAAAATTAAGAGCTATATAATACATCTCTATTGAATTTGAATTTGCTAGGTTTTTAAAAATGTAATTAAATTGTTTGTTTAGCCAAGACCATTGAAACTGTGATTTACTCAAATAATAAACAAGATCTAGAAGGGATTTGAAAAACTGATTGACAGAGGCAAAAGCATGAGTGATATAATTTACAGACATTTCTATATAAAGAGTCTGAGAAGTAATAATAAGGGGTTAAGAACAGAGTTATTTATAATCACTTGTCCCATGCACCTAACTAATTATAAGAACATGCTATGATATGAGGAAAAGAGGAAAATTAAAGAAGGGAAAGAGTCAATGTTTAAAATGGGGGAGATGGTAAAAATTGGCACATAATAAATAGTAAATGCTTAAATAAATGTTTAAGAATAATAATTGATAAATGCTTTAAAAACCAAAGGAAAACAGGAAGCACTATTTTACTCTTATTTTACTTCTGAATGAAGTTTGGGTTGAAAATGTTCCATTCCTGGACAAATTCTCTAATGTATTGTTAAAAGGATTATTAATGAATATATATAGGGGCAAAAAGAGAAGTGAATACAAAAAGTGAATACAACTTTATCAAGAACAGTTTGTTTTAGGATAAAATTGAATGAATGCATATCAAAGCTAATTATTAAGTGCTTACTATATACCAAATACTGTGCTAAGCTTTGAAGATATAAAGAGAAAAGTAAAGTAGTACCTATTCTCAAGCAGCTCACATTTTAATTGTGGGAGACATCAATGTAGGAAGGTTCAGTTGCAGGGCAGATGGAAGGTCCTGGTAGTTGTTATGATTCATAGGTAGATATAAAGTATTGACTTAATCAATCTTAGAATTGACTAGTAGGTCAGACTATAGGTCTGCTGTGTGTAGTTCAGTGCAAGGTTCAGTAGGGTAGCTGTTAGAGTGACAAGAATACTGGATGGTGGAGCAGATAGAATGTTGGCATAGAGTCGGGAAAAACTAACCCTAAATCCTACCTCAGACTACCTGTATGACCCCAGAAAAGCTGCTTAACCACCTTGCCTCAGTTTCCTCAGATGTAACATGAGCTGGAATCTCTCAGAAAAAAAAATTTAAAAACCTCTGATGTTCCTTGTAGCTCTATGATCCTACAGTTCTATTGAAAATGATAATCCCTAGTTAATTTATTGAAGGAGCAAATAGTAAAATCCCATGGTTCTCTATTTTACTGGAAGGATTATGTTTGGTCATTCCCTGCTCATGAATTCAACAGTAGAACAAAAAAAAAGTCCCCATCAACTCTCACTGGGAAGAGAAGAATGGTCCAAAGGTTGGGCTGGAGACCCCACATATGCTCCTATAGATATGGTGATAGAACATCAACATCCAGCTATAAAAATGAAAGGGAATTGAGTGGGAAGAATGACAAGGATACAGGTGGGGGAGGAGGGTGCTTCCCACTGTTCCTATTTCTGCTAGGTTAGATGAATGGGATATGGGCCAGGAGGAGGAGGAGGATAGCATCCTGTGGCACCTGCTTCTTGTTGGGCTTGGCTTGCCAGATGGATTCTAAATTTATTTACATTTTTAAAAGCTTATTACAGTGGTAGATCAAAAGAATGCTATACATACCATATCTAGATTTTAATTTTTAAAAACGCTAGTAGAGATTTGGTTCTTAGCCTAAATTAAGAGAAATTAAGAGAGCATCTAGCTGCCTTGATGAATTCAGGTCACCAGGCACGGATGAGCTCTAGGCTTGATAATTGAAAAAAATGAGAGATTTAATTGCTGAGCCACAGTTAGAAATTTTTGAAAGATGTTGGAAACAGGAGAATCACTCACAGACTAGGAAAATGGAGTCTGAAAACTATAGTAAAGGAAGCTTGACTCACTTCCTGGCATCTAGAGATGGAAGCCTTAATCACAAAGGCTCAGAATGGTTTCATCAAAAGCAGGTAATTGCTGAATAACCTTATTTCCTTTTTTGACAGGGTTGCCAGACTGCTAAAATCAGGGGAATGTTGTAGAAATAGCGTATCCCAATTTAAGCAGACTGTGATAACGTTTTTCTTGCTCTTGTTGTGGAAAAGACAGAAATAACATAGTAGTACAATAATTTTAATTTTGAAGTTGTTGAAAGGTTTGACACAAGATCAAAAGTTAATGGTTTGGTGTCAGTTTAGAAAGAGGTCTCCAGAAGAGGGCTCTAGGGATCTGTGCTCAGCATCAAGTCATTTCACTTTTTTAAATGACATGGTCAAACACAAATATGGTGTACTTATTGAATTTGTTGATGGCAAAAAGAAAAAAAAAACTGGGAGGGTAGTTTTTATATTGAGGAGACTCATAATTCAAAAAAGAACTTGATAGTTTATAATGGAGAAGAGTGATACATTTCTTCTGAAAAAGGTCTTTAAATTTTAATGGATTGTAAGCTTACTATACATCAACAGTGAAATATTGTGTCTAAGAAAGCTAATGCACCCAGTCTTTATGAAGAGATGCTTCGTGCCCAGGACTGAAGAAGTGATTGTATTGTACTCTGTTCTGCTCAGATGACATCTTGAGTATTGTGTTGTGATCTAAGTGTTAAGACGTAGGAAGAATTAATGAACTAAGTAGTATACAAATAAAGCTGACCACAATGCTGAAGGACTCCAAATGGCTGCCATAAGAGAATCATCTGAAAGAACTAGGGATGCTAATGCTGGATTGAAGGGACATAATAGCTGCCTTTGAGTGTATGAAAGAGAGTTATTAAATGAAAGAGGGATTAGCTTTCTACTACTTAGCCCCAGAGGGCAGAACTAAGAATAACTGGTAGAAGCTTCAAAGAGGCAAATTTGGCCTTGATATAAGGGAAAACTTCTTAATAAATAGAATTACACAAAGGGTCATAGACTGATTTAGTAGGTAATGTATTTATTTCCGTCAAAGTCTTCAAGCAAAGGCTAGCTGATCACTTGTTTGGCTATATTGTGTATAGAATTCATTTTTAGGTAAAGGTTGGAGGAGATGTCTAAGGTTCCTTTCCTTTCTGTTTTTGTTTTTCTGAAACAATTGGGGTTAAGTGACTTGCCCAGGGTCACACAACTAGGATGTGTTAAATGTCTAAGGCCAGATTTGAACTCGAGTCCTCTCAACTTTAGGACTGGTGTTCTATCCACCTGCACCACCTAGCAGTCTCTGTTCCTTTCCTTTCTGACTGGATTAAAGAAACAGAGAATCAAAGATGACGTTTATATTCACCTAGGCAAAACTGACTTACCGTAATGTGTCTTGAGGTTGTCAAAAGAACATTTTCCCATTATCCATTGGAGTAATGCTATTAACATTGACATCTACTGATTTTCTCTATGTTTGAAAGAAAAAGAAAACAAATATCATCTTAATGTTTCAATTGACTTCCCAACTCCTTGTCCATTCTTGGGAGACAATAAGTCCAAAGGCAAAAAGCCATGGAGCTGGACCAGATTCTCCCACTCTGCCCAAACATCTCTAATAAGATTTCCAACCAATGATTCTTAGAATTAAAAAAAAAAAAAAAATAGAAAGGACCTTAGAGATCATCTAGTTTCAGTTCCTTATTTTACAGAAGAACTGAGGTCCTCATTTGTTATGTTATGAAACTTGTCCTGTCACGTTAGTAGAATGGGAGTAAGTATGTTGTAGCAGAAAAAAACTGAACTGGTAATAAAAGAATCTGAGTTTTAATGCCGAATCAGCCAAGATTTTATTTGTGTGTCCTTGAACAAATTACTTAATCTCTCTGCCTCAATTGCTTCAAGTGTTCACTTAGATGAACTCTAATGTTCCTTTTGCTCAATGAGGTGGTACAATTGATAGAGCATCAGGCCTAGAGTCAGGAGGATATGAGTTCATATGTGAACTTAGGTATTTCCTAGCTTTATGAACTTGGTCAAGTCACTTAACTCTGGAGAAGGAAATGGCAAATCTCTCCAGTATCTTTGCCAAGAAAACCCAAATGTCGTTGATGAGGTCTCGATATGGGGTACCTAAATGAAATTAGGGTTTAATTGAGGTCTAGTGGCAGGTTTGGGGTACAGGGAGTCAAATAGAGTTCCCCTGCACCCCTTTGGATTTGGCACAAGGATCTGGAGTTAAATAAGTCTAGTGGTAGCACAAGTCCCCAATAAAAGCATTTATTGGCCCCAAAAGCTAGATTGATAAAAGAAATTTATTATGAGATTTGGAAGTAAGGTTAAAGTATAGGTAAGAAAATAGGTGAAAGTAGAGATAAGAAGGACACCGGACAGAGGGTCCAGTGGACAGAGAGTCCTGACATGATGGGTGTAAGGCTAGCATGTTTGGAACCTTTGCAAAGAGGGGGTCCCAGCTTGGCCCTTTTATAATGGGAGATTTAGCTAGAAGGGCCTGTGGGTGTAGTCCAAGTTAGCTCAGATCTGGACAGGGCTGGGACAGGCCCAGATCTTCTATTGGAATTCAAAGGGATCAGGATTTGTGAATCAAAAGGTCCTTGATTGATAATTATATCAACTAGGAGGGGTTGGTCATGGTCCACCAATAAACGTGGATGATTTCATGACTGAAATAACTCCATAACAGTAATACAAATGTCTCTTCCATAAACTAAACCTCAGTTTAAATGCTGGTTCTCTGCCTTTGAATTCAGCATTCCTTCTACTAGAGTTCATTCAGTACTTTGGATCCTCAATTCAGTGAGGAGCTTTGACTAAACCATCTCTAAGTTCTGAAACTTAAGTTTTTCTGATAAGCTTCAATTTTTTTTTATTGTCTTTCAGACTATCCTTTCTTCAACCCAACTTTTTTTAACCTTCCTCCTCCAACCCACCTCTGACCCATAGCTACTCTCTCCCAAAACTGCCATTGTTGTCCCCATCCAGGAAGGTCATTCTCATTGAGCTATTAGAGCCTTAAAGAGTGAGCCCTTCATTCAATGTCTGTCTTTTAAAAGAATTGCCTTATAAAAGTATTCTGAAGAAAGAGAGCCATCCTTAAACCAAAATAATGAATGGTCAGTGGTAAAATTTCATGTTTTTTCTCGCAAACTCTGATTTCCTAGCAAACTCCTATCCTTGCAAGTCATAATACATGTGTTTGCCTTCCAATAAGACTGTCCTTGCACCTGTCTATCTATGGAAGGACTTCCCAGAGGCCCCAGATCTATTTACCTCACAGTTTGTTGATTCTGAAATGGTCAGTGGAAGCCCTCCACAGTCTTAGTTTGATAAGAATCCAATCACGGAAGGTGATTGAACTTCTCCTGTGTGCTTTCCTCTTGCGTTTATACTTTTCAACTAGCTTGAATTGTTTAATCTTCAGTTAATTCAGAGACATACAAGCCAGACTCCTGATATATCAGGAGATCAAGATAAACGGCTAGAGTGTTTTTATGAGTAAAATCTCTCCAGATTTCAGTACATAAATCATTTGTTGTGAAATCGCTCATTGTCTTTAGGCTACGTTGTGGTGAAAAATTCAATCTATTTATGAACCTAAAGTCAGGGGATTAGGAACAGTTCGAAGGAAAGAGTCTACAATAAAAAATATGATTTATCTCTTAATACTCTCCTAACACAATTTTTTCCTACTTTTTCTTTGCTTACTTTTCAGTGTGGACTGTGAATTCAATTTCATACTCTGTCCACAGAGCCTGGTGAAAGAGGAACAACAACAGCTAGAACAACATAAACAGTTCTTGGGGGCTAAACAGGGACTATGTTTTGGATTCCTATTAGCTAAGCAAAGTGTTTTGTCCTAATTCCTTCCTCTGGGTATGCAACCTTGAGGGCCATCATGAATGAGAGAAACTGCATATACTGAGAGAGAGCACAAACTCATGAATATACAGACATTCTCCGAGTCTTTCCATGAGAAATCTAGGACTCCCACAGGCTAAAGATGCACATCCTATTTATAATCAAAGGACCTGAGATTTGAATCATAGCTCTGCTTAATACTACCCATGTAACTTTGGAAAAATTCTTATTATTTGTTACTTGTGTAAATTTACATCACTGAGACTCAGAAAGGAAATAATAATTCAAATGCCTGGGTATTTTGGTAAATGCTTTATATATATTATCACACTTGATTCTGACAACTCTCAGAGGTAGATGCTATTATTATCATCATTGTCATTTTATAGTTATAGAAATGGAGGCAGCCCAAAGCAAGTAAATTTCTGAGCCTGGATTTGAACTCTATTCTTCCTGATTTCAGACTAGAACTTTAATAACTATGATAGTTTCTTCAACAGTAAAAATGAGGGTTTCAACTAAATGATTTTTAAATCCTGAGAACATTTTTTCCCTTGCCAATCAGTTTTCCTATAGTCTTAATTATTAAACATTTATTATACAATTACTGTATATAGTCTTCTCCTGTATGATATGAAAGATGCAAAATTTAGATAAGACAAACATCCTATCCTCATATAGTTTATAGTTTAGTAGAGGGTTGAGGCAAATAACTGTAATGAACAATATTTTGTTAAAACTATATTAGTCCCCACACCATTAAAAACAAAACAAACAGAACCAAAAAATTCCTCTACTGATGTGCAATATGAGGTCCGAGGAACTGGGCCAGTACCAATGATGGAGATGAAGGAAGTCTCCATGAAAGGTATGGCAATCAAGTCGGGGATTTAAAAGAGAACAGGAAATTCATTAGGGAAATAAGACATTCTATTAAGCATATTTTAGCCATAAGGAACAGAATAAGCAAAGGCAAATAAAGACAGAGTTGAAAATACTTAGACATGTTCTGGGGAAAGATAGTAGTCTAGTTTGCCTATAATATCATTCATAGAATGGAATAATTAAATCTAAGACTGAAAAGAGAGCCTGGAACTAACTTGTTAAGCAGTGGTTCACAAAGGGTGTACTACAAGCTTCTGATTGATGTGTCACAAATAATATGGCACTTATACTTGCAGTCACAGATGCATACAATAGTTTCCCCATTCACAATTCTGATGTTGCACCATGAGCAAGAAACTTTTTGAGAACCTGCTGTAGAAGGCTCTGAATATCAAATAAGGAACTTGAACTTTATTTGAAAAGACATAGGGAGCCATTGAAGTTTTGTGAGCACAGACATAATATGGTTGTTATTTATGAGAAAGACAAGTCTGCCAGAGATGTCAAAAAAAGAAAGGAAGGACGCATCAGGTGGAAGTGGAAATATCTATCAGAAAGCTAATTATAATAAAGGAGGATGCTAATGAAGATTGTATTAGAATAGTGACCCTGGGAAAAGATAGCAGGGAATGGATGTGAAAAACCAGACTAAAGAACACATTTGGATTATTGCCTTCAATTAATGGCAACATATCACTAGTAGTAATAGGGAAGCGTTCTTCTCTTTCTCTATATAACATTATCAGATATTTATTGGCCTCTATCATTCAGCTCTCCTCCTAATTTTCTCTTCAGGGTACATACGTTCAGTTTTTTTTTTTATAATAATTCTTCATGTGACATGGTCACTCCTTCCTCTGTACACACTGGTGCTTGTCAATGTCTCCTAAAATATGTTGCCATTAATTGACATATTCAAATAGAGGGAGGACAATGCTCTATTGACTTGTTTTAGAGATGACACTCGACAGGTGTGGGATCCCACATGATTTCAGGTATTTTTTTTTAACTCAGTTACTCTTTTAGTCTTAAGGATTCACCAAATCCATCCTGGACTGATCCCTTGGACAATAATATTTTTTCTCTTAAGACATACTATAGTACTTTCTAATGCACGAATGAACATCATATGACATTGTGTATCATAGTACTCTTTGTAATCCTGCTACCTCAACGCCTATGGAAAGTGGGGAAACTCTGGGTAAGGTGTAAGACCCTTCAGCTCACAGGGAACCTGCTAACAATGTCTGGTCCGGCTCTCCATGTCCCTTAGGGGCTCTCGGCCTTCCTGAGAAGTCCGGGGGTGGTGACAACCTTGTGGAGATTGAAGCAGAGGGATACCAGGTGAAAGTGATACCGGTGAAAGTGATACCAGGGGGCAAACTAGGTATAACAGCAAGTTGTTTATGTGGTCCCACATGCTCAGTGTTTTTGTTACATTACAGAAAGGGGAAAGTTCTTGGAATAAACGGACTCCATTTTTCCACCATCCTCAGGAGTCTCACCTCATCACTTCTCCAGCAGGAAGGTATATTTTAATCACCCTGGCGTGAGGGCTCTAGAAAGCAACAGTACATTTTGTCACCCCACCTTGGGGCTCTAGAAAGCAGGACACAACTCTACTAGACTGGAAGGGAAATCTTTTTTCTCCCTTAAGTTTCTATTTTCCCTAGCAATAACATAATACTTTGTGCACAGTAGATACCTAATAAATGCTTAATGAAATGCATTTGGTTAGGCTAGAGACAGTGTTATCCAGCCTGGGAAAAAAAAGATGAGGGTCAAGAAATTCTAAGGCCTTCAGGTTCATGTGGTTATGTTTCATAGACTTTGACCAAAGCATCCTCTGAGGGTCAGAGAAGGTTGGGTTTTTGACCAGAACAAGGGGAGTCCATAAGATTCCCTGAAATCAATTTTGAAATTCTGCCAGAACTGCCCATGATGAATAATTTAAAAAGTGCTCTGGTTTTTTTCCCTATTCTTCAAATGAAAAAAAAAAATAATGTTACATCAAAACCTCCAAGAAGAGTCTAAAACAAAATATTCAGACAAGATATGGGTGCTTAGAACAGGAAAAATCTCCTTCTAACTTGCATCAAAAGAAGCCACTAGTTTATCAGGTTTTTAATGTGGAATGTAGTATGTTGGAATTGAAAAAAAATATAGCTATACATTATAGGTCATTAGACAGTGAGTCTTTGGGGAAAGAAAGTAAAGAGCTTTTAACCTAGTAGGAAAACATTTCCTCTTCTATTTTCTCTGAACAATACAATAAGCAGTAAAATGATTTTTTAAAAAAAAATCTAGAAGTGATTTCAATGGTTTAGGGAATTTCCTGTGAATTAACTCCCAATACCAATGGAAATCAGCAACTATTTTGCTACTAATGGTATTAGAGAGTTTCCTGGGACAACTTCCATTCCTGTTTTCATTGTCTATCCCGAGGTACTGGGAAACAAAAATTATATTGAATTATTATTGTTATTTTTATTAAGTGTAATCATATGAAAATGTTTAAAAAATATTCCCTGAACACTATAGGTCAATGCCTAAGAATTTATTTTAGATTCTCAAACATCAAGAAGAAGGTAGCAAGTCATGCAACAAGTTAACTTAAATAAGTTAATTTTTAACTATTTCTAATGAACTCAATAGTCCCAAATAATCCCAACCCTCTAATTCTGGTCTGAGTTCTGTCACTCAATAAATCTTAGGTTCCTTCCCCTCAATGACCTTCAATTTCTTTCTCTGTAAAGTGAAAAGGTTCATTTTTCTGGGGTCGGAGAGTTCAACAATAGCAACTTATTTGTGTGCCAAGATCACCATGCTACTTCTCCAAATGGGAGAACCAGTTAATGAGTCATCCTTTGATGACCTTGTCAAGGAGATAGCCTGATGTGGTGGAAAGACCAATGGTCTTGGAAACAGATCTCAGTTGTAAGTCAAACTGTGCCACTAAGAAGCCATGTTCTCTAAGGGAGAGTAACTTCACCTCTTTTTATAGAATCTTGGGATTTGGTTCTTAAATGATTTTAGAAAACAGTTATAACTTCCTTGGCATTTGGGATGAATTGCAAAGGGTCACCCAGATATTGTGTCAGAAGCAAAGCTTGAACTTGTTTATGAAACTGACTCTTTAAGGACCTTACAACACTGTCATTCTAGAGTGATGATTGCCTACATTTCCACTGAGGTCAAAGCATGCTGTTAGTGGAACAAGGATTGGATTTAAGTTAAAATCCATGACCCATTTTGCACCATCTGAGTAATCAAGTCTCTTACCTACTCTGGGTCAGTCTCAGTTTTTACATTTGTAAAATGAGGAGCACAGACTTGTATTGGTCCTCAAAGAGTAATCTGTGAACTACTGGAAATTTCTATGACCTTTTCACAATATCCTCAATGGCAAAACTATTATCATAACAATATTAAAATATTATTTACTTATTAAACAGGAACTCCTTTTTTCTAACTACATATCTGTGTGATACCAGATTCATATATTTTAATCAAAATAACATAACAGTGAATGCCAAAAAGCAGATATGAGAATCCAGCTTCAAATTGAAGAAATTTGCAAAAAAAAAATGTAAAAAATTACTCTTCTTATTCTTATTTTGTTTTGTATGATATATTTACTTTACAATATATATTTATATTAATGGAGAAAGATTTATTATTGTGAGTTTAAAATCAATCAATAAATATTTAGAAAATTATCAGTTTAAAATTCTAATATGATAAATATTGATAAATATAACCCACATTAACAAAAACTGGGGAGAGAATTATGAATATTTTTTAATAGTGTGAATAGTTCCTGGACTAAAAACATTTGAAAGCTACTGAAGATGATAATCTTTAAGGTACTTTATGGTCAACTAGGTGGCACAGTGGATTGAAGTTCTTGGTCTGAAGTCAGGTATACCTGAATTCAAATCTGGCCTCCAGAATTTATTAGCTGTGTGACCTGAGCTAGTCACTTAAGTTTCCACTGGAGAAAGAAATTGTAAAGCATTCCAGTTGTTTGTTTGTTTGTTTGTTTGTTTTGCCAAGAAAACCCTAAATAGGGTCATGAAAAGTTGGACATGACTGAAATGACTGAACAACAAGAACAAGATCCCTTGTAGCTCCAAGTGACATGATCCAAGATGAGAAAATAAAATTCCAGAGAAAATAGGTAGTGGATGGCAAAGTTGGGAATAGAATATAGATCATGGTTTATCCTACATCAATCCTGGCTCTAAACCAGGAGGCAATCTTCAAGGTTTGATCTTTGGAATTCATAGACTATTCTTAGGAGAGGGCTTCAGACTTTGAACATACAAAGTAAGCAGAAAGAATGCAGCAGCTAGAAGAAGACGACAAAGAGAAGCTAGAACCTTGTGTGCATTTTCACACATTGATGCAATGATGAATTTAACAGAATGCTGCACTGGGAGTCAGAAGTCCTGAGTTCTTGTCCCATTTCTGTCATTTACTAGACCTTGGGCTGAGAACACATTCTTCTATTAAAAATGAAGAAGTTGAATGATATTGCCTGAAAGATCTTGCATAGCAATATTGTAAAAATTATACCACTGTTGCAAATACTATTATTTAATATCTAAGGTTCATCATTGATAGATCTAAGATTCTCTGGTTTAAAGTTCCTTAATACTCTAATATTCTATACTCTAAAGTCCCTTCAGGATGTAGCATACTATATATGCTAAAGTCTAAAGACATGGCAGCTTTTAGAAGAAAGATTTATGGCCAGTAGTGTTCCCATTGTACTCCAAGGTCCATCTCTAAGTAGTTATACGAGTGCCTCACTACCATCCTCCATAATCTCCCCAATACACACACACATGCACATAAAATATATTATGAATCAAGGTCCCTAGCAACATTAGGTCTTCTTGTCATGACATGTGCCAATGTCATCCACCATTAATTTCAGCCATATTCCCCATGCAATGGTCCATAATACTCTTGCCTGTGCCAGATGCTCATAAATTCCAACCTACTTCAATGATAATGATATTTTATCAAAGCAAAGGGTCATTTGTAAAGCCTCATGGCACTGAGAACCCATATCTAAGACAATAGTGGAAGCTCTTCAGAAAATGCACAAAACTTGCAGACAATCTAGACTCCATAGATCTTGCTGGAGGTCTTTGACAAATGTATCCATGAGGTGTTTGTGACTATTAAGCTTAGGATAATGTTACTTTTCTCTCCCTCTAAAGACATCACCATCTTTTCAACACATATTTGATTAAAATATTTTTCCTCACACCCACTTGGGAATTGTTATCTATCCCTATTTAAAATGATGAAAATGAGGAAAGAGAATTAATTTGCCAAAGGTCAGTAGACAGTGAAGGTAAAGGCTAAAACTCAAATCTTCTGAATTAGTGTTATTTTCAGAAATGACAAGTAATAATTAAAATAATCACATTAAGATGCTCAAAATGCATTTGAAAGTTTTTTTTTTTTGTCTTCAGCATAAGGGATTACACTCAGTCATCTCTGGAGTCCCTCCTTCCAGGTTTAATATCTTATGAAAAAAGGAAGGAGACGAATCCAACCTTTAGGTTAATAGCTAGATTAACAGCTGGATTGCTCTTACTAACAAGTCCTACATAGAGAAGACTAGGCCTTCTGCTGACAAGTTTTTGGTTTCCCAGATCCTTGTCTTCTTGCTGGGGAAATCTGAGGAAGTTTCTGCAAAACTAAAATCCAAGAGGATTTTTCCTCTGTATTCTGTATAAATACTCTGTATTCTCTGTAAAAGTCATGGGGCTTCTTCCATTGTATTCCAAATTCCAACCTACTATGTTCTTGGATTGGCCAAAGTGACTAGGCTCATTGATGTTCCTAACCTCATTTTCTGTTTACTCTTTCTGCTTTCTTTCAATATCCTGATCACTGAACTGGAACTGCAAGTGATGTTCACATCATCTATTTCTAAGGCCAGGAGTGAGGAGGTGATAGGCCCAAGATTACAAGAATCCAAGAAAGAATTCAAACTCAGGACCTCCCCTTCTACAACCAGTGACATGCTACCTTTCTTTTTCTGACTCTAGGCGGATAACCTGACCTTATTTCCCAGTCTCTCCTTAGCATGATGATTTGATAATGGAAAAAGATCTGGATTCATAGTCAGAAATATCAGCTCTGATTTAAGCTATGTGAACCATGGCCAAGTCATTCACTGTTCTGAGCCTCTTTATTTAACTTGTTAAATATATATATATAGTAATACCCAGCTAAAATGTCATCTCTTCCTGGAAACCTTCCATGATCTCCTAAGTTAATAATGATTCTGCCCTTCAAAGTATTTTATTTTACAATTATCTATTGTACTTTTTAATCAGTTATTAAATCAACAAACATTTATTGTGTTTATTATGTGCTAGGAACTGTATTGGTTATAAGGAATACAAGCATAAAGGGTGAAACAATCCCTACACTTAATGAATTTACTTATTAATGGCTGAGACATGCAGTACAGTTAATGCTCAACAACTGCTAACCTTCATGATTCAAACCTTTTTGTGATTTTATTAGTAATATCATTGTCATTTCCCCATTAAGAACTACATACATTGGTGATTAGATGGATTAGAGGGGGGAAAAAGAGTTGTAATGTGCAAAAATTTGTGGAGCCACTAGCATCTTACTAAGTACTTTGCAGGCTTTGTTCAACCTAATTGTAGAGCCCATTGTGCATTTCTTGCATATTTTCATTGTTTTCCTTTAAAACTCGATTTTTTGTTGTATTTATACTGCTAAAGTGTACTGTAAGTCTTTTGGGTTTCAAGCCCAAGCGTGCAAAGTCAGAGATTTACTGTGAAAATAATGGTGTTAGATAAACTTCCTACTTGCGTTTTCTTTTGAGCTTCTGTGTCCTTCATGTCACCAGCTGTGAAGGACAAAGTATAAAAGGTGATGTCAAGACCTTGACAATCTCGAAGCCATCTGACAGCAGTAACTATGAAAGTCCCAGAAACCTCTCCCTTGATTTTCAAAAGGCAACCATGGTATAGAGGTTTATAGTAGCATATATACAGTTCAGTGCCCTAATACCACCATCTGACACAGTAGAAGGTAAAATTTAGGTTAGAAAATGTTTTAGTCTTTAGATTTTTATTTGCTGTATAATATTGATAGTACTGCATTTATAGTATCTATACTATATTTATAGTATTGTAGATGTCTTATATTATGAAAAATGAATATTGTCTAAAATACATTTTTTGGAAATGTTAGCACAAAAGGTCATGGAATTCTAGGGAACTAATGGTGAGAAAAATGTTTTACATGTTACCAATTTTATTTCATGTATTGAATTTTATAATTTTTTCATGTCTACTATGTTTTGTTATAAAAACTACATGCAGAAAAGTGTATTTTCACCACTCCCTACCAAGTTCTCAGTGATCATAGGAACCTAACCCCTGCATTTTCTAGGGGTTCAATGTATCGGCATTCTCATTTTTTCACTTGTGTGCTGTTTTTTAGAAATGTTACTTTGGTGAAAGTTGAGAAATAATTGTACCTATTAAACTGCCTATGTATACAACATAAACATGAAATAAAAAAAATAGTAAATATAAATAAATATAGGGAAGTTTGAGTGGGAAGGCTCTTGCAATTGGAAGAATCCTAGTAAGGCTTCATGCAGTTGATAGTTACTGAAGTGAAGCTTAAATAAAGATCCAGATTCTTTCATGATCCAAACTTTTCATTATTATATATTATTTTTACATGTGTTTATCTGTTTATCTAGCTATCTTTTTATTGTCAAGTGCCATACAAACTATGCGGATTAATAAATGTTGCATTGTATGGCTAGTAATGATGATTATTGTTGTCATCATATTCTTTAATTATGTGAAATGTCATTAGGAAAGCACTTTGTACATTGTAAAGCACTGTAGAAATGGAAACTATTACTGATATTATGATTGATTAGTCTAGTCTCTGCTTTCAAAAAGCTTACATTCTGTCAGGAAGAGACAACATGTAAATGTGTCATTTACCTTTTCTCCTCCACAACAGCACAGAAAACATACCAGCACGTTGTTGAATATAAACATAGACAAAATTGATTCAAGAGGTTTTTTTGGCAGTCGAGGAAGGGAGACTTGGGAGGCACTCGTATTTTGGAAACAAAGAAATACCTCGTCTAGGAAAAGGCTTTTGTGATGAGCTGGGAGAGAAACTAGGGATCAAGGAACAATTGGGAAGTCAGTAACAGGAAACAATAAAAGCAAAATAACAATAATAATAATAATAATAACTTGAGCCTATCATGATAAATTTTCTTGCTAGACAACAGGAACTAAGTCTCTAAGAGACAGCATTAATGGACTAGTCAAAAACATTGTAATGACAACAACCCTAAATTGGAAATTAGGACATATGAGCATTGTGTAACTTAGCAAAATATCTTTTCCTCTCTAAATGTGGGCATCGGGCTAGATGACCTCTAAGTATGAAATAAGCTAGTGTATATAAAGAGCTTTACAAAGTACTCAAAGACAAACTCCAACTTCCTTTTCCTTCCTCTTCTTCCAACATTCTCTTATATCACAGGTACTTCTAGCTGCCATTCTATGTTCTAAGAAATCTTAAGCTATCTTTCCATATTACCTTTTGTTAACCCTTTATGTGCAAAGACATCAATATTTTGTGTTCTAAGACCCCTTATAGCTACAACATTTTAAGATCTCTTAAATCTATGACATTCTGTATTATAGGATCAGTCCCTGAACACAATATAAATTCTTAATAAAGATTGATTGCTGATTGATTAATCACAGCATTACATATTTTTAGCTAAATAAGATCATAGAGATCATTTAGTCCAATACCTTTATTTGATAGCTGAGTAAACCAAGGAAGTTAAGTGATTTTTTCTGAAGTCCCCGGTAATGATTGTTGTCACTTATATATAGTGCTTTAAAGCTGACATGTTTGTATTTATTTATTTATTTGCTGAGGCAATTGGGATTAAGTGATTTGCCCAGCGTCACACAGCTAGGAAGTGTTAAGTGTTTGAGGCCAGATTTAAACTTATGTACTCCTGACTTCAGGGCTGATGCTCTATACTCTGCACCACTTAGCTGCCCCTATGATTGTATCTATTAAAATGCATATGTATACAATATAAAGATAAAATTAAAAATTAGTAAATATAAATAAATACAGAATAATTTGAAAAGGAAGGCACCTGCAATTGGAAAGATCTCAGTATTCCAGAAAGTTGTTCTGTGTACAACTATTGACTTAACTATATGTATAAGGAAAGATGACTGATAATATTTTGGTGTGATGGTGGTAATACACCCTTAGTTCTTATTCCTAGGGAGACTCAGGTTGGCAAATTTAAAACTTCTGAGTCTATAAGCATAAGAAACATATCCTGAATGGTCATTGCCACCAACAAGGTATATCAACTTTCCCCCAAGAACTGTACCAAGAAATCTTTTGCCTATTCTCAAGCAGCAGTTATTCCTGCTGACATAGTGGACAGGGTTAGTACACGCAAATTAACTGGAGTAATACTGCCCTCTTTGTGTGTAGGGGTGTTTGTGTGTGTGTGTGTGTGTGTGTGTGTGTGTGTGTGTGTGTGTGTGTGTGTGTGTATTCCCAGTTACACACAAAAAATTTTATTTTACATTTGTTTTTAAAATTTTGAATTCCAGATTCTCTCCTTCTTTTTCCCCTGCCCCAGAAGGAACAGGTGAAGTAAGGTAGAACATTTCCATAAGAATCACGTCATGAAAGAAAATGTAGATGTCCACCCCCCAAAAAAATAGAATTGAAAGCTGAAAGAGACCTTAGGGAATAATATATCATCTATCTTTCTTGTTTTTTTAGATGAGAATAATTAGACTGTGAAAAGTAAGATGACTTGCTCAAGGTCACACAGATAGCAAGGTTAGAACTCCAACCCTGATCCTTTGACCCCAAATCTTCTACACTTTCCAAACTATAAAAAGTCATGTTGAAATGTTGTGAAATGATCTCAGCTATGAATGACTTTGCTATTCTCATTAATAACATGATCCAAAACTTATGATGAAAACTACTATCCATAACCAAAGAAGGTACTGATTGTGTCTGAATACATATTGAAACATACTTTTTAAACTTAATTTTTTATACCTTTTTTTTTGGGGGGGTGGATATACATGAACTGATGCTAAATAAATTGAGTAGAACTGAGATAACATTGAATACAGCAAGAACAAGAATGTGTGATAATCAACTGTGATGGACTTAGCTCTTTTTAACAATGAGGTAATTCAGGCCAATTCCAGTAGATTTGTGATGGAAAGAGCCATCTATATCCAGGAAGAGGAATGTAGGGATTGAATTTGGACTACAACACAGCATTTTCACCTTTTGTTATTGTTTTTGCTTGTTTTTTTCTTTCTCACTTTTTTTCCCTTTTTGGTGTGATTTTTCTTGTGCAGCATGATAAATGTGGTAATGTATGGAGAAGAATTGCACATGTTTAATCTATATTGGTTTATTGGCTGTCTATGGGAGGGGGTAGATGAAGGAAGGGAGAAAAATTTGAAACAAGATTTTGCAAGGGTGAATGCTGAAAAATATCTTTGCATATATTTTGAAAATTAAAAAAAAAACTATTATCAAAAATTTAAAAACACCCTAAGGTACAGCTAGATGATACAGTAGATAGCACGCCAGTCCTGGAGTCGGGAAGACCTGAGTTCAAATCTGGTTCAAAAATGGCAGACATGTATGCAACATTTCAGACATGGATTCATCTTTTCCAAACAATGAATTCCCTTCTTTCATTCTCATTATCCAGACCACATGACATTCAAAGATCTTAGCAACTTTTTCTTCTTTCTCTAGAGCAGTTTGGACTTGGGTACATATGTCCTTTCAATTTCCTTTGATGGAATCAAATATAGATACTTGATTAAGTATCAAATCAGATACTTAACATTTACTACTAGCTGTGTGACCCTGGGTAAGTCACTTAACCTCAATTGCCTCTCAAAGTTAGCAAAAAAAAAAAAAAAAAAAAAAAAAAAAAAGTACCCTGGATGTACATTTAAACATGGTCACACCTAGATAACAATAGTAACAACTCATATTTTTATAGTACTCAATATCATTGAGGTATGTGGTATAGAAGAGAGAGGTTTGAGTTTGGAATCTGCTGGGTTCATATATTGGGTCCACTTCTGCTTTTATGACCTTAGGTAAGTAATTTAATCTCTTTGTGATTTGGGTTTCTTCTCTATAAAGGGGGCAAGAGAAATTTAGAATAAATGAAGTATAAGGTCTCTTTCAGTTCTATATGTTTGATCCTATAATCTATTAGAGAGACAGATGACTCCAACGGATAGAGTAGTTGCCTTGGAATAAGAAAATATTGACTTGAATTCCCACCTCTGACACTAATTGGATAACCATGTACAAATTATTCAACCTCTTTAGATCTGGCAATTTTAAGGCTCCACTATAAAGTTATAGATGCTTGTAACTTACAAGAAGAGTTTCCACTTTGATAAAAGTGCCGGTCTTTGCTCTACTCTAGCTATAATTTTATTTGATCCCTGCAATTACCTGAGTAGAGTAGAAGGATCATCTTTTTTAGAATTAAGGTTTAGACTGGCCAAATGACTTACCCACTGTCACACAGCTGTAAACATGCTGTAAGAATAGGGGAGGAGACCGGTGTGAATGCCCTAGATACCTACCACATTCACACCACAAATTCACACATCCTGTATATCCAAATTTATTCAAAAGGTGTAAATTAGCTCTGCACCCAATTCTTCAGGAAACACATCCAATTTCCTCACTTTAAGCAATGTCATGTCTTGACAGTCTCACATTTGCCACCTTTTCTGGGTTTCTCCAGGGCTCCTTTCCACACAAGTTAGTGTGGAAGAAAGGAGTGGGAAACAGGGAGGGAGAAAGACGGTTAGACAATCATATCACTTTTAATTCTAAACCAGTATTTTCCCTGCCAGGGCATGTCTAATATTGTAACTAATCTATATGGTCTGTAAGGTCATGTTCCGAAGGGTTTTCTAACAAAGATTAGCTCGATTTAAATATAGAAGCATTAGACACTATCTAAAGAAAGTATCAATAGCAGATCATAATTAATGTTTGTATTTTAATCCATGTGACCAGAAAAGGCCAGATTGCTTTAAAAATTTTATTCCCTGAATTACAACTATCACAGATGAAACGAGACAGAATGAAGTTTTACAAATAGGGGTGCAACTTCACAGACATGCATGCAACATTTCAGACATGGATTCATCTTTTCCAAACAATGAATTCCTTTCTTTCATTCTCATTATCCAGACCACATGACATTCAAAGATCTCAGAAACTTTTTCTTCTTTCTCTAGAGCAGTTTGGACTTGGGTACATATGTCCTTTCAATTTCCTTTGATGGAATTAAGACTAGTTGATTTAAGCGTCACATTTTAGGAATATAATAAATTGGAGCTCACCTGGAAAGGGCCTGAAAGCCATTCCAAAACATAGATAAGTTGAAAGAAGTATAGATATTTGACCCGGCAAGGAAAGACTTAGTGGTTATAGGAGACTGTCCACAAGTATCTGAAGTGTTGTCATTTGAAAGAAAAATTAGACTTGTCCTGGTTTTTCTTCAGAGGGAAAAAGTAGGAACAGAAAAGAAAACTGAAGAAAGGCAAATTTACATTTGATATAAGGAAAAGTTTTCTAATCATTAGAATTATTTCAAAATTCAATGCACTTTTTTGTGTGGTAGTAGTTTTCCCATGTTGAAAAGTTCCAAAACAATGATTTGGTTATATTGTAAAAAGGATTCTTATCCATTTATGGTTTAGACAATAGGGCTTTTTATGACTTTCCTTCCTCATAAATTTTGTGATTCTGATATCCTTAAAGCCTCTTCTGGATCTGACATTTTGTGCTCTATCTTGATATGCAATATTTTAAAGTTTTTCATAACTAACATTCTATAATTTTTTGATTTAGCTTATGCTAAACTGATCTGAGAGGCAGCAAAATATCAAAAAGTGTGTCTTTGGTTTTCCAATCCTATTCCTTCTCTACCTATCTCCCTAGGTACCAATACCTTCATGCCAGCAAAAAGGAATGAAGCTGAAATAATCAGCAATACAAAGATATTAGTGACTGAATGTATCACCCCTCTTAGGCTTTTAAAAACCAACTACCATGGAGAAGCTGTTGCTTAACCAAATAAAATAGATATCCAATGGTAAAATTTCAGATAGTCATAGGTTGTTGGAGGAAATATTTGAAAGTAGGAAGACTTGACTGACCTGGATAGAAAATCAAGAATGAGCAGCAATGATTTCGGGCAGAGAAAGGATGGTTGGAAGTAGAGTTCCCCCCAGAAGGCTACTAAAGTCCCTTAGGCTATCTAAAATACTTAGGAATGACCACTAAGATCCACAGACCGACAAACTAGGAACACAATGCATAATTGGCCCACAGAGACCCTGAAGAACTCTGAGAATCACTTCCTAAACAGCCTGAGGAAGAGGCAAGCCAGGAGCCAGGTGGTGCTGTCAGTGTGAAGCAGGCCTGTCCCAGCTGGAAGTGGTTGCAAAATAGCATGATCATAACAACTCTCACACTCACATAACATCCTCCAACTCCTTCCTCTCCTCTTGGGGCCAGATAACTCTATTTATTTTGAAATTAGCTCCTGGAAGGGAGGGGAAGATGAGATGTTAATTTTCTCAGGGATTAGAAATGAAACTGGGGAAATCAAATGATTTTCCCATAGTGCCAAGTTATCCAGGGAAGAATCAAATTTAACTAGTTGTTGACTTTTGAGAAAAGAAAACTGAGTTTATAGCTATTGTTGAACTTTTAAACTTTAGGCAAATCATTTTCCCTCTTTGGATTCATGTTTTTTTCCCTGGAGAGGATTGAAGTAGATGATTGTTAGTTTCCTTCAAATTCTGACATTCTATATTTATTATCATATGGAGAATGGAAGGATTGATTTGATAGCATGAAGTGGGACAAAGGCCTTTTTCAAAATTTTCCAAGCAGTTCCTATGATTTTCATAAACCAATATTATCATCATAGAAATGGAAAGTAATTTGTTTACTGTGACTTGAATAGGCTATGCCATATAATAAATAAGGAACTAGGAAGAGAATCTTGGGATAAAAGATATCATCAAATAGATACATGATTTAAAAAAGAAGACAGGCTTGTGATGGGGTAAGAATGACAGATAACCAGGGGTTGTGCCACATGGTTCTATTTTATATGTGTGACATCAAGCCAAATTGAAGAAGGACCTCATCATACTAAACATATTTTATGCCCTTCAAACTCCAACTTACACTGATGAAATTATGAGAGGGGGACGGATAAGAGTTGTGTTAAATAGAAAGGCATTGATGGAGTACAATTTACCATATTGGAGTAAACATCTACAGTGATTCAAATACATTTGAATATAGGTTGATAGACAAGTAATGTCTAGGTAAGAGAAAACAAAAAAAAAAAATTCTGAAGAAAGAATTATTTGTCTAAACTCTTTTCTAGCTGATTGCCATGATTCAGATGACTGAAATCTGTATGACAAGAGTTTTTTTTAAAAAAAGCCCTCTGGATTATAAGCTAAAGAAGACTCCCTTTTCCAACAGGGAAGAACTTGTGTCTTATCTAAAGACCAAAAAGGCAACAACTTGGTAAAGAAACTACATCGCTGCTGGAGATCAGTGGTTGATAGGAGAAATTAGCAATAACTCAGCTTTTTGCCCAGAAGAGCACAGATGACATCACCAGATGACATCAGTGGCTCTTCAGTGTGTAAGGTTTAGTTTTCTCTCATTCTGAAAGGTTCTCATACACGCCCTTCTTCATGTATATTTCCTAACCATATGTGTATTCCATGTGTGTGTCTTACATGTGTGTATGACTTTTCCCCCCAAGGGGTGTTATGACAATTAGTGATAGAATATTTTCTGGTGTGTATAGGGGGTACTTTCTTGTCATTTATTTTGTTATACTTTGCTATGTTATTTGCTCAAATAAATGACTTTTGCCTGGAACTATTGTATTCTCAAGATACTCTAGTTAAAAAAGTAAATATTATCTTATACTATGGCTTTGAGGGTATTCTGAACACAGAGTGCCTCAAAGTAAGGACGGTTTTCTGTGTAAAGAGGACAATAGGCTTGTTGTATTAAAAAACAAACAAACAAACAAACAACATTTTTCTTTTTGTTGCCTCACAAAACAATGACAATCTCTACAGAGTAAAAAAGCTAGCAAAAAGCTTGGCATAAAACCCAATAAATTCAGAATATCTCAAGAATTTAATATTTCAAAATGGGACCCACTGCACACCTCTCAGGTTGGCTAAGATGAAAGGAGAATATAATGATGAATGTTGGAGGGGATGTGGGAAAATTGGGACATTGATACATTGTAGGTGGAATTGTGAATGGGTCCAGCCATTCTGGAGAGCAAGTTGAAACTATGCTCAAAAAGTTATCAAACTGCATACACTTTGACCCACCAGTATTACTACTGGGCTTATACCCCAAAGAAATCTTAAAGAAGAGAAAGGAACTCACATGTGCAAAAATGTTTGTAGCAGCCCTTTTTGTAGTGGCCAGAAACTCGAAATTGAATGGATGCCCATCAGTTAGAGAACGGCTGAATAAATTATGGTATATGAATATTATGGAATATTATTGTTCTGTAAGAAACGACCAGCAGGACGATTTCAGAGAGGCCCAAAGAGACTTATGTGAACTAATGCTAAGTGAAATGAGCAGAAACAGGAGATCATTATACACAACAACAACAAAACTATACAAAGATCAATTCTGATGGACGTTGCTCTCTTCAACAATGAGATGATTGAGGCCATTTCCAAAGATCTTGTGATGATGAGAGCCAGCTGTACCCAGAGCGAAGATTATGGGTGCTGAGCATAGATAAAACATAGCATTTTTGCTTCTTTTGTTGTTTGCTTAAATTTTATTTTTTCTCATTTTTTCCTATTTGATCTGATTCTTCTTGTGCATCAAGATAATTGCATAAATATATATGTCTATATTTATGTATATCTATTTTTACCATGTTTAACATATATTAGATTACTAGTCATCTAGAAGAGCCAGCGGGTGGAAGGGGGGAAATTGGAAGGCAAGGTTTTGCAAGGGTCAACGGTGAAAAATTATCCTTGCATATGTCTTGAAAATAAAAAGCTTCACTAGGGGGGAAAAAAACAACATTAAATCAAATGAGATAATATCTATAAAAAGTGGTAAGTACAGTACTTGGCACACAATAGATACTATATAAATACTCATTGCCTTCAACTTCCTTACTATTAGAATATAAATTTCTTGAGATCAGGCATTATCTTTTTATTGTTCTTGTTATTGTTGTTATTGTACATCAGCATTCCCCAAGCTTAATATAGTGCCTAGTAAACTTTAAAAATACTTAATAAATGTGCAAGTCTTTTGAAAAAAAATGAAAGTACAACGAATAGATATTAAACAAAGGAGATTTATTAAAATTTCTATATCTACACATTCTCATTGTCATTGACAGTGGAGCCATAGCCTGACTGAATCTAATTAATATTAAACAGAAAGAAGCAGGAAGACAGTAGAAGAAATGATAGAAAGAGGAAGAAGGCTTCTTAGAATTTCTTCATAGTTACATTCTAGGGTTTTCTCCTTGACCCCTTTCCTAATTCCTTAATCCTGTGAATTTATCAATTCAGGTGTCTTCCTTAACAATGTGGCTTGTAATATATCTATTCTTGGTCATCCTGTGTGAGTCTTAGTCATTTTCCTCTCAAAGTTCACCCAACAATGTCTACTCAACATGATCAAAGGTATCCTTGCTTTTTTCTAACATTGGTAGGGTACCAGCAGATATTCTGGCCATTCACCTGTTATCTTTTACTTTTGACCATATTCTTTTTGTGTCATACATTTCCTTGATGTCATGTTTTACTTCTGTTCTTCTCTGTGGTTCCTTATTCATTATATGTTATATACATTATATGTTACTACATGCTACATACAGATGTTACTTTTACATTTCCTACTGTGTGATACTTATATTTAATTCTTCAGAGAGTAGCATCCCAGATCTTGTTTCCATATAACAACATTGATATAACAACTCATCTTTATAAATGTCAATATTATAAAGATGAGTGTTTGCCATTATGGAAAAATTAGGGTTAGTAAGTGTTCTTTGATATTTCATAAAAACAATCCAGCCTATTCACTTTCCTCCTTCCATTTCTGGGCTAACTGCATTGTTCATCTGTACTGTCTACTTCAATATACCTATTGTTGGACAAACTTTATAGGGTGTAAGTGGTGTTGAAATCTGAACAATAGACATTGTTCAGTTATGTCTTTTCTATGTGGCTGGACAGGTCAGTCTCTTTTGAGTGACTATTATTCTCTACTGAAAAGCTCTGCAATATCTTGGGCTTAGCTAAAAGAAACAAAAAACACACAATTTTATCTAAAATTGGAATATCTAGAGCATCTTACCATCCACTGTGAATGATTCCTCAACCAAAGCCTGCATGAGATTCTAAGACAGTGATCAACACTTTCGGTGAGCATACTTCTCTGTGTTCTATGCTCTTGAGATATATATTATTAGAGGGTTGTTTCTGTTGCTTTTCTTCAAAGGAATAAGAATAATTTTGGTATATGGAAGAAAGGCACATTGTGGTGACAGAAGCTGAAAGATAGTTTTTGTTCTGTTTAATTGAATGCTTTTTTATAGTGAGCATCAAAGAAAATTGGATTTTATATTCTCTACATCTTTCAATCAATTGTGAGATAGCAAAGATGTTTCATTGTTGAATACCACTTGTGAAATTCTGATTGTTCCCTGTGAATGTACTCATTAAGTATGTGCTCAATTCACATTTCATAAACACTTTACATAGGTTAGAGAATAGACATAGGTTTGCACACTGATTTTTTTTTTTCCAAAGATGCTATTTTTTTAAGGTTTGAATAATTTTGGACAATCTTTTTAGTATGCCTCTGGTACTTCCCCTTTCTCCATATACTATATCTCAAATCATGACTTCTGGGAATGGAGCCAAGATGGCAGAGTAAATCTAGGAAGCTACTCAAACTCTCCCAATTTCCCTCAAAAACCACAGGAAAACAAGCCTCTGAACAGAGTCTGATGGATTAAAACCACTCTCCAGCTCAAAATAGATTGGAAAAATTTCAAGAAAGGTCAGTCACTGGGGTGCAAAGGGTGTTCAGCCCAACTCAGAGAGAGTCTGGGAAAACCAGTGAAAGGGTCTTAATCACAGCAAATGAGCATTTAAGACCCTCAGTCCTGACTCAGTTGATTTTGAGGCTTTTATGACCTAACACATAGTCAATTTTTTATAAGTTCCATGAACTGCTGAGAAAAAAGTAAACTCCTTTCTGTCTCCATCCAATTTTCTCCAAAGATCTGTCATACCTAACTTTTCTAACATTTTGTTACCTCCTTAACTTCTTTCTTATTTATTTTGTGGTTCAATTTATCTAGTTCTGAGAGAGCAAGGTTGAGATTCCCCTCTAGTATAGTTTTGCTGTCTATTTCATCTTGCATCTCTCTTAATTTCTTCTCTAGGAATTTAGTTGCTATACCACTTGGTGTATATATATTTAGTATTGATAGTGCTTCATTATCTATGAAATCCTTTAGTAAAATATAGTTTCCTTCCTTATTTCTTTTAATTAGATCTATTTTTGCTCTTACTTGATCTGAGATCGTAATCTTGATCTTTACCCCTGCTTTTTTTTTTTCTTCACCTGAAGCATAATAAATTTTGCTCTAGACCTTTACCTTTACTCTGTGTATATCACTATGCTTTAAATGTGTTTCTTGTAAACAGCATATTGTAGGATTTTGGCTTTTAATCCAGTCTGCTATTTGCTTCCATTTTATGGGAGAGTTCATCTCATTCACATTCACAGTTAAAATAACTAATTCTTAATTTCCTGCCATCTTATTTACCCTAATTTATGCTTTTCTCTTTCCTTCCCCCTTCTCTTCTCCCCATTATTTTGCTTTTGATGATCATCTCTCTCAAACAGTGCTCCCACTTTAGAGCCCCCCTTTTTTACATCTTTCCTCTAATTCTTCTGTTTTCTCTCATATTAGTCTTTCCCTTTCTTTTCCTCCTTTCCCTCCCACTTTCTTATAAGGTGAGACAAGTTTCTCTGTGAGACCAAATATGTCTGATATTCTCTCTTAGAGATGAATCTGATGAGAGAGGCATCACACAATGCCCATCTTCTCCCTTCTTTCCTCAATTATAATAGGTTTTCTTTGACTCTTGTGAGATGTAATTTCCCTTATTTTACCTCCTTTTCCCTCTTTTTCCAGTATGATCCTTTTTCCACCTGTAGTTTCTTTTTCATATTATCAAAATAAAATCAAATTATACCTGCATTCTCTAAGTATACCCATAACAGAAATATAGTTCTCAAGAATGTTTTCCTTTTTACCTTTTTATGCTTCTCTTGAGTCCTGTGTTTGGAGATCAAATTTATCTCAATAGATGCAAAAAAAAAAAAAATTGATAAAATCTAGCACCCATTCCTATTAAAAAACACTAGAGAGTATAGGAATAAATGGACTTTTCCATAAAATGATCAGTAGTATCTATTTAAAATTATCACCAAGCATCATATGTAATGGAGACAAACTAGGACCATTCCCAATAAGATCAGGAATGAAACAAGGCTGCCCACTATCACCACTACAATTCAATATTATATTAGAAATGTTAGCTTTGGCAATAAGAAAAAGAGATTAAAGGAATTAGAGTAGGTCATGAGAAAAGCAAATCATCACTTTTTGCAAATGATATGATAATACCCTAGAGAATCCTAGAGAACCCTAGAGAATCAACTAAAAAAATCTACTAGAAACAATTTATAACTTTAGGAAAGTTGAAGAATACAAAATAAATCCACATAAATCATCAAAATTTTTATATATTACTAACAAAATCCAGCAGCAAGAGATACAAAAAGAAATTTCATTAAAAATAACTGTCAATAATATAAAATTTTTGGTAATCTATCTGCCCAAGGGAAAGTCAGGAACCCTACTAACACAACTACAAAACACTTTCCACACAAATAAAGTCATACCTAATCAGTTGGAAAAATATCAAGTGCTCATAGGCAAGCCAAGTGAATATAATAAAAATGACAATACTACCTAAATTAATCTACTTATTTAGTGCCATACCAATCAAACTCCCAAGAATTACTTTACAATAGAAATAATTTTAGAATAGAAAAAATAGTAACAAAGTTCATCTGGAAGAACAAAAGATCAAGAATTTCAAGGGAATTAATGAAAAAAATGCTAATGAAGGTGGCCTAGATGTGCCAGACCTAAAACTGTATTATAAAGCAGTGGTCATCAAAACCATTTGGTACTGGCTAAGAAATAGAGTAGTCAATCAGTAGAATAGATTAGAATCACAGGACAAAATAGGTAATAACTATAGCAATGTAGTGTATGACAAACCCCAAGACTCTAGCTTTTGGGATAAGAACTCACTATCTGAAAACAACTATTGGGAAATTTGGAAACTAGTATGGCAGAAATTGGGCTTGATACCACATACTAAGATAAGATCTAAATGGGTTCATGATTTAGACATAAAGAATGATATTATAAGCAAATTAGAGGAAGATAGGATACTTTGTGGATGAGGAAGAAATTTGTGTCCAAAGAACTGGAACTTATAATTGAACACCAGATAGATAATTTTTATTATATTAAGTTACAAGGTTTTTGTACAAACAAAACTAATGAAGACAAGCTTAGAAGGGAAGCAATAAACTGGGAAAACATTTTTATATTCAAAGGTTCTGATAAAGGTCTCATTTCTAAACTATATACAGAATTGACTCAAATTTATAAGAATTCAAACCATTCTCCAGTTGATAAATGGTCAAAAGATATGAACAGACAATTTCCAGATGAAGAAATTAAAACTATTTGTAGTCATATGAAAAGATGTTCCAAATCACTATTGATCAGAGAAATGCAAATTAAGACAACTCTGAGATATCACAACACACCTCTCATATTGGCTAAGATGACAAGAAAAGATAATGACGAATGTTGGAGGGAATGTGGGAAAACTGGGACACTGATACATTGTTGGTGGAATTGTATATGGATCCAACCATTCTGGAGAGCAATATGGAGAGCAATCTGCTCAAAAAGTTATCAACCTGTGCATACCTTTTGACACAGAAGTGTTTCTACTGGGGTTATGTCCCAAAGAGATCTTAAAGGAGGGAAAGGGACCCAAATGTGCAAAAAGGCTTTTGGTAGCCCTTTTTGTAGTGGCAAGAAACTGGAAACTGAGTGGATGCCCATCAGTTGAAGAATGGCTGAGTAAATTATTGTGTATGAATGTTATGGAATATTATTGTTCTAGAAGAAATTATCAGCATGATGATTTCAGAGGCCTGGAAAGACTTAGATGAACTGATGCTAAGTGAAATGAGAAGAACCAGGAGATCACTATACACAGCAACAACAAGATTATATAATGGTCAATTCTGATGAACGTGGCTTTCTTTATCAATGAGATGATTCAAACCAGTTCTAATTATTCAGTGATGAAGAGAGCCACCTACACCCAATGAGAGGACTGAGGGAACTGAATGTGAACCACAACATAGCATTTACTCTTTCTGTTGTTGTTAGCTTACATTTTTTTCCAGGTTTTTTTTTTCCTTCTTGATCTGATTTTTCTTGTACAGAAAGATAACTCTGTGTGTGTGTGTATGTGTGTATGTATATATATATATATATATATATATATATATATATACACATATATACATATATATGTATATATATGTTGGATTTAACATATATTGTAACATATTTAACATGTATTGGACTACCTGCCATCTAGGAGAGGGGGTGGAAAACTAAGAGGGGAAATTTTGGAACAGAAGGTTTTACAAGAGTCAATGTTTAAAAATTTCCTATGCATATATTTTGTAAATAAAAAGTTTTAATAAAAAAGTGGAATTAAATAATCAAAAAAGAACACAAAAGCTAACTGAAGAAAATCTCACATTAAAAACTAAAGGGAGCAAATAGAAACTAATGACTCTGAGACAGCAAAAATCAGTCAAACTAAAAAGAATAAAAAAAATTGAAGAAAATGTGAAATACCATATTAGAAAACCTGGAAAATAGCCAACCTGGAAAATAGATTCAGAAGAGACAATTTAAAAATTATTGGCCTATCTGAAGGCCATGAGCAAAAAAAAAAAAAAAAAAAAAAAAAGCCTGAATAGCATTCTTCAAGAGATCATTAAAGAAAACTACCCCAATATTCTAGAAACAGAGGGGGAAATACTCATTCAAAGAATCTAGTGATTATCTTTGAAAAGAAATCCCACAAGGAAAAATCCAAGAAACATTGTTGCAAAACTCCAAAACTATAGTCTCAAGGAAAAAAATACTGCAAGCTTCCAGGAAAAAAAAAATTCAAATATCAAGGAGAAAGTCAGGACTACCCAAAATTTGGCAGCTTCTACAACAAAGGATCAAAGGGTCAGAAATTCTGGAAGGCAAAGGACCTAGGATTACTTAGCAACAGTCAGTGTCATCTTTTAGGGAAGGTAGATTCAACAAAATAAGAGACTTTCAATCATTTCTTTTGAAAAAGAAAAAACAAAGCTAAATTTAAAATTTAATCTACAAAAAAAAAAAAAAAAACTCAAGAAAAGCAGAGAAAGATAAATAGGGGGAAAATATATATTATTTAAAGGTTAAACAATTTACATCCCTAGATGGGAAAATATATATAACTCTTAAAAACTATCTGTCACTGAGGCAGCAGAGGGGGGCAACACAGGGGCTGAGGATGTCATTGTGAATGGTTTCTAATGTGATTATATCAAAGAAAAAGACATTAAGAGGTGAAAAAAGTCTATTGGAAAAAGAGGAAAAGGGTGGTATAATTGGACAACTGATTATGTGAAGAAGCACAAAAGATCTTTTACAATGAAGGAAAAAAAGGGAGGGGGATAAGCATTGTCTGAAGCTTGATCTTATCCTTTTGGGCTCTAAGAGGGATTAACTTAATCATTCAATTCGATATGGAGATTTATCTAACCCTATAAAAAGGTAGAGAAGAACTGAAAGAAAAGGGAGGGACAGGAAAGAGGGGAGGGCAGAAATACTAGGGAAATTAGATAAAAGAAGGAGAGAAAGGATGAGAGGAGATAAGGTAGTGGGTGGAGTGGGAATGACTAAGGACAGGATGTAAAGAGAGAACTTAAGTATATATAACAGGAGAAAATAGGATGGAGGGAAATACCTGGTAATCATAACTATGAAAGTGAATGGGATGCACTCTCCCATGAAACAAAAATAAATAGCACAGTGTATTAAAAAAAAAAAAAAAACAGAATCTTACAATATATTGTTTATAAGAATCACATTTGACACAGAGAGATATATGTAGAGTAAAGGTAAAAGGCTGGAATACAATTTATTATGCTTCAGTTGAAGTAAAAAAAGCAGGGATACCAATTGTGATCTCAGATAAAACAAAAGTAAAAATAGATCTAATTAAAAGAAATAAGGAAGAAAAGTACATCTGGATAAATGGTACCATAAACAACGAAGTAGTAATGATACTAAATATATTTGTATCAAGTGGTAGAACAGGCAAATTCTTAGAGAAGATTTTAAGCCAGTTATAGGAAAAAATAGCAAAACTATACTAGTGGGGAACTTCAATCTTCCTCTCTCAGAATCAGACAAATCTAACCACAAAATATACAAGAAAGAAATTAGGGAGGTTAATAGAATCCTAAATTACCTAGATATGATAGAACTGTGGAGAAAATTGAACAGAGATAGAAAGGAATACAACTCTTTCTCAGCAGTACATGGTATCTAAACAAAAATTGACCATGTATTAGGGCATAAAAACCTCACAATCAAATGCATAAAGGCAGAAATTGTAAATGTTTCATTTTCGGACCATAATGCAGGTGTGAGATGTAGGTCTATGCTAAATTTCCAGTTTCCCAGCAATTTTTGTCATATAGTGAGTTCTTATTCCAGAAGCTGAAGCATGAGCATTTATCAAATACTAGATTACTAGAGGCCTTGATTAGAGGTCATGTGTATCTAATCTATTCCACTGATCCATCACTCTTTTTTAGCAAGTACCAAATTGTTTTGATGACTGCTGCTTTATAATGTAGTTTCAGGTTTGACAGTGCTAAACCAGCATACTTTGTATTTTTTTCCCACTAATTCCCTTGATATTCTTGATCTTTTGTTCTTCTAGATAGATTTTATTATTTGGTTGTATAAAATAATTTTTCTCAGTTTGATTGGTATGACACTGAACAAGAAGACCAATTTAGGCAGAACAGCCATTTTTATTATATTATCTCAGTCTACTCATGAGTAATTGATATTTTTCCAATGTTTAGATCTGACTTTATTTGTGTGAAAAGTGTTTTATAATTGTGTTCATATAGTTATTGGGTTTGCTTTGAAAAATAGACCCCAAATATTTTATTTTGTTTACAGTAATTTTAAATGGATTTTCTCTTTCTATTTCTTGTTGATGGGCTCTGTCAGTAATATATAGAAATTCTGATAATTTGTGTGGGTTTATTTATATTCTGCAACTTTGCTAAAACTGTTTCTAGGTTTTGGGATGATTTTCTAGGATTCTCTAAGCATATCATCATATCATTTTCAGAGGGTGATAGTTTTGTTTCCTCATTGCCTATTCTAATTCCTTTAATTTCTTTTTCTTTTCTGATTGCTAAATCCAGCATTTTTAGTACAATGTTGAATAATAGTGGTGATAATGGGCATCCTAGTTTCACCCCAAATCTTATTGGGAAGATGTTTAGCTTCTCTCCAATACAAATAATGCTTGGTGTTGGTTTTAGATAGATTCTGTTTATGATTTGAAGGGAAATTCCCTTTATCCCTATGCTCTCTATTGTTTTTAATAGGAATGGCTGCTATATTTTGGAAAAAGCTATTTCTGCATCTATTGAGATTATCAAACAATTTCCATTGGTTTTATTATTGATAAGGTCAATGATGGTCATAGTTTTCCTGATATTGACCCAGTCCTGTATTCCTAGTATTAATCCCACTTGGTGAAAGTGTATTATCCTACTGATAAGTTGCTGTAATCTCTTTGCAAATATTTTTATTTAAAATGTTTGCATTAATATTCATTAGGGAGACTGGTCTGTAATTTTCTTTCTTTCTTTGTTTTGGTTCTTTCTTCCTGGTTTAGTACCATATTTGTGTCATAGAAGGAACTTGGCAGTACTCTTTCTTTATCTATTTTTCCAAATAGTTTACATAGTATTGGAATTAATTGTTCTTTAAATGTTTGTTAGAATTCATTTGTGAATCTGTCTGACCCTGGAGTTTTTTCCGTAGGGAACTCATTAATAGCTTAGTAGAATTCACTTGTAAATTTGTCTGACCCTGGAAATTTTTCTTAGGGAGTTCATTAGTAGCCCATTCAAATTCTTTTTCTAAAATGGGACTATTTAAGTAATTTATTTACTCTTCTATTAATCTGGACAATTTATATTTTTGTAAATATTCATCTATTTCAGTTAGATTGTTAAACTTGCTATTTGACTATAAAAGGCAAAATGGACAACTTTGATTACATTAAATTAAAAAGGTTTTGTACAAAATATACCAATAAAAGTAAGATTAGAAAGGAAGTACAAAGCTAGTAAAAGATCTTTACAACCAGTTTCTGATAAAGTTTTCATTGCTAAAATATGTATAGCACTGAGTCAAATTTATAAAAATACAAATAATTAACGATTGATAAGTGCTAAAAGGATAGGAACAGATAATTTTCAGATGATGAAATTAAAGCCATCTATAACTATATAAAACAGTGCTCTAAATAACTATTGATTAGAAAAATACAAATTAAAACAACTCTGAAGTATTATCTCACACCTCTAAAACTAGCTAAGATGACAAGAAAAGAAAATGATAAATATTGAGGGGATATGGGAAAATTGGGACACTAATGGTTGGCGGAATTGTTAAAAATGATCTAACCATTCTGTAATATAATTTGGAACACTGCCCAAAAGACTATACAACTGACAGTTGTCATTACTGGGTCTGTATTCCAAGGAAATCATAAAGGAGGAAAAAGGACCCACATGTGCAAATATGTTTATAGTAACTTTTATGATAGCAAAGAACTGGAAAATCAATAGATTTCCATTAGGTGGGGAATGCAATGTGGTATATGAACATAATGATATATTATTGTCCTATAAAAATGATGAAAAAGCTGATTTTAGAAAGGCCTGGAAAGATTTACATGAACTGATGCAGATCAAAAAAAGCAGAACCAGGAATACATTGTACACAATAAGAGCAAGAATATGTGATGATTAACTATGAAAGACTTGGTTCAGTTGGTTCAGTGATCCAAAAAAATCCCAATAGACTTTGGATAGAAAATACCATCTGCATCCCTAAAAAGAAGTAAAAAGACTGAAATTAAATCAACACATGTTATGCTCACTTCTTTTTTCTGTTTTTTAAAATTCTCTCCCTTGGTTTTTCCTTTTTGTTCTGATTTTTCTCAATATGATTAATAAAGCAATGTATATTAAAAACAAATAAATTAACTAGAAAAAAAATTTTAAAAATCTCTCAAATAACTCATTATTGTATCACTTTCAGAATAGATTTCATCTCCATGTATGTTATTCAAAATGTCTTCTTTTCCCATCTTTTTTTTTTTTTTTAGGTGAGAGGGGAGATGTTGATGTTTTTCTATAAATATCAGAAACAAACAATTAAGCACATAAATAAATGGAGACTGAATGGATAACTAGCATTTTCATAGTTTTTAAAGTTTCCCAAACACTTTACAAATATGAGCTCAATTGAGCTTTACAACTGTTCTGTGAGGGAAGAGAGCTGTTATTATTCCCATTTTACAGATAAGGAAATTGAAACAAACAACATTTAAGTAACTTGCCTATGACCACACAACTAGAAGAGTCTGAATCTGGATTTAAAGTTGGATGCAGTTGATTCCAAGTCCATTCCTTTATACAATTTATCATCTGACTTCCTCCATTGATGGGAAAAATGATTTTTTTTATACATACACAAATATTTGGGAAATATTTTTTCATGTTTCTTCCTTCTATAGCCTTACAAGAGCCATCTTGGGATAATTTACTAAGTGTTCTTTAAGTTATTTTTCCACATACTGAGTTCTTCTACTTTCTGAAGTGGTGCTGCTTATGTTTTTCCATCATTTTTGATAACATTATACAGACTTGTCTACATTCTAAGTGATGTTCTCTTCAGTGACCATTTCTTTCTGCTGATACATAAATCAAATGTCACTGATTAAACACTTTCTAGTTGTTGTTGTTGTTTTTTTTTCTTTTTGGTCTTTTTTGTTTTAGCAATTAATTTACATTGAACTTTTGGATGAAATTATTATAATCCATGTCAATGTCATTTGTATTGTCTTCTTCCCACTTTTGATTTTGAATAGTTTATTTAAATAATTCAGGGTTAAATATTTAATTGTATATCATATATTTTATCATAATTTTATAATACTTATTACAATAATTTAGTTATTTTAAGGCTGGGAAAAATATAGCTAGGTCCCAATTAGTATGAATGATGGATCTTATGAATTAGTTGAATGAATTTAAATTTATGCTATTAGAAGTTATAATTATGTAAAATATGGTAGTTAATGGAAATAAGCAGTAAGAATTCAAATAATGTGAGTACTATATGAGATTTATTATTTTTAGCACTCAGGACTTAATTGTATAAGGGTTCCTTATTGAACCTTTTAGTTTTCTTCTTTAGTGCTTTGAAAATTTATACCAAATCAAAAGTTAGGAATGTCACCACAATATCCTCAAATTGGCAATTAGGGCATTAGCTAATATTTAAGTAGAGATTTGCCTCTCCATCTTAATTTATTTTATAACTATTTTCTTGCCAACTTTTGGTCTCTTTGTTGATTAATAAATTGGGGTTTCCAGAAATGTTCAGGTAAAAAAAAAAGTAGCAGAGTATCTTAAATAGGCACAAGGGAGAAAAGTGGGAAAATAGCAAACATTTTCTTGGAATTTTCTTTAGTCTTTGAGAAAGTGGATGCAACTAGTGAAAAAAGTCTGAGTTGTTGCCTCTTGTAAAGGTGATGACCCATTTTGATCTTTCTTGTTCCTGTCACAAGTAAGTCTTATTTTCTTTTAGCCATTTTCTCCTGTGATGCTGATATCTTTCTGGCTCAGCTCTTGAAATCCTCACTCCTGCTTCTCTACTACAAAATTCTTGAAATTTATCCCCAGTTGTGAATTAGCTCATCCTTTTATATAAGCTGTGCAGAATGTGACCAAACACAATAGGAACAGATTTTTCTCTCATATCTAATAGAAATGTCTTCAATATAAGCAGGAATTCAGGTTCTGTTCATGCCTAATAAATAAATGAGATGTGTTTTCACATGATAAATTTATCAGGGATGAAAATCTTGATGCTTACTTTAAATGGGATGGGGTAAATGAATGAATTACCCAATAAAGGATCATTTTTACACTTTAAAAAAATTTTGGCCTAGATGGTTCAATGGACAGAATGCCCTGCTTGGAGTCAGGAAGACTCATCTTCTTGGATTCAAATCTGACCTTGGATACTTACTAGCTGTGTGACCCTTGACAAATCACTTAATTATTTGTCCTAGTTCCTTTCCTGTTAAATGAACTGGAGAAGGAAATGGCAAACCATTTAAATATCTGTGTCAATAAAACCCCAAATGGAATCCTAAAGAGTTGGGTATGATTGAAAAGTGACTGAACAATAAATTATTTTTTTATTTTATTTTATCAGGCAACCAGGGTTGATTGACTTTCCTCGAGTCACACAGCTAAGTAAGTATCAAGTATCTGAGGCCAGATTTGAAGTCATCTTCCTGACTCTAGAGCCAGTGCTCTAGTCACTGTAGTGTCTAGTGTCCCTGAAAATAATTTATAAATTCTATTTTTAGCTCTGTTCAGTTGGTCATGTGACTCTCTAACTCAAGAATGTCTCCTACATCAATAATATGTATTTTCCTGTATATTAAAATGACTATGTTTTCTTTTTCTATGAAGATTTTTTCATTGTTCAATGCCTACCATATTAAAAAAATTATGAAATTGTGGTGTGTAATATAGTGTGACATGCAATAATAACGAATAATCTCTGTGTAAATTTAAATCTCATTTTTAAAATATTCCTTCCCATTTTCACCTTTTCACAAATTTTTATTGAAGTTACCAGTGTCAGAATGTATGTTGGTTTAGTCTGGAGGTCCTTAACAAGTCCTTCATAGAACTGTTTTACCACTCCATCTTCAGCAACTGATATTGGTCTGTAAGTTTTGATCATATAGTCTTTTTAAAAAGACTTACCACTAGTACTATGATATGTGGTGACAAAATGTTCTATGAAATAATATCTCCTATATCTTCTGGATGTTTGATAAAAAATACCCACTTTTGCTGCTCTGAAAATTACCTATAAGCCATTTTTCAATCTAACAGAAAATTTCTTTTTTCTTCTGTTTTCATTTATAGTAACAAGATGGATATGATTATGTTCCTCCAATAAGGGGTCAACTAGTGGGCTACTTAACAAGGATCTCATATTAAGAGCACCAACAATCAAATTAAAGCTTGACATCCCTTCTTGGACTCATATTTTAACTCTAATACCTCAATATTCAGCATATTATATAGAAAGCAGAAATTATATTTAAGAAAAATGACTCAAAAAGTGAATCTGGACCAGACCAAATGGTACCCAGAACAAACTAGAGCTTCAGGCAACATATTTATATTGGCACATGAAGATCAATTTTCAAGATATCCTAAAGAGGAAAAGATTCCAAAAGAATGTGAAAGATAAATAAGACTGAGAAAAAGGTCTTATTATTTAAATATTCATGAGAATGGTCTATGAACATATTTAGGATTTCCTTAACAAAACTATAGGAAGGAAATCTAGCATTTCACAGATGATTTTCTACAGTCAAACTACTAATTGAAAGACATAGAGAATACATAATACAACAGAAGTTGTATCTTTTGTTTGTGAATGTTAAAAAGAAAGAACTATATGCTTCAATCTGTATTCAGAAATCATCAGTTCTTTTTTTGGGGATGGGAGACATTTTTCATGATAAGTCATTGTCACCTTGGATCATTGTATTACTGAGAATGGCTCATTCATGCTGTTTATCTTACAATTGCTGTTACTTTGCTTACAATAAATTTCATTTTGCATCAGATCAAACAAGTCTTTCCAAGTTTTTCTGAGAGCATCCTGCTCATTATTTCTTATATCACAATAGTATTCCATCATAATAACATACCACAATTTGCAAAAAAATTGTGGTATTGGTCATATTGGTATCCATGGAAATATTAAAATTGAAAAAAAACCATAAATATAGAGGAAGGACTCCAGAAGTTTGAGTAAGTGTAGATTATGAGAAGAGCAATAACAAAGAAGTGCATGTATAACAAGAAAAGGATGTGTTGCATTTTGCATCGAGGGGAATATAATCACATTATTGGAGTCAAAGATCCTTGACATTAATATTATCTTTGAAAAGAATTGAAACCACCATCCTTCTCAGTGAAAAAAGCACTAGATTTTGAATCAAAAGTCATGGATTTGAGCACAGACTCTACCTTACCAGCTGTGTAAACATAGATAAAACAGAGCCTCAATTTCCTCATTTGTCTAAAAAGGGGATAATAATATTTGGAATACCTGAACTGCAAGATTACTGTGAGGATAAGATGATAAAATACGTACAAAGTATTTTGTAAACTTTGATGTACTCATGAATGCTATTTCCAAAATTATTTTTTTCTTTGTCCAGTATACTGGCATAAGATTGTATAATTTGCCCAAGTAGATTACTTAGTATTTTATTTTATAGCTTTTTATTTGCAAGATATATGTATGGGTAATTTTACATCATTGATAATTGCCAAACCTTTTGTTCCACTTTTTCCCCTCGTTCCCTCCATTCCCTCCCGCCAATGGCAGGTTGACTAATACATGTTAAATATGTTAAAGTATAAATTAAATACAATATAAGTATGCATGTCTTAACAGTTATTTTGCTGTACAAAAAGAATCAGATTTTGAAATAGTGTACTATTAGCCTGTGAAATTACTTAATATTTTAGACATGAATTTCTTTTTCTATATTCCTTGGTTATGAATGTCCATTTTTATGTGATATGTATATATATGAATATATATAATGCATATATTGACACATATGTGTGTGAATCTGTATAAATTTTCACTCTTCAGATAGAGTGGGGAAGTAAGTACTAATTTTTCCTAAGGGAGGAGAAGTCCTAATTCTATGCATACGTCTTATGGAGAAGTCCTCATTTTCCACTCAGGCTAGGTTCCTATATTCTAAATTTCCCTATGTATCAAGGAAGTTCTTATTATACTTTCCATGGTTTATGTGTGGGCTAAGTCCAAATATTCCATTTGAGACATAAAGAATAAAGCTTCATGCTTTACATGCAGTAAGGGAAATAATAATAGCATCAATGCTAATAATACTTATAACATTTCATTTATACATGTTTTAAGGAAGTAAAGTGATCATGGCCTTCATTTTCAATCTGCTTTGAATATTGTACATGAGGAGGGGGTACAAAGTCCTCCTTGACCCCTGTAGGCAATCAGCTTAGTCCATGAAGCGTGAGATTTAATTACCCTTATCTCAGCTTAAATAACTATAATTATTATTGTTGGTCACATGGAATTATCTCGCCCTTTAAAAACAAAACAAAACAAGAAAACAGCCACAGCCTCTAAGTGAATGACTTCTATAGGCAGACAGAACAGTTTTTAATGTCACCAAAGGTCTGCAGCTATTGTGGGGCCATTGATTGTGAACAGTATTACCATGACATTTTGGGATGATTCAGTCATCAGTTTCTTGCCGCTTGGTTTTTGGTAAAGAAAAGACATTTGGTTCAGGGTCCACTAACCACCTAGGAGAGAAGTTTATAAGTTTCAATTCTGTCACAGTTTTTCTGAAGGACCCTGAGGGACCACAGTTTTTTTGTGGGTCTCTGCTTCTTCATATAAGTTAACCAAGATTTTTCATGCTTATCAAATCTGCATAAGAAACAAAACAGGGAAGGATTATTAGTATTTCAAAGACAGGCAGTGTGTGTGTGTATATATATATATACAGGAACAATAGTTCCTGAAAGTTCCAGAAATGTATTTATTCTCTCACATACCCTAAATACTTGGTTCCTCAATCTATCCACTTCCCTTGATTTATTCCTTTATCTCATCTCAGTCACACACAAAAATGTTCATACCCTTAACCTAATCATCACTCATAAAAGTACCATTTCCATGTTTAAGAATTCCAAAGTCCTCTTAACCAACCAAAATCTATTGGATTTTCCAATTCTTTCTGTTGGAATCCTAGTGTTAATTGAAACAAGGTGATAACTCAAGGGAGATGTTAGAATCCTAGTGTTAACTCAATGTAATTGACACAATGCTTGGGTTCACACCTTTACTTCTTGGAGTTCACACGTTTGGGACATTTCAGGGTTTAGTATGAGATATCCGAACTCACACCTCCCTTGAAGCTCTTAGGGCCAGAGAGCACTATGGGAGAAACCCATAATCCCTCTCTCTGATATATAAGAAGAAAGCAGAGGCCCAATTAGGAGAGTTCAGCTGAATTAGATTGGAGAGGAACACTCTGCGCCAGACACAGAGTGCTCTGGGAGAGCCAGGAGCCCTCTCTCGGAGGCAAGAAAGATTCATTACAACTTTTACCTTGGTGCTGGTTGGAGACAGCAAAGGACAAAGCTGCAAGAGCTCTTAGAACCAAGGAGAGAGAGAGACCTCTAAGAAAAGCTAACCAGGCTATATTGGAGAAAATAAAAGATGTGAACTTTTTTCACCTGGCTGCGTTTGGGGTAATTATTGATCTGAACTGATACGAAGGCTGCCTCCAGAAAACGTCCCCCGAGAAACTTGCCTTCTCCCAGAGAGAACCATTTTTATATTATATTTTAAAGAAGAAAAACACCAGATTTTGGCGCCCCACGTTGGGTGCCAAAATGTTGGAGTTCTTTTTCTTCTTTAAAATAATATAATGATTTTCTCTGGGGGAGAGCAGGTTTCTCCATTGCATACTTTTTGAAGTTTCATGACATTGATTTGGCAATTCTCTAACTCTCCTTAAAGCCTAAAATGATTTTTCCCTCATTTCCAACTATTGGCTTCCTTTAAATCCCAACTAAAATCTCATCTTCTACAGGAAGCCTTTCCTGACCCCTCTTAAATCTAGTGTCTTCTCCCATCCACTCCCTATTTATCTTGTTTGTACCTATTTATTTGCTTATTGTCTATTTTATTAGATTATGAGCTTCTTGAGGGTAGCTATTACTGCCTTATGACTAATTTTGCATTTTCAGAACTAACCATAGTGCCTGAAACATTGTAGGTGTTTAAAGTTTATTGATTTACTAACCAACAACAAGCTCAATATGAATCAACAGAATGACATGACAGTCGAAATGCTAATTTGATCTTAGATTTCATTAAGACAGGTTTAATGTAACTGAATCACAGAATCTAACAGCTGGAAAGGGACCTTAGAGACCATCTAGTCCAATCTTTCCCTGACTAATAATTCCTTTTTACAACGTTTTGGAAAAGTAGCTGTCTATCCTCTTTTTCAAAGTTTGGAATGAGAGAAAACCTACTACTTCCCCGGGCAGCTCACTCTACTTTTGGAGATAATACTTATGAAGTTTTCCTTTACACAGAATTGAAATTTGCTTTTCTGAAGTTTCCTTGTTATACACTCTAAGGCCAACCTGAACAAATCTAATCACTCTTTCACATGACAACTCTCTAAAGGCAGAGATACTATCTTCTCCAAATCTTTTCTTCTCCAGGCTAAACAACCCTATTTTATTCAGTGAATTCTCTAAGTTTGATACTCATTTTGTAATATTTTCACGTTTTTTAAATTTGATCAATTTTATTTTCTTCTCTGCATTTTTTCATTCTCATTCTTTAATTCTCCTTTTCAGTGGATCTCTGTTTTAGAGTGTGTTGTCCTTTTGAAAACAAATTTTCTTAGTAGATTTGTTGATTTATTTCTCAAGAGCTCTATTTTTTGTCTTTTCTTAAATACTTTCAGTTCTTTGATTGTTCTACTGAATTCCTTTGTATATTCTTGGAATGATTCCATTGTTATTTAAGTGAGTCTTTCAGAATTCTTATATCACTTTTTATTTTCCTCAGGGAATTTTGATTCTGTTCTGAAGCACTTTTGTGGCTTTTTTTTTTTGGAGGGGGGGGGGTGTTTATTTCTTCTCCTCAGTCAGCTTTTATTTGACTTCATCAGCTTTGTTGATTTTTCTATGGTGTCTTTGCTACAAATATGCTTCTTACTGGTAATCTTTTTCTTTCTGTAGGCCCAATTATATAGTAGTTCTCCCATAGTTTTTATTACCTATTTTCTATTCTTATAGACCATCTGGTTTAAATGTCATTGAAGGGCCTGAAAGGTAAAAGTGATCCATTGGGCCACTCCTCTGGGGAGACTTCAAAAGACCACTATAGTTATATCTATTCCTACTTTTCTGGAATCCATCCTTCTCTTTGTTACTGAATTTCTTCAGTTCTTAGGGTAAATCAAGGGTAAAAAGTGGCTGGGGGAGAGCACTTCATACAGTATTATGGACAAATCCTGAGAAATATTTGCAATTAGATCTCTTTTCTATCTTCCTCTTACTCCTGCTACATCCTAATTCCTCTTGTATTATATTAAATAATTGTAATTAGAATCCCAATTCTGGATTTCTTCTTTTTTTCCCCAGCATTTTTCTGGACTTCACAATCTCCTAAAATCACTCCTTTTCTTCCTCTTGAACTGTGGTACTAGTCTGATTTAACTAGCTGACTTTGTTCTTGGTTTACCATGGAAAACCACAAAGGACTTAACTTGAAATGTTGAGGTTTAATGTTACAACCAGTGGTAGGCAAGTGGATCCAACTGGGTTATACTTTAGAGGACTCTTTGAGGAGGAAAAAGAACCAGGAGCAATAGGATGATGATCTCATCAGTTTGATTTCTTTAGAAATCACTTCACAGTATGTTCTTTTAATTTTCCTTTTCCTCTCATTCCTAAATATTGCTGAATTTTGGGAAATTTTCTTTTTGACATGAGTACAGTAAGATCCATTTCAATTTGCTTTGTCTTCTGTCAAATTCCCAAGTTTCTCCTTTTCAATAGATTTTCATATGGTTTTTAAGCCATCTGAGTGTTTTTTCTCCTGTATATACATCCAATTGTGTACTTAATATAGTACTTAAGATGTCGCCTAAGCAGATTGAAGTAAATTGGACTATTGCTTGCTCTAGATCCTATCAATGTCTCTCTAGTTTCTCTGATGTAGTTTTAAGCAATAGCTTTATTCATTAATTCATTCATCTACTTGTTCACTTATCTAGATATTCATTTATTCAATAATTCACTTATCTGTTTATTTTTGGTTGGCATATTCTCCTTTTGACTCATATGGAGTTTATATCCTACAAAAGCTACCAAGTCTTTTTTATGGCAACTTTTATTTATCCACACTATATTTGCAACCTTGTCCTTTTGAAACCCAAGTGAAAACTTTGTATTTACTCAGATTAAATTTTATCTTCTTTTGATCCATTGTTTAAATTGAATGTATAAAATGAAGATGATAATATTGCTGCCCTCTATCCTAGATAGACTACATCAAGCATATGATACTTATTTTTGAATGGTACCTTTTAGGAAAGTCATTAAATTGGAGCATGCTCAGAGAACAGTGAGTAGGGTGTTGAGAGAAGTAGAAATTAGGCACATGAAAGCAGTGGTGTTTAGCATAGAAAAGAAAAGATGAGATAAATTCAGTATTCAAAACTTTGAAGGGCTCTCTAATGGGGGAAAAAGATTGGATATGTTTTTTCTTGACCTTGTAGTCTGTTGTTGAGAGACAGAATAGAAACAATGGGCAGAAACTATAGAGAGACAGATTTTAGTTTGCTGTAAGTAAAAACTTTTAGTAATTATACTAGGCCAGAATATTGACTAAATAGCCAGATGCTGTTGTCAACATATCAGAGGATTTACTTAATTATTTTTCTTTGTTAATTAGCAAGTATTTAACTTTCTGAAATATAATTTCAGATACAATTCTAAGTGCTGGGGATAAAAAAAAAAGACATGGAATATTCCTACTTTCAAGGAGCTTACATGTTAGATTGGTGGGTACCATAAAGGAAGGTAATGATGCTCCATTTCTAGAGGTCTTCAAGAAGAGACGAACTGATCCTGTTCCTGAACAAGGTTCCACTATTTGATTCCTGAATCTCCTATGACGTGATTCTAAAGGGCTGATGAAGACAAATATGGCTTTTTTCTCCCAATAGCCTTCTCAATAACAATTACACAGGGAGCCATGTGGTCAATATGATCATAGTTGGTATTGAAAAAGTTTGGATTTTGCTTGAGGGATAGTACCAAGTAAATTCTAAAATAGCTGGTAGTTGAGGAAATGAATACTTTTATTTGGTAAGGGGAAAAGGAGGAAACTTGAAGCCAGAACTGTAGGAAGAGGGTTCAAGTGAAGAAAAATAGTCCTCTGGCTTTCAGAGAAAAGTTTCCCTGTAGCTTGAAAGTAACATCAAGTAGGAACTAGAATATGAAGACATACCGATATTACATCTAGATTTCTTCTTTGACAGAGGACCCAAGATTTTCTGGGAGAATATAGTTCATATGCAAGATGTTCTCTTTAAAGTACTAAGGATAATACAAATCATAATCAGTCTTCATATTTGTATATCATTTTGAGATTAATGGCATCCTTGAAAACTAAAAGATGTAAGTCATCCCTCTCCATTTTATGAAAAAAAAAATGGAACTTAGAATAAAATAACTTCCCCTGAGTGATGCAGATAGTAAGTATTGGAGCCAGAGCTTGACCTTAGGTTTCCTGAAGCTTTTTATGTTACATAAAATATAACTTTTTTTTTTTTTGGCTCCAATGACTCTGTGGCAGCAAGATGTAGTGAAAAGATCACTGAATTGAGGACAAAGGAGATTTGACCTCTACTTCTAGCTCTGGAACTAATTAGCTTTTGGATCTTGAGTGAGGTATTTCCCTTTTCTGAAGCTCAAATTCTTTATTTCTAAGTGGATAAAGATAGCCTTTAATGTTCCTTCTGCCTCTAATATCTCTATTCCATATTCTAGAATTCTATTTCTGTGACCTAGCATTTCTTCATATCCAAGACATACCTAACAATAGTAGTACCGGGAGCAAGTACTACAAAAGGCAACATTATATCAGTTTTTATAGATTAGAGATTATAAATTTAGGGCTAGAAGGTACTCTGGAAATCATGGAGTACAATCACCTCATTTTATTGTAGAAATTGAGTCTGAAAGATTTTAAATGATATGAATATGGTTGTACAGCTAGTCAGCATCAGTGGTAAAATTTGAACTCAGGCCTTCTAAAAGTCCAAGTCCAGCTCTGCTCACAATTCCACCAGAACCAGAAATAGTCACAAAAGGAAACTGGGACACAAAGATTGTGCAAGAAGACATTGTAGTATACTGTAAAATCCTGTGTTGGGAAGACAGTGATTGAGAGAAAGACAGAGAGAGAGAGAAGGAAAGAGAGATATAGAGAAAAAGAGAGACAGAGACATCCACAGACACAAAAAAGAGATATACAAAGAGACCGAGAAGAGAGGGACATAAAGAGACACACAGAGAGACAGAGAGAGAGAGAGAGAGAGAGAGGAAGAGCAAGAGGGAGAGGGAGAGAGAGACACAGAGAGGTAGATACAGGGAAAGAGAGAGACAGAGACAGAGACAGAAACAGAGACTGAGAGAAACCATGAAGTTGCCTGCATTCTTAGGTTCCTCCTGGCTCTGATATTCTGTTTTTCACGTTTAAGAGTCCCTTCTTGTTCTAACATTTTTTAACTCTGTGATTTAAAATGTATCTAACTGATGCTTTTCTAGGGGAAGTAAGGAAAGGAGGGAAAATCTTTCAGTTAGTAGGTAGTACTTTATTAGAATAGGCTAGTTAGAATTTTATGAATTTGTAACTAGAATTTCTTTCTTTCTTACTTTCTCTTTCTTTCTTTCCCTCCTTTCTTCCTTCTTTCCCTTCCTCTCTCCCTCCCTTCCTTCTTTCCTTTCTTCCTTCCTCCCTACCTCCTTCCCTTCCTTCCTCTCTCTCTCACACACTCTCTCTCTCCCTCCCTCTCTCCTTCCCTCCCCCTTTTCTCTGTCCTTTCCTTCTCTTCCTTCTTTCCTCCCTCCCTCCCTTTCTCCTCTTTCCCTTCCTTCCTTCCTTTTGGTTGAGACCCATAACTTCCTATTCCTTCTATCTGCCTGTATTTTATTTTATTTCCTGGTCTATGGCTGAGCTACTTGCACTGGATCTTCTTTGAATGTGACCTTAGAATGAAAGTAAATTGCATTTGGGGAAGGCAGTTGGACTCTGTCTCTATCTTTGTGTTTTTATCTCTGTCTCTCTCCCTCTCTGTGTCTCTGTCTGTCTGTCTCTGTGTATCTGTCTCTTTGTGTGTCTCTATGTCTCTCTGTCACTCTGTCTCTCTCTGTCGCTCTGTCTCTGTCTCTTTGTGTCTGTCTGTGTCTGTCACTGTCTCTCTCTGTGTCTGTCTATCTCTTTCTCTGTCTCTGTGAATCTGTCTCTCTCTCTGTGTCTCTCTGTCACAATGTCTGTCTCTTTGTGTCTGTCTGTGTCTCTCTGTCCCTGTCTCTCTCTATGTCTCTGTCTGTCTCTGTGTCTCTCTCTGTCTCTGTGTCTCTGTCTGTCTGTCTCTGTGTCTCTCTCTGTGTCTCTCTGTCACTCTGTCTCTCTCTGTCACTCTGTTTCTGTCTCTTTGTGTCTGTCTGTGTCCCTCTGTCACTGTCTGTCTCTCTGTCTCTCTGTGTCTCTCTGTCCCTGTCTCTCTCTATGTCTCTGTCTGTCTGTCTCTGTGTCTCTCTCTGTCTCTGTGTCTCTGTGTCTCTCTCTGTCTCTCTCTGTGTCTCTCTGTCACTCTGTTTCTGTCTCTCTGTGTCTGTCTGTGTCTCTCTGTCACTGTCTCTGTGTCTCTGTCTGGCTCTGTGTATCTGTCTCTCTCTGTGTCTCTCTGTGACTCTGTCTCGGTCTCTTTGTGTCTGTCTGTGTCTCTCTGTCACTGTCTCTCTCTATGTCTCTCTCTGTCTGTCTGTCTCTGTCTGTCTCTGTGTCTCTGTCTGTCTCTGTGTCTCTCTCTGTCTCTCTCTGTGTCTCTCTGTCACTCTGTCTCTGTCTCTTTGTGTCTGTCTGTGTCTCTCTGTCACTGTCTCTCTCTCTCTGTCACTGTCTCTCTCTATGTTTCTGTCTGTCTGTCTCTGTCTCTGTGTCTCTCTCTGTCTCTGTGTCTCTCTCTGTCTCTCTCTGTGTCTCTCTGTCACTCTGTTTCTGTCCCTTTGTGTCTGTCTGTGTCTCTCTGTCACTGTCTCTGTGTCTCTGTCTGTCTGTCTCTGTGTCTCTATCTCTGTGTATCTGTCTCTCTCTGTGTCTCTCTGTCACTCTGTCTCTCTGTGTCTGTCTGTGTCTCTCTTTCACTGTCTCTGTGTCTCTGTCTGTCTCTGTGTATCTGTCTCTCTCTGTGTCTCTCTGTCACTCTGTCTTGGTCTCTTTGTCTCTGTCTGTGTTTCTCTGTCCCTGTCTCTCTCTGTCACTGTCTCTCTGTGTGTCTTCTCTGTCTCTGTGTATCTGTCTCTCTCTGTGACTCTGTCTTGGTCTCTTTGTGTCTGTCTGTGTTTCTCTGTCACTGTCTCTCTCTGTGTCTGTCTGTCTGTCTCTCTCTCCACACACTCCTTTTCTCTATCCTTCCCCTGCACATACACTAATGAGGAGGAGGTGGGTTTCAGAAGCAAGGGATCAAGCCACAGAAGGGCTTCCTCGTGACAATCTTGCACAAGTCACTTCACCTATCTCAGTCTCTGTTTCCCTTGCTTACAGAGGATATCTCTGGTCCATCCCCGATCTAAGCCTTTAGGTCACTTCTCCTGTCGGAGCCCCAGTCTTTCCTTGGTAAATTGTGGATAATGATCTTGCCCTGCCCATCTCTCCCGAGTGTTGTGTGGTTCAAATAAGATAATGGACGAGGAAACACTCTGTGAATTGCAGTGCTCTGTGTAAGGTGTTATTATTTTTGTCATGTACTTCTCTCCATGTTAGCTAGAAGCATGGGGGCGGCCGAGCTCGGCTCAAGCCATGCAGTAGAGACGAGCTGGAGGGCTCCCCCTGATCCAGCCGAGCAGCAGCAGGCTTTTTAAGTCAATTTTGTCCTGCTTTCAGCCCTAATGTACCTTGGTCAGACAGGCCTAAACCTTGTGCTGGCTGCGTGGCAGCACGTGAGAGAAGATGAAGCCTTGGAAGACAGATAAATCTCCTAAAGGTCTGCCAGAGCCCAGCTGTGTGAGTCAGGGGTCTTCCCCACTCTCTTCCCTGGTGCTCCAATACCTGCGATCCCAACTTCTGTGTCTGGGAAGGACCAGTCGTTGGAAGTTCCTGGGATCTGTCTTTGTTGCTCTTCTTGTCTTCTTTGGTCCTTGCGTGATCGGATGTAAATACCTTATATGCTCCTCATGACCAAAGCTGCTCCTGCTTAGGAGGTAGCAGGGCATATGGGATCATGCCTTTAGATCTGGAAGAAACAATGGAGGAAGCTTCCAGTCCAACCTTCTTATTTTACATTAGGAAATATGGCCCCAGATGTATAAACTGAGTCACTCAGTAACATCTCAGTCATCAGTGTCAGTCAGGCTTTGAACTCAGACTTTGCCACAAAATACAGAGCTCTTGATGATATTTCCAGCAGATTCAGCCTCAGATACACATACCTGATTGAGTTCATAACTGAATTCGATATTTATCATGAGCCAGCAGGTAGTATCTTTAAGATTTATTTATTTTTGACTGGACTAATTTGAAGAACTCCAATTGGTGGTAATAATATGGCAAAAAAAATAATAACACCCACCTTCCAGGCTTGTTGTAAGGATAAAATGAGATAATATTTGAATAAGTAAGCAATTAATAAATATTTATTGTTTGATTGGTTAAGGAACATATTCTATTCATGTATATAAGAAACTGCTCTATAACTTATAGTTTTAGAGAGTTTTCTAGGACCTTGAGAAAACATGACTAGGATCACAAAACTAAGAGGAGTCAGAGGTAGGACATGAATCCAAATCTTTCTGATTTGAGACTCTTCCTAACTAGCCCCAGGCTTCCTTTCAAAAAAAATTGTTTATAATGATACAGTAATTTAATATATGCAAGGAATACTAAGGATCATGGATGATTAATTTGGCTAAATATTCTAACATCCATTAGTTTTAGTGTCCAAATTCATCAAATCTGTTTAGGATTTTCTTTCCTATTATCTTCATAAGTTTATAGATTTTCATCAAATTATCTCACAATTCCCATTTTTCTAGACTGAAGAGATATAAAGATCAATTTAATCTGTCCACTCAAGACCTCATAACCTCAGGCAGGTATAGTATATACAGCCTCAGGGACTCTGGTAGCAACACGGAATTGTTGCAATTATGCTTACTGAGTTAGTTCCTTTTATTTATGTATTTTAAAAAATATTCTATTCCGAAGCTATCAACTAAAGACCTTAGCGGCCAGATCTGGGAACTGCGCCAACTTAGTAGCCAAAATTCCTTGGTATTACTGGGGATAGGTGGTTTGATCACCATAAAGTTGGGACAGTTGCAATTGTACTGAGAAGACAGAGATCATAAATCCTCCATGGCAGAGAGCTCTATTTCCTATGGCAGAATTTTCTATGAGACAGTTAATTGTCCTTGCAGAGGGATCTGGGACCATTTGTTTTTCCTCCATCTCCAATGTTCCATGGCTCTATCAGGTCCCTTTTCTAGACCCACAGTACTAATTCTCCACTGACTGTGACCATGAAATGTAGAATGCTTTGCAGCACATTTGGTTTCTATTTAAAAAATGGACTGATTACCTCTTGACAACTATTTTCTTCAACCCTACTACCCCTAAGAGGTCAGAAACCTTGGGGGGGGGGGGAAGATGGCTTCATTCATTCGGGTTATATAGAGGCAGACAGGAAACTGGATTCTAATTCTAGGATCCAGATAGGAATAGTGAAGACAGAGAGCTTAAAAATTTTAACCAAAATTACTGGCAGCTAGTCAGAAAACAGGCAGCAAAGAGACTTTCTTCTGCCAAGCTCCAGTCCAGGATTTGATCTATTTTTTTTTTCTTTTTTTCCTAGTATAAGGAAACTCTTCTCTCTTCCTTCAGTCCCTCAAACTCCCATATGCTTAAGGACCCAAATGTCTGTTGTAATGAGGATATGGTAATGAAGATACCTTCTGGATAATACATGTTAAATGACTGCTGAACTATGTTAATGATTAGCACTTTTCGGGTTATGGAGTTGAAAGGTACCTTAAAAGGTATACTATTAAGGTCTAGAATGTCAGAGCGAGAGGGCAATTTTAGAAATGAATCTTATAGGAAGGAAGGGAGGAAATAAATGTTTATTAAGTGACTACTCTGTACTACACACTGTGTTAAAATCTTTACAAATATTATCTCATTTGATTTTCAAATCAACCTTGGGAGGCAGGGGCAATCATTATCACAGGTTTGTGGTTGAGGAAACTATGGCAAACAAAGGCTGACTGACTTATTCAGGAACACACAGCTATTAAATCAAATACCTGAGGCCAGATTTAATTTTTCTTGATTTCAGGCCCAGCACTCTCTCCCTTTCTAGCAATCCAGAAAATTAGAACATAAACTAGGATTATTGAATGTGTTGGAGCTCAAAGGATGATCTAGTCTAACTCTTTCCTGTTTTTTAAGAAAGGGAAACTGAGGCTCAGAGAAATTGCCTAGAAAATTAGCGGCAGGTTAACTAGAACAGAATTTATGATTCTTGATTTTCAACCCAATGCTTAAAGTTTTATGGAATAAGACTTGGGGAATTATTAATCTAGAGCTCAACTATGTAATAAACTCTACTATCCAGAACACATCGTGTCACCAAGAAATAAAACAAAAAGAGCTTATAAGCAGGTAAAAATAATTATCTTAAAGTCCATGTCATCTCCCAGAAATTTTAGAAATTAGATATTATTATTTGGAAATGGAAAACAAAGTGATATAGTGAGTAAACATAGATTATAGTATGTTAGAACTAGAAGATATTTAAAAATTATTTAGTGTGATTTCCCATGTTTTATATAGGAGAAGACTGAGGCATCAGAAGGAGAACTGATTTGCTCAAGATCACACATATATTAGCAAAGTCAAGGCTTGAACCTACATACCTTTCCTGCTATTCTGGTGGTCTTCTCACTTGATCAAGCCCATGCAGTTAGTGACAGAGTCCAGATTAAAGAGTAAAACAGGTGCTTTTTTTTTTTATCAAAATGAACTAATTATTCAGGAACATGCCAGCTCACCTGGCAAGAATGAGACCAGAATCAGGTCTTCTGATACCCAATCCAGTATAATATATGTATTTTTGGAAGGCTTCAAAGTTTTTCAAAGCACTCTGGCACCTGCTATTTCAGTCCTTACAACACCTTTCCCAATTGAGAACTAAGATGAAGTTAGATAAATTTTATGAGTAAATGGGGGGCAGGGCACAGAAGGATAAAGCACCTTGAGATCTAGGCTCTCAATTCATGATCACAGACTCCTGCACTGGACCATCTTCAAGTGCCATAAGCATAGATTTAGAATTAAAAGGGGCATAATTGACCATTGAGTTGAAACTCACCATTTTATAGATGAGGAAAATGAGACAATTTAAGTGCCTTGCTCATGGTCACACAGTAAGTGTCTATAGTAGAAATTTATTTAGGTCCCCTTGGCTTCCCATCCAATGCCCTATAGTGTTTAAGACAAGGGAGATCATAGGATCATAGACTCAGAACTGGAAAGGACCTGAAAGGTCATCAAGTCTTACCCAGCAAATATTTATGGAAGGATTTTAACCCAAGGTTTATTAATTCCTGTTCTATTCTCTGCAAATATGGTGTCCATAATGAGGAAGATGCTATGTTCCTATCGTCCCTTTTCTCTGGTTAGATCCCATCCACTATTTTCTGTTTAGTTTTGGATGACAAATTTCAGCATGTGGTGAGCTGGAATGCATCTCTAAGGGGGAAGCAGGATACTAAGGAAACTGGGTACCATCTAAAGATCAATTGGAGAAATTGAGAAGATTTAGTCTGGAGAAAATTAAGATGTTGATGGGGCAATGCTCTATGTCTTTAAGTATGTTAAAGGAGGTCAGGTGGAAGAAGGATTCAACTGACTGTATTAGGACATAGTGGGCAGAACAAGAATAATTAGCAAGAATTCCAAAGTGGCAGATTACAGCTCAATATAAAGAAATGTGTTCCAAGCAACTAGAACTACTCAGAAATGGAATAGCTTATCTTGTCAAGTAGCTTTTCCCATCACAGTAGCTTTCAGGCAGGGGCTGCCTACCCCTACCGGAAATGTTAGGTTGGGATTCCTGCTCAGTTCTAGGTTAGGCTAGATGCCTTCTGAAGTCCCTCTCCCATCTGAGACTCTGTGATTCTGTACTGGTGTCAGGGGATCTTCATTCAACAGGAAAATGAAATCTGTAAGTTCAAGCAATGAATGGAGTAATTGACATAGGCCAGGGAACTGCTGACTCCATCTGAATCTCCAGAAAAAGGGGGAATTAGGGGCCCATTAGAGGGGTGGTGTGAGGGCTATGAAGAAATTGGTAATTGGGAAGGGCACGGAAGGCCCGGTGGTACTGATTGGCATTCAGCAAAGCCTGTAGTGGCCCACTTCGACAGAGGCCAGATGAGAAAGCACTCTCAGAACAACTAATTGTTTTCAGATGACAGTGTTGTTAGGGGATCAATCTAAGAAGACAGGCTTTTCCTGGCAGGTAAAGGCAATTCTGTCCAATTTATATCTAGTGAAAATGAACATTTAAAAGGACAATATTTGCAGATCGGTACAAATTCAATTCTGTCACTCAAGCCTGCCCCACACAGAGGGCAGAAATTTTGTTTGCCTTGGTGAGAGCTAAATGTAGCCCTCTTCCCATAATACCATCTGTATTCCTTCTCTGTGCTTAGCCAAGGATGGATTCCACTGAAATTTGGAGGTCAAGAAGAGATATCTCTCTGGCCCCTGCCAATGCTG